>NC_046316.1:65206831-65853831 GCF_009819535.1 Lacerta agilis | reverse complement strand
TCAGGGTTCGATACCAGTGCAAGCGCAAAGGCCAGCATTTTAAGAGAGAGGGTGGGTATCAGATTTCCGTTCCTGTCTCTTCCTTCCTTTGTTTCAGTTTTTTCCCACGACACACCAAATCGCCGCCATTTCTCCGAAGCCGGAGTATAAAGACCAAAACTTCAAACGGAGATATTTTTTCCCCGGTTAACCCCCGAAGGGAGATCTCAACAGACTCAGTTTTCAAATTCCAAGTACTTTCTATTGATTGTTGTAGCAGCAGTCACTTAAAGGGTTAATTTCTTTCACCTCTCGAAGGGAGGGAGGCGGGCTGCCTTTCTTCTTTCCCCCAGATCGTTCCAAGAATACAAAGAGTCAATCAATTACTCACAGCCTCTGGGTTCTTAACAGCTCCTTAATGACAGGTAGAACTTAGACGCTCATCACAGGCTTTGCCGCCGCATTTTAAATCCCGGTTGGGGCTTCTCCCCTATAGCCCGGCTCCGTCGTCCCTTCACCCCCACTCCCCCTTTACAGGGGGAGCGGGGGAAGGGTTCGGAGCCACAACGGGCACAGCCGGGGAGCCCAGGGTGCGAGACGCTCTTCCCGCACCCCAACCGGAGCCCCGCTATGCGGCTGCAGGGCTCCTAACCCCCGGAATGAACTGGGTGCTTCGCAGCCGAAGCAACCCACGACCACCCATAATGGCGTCAGCCGCCGGAAGCCCATGCCAGTCCTTCTGGTCCAGGCGTGCCAGTGCCTCTTTCGCTGAGCGCACCATTCTTTCCGCCTGTCCGTTGCTGGCCGGGTGGAATGGTGCTGTTAGGGCGTGGCGGATGCCTAGCCCCAAGAGATACCTTTCAAAAGCGCCTGATGTGAACTGTGGCCCGTTGTCGGAGACGAGGACATCAGGACATCCATGTGTTGCAAATAGGCCCCGCAGCACCCGGACTATGGCTTTGGTAGTGGTGGAGGGCATCAGAGCCACCTCCAGCCATTTCGAATAAGCGTCCACCACTACCATAAAGGTCCGGCCATGAAAAGGGCCAGCAAGGTCAATGTGCACTCTCGACCAGGGTGCCTTTGGCGTCTCCCAGGTGTTGCCCTTAGCTGCCGGTGGTGCAGGTCTCGATTCTTGACACGCTTGACAGGAGGCAACCCAGGAGGTGATGGCATCGTCCATGTTAGGCCACCAGACGTAACACCGAGCCAACGTCTTCATTTTAACGATCCCTGGGTGGCCGATGTGCAGAGCCTCAAGGACGCGTTGGCGGAGTCTTTGGGGAACCACGACTTGGTCTCCCCACAGTAGGCAGCCGCGATGAGCCGAGAGCTCATGCTGTCTGGTTGCAAATGGCTGGAACTCAGTTGTGAATGGCCCTTCTGGCCACCCCCTCCACACCCAGTTGAGCACACGTCTGATGGTGCGGTCCTGGGATGATGCGGAGGCCACATCGGCAGCCGACACTGGTGCAGCTGGAAGGTCCTCAAGCAGGAGTACCGATGAAGCAGGAGCTGGATCTTCCACAAACGCCGGAAGAGGGCAACGACTGAGGGCATCAGCATGGCCCAGCGACTTTCCCGGGCGATGAATGAGCCGATAGCTGTAGGCTGCCAGAAAAACAGTCCATCGCAGCATGCGTGGTGAGAGGATCGGCGGAGTTGGTCTGTCCCCCGCAAGGAGGCCCAGGAGCGGCTTGTGGTCAGTGATGAGGTCAAAGGTTCTCCCGTAGAGATATTCGTGGAACCTCTTCACTCCAGCCACAAGCGCCAGTGCCTCCTTGTCGAGCTGGCTGTAATTCCGTTCCGCCGGAGACAGCGTTCGAGAGAAGTAAGCAAGTGGTGCTTCCCTCCCATCCGGGAACCGGTGACTGAGGACTGCACCGATGCCAAAGGGCGAGGCGTCACAGGCGAGGACCAGTGGCCTGGCTTCACTGTACTGTACCAGCACACTGTCTGAGGAGAGAAGGGACTTGACCGCGTTGAAGGCCGCTGTCTCCCGATGACCCCAGGACCATGGCGCCTTCGTGCTGAGCAGACGGTGGAGAGGCTCAGCTAGCGTTGCCTTGTGGGGCAGGAACATATTGTAGAAGTTCAGCAGCCCCAGGAACGCCTGCAACTCAGTCTTGTTCTTTGGAATCGGGGCCTCCTGGATGGCCCGGATTTTGGATGCCGTTGGGTGAAGGCCAGAGGCGTTGATGAGGTAGCCCAGGAACTCCACCTGTGGAACGGCAATCAGACACTTTTCTTTCTTCACCTTGAGTCCGGCCTCCTGGAACCTGGTCAGCACAGCGCGGAGGCGCTCGAACAGCTGCTGATTTGAGTCTGCGGATACCAGTACATCATCGAAATATGGTACCACGCCTGGCAGTCCCTGCAGGAGGCGCTCCATGAGGCTTTGAAAGATGCCAGGAGCCACGCTCACCCCGAACTGTAGTCGGCGGCATCGGAACGCTCCTCGGTGGGTGACGATCGTCTGAGCTTCAGCGGTGGCGTCGTCAACAGGCAGTTGTTGATAGGCTTGGGCAAGGTCCAGCTTAGCAAAGACCTTGCCTTCGCCCAAGGAATGCAGCAGGTGTTGGACGACGGGAACTGGATAAGCGTGCTGCTGAAGCGCCTTGTTGATCGTGCACTTGTAGTCTGCGCATATCCTCACCGACCCATCCGGCTTGACAGGTGTGACGATAGGCGTTTCCCACTTGGCATGGTCGACCGGCTCCAAAACCCCTTGCGCGATTAATTTGTCCAGTTGTTCGTCCACCTTAGCCTTGAGGGCGAACGGAACCCGGCGTGGCTTTAGCTTGATTGGAGCTACTTGTGGATCAAGGCTAAAGGAGATGGGTGTGCCTGTATATTGGCCCAAGGTGCCATCGAAAACCTCGGCAAATTCTTTAGTTAAGTTTTCCACTTCCGCGTTGGAGATGCAGTTGATGCCGGTGACTTCCAGGCCGAGGGCGCCAAACCATTCTAGCCCTAGGAGGCTGGGCCGCGGGTCTTCAACTACCACGAGTCGGAGTGGGCCCGAGAAATTTTTGAACTTGACCTGGAACTGGCCGACGCCTGTCACGGGAATGTCGTTCCCCTGGTAGTCCCTCAGGTGTACACGATGTCGGTCAAGCTGCCTCTTAGAAAGCCTGGGCACAAGTCTTTTGATAGTGCTCCAGGACACAACGGACAGGGCAGACCCGGTGTCGATCTCCATGTCACACGGAGCTCCTTCGATGAGCACCGTGATGTGTAGTTTGCGTCGCGTAGGCGAGTCGGTTTGTCCAATCGTGGTTCCGGATGAGCAGCAACAGTTGGTGAGAGCGAAACAGTTACTGTTTGCGGACCGGGTTGACGACTTGGACTTGCGAGATGGTGAAGAGGCTGTGTTTGATGGCGTAGATCGGCAGACCTTGGCGATGTGACCCTTTCTGGAGCACTGCCGGCAGATGGCGTCTCTGAATCGGCATTTGACGCGGGGGTGGTTTCCTCCACAGCCGGCGCATTCTGATTGGCCCTTGGACTTCTGTTTGAACTTCCCGCGTTCCCGCTTCGTTTGGTGCACGTCATCGTCTTCGCTGGTTGATGCCTCGTCGCTGCTAGCCTCTTCATGGTGTACAGCAATTGGCTTTTTTGTAGAACGTGGGCTGCTGGCCTTGCGGATCTCTTGGGCGGAGAGTTCAGCCGCTTCTGAGGCCGCAGCCTCCTCGATGGCCTTCTGCAGCGTGAGGTCTGGCTTGGCAAGGAGACGCCGTTGCAGACGGTTGTCCCAGACTCCGCAGATGATCCGATCCATCATAGCATCGTCTAAGTCTCGGAACTCGCAGGTTAATGCGGCCTTCCGGAGGGCGGCGACGTAGTCGTTGATTGACTTCCCCTCTGCCTGGTTCCGGTGGTAAAAAGCATGGCGGGCTGCAATTTTGGATGGCTTGGGCGCGTAGTGGCTGCGTAGCTTCTCTTGAAGCGCGTCCCACGGTGCTCTGTGAACTGCGAGTGGAGCGACTAAAACTCTGGCCGTCTCAAACACTTCGGGCCCGCAGAGGCTGAGGAAGAGGCCTCGCTTCCGCTCCACTGATACTTCTGTTAGCTCGTTTGCTTGAAGGTAGCATTCGAACCGAGCGAGATATGAGTCCCATGATTCAGAGGCCGGGGCAAACGGTGGTAGAGGCACTAGTGTAGCCATGATTCCGATGCCGACGTGGTGGGCGATGGATGGAACACAGTGCTCTAGCCAGAACGGGCAGCTCTGAGTTGGTTCTGTTCAGTGATTTCGCTCAGCGTTTCAGCTCAGTGATTCAGCTCAGTGATTCAGCTCAGTGATTTGCCCTTGCTCTGAGACTGGCTGTGTGCTGTCTGTGTTCTGATGTCCATGATCCCATCCTCGTCGCCAGTGTTAAGTTGGGGGTGGACACAGCAGACGACACAGCGATTTCCAAACAGCTCTTGTTTATTTGCAGGCTGGAACAGAACTGAGCTGAAGGCCTCAGCCACCTGCTTAAATAGAACTCAGCTACAACGCAACAGTAACAATATTCTGCAGCTATCCAATCCCTGAGTGTCAGTTTATAATCCTTCATTTGCATAAGCTGACCTGAGTGAAAACCGCAGCAGAATAAACTATATACACACACCCCTGGTGGCCAAGGTGAGAACTTCAATACATAACAGAACTGTAGCCTGGTAGGGAGTACGAGGGTTCAACCCCTCTGTTTCTGGCATGATCGCACCAGATTGGGTGACAATATATTCAGATGCAGTTTGGAACATTTTGGTCCACCATCTTGATTCAGAATGGTGCCCTGTGTCTGTGGATAAGAGTGTAGTCTCTGTAAACTAGCAGAAGAGCTGCCCTGTAATAGGGCAGAAGTGATGAGCCTTTCTAAGCCTGAGGACCACATTCCCATCTGGGACAAACTTCTAAAGAACCACCAAATGTATCATTGTACAGTAGTCTATTTTTTATACACACTCGTGCATGCACGCAGGCACACACCAATCCTCCATTTAGAGAAGCAAAAGACATTATGAGAGTTTAAGGACATGTTCCAACCTGGGTGGTTGGCCTGAAGAGGTGATAGTGGCCTGGTGAGAGGTCCAAGGGCCATAGAGAGAGGTGTTGAGGGCCAGATTTTGCACTTGGGCCTGAGGTTCCTCACCCTGTAATACAGTGTAGCTAACATTTATTTATGTTTATTTCACTGTATTCTCTGCAATGAACACAACATCAGAGTAGTGTACAAGACAATAGGCCTTTGGCCCAGAGAGGGAAAAGTAGACATGGAGTCAGAGAAATGTTCAGATCATTTTTGGCTTCCATTTTTTGGTTTTGAATCTATTTACCTTTTTCTTTTTATTCACATAGCCTCAAATAAACCCATTTCCCTGCTTAATGTTTCCATTTACATACTGTAATAACTTTTTATTTAAAACCATACCAAAAGACTCATACACACACAAACCCTTTGATGAATTCAAATTAAAAAATGAAGTGCAACGGTGATGATTTATAAGGGTTAGCAAGGGAAATACTCATATTTCCTGCATATACTTCATACTCTGCTTCTTTAATTTAGAAGCTGTTGTATAATGCAATGTATTAATCATCCTAAAAGATTTGTTGTTACTAAACACCATACACCTGAAAGTAAATTGATTTTGTATTTTCAATATACACCACACAGTGCTTCTGCCTAGTGCTGAAGAGGATCTATTTGAAGAGAGCCCGAGCAAGTGTGATTTAATTTTTTTCTTTGCCTTTGAAGCCATCACACATCCCTTCAGCTCAATTTCCCATCTTCGTTCAATGATCTGTTCCATCCCAGGTGGACAATAAAGATGTCTTGAGATTCGCT
Organism: Lacerta agilis; assembly: GCF_009819535.1. Taxonomy (NCBI): domain Eukaryota; kingdom Metazoa; phylum Chordata; class Lepidosauria; order Squamata; family Lacertidae; genus Lacerta; species Lacerta agilis. Next base: position 65,848,015 of record NC_046316.1, on the reverse strand, counting down.
GGTGTCTCAGGGAAGAGAATGCTGAATTTGCCACTTGAAATGAAAACCTTGTTATGTCACTTTCACATTTGAAGTACATGAAGCTCACTGATGCCCTGCTGAGACAGGAAGGGTGTCTGAAATATTAAAATGGCCCTATGATGAATCTAATATTGGAGCATGGAAGATAAAGGTGTAAATGTGAAAAGGTTTTTTTAAAAATGATATACCAATACAGTTATACATAGTAAGGATTAATTATTTAGCATCAGCTATATAATTATATTATTTACCATTATTTAGATTATATTATTCAGCATCAGCTATATATGGGACGCGGGTGGCGCTGTGGTCTAAACCACTGAGCCTCTTGGGCTTCCTGATCAGAAGCTCGGCTGTTCGAATCCCTGCAATGGGGTGAGTTCCCATTGCTCGGTCCCAGCTCCTGCCAACCTAGCAGTTTGAAAGCATTCCAAAAGTGCAAGTAGATAAATAGGTACTGCTCCTGGAGGAAGGTAAATGGCATTCCTGTGTGCTGCTCTGGTTTCGGTGTATGCGCCAGAAGCGGCTTAGTCATGCTGGCCACATGACCCGGAAAAACTGTCTGCAGACAGATACTGGCTCCCTCGGCCTGTAAAACGAGATGAGCGCTGCAACCCCAGAGTTGTCTGTGACTGGACTTAACTGTCAGGGGTCCTTTACCTTTACCTTTTTATGGGGGGGGATTGATTGCACCCACAATCAATATGGGCATTCATTGACTCAAAGCTTCGGTCTTGGCATTTATCTTGGGAATGAATCCGTTGAACGCCCTTGGGTAGACATGGATCAGCTTGGATTTTAAGGATCAATTATTTTTCTGAGGGTCACATTTTATTTGTGTCACAAGTGTCTTGTACTTTATACAAAAAAAAATTAAAATTAGGAGTTGGGTACAAATTGTTTTCTTCTAAACTTGTGCACAAAATCAAATCTAATTCAATTTGGATATTTGAGTGCCTCCTCTAAATAATCTGGAAGAACCACACATTGCACTTTCTGCAGTACTTCTGCTTATCTGGTGTTTTCCTTGCATAACTTGAATGGCTGGGTAATTATGGGCCTTCACTCAATTTATTTGAGAGAGGTGCTTGCTGCTTTGCTACATCATTGTGTGGTATAAGACTCGTTGGTGAAGAGAAGCCGTGAAGAAAACGGGGTCTGAAGGTTCATCAAGGCCATTGAGGATACCCCCTAGGTTTAAAGAAAACTTGTGTCAGAACTGAGTATGCTTTACAAGCTATATTATGGTAAGGTTCATTATGAGATTAAGATGCACTGAGCCCTGGGCTCATACCTTCTCTTTCCACCTCTGGTGTGGTAAAAAGGAGATTGTAAACTTTCACTTCTGTTTTTGATTAACCCCATTTAGTGTTACACTCAAACCCTCCATCTTTAGAGGATCTGGGGTACCAGGGCCTGAAACTTTAGTGATCCATTTCCAGTCAATACATTAGTAAGGCCACAGCCACACAAGACATTTAAAACACTCTTATGCCACTTGAACAATAATAGCTTCACCCAAAGAATCCTGGCAAGGGTAATTTCTTACGGGTACTGATAATTGTTAGCAGACCACTATTTCCCTCACAGAGCTACAGCTCCCAGAGCAGTTTAGGAGTCAATGCTTCTTCCCAGGGAACTGAGGGCATTGTAACTCCGTGAGGGGAATTGTAGTCTCCTAACAACTCTCATCACCTTTCAGAAACTACTAATATATCTACTAATGTATCCTGTCAGCACAAGAATTTCCACTTGTGCAATAGGACTTTCCCTCTCTCCTTCCCCATGCACACTCTGTGTACTGCCCAAATCTGCTTGACAAGATTGGGGGAACCCCTAGACTAGATTTAGGGTGCATGTGAGGGGGAGCTAATGTGCTATTGGCACAATTGCCTCCGTCAAAGGTGGAATTGACTGGCAATCTTTCGTAATATGGCACCCTGTGTAAGTCCAAAATTTGGTGCCCTCAGATGGATTTTCCCAATTATGACTGTTCTATATTTTGAGTCCCCTTGGCTCAGTGCCCTCCGTGCAGGTGGACCGCTGCACTGCTCTAAATCTAAATGCCTTAGTGCCATGTTGGATTCCACCAGGGCACAGATGTGGCCAAAGTTGGGCGATGGGCATGGCATTGTAGAATCGCATGTTCTTATGTCTTTGCTCTTGTGTCCTAGTTCTTCAGTCCTACTAAAAAGATGTCTGGAAGAGAACCTCCTCACAATCTGTATCAGTATTGATGCCTATACATATACACATATGAGTCTGGTTCTAGATCACTTCCATCCCTCCCCCACCCCATTAGCCACCCCACTGCCAGTGCAGCTGCCCCCATGATTACCTCGCCTAAGGAATTTGCAGTAGGCATTCCTGGAAAGGGAAAACCTGGTTGCAGAAGAGATTAGGGTTTGCCTGAGAGCTTTCAGTACCTAACTATAAAGAACGATGAGTAGCAGAAGTACGTCCATTCCCTCCTGAAGTACAATTTCCTCTTCTCTGCGCTGAGAAGCTTTGCGGGGTGGTGATCTGTGGTTGGAAACACTGTGAAACTGTGACAACCCCCAACTAAGTACAGTGAAGGAAGAAAATCCTGCCAGCGTGACAAGTGGATCAAACCCCATAAACACCATGTTATGAATACAGCAATTTGACAGCTGTGAGCCAACTTTGCACATCATAATGACTACACCATGAATCAGGCAGGGAAGCATGCAAAACCATAAGCAAATTCATCTACAGGAGAAGGAGCATACAAATTCCTTGGAATCATTCAATTCCTGGCTGACTTTTTAAAAATAATAAAGGGGGGGCTTCCTATTTAGATATTTATAGCTTACTGGTTGTTGTTTGTAAGTTACCTGACAATATGATTGATGCTTTAGTTTTCCTATGCTGCGGCTGGGACATCATAAGCCCCACAAATACACACATCTTATTTATTGCTGCATGTGTGGGAAATTTTGTACATGGATGCCAGTAGAAGGTAGGGGTGTGTATGTGTGTGTGTGTGTGTATGTATCCCAGAAATAAACTTAGATGCATTCTGAATTATCTTCTGTATTTTCAACATGTTTCTGTTTGTGCTTATGAATGTACTTTTGAAATCTTCAGTCACCGGAGTCACTGATGTGGGTGTTACCAAGGAATTCTCTCTCACATCAGCCTCAACATTTTCAGTTCAAAGCAATTTTCAGGTCTTGTGTTCAGGCTGCAGAAGGATAACATCTATAATGAAAGAGCATAATCTTGTACAGCCGTGTTCCAAGTAGTTATTTCATAGTTTGAAGGTGGTGCTAACTTTTCTATTAACCAACTGAATGTGACTAGACTGAAATGCATTTCTCGTTCTCACCCACTAATACTCTTTAATCTCCCCATTTTAAAAGTGTCTCGTCTGCGGGATTAGACACCCAGGGTGCCCTCATTCTTGTCCTGGAATTTTTGCTTGTAAGAACAAACAACTTTGCAATGGGATAAGGGAGGTGCAGTCTCTCTCTCTCTCCTCCCCCCCTCTCCCCCTCCCGTGTGTGTGTGTGTGTGTGTGTGTGTGTGTGTGTGTGTCACTTATAAGGCACACTGGAGGGAGGAGGAATCCAAAATAGGAGATACATTTGAAGAGAATAGAGAAGGAAAGGGTGTCAGTAATGTGAGTGAAAGGGTAGAGCACAGGGAAGGAATTTTTAATCTTGTTCTCACAAGTTGAAAAGACTGTAATAGTTAACAGCAAGAGGTTAAAGAGAGGATAAGGCAACTCCCATTCCAGGTGTGCGTGCATGTAAGTGTGTGTTTGTGTAGGTGTTTAATTTATTATTATCAGTGCTTTTTTATCTTAGAAAAATGTTTAGAGGTACTCTCATTTTCCTACTCATATTGAAATACTGCCCCTCGATGAGGCCAAACTTAGATTCACAAAATGTTAAGGGGCATGCGTACCCCTGCATCCCCCCAGAAAAAAACTCCTCCTCTTCTTTCTTTCTTTCTTTCTTTCTTTCTTTCTTTCTTTCTTTCTTTCTTTCTTTCTTTCTTTCGCCATCACTATTATTCCTATAAATAGGATGCAGGGGCAGGAAGGTACAGCTATCCCCCCACCCCCCACCCCCAAAAAAACAAAAAACGTGCAGGGCGTGGGGTGGTTGCTAGAAACCTCCTTCCCATTTTGGCCATGTATGGATCCAAGCTAGTATCAGGAGAACTATGTTTCCAGTGGGCATTAAGACAAGGGGTTTGTCCACCTCTCTGAATTTTCTCCCTTTCATATCTGTCAGGACTTCTTTTTATCCTCGCTTTTATCAGGAATGAAAGGAATTGCTCCTGTGATTTTGACAACTGTTGGTGTTCACCTGCAAAGGACCAAAGTGAGCCTTCCTTTTGCTGATGCATGGGGTGATATGGCCATTCCTGTTTTGAAATTCAGGAAATGATTAGTATATCTTGGTGCTTCCAGTCAAGTACCCTGTGACTTTCAGATTGCTATGCCATGCCATGGTTTCCTTCACGTTGCTCACTGAAATTGTAGGCAGATATTTCCTTGACTCCTATATGCAATCTCGGATAGTAGATCTGTTTACCTTTTCCTCTTACAGTAATTTCCATACTCGGCATTTAATGGCTGTCTTGTTTGCATGATCTAATTACTCCTGATGCAATTATTTCTTATTAGATCTGGTTTTTACCTTCCCACACTTCATGCTGCCAACAACTGTCTCTTTGCAGTGAGGGTGTATGAAAGAGATCACATTTAACAAGCACATTTTGCCTATTTGCTTTTGTTTCGAAGGACAGAAGTGTTTACATCAAATATGTCAAACCCTGACTTCTCTACTGCCCTTTTTAACACTGCTTCTCCCTGGATATTTGTAAAAGCCACTGAATTTTGCCGTAGTGTTAGTGAAATTGAACACTGTGCTATTAACAAAATGTAATGTCTGTTGGGATGCATCGAGTGGTAGGACCGAAATGCTACTTAAGCCTAGGATTTCCATCACCAATAATACCTAAAACCCATCTATACCATAGAAATAGTGAATAGCAATTAAATCAATGGCATTGTGCTACCAGAAGGGGCTCTCTGATGTACAAACATAAAGGGCTCTGGTCTAGGCAACAGCTTTTAGAGTCAGCAGGCTTTTTTTGTTCTTAGGGAGAGTGGGTCCAGTTGACTGTCACCGTTTTTGGGTAGCATGCAATCACATACTGGCAAATTCCCATTGCAAAAAGGTGATTTGGAGGTCTTGTGCAACCAAGCAGATCCCCACACCTTGGCAGGAAATGATGGGGGAATGCATTGAAAAGTGTGAGACAACACTTGCTTGACATGCCATTGTATAACTTCCCCATGAAATAATCCTAATGGGTACCAAAAAGGCAGTGTTGTACAACCTCCCTGCAAACTTGGACAAATAAATTGGGATGGATGCTCTATAAACAGATTATCTGGACTCTGGAAGTGAACTGGGAGTGTCTCCAGAACACTAGCTGTGATGGGGAGGGGTGGCAGGCAATAATCCTTTCGATTCCAGCTTGTTTTCCTGGCGAGAGCTGAGGGCTTGGTTATTTGGGTATGAAGGACCACACAATGAGAACTGAGGCCAGACACATGCACACCACATGCACCCTGTCCATGGGTAGGTGGCCTGCCACATTTGCACAGGCTAATCCTGTGAGTTGGCCCCTGACTACACAAGGTTCCAGTGCACAGGAGCAGTCAATGTGAATTTGCTGGGCTGCCTCACTGCAGACATCCCACAAGCTGTGGAAAGCCTTGTGGGAGCATAGAACAGCAGGTGTTGGGCCAGCAAGCACAGACTGCTCCACACTCTTCCCTCACCTGTTTGTAGTGGCACAACCCCAAACATGTGAATAAGGCTTAGGGTGGGCAATGATGCTGTTTTGATCCCTTGCTTCCATCTACTGTTACCACAAATAAACTCCTACACCTTAGATGAGCAGTAGCCAACATTCCCTCCAGATTTTTCTGGCCTACAGCACCCACCATGCCTGACTGTTAGTAGGGTTGATGGGAATTGGGGTCCAACAACATTGGGAGGGCACCACATAGGCTACCCTTGCCTTAGAACATATATATTCTCCCCCTCTCTGTCCCCATCTCCTACCAAAGAAAGGACGGTGTTTGGTTCTCCAACTTTGCCTCCTCTTTCTTCTGAATTTGTGAGGTTTTGTTTTTTAAAAGGGATGACCCTTCAGAAGCATGTCTCCTCCCTCATGGAGAATGGAGAGGTCGTCTCAGTTTTAAATTTATGTACTGGCTGTGATGGATAAAAACAATTTCTTTTCTTAATTTCTTTTCAAAGTTTTCTAAAATTGCAATTTCAAGAGCTTCCAGTATCCGGGGAGATGACAAAATAGTAATAGAGGAAGTATTCTTTTGCAGGCATGTAGTAAAATCAGTTAAACGTCTGTCCAGCTCAATGATGTAATCAGCTTCATGTGCAAATTCTCATAAAGCAGCTGAAGAAGCCAGACCTGTTAATAATGCAGTCAGTGTTAACTGGCATAATTAAAACAGGGATTTTCCCCATTGTTTTGAATGAAATTTTAATGCATCATTCCCAGGCTCATTGTTGGGGAAGACAAGATGCATTCATGTTGATAATTCATATACAGTACTGCCCTTTGCACGAACCACAGAGTGGTTTAGAACAAGGTGAAACAATTTATAAAATCCACAAAATAACATAATCCTTAAAATGCTAAATGCAGAAATGGATAACAATTTACTAATAGCAGTAGCAGTAGCAAACTAAACAATTTTCTGTAGTCGAGTCTCCCCTCCAAATGTCCAACGAAAAAGGCGAGTCTTAACCAACTGTCTACAACTATATACAGATGGGGGTAGCTTAGGAGGGAGTTCCACATGTGAAGAGCCACCGCTGGAAAAGCCCTCCCCGAGTCCCCCACAACATGGACCACCAAGAAGGTCTCATATGTTGGTCTCAAAGCCAGTGCCGGATTTACGTATAAGCTAAACAAGCTATAGCTTAGGGCCCCACTCTCTTGGCGGCCCCCCAAAAAATTAAAGGAAAAACCCACTGGATGTATGTTTCCAAAATATAAGATAAAAAACAAACAAACAAAAACCCTAGATATATCAACAGTGTTTTGTGTTGTGTAAGTAAGTAATGGGACCCGCCTGCTAGCCTGCTCCCTAAAATATCACTAGTTTGCTCATTTCTATATACAGTGGTACCTTGGTTCTCAAACTTAATCAGTTACGGAAGTCTGTTCTGAAACCAAAGCATTCCAAAACCAAGGCATGCTTTCCCACAGAAAGTAATGCAAAACAGATTAATCTGTTCCAGACTTTTAAAAACAACACCTAAAACATTGTATTTCACTATTAATATATTTCTTCTGAATTGTATTTCATTTCAACAATTGTCTTGCAAGGCCCCCAAACCAGCCCCTTGTTAAAATAATTCACACAGAAATAGAAATTTTAGGTTTAAGGTTATTGGGCAAAAAGATTTAGGCCACAACTTTATTGAATTACAGAAATGTGAGCGGTATTGGCTTAGGCATTGGTGTAGACTATATCCAACTCCTGCCCCCTTTGCAGGAAGTCAATAAGGGTAAATGTATTTTAATGTTTGATGGAAGCCGCCCAGAGTGGCTGGGGAGACCCAGCCAGATGGGCGGGGTACAAATAATAAATTATTATTATAAATTATTATTATTATTATTATAAACCACCCAAAGAGGGAGCCACATTGGGGGACCCTGCCTGCAGCTCTCCTCAGTGTACCTAGAGGCCAGGCATGGCCCTAGCCCCTCAAGCGGACTTCAGACAGGATCCAAGCCCTGGATTCCTTTAACAGAATACCCTTGATCAATGGAGGGGCAGGTGATGACTGACCTCCCCTCCCCCACAAATCAATGAGCCAATGCCTAACCGCCTAACCTTACAAAGTTGTGACGATTGCTAAGAGGTAGGCGAAAACCAAGTGGCCAGTGACAATCTGCCAAATGGAAAAATTCCTACCCGGCCCCTGACCCAAGACAGGCGACCAACCAAAGTCCAAAACAAGGCCAGAGAACACAAATAAAACAAGAAGGGTGGGCAGCACGAAGCCGGTGCTCAGCACACGTCGCACTGCCCCTTTTAAACCCCCCACGATCAGCCTGCTCAAAAATGATTGGCCAATATGCCTGGGGTGATCGTGGTGCCACCCTGGCATGAAGGCGTTACTCCGACCATGCCAGGGTGGGGGGGGGAGGAACTGGGTTGGGGGCCTGCCCGCAACCAGGACAATTCTAAAGATGATCCCACTTACTTTGATAGAATACACATTTTGTTATGTGCAAATGACTTTAGATACCTATTAGGTCCATAAATTACCATATATTCAACAACAAAAAACAGTGACAATTTGTTGTTGACAAAGGACAGCTGGAAATATAAAGGGCCCCATTACCTTCAGTAGCTGAGGGCCCCATGAAACCTAAATCTGGCCCTGCTCAAAGCATATGGAGGTTGGCATGGAAGAAGGCACATATGCATTACACGTGTCCACTCGACCACTTCAATCTGCGGAATTGACACTACTACAGGTGCTCCATAATACTCATTCCACTTTTGTAAGAACTCAGTCGCTTTGTGTGGCAGCACCTACACTCTGGATCTCCCTGCCTACAGAGATCAAGGAGGTCCTTTCAGTGTACTCTTTTCAACACCTGTCAAAAACATTCCTGTTTAGACAAGCCTACCCAGACGCTTAGAAGGTGGAGGTAATTTTAATCTGTTTTAGTATTTTAACTTTTGTATGCTTTAAAGTAGCGTCATAATTTTTTACTTGATATTATTGCCTTGTTGTGTGTTTTTTTTTTTAAAAAAACCCTGCTTTAAGGGTTGTTGTTTCTTGCAATCAGTGTGTAAATTTTATTAAATAAATGAATTTATTAAATAAATGAATTTATTAAATAAATTAAATTTTGTCCTGAGCTGTCTAAGGCTTTAAATATCAACGTAAGGAGATGGAAAGAAGATAAAGTCCCAACCAGAGAAGAATGGAAGATTAAGTTGATGGATTATGCCGAAATGGCAAAAACGACTGGAAGAATCAGAAATCAGGAAGACCAAAATTTTAATAAAGAATAGGGAAAATTTAGAATTCATCTTAAATACCATTATAAACAGTTAAAATTGTTAGTAGGGTTGGAATAACACTTGTAGTTTAATGGTGAATTTTGGATATAATGGAGACATTTGGATTATTACAAAAGATGCAGGAAGAAATGACTAACAATAGAACTCACAAAGGGGAGAAGGGAAGTCCAGGAGATTCTTTGGAATCTTGTTTTTATGTTGTATGTTGGATATGTGATTGTAAAACTGTGATTTGAAAAAACCAAATAAATAATATTGTGTGGCAATTTCACTCCCCTCCCCGTGGAAATAATGACACAGAAACATCGTGTAAATTTTAATGGGCGAAAAGGCCACAACTTCATTGGTTACGGATGTTGAGCAGTATTGGCTTAGGCATTGGACCCTATCAGCTATATCCGACCACAACCCGTGTGTTGGAAGTCAGGGAAGGGTTAACCACCAGTAAGGAACCCCAGTGATGTACATCGACCAGAACTCCCCCTGTGATCACTGTTAGGGGTGTGCCTTAGGCCCTCACCTCCCCAGGCTTCGGGCAGGGGCACGCCCCTGGAATCCTTTAACGGAATACCCTTCAAATGAGGGGCAGTTGATGGTGCTACCTCCATCCAATTTTTTGCCATTTCGGCATAATTCCATCCTCACCTCTATGGAAATTTTCCAATGCCTAACCGCCAAACCAAGAGTTGTGACGAATTGCTACGAGGTAGTTGAAAATACCCCTTTGGCTAGTCCAAGTGGGAAAAAGTCCTACCAGGCCCCCTGGCCAACCAAGGCGACCAACCAAAGTCCTTAGCTAGGTCGAAGCTAAATCTAAAGGGTGGGTGGACGGGTGAACTTAAGAGGCTGGGAAGCAGGACAAAGAGGGCAAGTTTCCCGCCCATCTCTAGCTTAAAGGAACCAGGACACACCCCCTGGCCGGCCGGATTGGTTGGCCTGCGGAAGGCACGGGGATATTCTACCAATCGCGCAGGGGGGGCTGACCTCAGCCCCCAAGCGCGTGATCGGGTCGTGACGCCCGCAAATCCACCTCCTGTTCAATGCAGAAGTCGCCTTCTAAAAATAAATAAATAAATAAATAAGGACATTGAATGGGGCCCAGAAAACATCTGGCAACCAGTAGTATGCTCAGGCTGCTGCATTTTGCAGTAGTTGGAATTTCTGGACTTTCTTTAAGGACAATCCTGCACAGAGTGCATTACTATCATCCAGTTTAGCAGGGCATAAGTAACTAGGGTCAGGCCATCCCCATTTAGAAACTGCTCTAGTTAGCCTACTAACGGAGTTCAGGCACCCTTGCTCACCGAGGATATCTTGGCCTCGAGTGACAATTATGGTTGCAGAGGCACCTCCTCAAACTACACATCTCCACCTTCAAAGGGCGTGGATAGGTAATTCTTCCAACTCCCAGAACTTCTCTCATGTCCATAACACTAAGGGTTTTTGTTTTTTTAATCCACCCCCAAACTGTAATTGTAATGGCTGCTCTTGTGGGAAAGCCACTACAGTTATCTGTCTGAAATCTGGATGGGGTGACCTTCCCTGCAAAGTTCATCCCATTTTGCCCCCAAATGTAAAAGTGATAGATATTTCCTTTTCAAAAAAGAAAGAAAGAAACACTTTAAAGGAGGCCAGTGCAGAAGCTTGTGGACCTGTTTGCCTGTAGTTTGACAAGTTTTATACTTTCTGGAGGGGCTAGTATTCCTGAAAATTTCATCTATGCTTGTCAAGAGGAAAATCGTTATAGCCATTTATGATTCCCTGTAATAGCGGACAAGGGAAAAACAAAGCTGCTTCTTATTTCCTGCAGCAGATTTGGGCTTGGATCCTGAACCAAGTCAGACAGCCTCTGAGGTGCTCAGAGCAAGTGCTAAATCCAAATTAGAACTGAATCTTGTGGTTCCTCGGAGTACACCCAGTGTATGTTTTTTGTGACATAAGGACATCGGACAGAAAGAGAGAAACACTTACTTTATAGAAAAGGAAGCAAGCATTGACTATTGTGGTGAAGAAGTTAATCTAGCAAACTTCTGGAAGCTCTTGGACTGTGAATCATTTGAAAATAAAAGTAAAAAAAAATGAAGTGATAAAATATGTGATTTCTTGTACCCCTTGAAAATACATTACTGTGTTTACACAAAGCATCTGTGTATTTTCCTGCTATCATGCACTCTCCCTATCAATTACTAATGTTAACAAAATTCATATTTGCTAGACAAGTTGTGAAAGATAGTACGGCTGGCGGATAATTGGTACTGTATCAACAAACAGATACAGTGAAGAATACACTACATTTTTATGTAACAGGAACTTAGTCATAGTCTTTCATTAGGTTTCCTAGTTGTATTATTTGTGTGTGTATGTGTTCTAAATATGTAGTCAACAGTCAATTGAGTGACTTACGTCTGTGCTGTCTGCTGATTTCACATTCTTTCACTGATTGCTGTTATTAATACCAATTCATAAAAAGCTCTGATCATTTTGAAATATTTTGTTCTATTAGTGCCACCCTAACATTACAAATTATAAAGTAATATGCACCAACACAGTCAAGTTATTATTTTAAAAGCAAAAAATTATTTCTGGTTAGTGAGACGAAATGGATTTTTTTTATTTATAAAAGAAGTTGTTGTATAATGTGGTTATATAAAGGTAAAGGTACCCCTGACCGTTAGGTCCAGTCGCGGATGACTCTGGGGTTGCATGCTCATTTCTTTCTATAGGCCAAGGGAGCCGGCATTTGTCTACAGACAGCTTCCAGGTCATGTGGCTAGCATGACTAAGCTGCTTCTGGTGAACCAGAGCAGCGCACGGAAATGCCATTTTACCTTCCCACTGAAGCGGTACCTATTTTATCTACTTGCACTTTGACATGCTTTCAAACTGCTAGGTGGGCAGGAACTAGGACTGAGCAACGGGAGCTCACCCCATCGCGGGGATTCAAACTGCCAACCTTCTGATTGGCAAGCCCTAGGCTCTGTGGTTTAGACCACAGTGCCACCTGCTTCCCATGTGGTTATATAGAAAGCAATAAATATATTGCTTTCTATATAATCCCATTAAGACTGCAATCTTAACTCCAGTTTCCTGGGAGTAAGCTCCATTTAATTCCATGCGACTTACGTTTGAATAGACTGCAGCCTTAGTTAATGAATTGCCTGTCTCAATTAAACTGAAAGAAGTACATACGTTACCAAAATCTCTGTTATAAATGCCCTTTTGAAATTAATCTAGTGGCTTAATTGGTGTAAGATAAATTGCAACTCAATTAACATTTTAGAAGGCCATCTTTCATTTTTTTATTATTATTTCTAAAACAACAAACCTTTAAATAAATCTCCTATGGGCTATAATCCAAACCACCAGTCCTCCATTCAGGGGTGGGTGAGTGTTGAATGGGGTGGATTTCTCCCTTCACTCAGCCTAAAACAGCTTCACTAGCCTACACCTGCAGAATTATGCCAGCATCTCTTCATTGGCAAGGATCTCTCCATTCCACTTCCTCCTGCTCTCATTTCCTTCTGTCTTGGTTACCTCTTGTTTGTTAATTTTTAGTTAACATTCAGGTTGATAAGTTATTCGGGGAAGGCCCCTCTTTGTCCGTGCTTTATAAAATGACATGAGCACTATCATCTTGAATCTAAACAAAATAGAAAATTCTTTCCAGTAGCACCTTAGAGACCAACTGAGTTTGTTCTTGGTATCAGCTTTCGTGTGCATGCACACTTCTTCAGATACCCGAAGAAGTGTGCATGCACACGAAAGCTGATACCAAGAACAAACTCAGTTGGTCTCTAAGGTGCTACTGGAAAGAATTTTCTATTTTGTTTCGACTATGGCAGACCAACACGGCTACCCACCTGTATCTTGAATCTAGTTGTTGTTACTACTACTACTACTACCACGGCCATATTGGTTCCAGAATTACTATGAGAGGGGGGAAAGCAGTGGAGAGGCAATGTTTGCCCATTTCTCCTTTCCTCTGAAGGCTTGGGTCTCAGCTACATTGGTAAAGAAAAAGCACTTTATATGAGTTATAGAACTGTGACACCAAATGGCACTGTGGAGTTCCGTCTTTCGCTAACGGGATTTCTCTTTATGAAGTTTAACTGAATCACATTTTTGACATGTCTAGATCCAGCCTTAGTGTCCCCTGAAAAGCTGCTCTGGAGAGTTGGGGAACAGTCCAGAACATTGCAGCAGGTGGTGCATACCATTTCTATTTCAAGGAGCCATCCCTTCATCTCAGTCCCATCTGTTTGCAGAAGTGACACTCTGGATGATGATAACAACAATTATAGTCCTAATCAGTTAATAATTCCCACCTCCAATTACATCTGCCTCCCGTGAGTTAATGAATTACATTTAGTTTTTTTTTTTTAATCTGCCAACTAAAACTTGCAGCCTAGTACATACTATTTCCATTACCTGCTCATAGCAAGATTGCTATCATATTGATTGCTGTCTCTAAGAGTAAATATTTTTTTCATTAGGTGCCTCCAAGTACACTAAGAAAAGCTTGGATACCACATGGCTGAACTTTTTTTGCCTTTCTGAAGGGGTAAAACCCCACCTACAACTCTATATTTTCTGCTAGCTGGAGAAAATGACAGAGGCAGTACGCAATGTCAAAGTGACTGACAGATTGTGCTTGTCAGGCTGTCTGGAATGAAGGTGTAGAAGGAACTCCTTCACGCCACATAAGATCTAATGCACAGAGCTATCAAGGAAGCTACGTGGGAGCACAGGATGGTCCCCCATCAACAATTTATCAAGGCTTCAGCATCAATGGCTAGCGTGTGGGAGGCAGAGTGTTACAATCCCATGTGCTGTGCAATTCAGGACATAAATAATTGAGCTACCATATTGAGCTCACTTTTCTGTTAAAGTGGAGTTGCTAAAACCCACACCTTATCGGAAACACTAATGCAACTTAAGTGGGGAGAGGAGGTGGAGAATGTTCTTAATAAGATTGCTATAATGTTGTTTCTGCAGAAAAGGAAGAGAGGGAGAGAGAGAGAGAGAGAGAGAGAGAGAGAGAGAGAGAGAGAGATGGAGGGAGGAATATATTGATAAATATATTGCATTAAGGGAATCAGCATGGCATAGTGGATCATGTGTTGGAGCGATTAGGGATATTACAACATCTGCACATCCATCAGACCCACGCCATTTATGCATTTAGCACAAACCGAGAACAGAGTGTTTATGTATATCAATGGAGTGTATATGTGTGTTCTGTGTGTGTGTGCTCAGGATAAGGAGAAGGTTGGTCAGGGCAGGGACTGGGGGTGGCTGGGGTGGAGGGGGGTGACTTTGTTTTTTATGCTTCTTTTCTTTTAAATGAAATCATTTTTAGGAGAAACATGGGATATGCATATAGCAAATACACATAAACTTGTGGGCTTGGATGAAAACTTAGTCAAGATTGGAGTAGGCATGATGTCTGAATCCAATCAATTTTTTAGATAAAAATAATAATCCTTGTTTAATTTCTTTTCTGTTATGATGGAAAGACGGTGCATGCATGTCTGATAAATACAAAACAAAACACCAACTGCAGTGTTTGAGATTTTTAAAACTGTTAAGAGAAAGCTACAGAAATACGCCATTACCCAGTTCTTTCAGATATCTATTTATGGCACTTGACTGTTTCTTTTCCCCCTAAGAAAAAGTATCTATAAGAAAGGATATCCATTCAAAACACTGCCCAATGTTGTTATTTCTTCTTTGACAGTGCCTTATCATTCCATTGTGAAAACCTCTACATTAGGAAAACAAATTCTTGACATTTCTACACACATCACTAGACAGCATAGGGAGATAAAGTGTAAATGTTTATCAAATCAACAAGGTTCCCCGCGATGCACACCTGTTTTTATGCCTAGGCTTATTTCTTCTCCTTTTGTATTTTTTCTGAGTAACAAAATGTTTCATCTAGTTCAGCCTAGTGGATTTTTTTCCCTTTTTCTTTTAAAAAGCCACCCCAGCGAAGAAGCCAGTGATGCCCAGACTGTTGTCTAATATTCAAAGCATTTGGTCTTGTGATGGCCCAGCTGATGTGATGCAGAATTATGTTCAAATGCAATAATCATCAATTGGACACACATTGCAAATCACGGGGAGTGTAAGTGGGTTTGTGTGTGTATGTAGTGGGAAGTCCTTACTCCGCTGAGGGGAAAAACTCAAGGTCACCGGTACCTTATAAAGAGTTGCTTCTATTCCCACAAAAAATGGAAACAGACATAAGCCAAAGGCAAGTTGGGCTGGCTAGAGTTCCTTGAAGCCATTTTTACCTGGTAGGAACATAGGAAGCTGCTTAAAGCAAATCAGATCATTCTTCCACCACTTTAGGATTGTCCATCCTAACTGTATGAGTAGGAAATTTGTGAGCAAATGGGCTTTCTCACACTGCTTCATCTTTGTTTGCTCAGTCCACCAACCTTACAAAATCAAAACACTAGAATGATTTCATCACAAAGTGGGAGGAAAATGTATCAAGGAGCAGATTCCAAAATCAGAATGGTTTTTGATGAGCCAGTGCTGACACACAGTATGCTTTATTTTATTTAGCCCTAAGGTCAATGCAAGGGACCCAGGTGGCGCTGTGGGTTAAACCACAGAGTCTAGGGCTTGCTGATCAGAAGGTCGGCGGTTCGAATCCCTGCCACGGGGTGAGCTCCCGTTGCTCGGTCCCAGCTCCTGCCAACCTAGCAGTTCGAAAGCACATCAAAGTGCAAGTAGATAAATAGGGACCGCTCCAGCGGGAAGGTAAACGGCGTTTCCGTGCGCTGCTCTGGTTCGCCAGAAGCGGCTTTGTCATGCTGGCCACATGACCCGGAAGCTGTCTGCGGACAAACGCCGGCTCCCTTGGCCTATAAAGCGAGATGAGCGCCGCAACCCCAGAGTCGGACACGACTGGACCTGATGGTCAGGGGTCCCTTTACCTTTTTCTAAGGTCAATGCAGTGCACTAAGGTACTGGCATTTTTGCTGAAAATACACAAGCTCCAATATCTTCTTTTCGGGGTGACTCCTTGAGTTTCCATTGTATGTTGCGTGTTGAGGTCCCCAAACCACCCCTCAAATGAAACACACTTCATGCAGAAATTTAAGTTTAAGTTTTTTGGCATAATTTTGGCCACAACTTTATTAAAATACAAAATATGTGAGTGGTTGCTTAGGCATTGGTTCAGACTATCTGTGGAAGTCAGTAAAGGGAAAACACTTTGGGGAGAGAATGGGAGCCAGGGGTCTGGCCCTCGCCTCTCCCCTAATGCTCCCAGGGGCTCTTGCGTGGGCCCCGGCCCCCAACCAGGGGATACAGACAAGCATGGTGAACCCCTGGATTCCTTTAATGGAATTCCCTGCGCAGCAGCAGCATTGAAGGGGCAGCCACAGCCCACCCTGCCCCTTCGCAGCATTGGAGGGGCAGCTACAGCCAACCCTGCCCCTCCACCAACCAATTAATAACCAATGCCTAACCGCCAACCTTACAAGTTGTGACTAATTGCTATGCAGTAGGCGAAAACCAAATGGCACCAGCCAATCAGCCAAATGGACAAAATTCCTACCAAGCAGACGACCCCATGACAGGCATAGCAAGGTCATACGCAGAGGCCTAATAATAGGGAGGGGGGGCGGGTGATCCGATGCACGCAGCAAAGAGTTATATCACGCTGCGAGCCAAGCAATATATAGTCACTGGGCTGTCCATCAACAATTGCAACATAGAAATCTCCCCAACGACACCCAGAGCCCAATCACAGCAGTGGCCATCTATACGATACCGCCCAGCAACAGAGGGGTGACTTGCTGGCCCCCACTGCAACACGTGCTCTCCATGAAGGAGCACCCGCTTAACAGAAATTGCACACCATTCTCTTGACAACGAAGCACTTTGTGTTTTATCTATTCCTAAATGCTTAGCTTTTGAGCATCCAGAACAACTCACCATCATTGTTATTCCTGTGTCCTGCCTTCAGAGTGACCTTTGGAGCCAATCCTCAGTGGCTGACTCATCTCCTTTCCCCCTGATTGGCTCTAATCAACACAATGGGTGGGAATACCTTTTCTTGGTGCCTAAAAAGCTCCCCGTTCATGCTGTTTGGGCCACTCTAAGATGTTGGAGATGCTGGGGCCCTGTTGGGACCATGCTGCAGAAATAGTAGTGGGTCTTTTATGCCTCACAACCTCATACACTACACCTCTAGCTAAGTGGATGGTTGATCCACAACTGGTGGTAAAGTACCATGATAATGATGGTGTTGATAATAATAGTACTCAGAATACAACTAGAAGTATTTTTAATAGCCTAGCACTTACGTAGCACTTTAGAATTCTGAAAATAGTCCACATATGCATGCAACAAGTAGCATTATTATCTCCATACTGCATATGGGGAAGTTGAGGATGAGAGAGCTAGTGAGTTGTCAAAGGCCACCCTTGTGACATCATCATTTCTGAGTAATATCTCAGCTGAGGACTTCCTCAGAGTATACACTATTTGTTGTTGTATCGCCCAGCTAATACTGAGATACAAACGCCACAGCAGCAGCAGCAGCAGCAGCAGCAGCAGGGTTTGCACAAACCTCAGGAAAAATAAGAATGCAAAAGGAATGAAAAGTAAATGATTAAAGTCGGTGTTGTTAGCTGGAAAGCAGAAATGAATTAGAATATCTTTACAAGAGTAGAATATCCCACTGAACTCTCCTCCCCCCACTTTTTGTGCAAACTTCTATTTCTCAAATCACTATGATTGGAATCAGTTACAGGTGGGTAGCCGTGTTGGTCTGCCATAGTTGAAACAAAATAGAAAATTCTTTCCAGTAGCACCTTAGAGACCAACTAAGTTTGTTCTTGGTATGAGCTTTCGTGTGCATGCACACTTCTTCAGATACACTGAAACAAAAGTCACCAGATCCTTAAATATAGTGAGGGAATGGGCAGGGGTATTACTCAGAAGGGTGGTGGGAATGGGTGATCAGCTGATAGGTGTGGAAAACCTGTTGACGACTCTTAACGGCTGCAATTAGTCTTGCAGGAAAAGGCAAGGGGTAAGATGGCTAAAGATGGCTTTGTAATGTATAATGAGATAAGAATCCAATGTCTTTGTTCAGACCGGGTTTCTCCATGGTTTTAAGTTTTGTGATTAGTTGCAATTCAGCCACTTCTCTTTCCAGTCTATTTCTGAAATTTCTTTGTATTAAGACAGCTACTTTGAGATCTTTTATAGAATGTCCTGGGAGACTGAAGTGTTCTCCTACTGGTTTCTTTGTCTTGTGATTTCTGATATCAGATTTATGTCCATTTATCCTTTGGCGTAGGGTTTGGCCTGTTTGTCCAATATAGAGAGCTGAAGGGCACTGTTGGCATTTGATTGCATACACAATGTTGGAAGATGAGCAATTAAATAGTCCTGAGATGATATGTTTGATGTTGTTGGGACCAGTAATGGTGTTGTCCGGGTTTATGTGGCAGCAAAGTTGGCATCTGGGTTTATTGCAGGCTCTGGTACCAGTGTCCATGTTGAGTCCTGTTGTTGTATTATTGTGGGTGAGGACCCTTCATCGCCTACAGACAGCCACCCAATCTCAAACAGCTCCTCACCAAAGTACAACTGTACTTCTAAGTCCCTCTCCCTAACCAGTCTTGAACAGCAGTAATATGAATTAAACATACAAAAGCTGTAATGTCAATATGTAGTTAAGGAGATATGTCAAGCAAAACCCAAGCAGTCAATTCATTACTGTTAAATCTCCATCCCTGACATGGTATTTACAACACAGACTTGTTATAAAAAGCAGTTTCTCTTTCTTTGGTATCTTTTTTCTATCTCTCTGTTTACAAATTCCCTGTCTGTTACTCTTTACTGCATATAAAATATTGGATTCATTTGTGTACATGGGCTATAAACAATCATGTGTGCATGTTGTTGTTGCTTTAAAATGATTGCTTAGATGTATGTGCAGCCAGAATCTATGATCTTGGTCTTGAAAGTAGAATGAAGCCATGTAAATCTTAATAAATGGAAATGTTATTAAATACGGGCTCTTACCCAATTTCCCCAAATGGCTCGGAGACATGTTTACAGAAAGTTGCATCGCAGGGCATATAAATTTAAAAGCAGCATTTTATTATATCCTTTTTGCCTTGTAAATATCTGCTAGAGTAACCAAAGTTCAAGAGTGCGCTAGACTTTATTTACATTACACCATATGGTTGTTGTGCAATTGCACCCGAAATATGCCAATAAAAAGAATCTCTACCTGTGAGACGTTTTTAATAGAATGGCAGAAAATCTAACCACTTTTTTGTTTGGCTATACAACATTTAATTTCAGCGCATCAAACTTCTTTGGGACTTTATGCAAACAATAATTATATATACTTTCTGAAATATAGTGCAGCTCTAAGGGGAGAAGAGGCTGGAGGCTGGACAGACATTCCAACACATCTGTTTGGGGAATCATCAGGGGAAAGCTAGATTTAGCATGTAACTTTTGTTTCACAGAGTCTACACATGTTAGTGGTCTCCAAGGCACTTTATTTGACTCCAAAGAATAGTAAAACTTTTTTTGTGATGGAACAGAACAAAGCCACAAATACTAGAAACAAATTGCCTAAGGCTAATGAAATGCCTTCGACAATGACAAGCAGCCTCAACGTTGCACTGGTGAAAATCTATAGCACAGCCACCCGCCTTACCACACGTGTAAACTGATGTAACTAGAAGCAGAATTTGGACAGAACGAAATGTTGCAACGTGATCCAATGCCTGATCTCTGGAGTACGAGCAAGCGGTCTCAGATAATTTAACGTCCAGAGCAGACGGGACAAGCACGTTGAGGGGGAACCATATATCAAGGCAGAGAAGCATTTCCTTTGCTTGCTACTTTAAGTCTCCCTTTCTTCACTACTGTATTTCCCCTGAGACCGCTTTTCAGGGTCATAGCCAAAACAAATGACAGAGGATGCTTGAAGTACAGAACAGTCATGATACCTGACCTTATATAGAATCTCAGCTACAAGCAAAAAGGAAACCCCACACCTGCCCCATAATACCCGTTCTGCCTTTGTAAGAAATCAGACTTTGGAACTCCCTGCCTATTGCTATTAGGCAGGTGCTTGATATGTATTTTAATTTGCTTTTAGCTTATAGTTGATTTAGCTCTTTTAAATCTTTTCTCAACTGTTTTTACTGATAATTTCATTGTTTTATTCTTTTTGTAAACCACTTTGATTTTTTTGATTATTATTTTTTTGTGTGGCAAGGTCCCCCCCCCCCCATTGAGGTTAAATAAAGACACTTGACATCAGTATTTTAGGTTAATGGGCTAAAAGAGGCCACAAATTTACTGGTTACAGATTGTGAGTGGTATTGGCTTAGGCATTGGCCAGAGTTTGGGAAGGGTTAACAACCAGTAGGGGGAGTCCTGCTGATGCACATCAACTAGGAGCTCCCCCCAGGGTCACCAATAGGGGTCGTGCCTTAGGCCCTAGCCTCCCCAGGTTTCTGACAGGGCCACTCCCCCCCAACTACTTTAAAGGAATACCCTTCAATGTGTGGGGGAGGTGATGGCGCTATCTCCCCTCCTCTCTTCTCCAGCAATATTCCAATGCCTAACCTCCAAACCTTACAAAGTTGTGACGATTTGCTATGAGGTGGGCGAAAACCAAGTGGCTGGTGCTAATTTGCCAAGTGGAAAAAAGTCCTACCAGGCCCCTCAATGGCGACCAACCAAAGTCCATAGCAAGGTCAAGAGATGGAAAACCTAAAGGGTGGGACGGTGGGAAAACCAGAGCAGCTGGAAGCATGAAAAGAGGAGAGCTTCCCACTGCATCCTGCTTAAATCAAGCAGGCCACCCCCCCCAGACCAATCGGATTGGTCACCTGGGCAGTGACACAGCTGGGAATCCCCCCAATCGTGCGGGGTTGACCACATGGGGGGCGGGTCGTGAGAGCCCGCAACCCCACCTCCTCCTCAAGGCAGAAGTGGCTTAATCAAGTAGCATATAACTTCCAGGAAATAAAAATAAATGAAATGGATTTCCCTGTTACTTCTTTGGGCTGCAATCCGAAAACAAACAAAACCAGAAAAAATGGTGATTTAAATGCCCTATCCGATATCCTGCCAAGCTTCAGTTGTTTCTATGTTTCAGTCACTTCTTTATTTTTTTAAAAAGCTTTTCCAGAACTTTCTGTGGACCAGACACACCCGTATTTTGGCCCTGCTGATTTCAGAGCTCCAGTGTTGGTCAGGCCAGGGCACTGGAGGACCCAGGACCACAGAAGAGGAAAGGTTTCAACATAAGAACATAGGAAGCTGCCCTTTACCATATCAAACCATTGGTCCACCTTGCTTGGTATTTCCGCATCACTGACTGGCAGAAGCTGCCCAGTGGTCTCTTTCAGCTCTACCTGAATATGTCTGGGATTGAACCTGGGTACCCCTTTTGCCTGCAAAGCAGATGCTCTGCAGCTGAGCTACAGCTCCTTCCACATTAGAGCTCTCTCTGCAACATTGGAGTTCTGTCTCCCCTGTCAGAGGGGTAGATGCAATCCAATTTTGCAATTGTGAGGATACCTTCCTAAGGGACATAGGATTGCGCCCTCAATGCTTGAAATCCAATATTTGAATGGTTCTTTTAATAGCCAATTAGAAATGTAACCAATATTCTCCTTTACAACAGCTCTAATGTTTAATAGTCTAATCTGTCTACAAATCTGTTTCAGTACTGGCATTCACTAATAGATATTTAGTGGCAAATATATGACATTTGATATTTAGTTAGAAATCTATCTCGGTATCAATGGCAACAGAGATTCTTTTAATTCCAGAAAGGTAAATTACTTTTCTGAAGTAGTGTAAATGTCAATTTGGCCATTCATCTTTCAAACTCAATGGCCAAAATGTACAGTTTAGGAGCATGATTTAGCACTTATGAAAACCTTTGCTCTAGCAACAAATAACTGGTAATGTATAGTTTTAAAGATTATCTCTTAGAGATATGACTAACAGCACTTTTGTAATTACATTCTACTTGTGGCTGTGTGCTTCATTAGGCTGAATGGTTTAGAACAATTCACAATATTAATTGTTCATATGCACCCCATATGAGAATCTAGACAATCCCATATTTGACATTGTTTGATGTTATTGGGCTGTTGTGGTGGTATTTTTACATAGTGGAGCAGGTGGCGCTGTGGTCTAAACCAGTGTTTTTCAACCACTGTTCCGCGGCACACTAGTGTGCCGCGAGATGTTGCCTGGTGTGCCGTGGGAAAAATTACTTTATATGTAGTCAATATAGGCACAGAGGACCAGCGTTGCCACCGCCGCCACCGCCGCCGCTTCTCCCTCAGGAAAGCTCTTTATTTCGCTCCCCACCACAGTATCCCCCTTCCCACGCCTGAATCTACCAGGCGCGGCGGCGGCGGCGAGCTGAGAGGAAGGAAGGCAAGAGCCGCGACGGCACCGGCAGCTTCTCCGCCTCCTCCTCCGCCTCCTCCTCCTCCTCAGCTGCGAGGGAAGGAAGAGGCGGCGGCTCCCTCCCCCCTCCCGAGGGGCCCCGCGGCCCTCCGCCTCCGCGCCCCCGTCCGGGGCGAACCGAGGGAGATGCCCGTGAAGAAGAAGCGCAAATCCTCGGGGCAGGCGGGGGACGAGACGGGCCTCAAGAAGTGCAAAATCAGCAGCTACTGCAGGTCTCAAGCGTCTAGTAAAGTGATAAGCGGTGAGGAGCATTTTTCAAGCAAGAAGTGCCTGGCTTGGTTTTATGAATATGCAGGTGAGGATGAAGTGGTAGGGCCAGAAGGAATGGAGAAATTCTGTGAGGACATTGGCGTTGAACCTGAAAATATTATTATGCTAGTTTTAGCCTGGAAACTGGAGGCTGAAAGCATGGGATTTTTTACAAAGGAAGAATGGTTAAAGGGGATGACCTCATTACAATGTGACTGCACAGAAAAGCTGCAGAGTAAATTTGATTTTTTGCGCTCGCAACTGAATGATATTTCAACATTTAAGAATATCTACAGATATGCCTTTGATTTTGCAAGGGATAAAGACCAGAGAAGTCTGGATATTGACACTGCAAAATCTATGTTAGCTCTTCTGCTTGGAAGAACGTGGCCTCTGTTTTCAATATTTTACCAATACTTGGAGCAGTCAAAATACAGAGTAATTAACAAAGATCAGTGGTACAATGTGTTAGAATTCAGCAGAACTGTCCATGCAGATCTTAGCAACTATGATGAAGATGGGGCATGGCCTGTTCTTCTTGATGAATTTGTGGAGTGGCAAAAGGTTTGCCAAGCATCATAGCAAGAGCAGCTTTGAAGAAGGTGCTGGATCTTGTGATGTTGCAAAAACTGAGTCAAAACCAAGGGTTGCGTTCACATCCTTATGAACTTTAGTCATTTTTTCCCCTTTTATTTTTAAAGGAAGCCTTGTTACATGTGAAATGGGCATTGAACCACACCTCATCTGAGACTGAAAATTGGAGGGTTTCGTCTTAAGTTTCTAGCATTTCAGAACAATAAAGATTCAGATTTGTAACAGTCTTAATATATATATATATATATATATATATATATATATATATATATAGGCACAGAGTTATTTTTTTAAATATTTTCTAATGGTGGTGTGCCTCGTGATTTTTTTCATGAAACAAGTGTGCCTTTGCCCAAAAAAGGTTGAAAAACACTGGTCTAAACCACTTAGCCTCTTGGGCTTGCTGTTCAGTAGGTCAGAGGTTTGAATCCACATGACAGGGTGAGCTCCTGTTGCTCTGTCCCAGCTTCTGCCAACCTAGCAGTTTGAAAGCACACTAGTGCAAGTAGATAAATAGATACTGCTGAGGCTGGAAGGTAAACAGCGTTTCCGTGTACTCTGGCTTCTGTCATGGTGTTCTGTTGTGCCAGAAGCGATTTAGTCATGACGTGGAAAGCTGTCTGTGGACAAATGCTGGCTCCCTTGGCCTGAAGAGAGATGAGCGCCGTACCCCATAGTCACCTTTGACTGGATTTAACTGTCCAGGGGTCCTTTACCTTTTTACCTTACCTTATTTTTTTACATAGGCACATGATAGCAGAAATCTAGCTTTAGAGCCCTGCATGTGGGAATATGCACTGACAATATAATTCAGTTTAAAAGCAGCTTGGTGCTTTGGAAAATTGGTCTGAAGTGCTTTGGGTTCAGAGGCAGCCCACCTTTGTATATGCTCTGAGTAAGGGCACTTTTCTGTCTCGGTTGCACCCTCAAGTAGCCAACCCACTACTTACCTCATTCTTATAATTACATATTAAATAATTTTAATAACAACAGTAACAACAGCAACTTGTTGCCACTTTCTCCTCTTCTTGATACACTTGGTGGTTTATCCAAGTTGTTGCTGTTGTTATTACAGTTGTACCTCGGAAGTCGAATGGAATCCATTCCGGAAGTCTGTTCAACTTCTAAAATGTTCAGAAATCAGGGCGCGGCTTCTGATTGGCTACAGGAAGCTCCTGCAGCCAATTGTAAGCTGTGGAACCTACATTGGACGATCGGGTTCCAGAGAACATTTGCAAACCGGAACACTCATTTCCGGGTTCAGGAGCCAAAACATTTGAGTTGCAAGGCGTTCGACTTCCGAGGTATGACTGTATTATGATTATGATTATGATTATTATTTTTTAGACAGAATTTATTAGCATTTTCATAATATAACACAAACCCAACCCCACACCTACAAATACAAAAACAAATACAAATACACATAATGTCAGGATTCTTCTTCTTATCTATATACCTTACAAAAAAAAAATTTCTAGTTCTGGATCTTGACTTTTGACTTCCCCCGCCTATACACCTTCGGTTTTAAATCAATATACTATTTCCTTAACAACTTTTCTCTGTAAAAAATTTAACTTTACTTAAAAAGAAAAAACACAATTGTCTTAATCTTTGCATTATAACCTAGATCTTAACCAAGTATTCTTATAGCTAAACTTATTTCTTCTATCCTTTATCATGCTGCTTTTGACTTAAGATTCAATATCTCCTTACTTATTTAAAATAAACTTGTAATTAACAGA
Source organism: Lacerta agilis (assembly GCF_009819535.1). Classification (NCBI taxonomy): domain Eukaryota; kingdom Metazoa; phylum Chordata; class Lepidosauria; order Squamata; family Lacertidae; genus Lacerta; species Lacerta agilis. Next base: position 65,822,794 of record NC_046316.1, on the reverse strand, counting down.
CTTCACACTCCGATTTCGGATACCATGGCAGACCATTTGGATTGTACATTTAATATTTCAACCCACTCCCCCTCTGTCCATTGTCTTTTTCTGTCTTTCACCAGAACCAAATCTCCAATTGTCTTCCTCTAAGTGTCCACAGGTCCAGGCTGCATCCACAACAAACCCCGCATCGAGCCTCTGGGTGTTCCTCCCCTCCATTCTGGGTTTCTCCGTTTCTTTTTCCTCTTCTTCTTCTTCTTGTAGAAATCTTAATTCCATGTCCCTTGCCCCCGAGCTGCCACCTCGGAGTCTGGATATTGTAAATTTTCCCGTTCCAGGGCTGCCACCCCCAGAAACCGGCCCCCCTTCCTTTCGGAGTTGCCCAGCCATCTCAAACCATCCTTCAAGCGCCCCTCCCAGCTCTTTGCCAAAGTTTGTTTCCATTGTGTAAAACTTTTGAAAAGCCTCTTCTGTGGAAAGTAAGTTCTTTTCATTTATAATTCCACTCAAAATTTGTAGTTTTCGATTAAGCAGTTCCAGTTGCAAGACAGTAAGCATTTCCTCATCCTCCAAACCAGAGCTCGATACCAGTGCAAGCGCAAAGTCCAGCATTTTAGGAGGGAGGGTGAGTATCAAGTTTCAGTTCCTGTCTCTTCCTTTCTTTGTTTCAGTTTTTTCCCACGAAAGTCCAAGTCATCGCCATTTCTCCGATGCCGGAGTATAAAGACCAAAACTTCAAATGGAGATATTTTTTCCCCAGTTAACCCCCGAAGGGAAATCTCAACAGTCTCAGTTTTCAAATTCCAGATACTTTCTATCGATTGTTGTAGCAGCAGTCACTTAAAGAGTTAATTCCTTTCATCTCCCGAAGGGAGGGAGGCGGGCTGCCTTTCTTCTTTCCCCCAGATCGTTCCAGGAATACAAAGAGTCAATCAATTACTCACCGCCTCTGGGTTCTTAACAGCTCATTAAGGACAGGTAGAACTTAGACGCTCATCACAGGCTTTGTCGCCGCATTTACATCCCGGTTGGGGCATGTCCCCTATAGCCCGGCTCCGTCGTCCCTTCACCCCCACTCCCCCTTTACAGGGGGAGCGGGGGAAGGGTTCGGAGCCACAACGGGCACAGCCGGGGAGCCCAGGGTGCGGGACGCTCTTCCCGCACCCCAACCGGAGCCCCGCTTTGCGGTAGCAGGGCTCCTAACCCCCGGGATGGACTGGGTGCTTCGCAGCCGAAGCAGCCCACGACCACCCGCAATGTCGTCAGCCGCCGGAAGTGTTATGATTATGATTATGATTTCCAACTCTTATGAGTCAGAGTCCTTACTGTCAAAGAAGTATTAATAAACAGAAATAAGGTTTCAAGCAGGGTGTTTATTATAATAGTTGATATTATTCCCAGTCAAGATAAACCTAAAAGATAAATGACCAGTAAATGTTATCTTTCTCAACATAATTCTGCAGTTTCTTATGATTATATTCTACAAGCGTTTTGTATACATGTTATTAAGTGTTTTTCAATGCAACAAGAAAGATGGCGGGGGGGGGAGAGAATATGGTAAGAAGAATCTTATCTTAGCCATCTCTGGGTAAAAATTCTGATAATCACATGCAAATTTGAATATTGAATGTTGTCAGGGGAAATGAGAATGCATATCTGAGTCATGAATATCTGAGTTCAGCCACATTCAGGTAAACACTTGGCTTTTAAAGCAAATAGTTGCAGTATACCCAGAGTCAAGAAGAGTTTGAGATAATTATTCCACAAAACTGATCATAAGCTAGCCTTTGTATGATGAAGCATTTTAATCTTTATTTTCAGAGAACCACTTGAAATGAGTCTGTAATGGCTTCCTTTTTCTGAAGGAGGCTATTTCTTAGGTACTTGTTTGAATTTTATCTTCTAATGGCCACAGGAAATCTCCAGACACCCCATTTGCTTCCCTTTAATGGAATGTATTATCCCAAACAGCTGGCAGTTTTGTTGTTTACTTCTGCACTAAGAGATCTGCTTGCTCTTGGTTTCGTGACTTTACTGAAGACCTTCAGTGCAATGCTACTTGGTTACATACTGTAGATTTCTCTGGCGTGGAGAATATAAGAATGCAAGAAAAGCCCTGCGAGCTCATGGCAAAGACCCATCGAGTCCAGTGTCTTGTTCTCGCAGCGGCCAACATCTTCATCAAACTGAACTCTACTGACCGATCTGCTCAGAAACAGGCCACATTTTACTGCAAAACCAGAACCGTAATTCAGTTCGAGCTGGCTGAAATATCATTTTTCCAAATGTTCATTGGATGGATGAAGGTGAAAAGAAACCCTGCAGAAAAATCATGTGGGGGAAAAAAATTCTATAGAACTTCATGTTGGGCTTGTGACTTAACCTAATGAGCTGACTGAGCATTGTTGTTGTTGCTGATTATTATTATTATTATTATTATTATTATTATTATTATTATTATTATTATTATACCTACACCATTCACAGGGATGTGAAGCTCTCGCCACAGATTCCCACAAGGCGTAATTCTTTGGATGCTTTGGCAATGCATTCACATGGCATTGCATTATTACCAAACCATTCTTGGAAATTCACCCATTGGGAAGTGGTGCAAGGCTTTCCCCAGTTTCTATCCAATGGTGGTTAAAGCAAAAGTGGGGGTGTTTCAAGGCAGATCACAGGAGTCTTTAGGAGGGCTTCCCATTCCACTGCCACCCCTAGGATGTGTGTGTGAGGAACTGCATCATTCCTCAGCTGCCTCTGCCCACCCCTGTCCCCCTGCCCACCACTCATCCAGGATGGCATGAGACCGCTAGGATGTTGCAGTTCTTCTGACACTGAATCTCCCTCCCCTGTCTCCATTTTGCCCATAAGCTATATTTTAAATACTGCAAATGAGGGCTTCTGCTCGGCTGTTCTGTTTGTTTATTGTGTTGTTGCTTTATTGATGTTAACTGCTATATTATGCATTTTATTGTAGCAGTCTTGGATTTTAATTTGCATTGCAAATCACCTTGGGAGAAATATTTACAAAGGAAGGTGCGTAAATTTATTTACATTTTACAACCCTAACCTTTGGTCAGCTACAACTGTTTCGAATCAAGCCACATTTACCAAGCAATGCTGCTTTCGATGCAATTACAGTTCAGAGTTCAGCTTCTAAACTATGGAATGTGAAGCAACTTAGCATGAAGAAGCACCAAGTATAAAATATGAGGCTTGATCCTTATCTGGTAATAGATTACAATGGAGTTGTTCCAATTTGCCCCGGCTAGTCTGGCCTTATCTGTCATCAAGTCCTCAAGTGACTGCTGATGGAATTTAATATTGTTATCCAACGTAAATCCAAGAAATAAAGTTACACCTCCTTGCACGAAACAACAAAAAATAATTAGACAGGCAATTAAAAATCAAGTAAGTTTAATCCTACGCAGTACACTGCCTCTAAAGAATTACCATAAAACTTGCTGACATATTTTAGAACAGTTTCCAAAACATGCCCAATGGATTCCTTGTTAGAGAAAAACAGGGATTTGGAATAGTTTCCCCATTTGTGCCATAAAGACTTCTTGTTGAGCTCTTTTTATTTCCCCCCATTAAATGGCATTCATGCTCAAATAAATTGTGAACCAGTGAAGCTTAGTTCCTTTAATGGCCATAATCCTCTGTTGAACCAGGTATGGCACTGGATATTTTATAAGAAACATCAAAGCTCTGCTTGGTTGTCACCCAGCCAACTATTTTGGGGACCACATACTATGGAGTGGATCCATCTTTTCAAGCCAAGTTTCCACCCTTAAAATGTGAACATGCATTTTCCATTAAAAGGGCCCATGAATGCTTTGCATCTTGACTAATGTTGTTGTGGTTATATTTGGGCTACTTATTTCATAGGTGCTGCAGATCAAGAACAAGGAAAATCCAAATAATGAGAGAAGCGGTATGTTGGTTCGACTTACAGCTTTCCAAATGGCAAGCCCACAGGGGAGAGATTTAAAGGCAGATTAACCTACAGTGCAACACCCATGGTTGCTCTCCCACTAAAACTAACACTACGGAGCTCCTCTCATGACTATTTCAGTGTGTAGATGTGGATGTGCAGCAGAAATAAGACTTTTCATGCCAATATCCAGCTGCATCAGCTTGCTGCCACATGCAAGATTTATAGCAATTGCTTTTTGCATATCACTATGTTGGTTCGGCAGGTTTCCCTGCATGGCTATTATCCCCATAAATGACCACGTGAAGAGACCCTAAGCTTGCCTGTCAGAGTCAGCATTATATTCAATAGGCCATGATCTGGAGCTCTGGGGAGTTCCACAGACTCCTTCTCTTCCATATTAAGGAAAGCTAGCGGCCATCAATGTTCATGGTGTTTTTGTTTTTAAATGCCACATGATTTAATTTTGGGTGAGTGACCCAAACTGGTAGCATATTTGTCCAATCAGCAAGGATAAAAGTGATGAGCAGGTGGACATTCTGGTGCACATTCAAACCAACTGCATGTAATAATATGCATGCAACTGTTGGCTACTTGTGCATACGTTGTGGTCTAAACCACTGAGCCTCTTGGGCTTGCTGATTGGAAGGTTGGCGGTTTGAATCCCTGCGACGGGGTGAACTCCCATTGCTCTGTCCCAGCTCCTGTCAACCTAGCAGTTCGAAAGCATGCCAGTGCAAGTACATAAATAGGTACCGCAGTGGCGGGAAGGTAAATGGTGTTTCCGTGCATTCTGGCACTTGTCACGGTCCTCTGTGCGCTAGTAGCGGTTTAGTCATGCTGGCCACATGAGCTGGAAAACTGTCTGTGGACAAACGCCAGCTCCCTTGGCCTGAAAGCGAGATGAGTGCCGAAACCCCATAGTTGCCTTTGACTGGACTTAACTGTCTAGGGGTCCTTTACATTTTACCTTTACCTTGACTCCTCCTTTATGATTTCCCCTTTCTTCCAATGTCACATATAGTTCATCCCAAATGAAATGCCAGACAAACATGCTTCACTGCCTGAAATGTATGCATTCGTACACATTATTCATCATTCCACATCTGAAGATATGTAGATAATACAGGTGAAACTCAAAAAATTAGAATATCGTGGAAAAGTCCGTTTAGGTAAACAATTGTTTTCATTAGCTACTGGAGTTTAAGATATGAGATAGTCTCATGACATGCAAAGTGAGATATGTCAAGCTTTTGTTTTTTTATAATTGTGATGATTATGGTGTACAGCTGATGAAAACCCCAAAGTTGAAATTGTTGATTTGGGGTTCTCATCAACTGTATGCCATAATCATCACAATTATAACAAATAAAGGCTTGACATATCTCGCTTTGCATGTCATGAGTCTATCTCACATATTAGTTTCACCTTTTAAGTTGAATTACAGAAATAAACAAACCTTTCCATGATATTCTGATTTTTCGAGTTTCACCTGTACAGCTAGATAATGCAAAGTTGATTCCCCCCCCCAATAGTCTACCTATGTCATCATGGCAGCAATCCTCCATATGAGACAAAATTGTTATTGCAGAAGGGATCCATTTGTCTTAAGAATTCAGATGTCTGTTCTCTGCTGTGTAGTCTGGAAGAAGATTGGGCACAGCTCATTATATGTAATATGGGTAAAATACTTTTTTGGCCTTTCGAATGAGAAACAAACTGAGCAAAAATAAGACATAGTTTCTCGACCAAATCACCCAGAGAAAATAGTGCAAGTTAAGTGGCATATGAACAGATGCATGCATGGGAGGGAATCAGCATATCGGCTTGAGCGCATTAGCTTCCAGTCTGTTTCCAGGTCCAATGCAAGGTGCTTATGCAACCCCACTCCCACACCCCAATGTTTGCTGCATGCACAGGGAATTTGTTAGTTGATCTTTGCCATTCTCCTTGGGAGCTCAGATTTCACATCATTTGTAGCACTGATGGTGTGCGTGGATGAAACAGTTTTCAAAGATCTCCAGCCTGAAGAACCATTATCTACAGATGTGATTTAGTAAAAATTGGGCAGAAATCAGGTTGATATTCCCCTTCTCCCTATTATATGTGACTCTTGCTATTCAAGTGTACTTAACCGTCCAAGTTGGCTACCAGCCTGCCTTAAAGTAGATAGAATCATAGAATTGTAGAGTTGGAAGGGACCTCAAGGGTCATCTAGTCCAACCCCCTGCAATTCAGAAATCTCAGCTAAAGTATCCATGACAGATAGCCCTCCAACCTCTGCTTAAAAGACTCCATTCCACTATTGAACGGCTCTTACCTTCAGAAAGTTCTCCCTATGCCTTTCCTTGTATAGATGAAGTTCCCTGGGCCTTTCCTTGTATAGATGAAGATGCCTGTTCATGGTGGTGGGATTGCATGTCAATATCCCGATCCCTCCCATGTCGGGGTTTGGGTGCTGGAGCTCCTCGTGCACGGCCTTGGGCTGGTTATGCATGAGGTACCAGTTGCGGGGAAAGCGGCCAGCGTTCCGCGTGCTTTTGAGCACGGTCGCCGGCCAAGCCTCACAGTCTGAAGGATGATGAGTAAGCCAATTGAAGACTCTGGTGGTGTGTGAGTTCCTAGTTGCCTTCTTAAATGAAAAGTTGCCTCGTGAAATAAAATATATACCCTGACTCTGAATAGGCGGACTAAATTAAAGAAATTAAAAATTTTACTTTACTTCCCCCTTTAACCCCCAAGGAAGACAGACACCGGTTGTATCTTTAGTGGCTTCGGCAGAACCCGCGTAGGCTCGTCCCCTAAGCTAAGTTCTCCTAAGCTTAAAGACCCTGCGCGCCCAATCTTCCGCGAGGCTAACTAAATAAACTAAAACCGAAATATCTTCCGCGGGCCTAACCCTAGGCTAACCTAAAAGAACCTATCTAAAACTAAAACCGAATAATCTTCCGCGATCTAACTCTAACTAAAGAAAAACCCATCCAACCCGTCCAGCCCGCTCCTAATCCCTTAAACTAAACTTGACTTCAACTAAAACCCAACTAAAAGAACATAAGAAGAACGTGCGGTCTCTCTCTTGCCTAAGCGGGGTGCCTCTGCCTTTTATTAGGGAACAAACGTGACATCATCATTAATGCTTTAACCAATAAAATCACCGTTGCTGCCCTCCAAAAAGGCGGGAAGCAAGTTTAACGCTCATTAACAACTTTGAACATGACCGGAACTATAAAATAAAGGCGGATTAATCTCGTAAGTGAACCACACTATTCATTCATGCTTTCACTTTCGCTTTCACGCGCAGTTATACCAAAAGTAGACCTCGAAAAACTCATAAAATAACCAAATAAATATGAATCCATGGCGGATCCGTGAAACGTATTCCGACATATCATCTTTCTTTTTTTGTTTTAAATTAAATTAATTTTGTTTTAGTTATATAAAAGAAAAATTGAAGACATCGTAAGCATTTATCCCGACACAAACATTACCATTTGTTTTGATATAGACCTTGATATGAAAAAGCAAAGCGTCAACAGTGCCGACAGTGTCCACATCAAAACTGTGATATAAACACCAGCAAAACCATCAACATCCACCCCCTTCATAAGAGGAAATACTTGTACAATAATGTAGCAATAAAGTCATGAAAATAACAAACCACTAGCCGAACATAAAAAGTGATCGATCCGATACACTGTAAACCTTTTAGGCATATATAAATACTTCAATATGTAATGTAACAGAACAAATCACCTCATAAGCATGTATACTTTCGCGTGCAGCGTAAAACAACAAATTACTCCCCAAACACAAGAGAGGACCTGATGCGGGTCCAAAATTAAAATAACGGATAACGACTGCCCAAACATAAGAGAGGTCCCGATCCGGGACCCAAAATTAAAATATAACTAGAGCTGGGGCTACATAGCCTACCCAGACCCCTCCCCCATTTTTTTTAATTTTTAATTTGGAAAACTGAGGAAAATGGATAAGGAAACATAAAAGGTGTGTGGCACTGAGGCTACAGAATCGAGGGAACTTTAGATTCTGGACTTACCACAGCGACCACAGGTAACGGGGAACTAGGGTCCGATTCCAGAAAGGGGATTTAAGGCACCTAAGTACAAGTGGTTTTCGCCACAAGAGGGGATTTAAGCTACCTATATAAAGGTGTCCCAGCCAGGATGAGGATTTAAACCATCTACGCAAGGGTTTCCAGCGAAACGAGATGGAATTTAAACCAGCTACATAAGGGTCTCCCATGAACAGCAGGAAACAAGGTGAAGGGAAAAGCTGGGAACCTGGTTTACTGCCAAAGGTAGCATATAGAGGGGGATATTTTCAAAGAAAAAGGGGTACCAAGAGGGTAGGACACCACCAGACTTGACATATATATCTTGAACAAATCCGAGAATGACCAATACTTTGACCAAAGGAAATCATTCTAAATAAAGTATATAAATGTTACCGCATTTTGAATTACAACTTTTGCAAGCACAACGAGGAGATTTAGGATCATTGAAATAAAACATATATGCATGAATATGTCTATGACTAGAACTGCACAAAGACAATGTTTTTAACCTTACATAAACATTTCCATATCATCAAAATTGTGACACTCTAAATGGAAACCATTTCAGAAAAGCTTTGTATATATAGACATCCATATCATTAATTACCAAGCTATAAGGAAAACACATGTAACATGCGAGGCGGATATTTCAAGAAGCATACAAAGGTAAATATGCAATTTTTACAAGTACAAGACAGGTTTAGAACTGCAAAATGGTGTTGGAGAGGAGGATGAAGACGATGAATGAGTTGCCGGTCGTCTTCTTCTCCGACTACACACGACCATGTAGAAGAAATAGTCCTGGAACTCAGGAAAAGTTCGTGGGGCTCAGGAAAGTACTGAAACATCGAGTTCTGAAGAAACAACGATACCTGTAGAAGAAAGGAGGTTAAGCAAGCAAATCAAGGTGATCTGCTAGTGAATGCGGGTAAGAGAGTAACTGGAACAAATCCAGGCAGCCAGGAACCAGAGGCCGCCCAGAGGCAAACAAAAGGCATAGGTTGTAGGATAGTTGAAGAGTTGCTGCATTTGACACTGGAAACTAGTGCAGTCAAACAACGAGGTGGATATTCTCAACTTGGTTCCTTAGCTCTCCAAGGGCGCACACACCTGGCAGGCACCCAAACAGCCTTTTCTTCAAGGGCAACTGCAGCATATCCACGACCCCAAGTGATGAGTGGAACTGGTCCTCGCCATTCGATGTCAGGCAAGAGGCGATAAGAGACCAAAGGTCGAGGAAGCTGTTCCTCTTTCTTGAAGTGGAGATCCACTGGGGAATGAGGTTTGTTATGTGGGAAGAGGAGAAAATTTAAGGTGAACAGCACCTTTGCAACTGCCAAAGGGATCTCCGAGGCTGGAAGGTGACGTCCTGCAGTCTGTTTATGGAGCAGAGTTTTGAAAGTGAGGTGTGTCCTTTCAATGAGAGCTTGGCCTGTCGAATTAAACGGAATCCCATGAGATAGGGAAATGTTCCATTGCACACAAAAGTCACTAAAGGCCTGAGAAGCATAGGCCGGACCATTATCTGTTTTAATGGCTTGAGGTTTTCCCATAACGGCAAAGGTTCTCATGCAGTGCTGTATGACGTGCCTCGCAGTTTCTCCCTTCAGTGCTGTAGCCCAAATGAAACCTGAAAAGGTGTCCACTGTGACATGCAACTTAGACATTGGAGCAAGGGCTGGGACATGTGTCACATCCATCTGCCACAGCTGATTCGCCTCCGTGCCTCGAGGATTTACAGCATCAAATGGCAAGCAGATAGGAGACTTGGAGCACGAAGGGCAGCATGAAATAATATCCCTTGCTTGCGACATTGGAATGTTGAAGGTCTTGTGTAGAACCTTTGCTGATTGGTGGAAAGTTTCATGGCTTGTCACAGGATTGTCGAACAAGGAGAAAGCTAGAGTCCTGAGGGCAGCGTCTGCTACTGCATTTCCTTCCACCAGGAATCCTGGAAGGTTAGAATGAGAGCGCAAATGTGCAGCAAAAAAGGGAAATGAACGTCTCTGTAATAGTTCTTGAAGCTGCGCGAACAAATTAAAGAGATTTTCGTCCATGGACGGAGACAGATAAGCAACTGGAAGCGATGATAACAGTCTATATACATACTGAGAATCTACAACGAGGTTGAATGCTTCTGCAGTGAAAGTCTGAAAAGCGAGAATCACTGCTGCCAGTTCCGATCTTTGTGCTGAAAGTTGTTTCTCTGTAAACACAGTTTTCCATTGTCCACCCTCCCGCCATGCAAGGACACCATAGGAAGAGGAGCCGTCTGTGAACAGAGTTTTTGCAGTGGGAATAGGTTGAAGCACCAACATGGATGAAAGGTGATAGTTTACTTGTTGCAACAAAGTGAATCTTTTGTCCTTAGGAGGATTATACAAGAATGAACCGACAAAATCTGCAATAGCAATCTGGAAACTATCCGAAAACTGAATCAAAGTTAGCACTTGTTCTTGAGAGAAAGGAAGGTAGATGGAAAGCAGATCATTTCCACTCAGGCGAATTGCACGGCCTCTGCACTTAACAAGGAGATCAGCAACAGCGTCCATACTGGGGTACACATTCCTTTGAGGCGTGTGCGAAAGATGAATCCACTCCACGATTGCCACCTTTGAGGAAGTATCCGGAACATATAAGGCTGCTGTTGGCAATCTTGGTGTAGTGAAGATAGCACATGAAAGAGCGCAGTTAGCTGTTGGCACACGATCTACAGCTATTTGGTGCAGTTTTGTGTTTACCCCTTGTAAAGCAAGACGCATCTCAGAGGTGCATGGAATAATATCTGAAGGAGATGTATGTCCCTTAAGAGCAGAAAACAATGGCGAGAGTTCAGATGTTGGAACTGCTAGAGACTTTCGAGCCCAGTTTATCTGTCCCAAGAGATGCTGCAATTGTGTTAAAGTAAAGGATTCTGGAATGACTATGCTCGGCATCTCTGGCAGGGCTGTATCTTGAAGCAGTCTGTGACCCAAGTAATGAAATGGAGCAGTGCGCTGTACCTTTTCTGGGGCAATACAAAGCCCAAAAGAGTTCAGGATGCGCGTAAGATGCTCAATATGATGCTCTGAGACCTTTTCTCCATGGATCAAGATGTCATCCATGTAATGACAAACTTCTAAGGCTGGATATTGTGCTCTGAAAGGCTGTAATGCTTTATCCACAAAGTTCTGGCAGAGAGTCGGCGAATTCACCATTCCTTGAGGGAGTACCTTCCAAGAGTATCTGGAAGCTGGTCTGGTGTTATTGAACACAGGTAGAGTGAAAGCGAACTTTTCTTGATCTGCAGGTGCCAGTGGGATGGTAAAGAAACAATCTTTAAGATCGATGATTGCAAGCTGATGGTTTCTAGGAATGAGGTTAGGGTTAGGAAGTCCACATTGAAGGGGACCCATTGGAACAATTCTTTCGTTGATCTTTCTCAGGTCTTGAAGCAAACGCCATTTTCCACTTTTCTTCTTGATGACGAAGATTGGAGTGTTCCAAGGGCTATTAGAGGGTTGCACGCGATCCTGGTGTAGCAGCTCTTTGATTAGGGCCTCTGCTGCAGCGAGCTTTTCTGACGTCAGCGCCCATTGGTCGACCCATACAGGGGGTCCTTCCTTCCATGTGAGTGGAAGAGCATGTACTGGCGCTGATGCAAAGGCCCACATCAAAAATGCGTATGGACAACAGTTCTTGCTTTAGACAATAAGTCTCTACCCCAAAGGGTGATAGGCACATCCATAACAAGTGGACGGAGCTGCACCGTGGAGCCTGAGTCTGACTGGAAGGTAATCGGATGCACGCTCTGATGGGCGGGTTCGAAACCTCCGACTCCGAAGACTTCCTGGGTGACAGTCGTTGCCCACTGGTCAGGCCAATCTTTTCTGGCGATCACTGTAACATCTGCGCCTGTATCAAGAAGACCCTTGATCTTTCGTCCACCCATTTTTAAGACGAGATGAGGGCGTTCTTCTGTAATCTTGATTAGCGCCATTGCTGCCTGAGGAGGCAAGGAGTCTACAGGAGCTGTAGGCGTAGAAGTAAGCAAATAGAGTCTGGCAATTTCTAAACCTTTTGTTAGAACACAAGGAACAGTTGAAAATCCTGGAATCAGCAACTGCGATGAATCTGTGATTCGAACTAGGCCTGCAGTCAGTGTGACTGTGGCAGGGAGGCGATCCATCCTAGGCAGAATAAGGCAAATTGAAGTATCTGGGAACGGACCACGAATAGATGTTGGCAATTGCTGAGCAAACCATGGATTTGAAAAGTAACAGTCCTCTGTTAAGAAGAGTGGTATACCTGGGACAGAAGAAGCTTCTTGTTCTTCATTGGCAGTGTCTGAAGACATCTTTTTGGCTTCGGGTTTTTTGCACTGCTGAAGTTGGCAACTTTGAAGCTGCTTGGCGTTGAGTTGGCAAACTTGAGGTTCTTCCGTTGGTAAGAGTTGCTGATGCTGTTGAACCTGTTGGCATTCAGTCAGTTGTGCATCAAACTGACAGGATGGAGCTTCTTCTTTAACACAAGACAGTTGAAGTTGTTGTCCATGATAATTATTTGGTTGTGGCGGGCTGAGCTTAAAAGCTGGAGGTGACACAAAGGTGTGGACATTGTTAACTGGAGTGATGTTTAAACTTCCACAAGAGGGAGCTGTCTCACTCACTTGCATTCTTTGGCCACATGGAAAGTGATCATCAGCTGGGTTGCTACCTGGATATTGCTGTTTCATCAAGGGCAAATGTCCTTCAATGACAGATTGACCTTGACTCAAAGGTGAGTAAAGCTCAGGTGCTGCGAGGTTGACCTCAGTAGGATGTTTTCTCAACGTTGAAGGCAATTCTGCGATCAGAGACTTGACTGTGATTGCTTGTTGTGAAGCAGGGGTGACATCAGTAGGAACTGAAGGGCGGTTAGCAGAAGGTGAACTGAATGCTGCGTTCTCTACTGGAACCCTTTGAATAGGTAAGGCAGATGATGAAACCTCTGGAACCTGAATGTTTGATGAGGTCACATCTTTTCTCTGGACATCTGAAGAGTAGATATCTCTCTGGATCACTCTTTTTTCCTGATGACCTGGATAAGGAGTAGCGTTGTTCACCTTTCTGGGATGGTTGACCTTCATGATGTTCTTGAGCTTGCACCCTATTGTTTTACCGGGGCCGGGGCGCGGCCCGCAGAACCGTTTCCCTGAACTGGAGATGAGGTAGGTGATGTATTTTGTGGATTCAAACGACAATCGTTCGCCCAATGAAATCCTTTCTGACAGATGGGACATCTCTCTGGTGGCTTGGCAGAAGGCCTTGGCGTTGTTGTGCACTGCAACCTGAAATGCCCATCGCCTCCACACCCATAGCACTTCTTGACTGGCGTAGAGCTGTCTTGACGTGGCATCTGTACTGCAGCCGCCAAGAGCTGTGCTTTGTAGGAGTGGGTACCAACATTCTGGCAGACGCGTAGCATCTCAGTCAATGTGGCATCTGGACGAGCTGCAACTGCTGTTAGGGCATTCTTGCAGTCATCGTTGGCATTTTCAAAGGCAAGTTGTTTTGTCAGCATGTTTCTGGCATGACGATCTTCTATCTGGCGTTCCACTGCAACAATCAGGCGATCCACAAAGTCCCCATAAGGCTCTTTTGGACCTTGCCTAACTGCAGCGAATCCTGATACTGAGCTGGCATCTGTGTGATTGGGTAGTCTGCGCCAAGCTTTGACTACGATGTCTGCTATGGTGACGAGTGCAGCATCAGGTATGGCTAGCTGTTGATTGAGATTGGAGTAATGTCCTGATCCTGTGAGCATATCTTCTGTGGCGAGTGGCGTTGCACGTCTGGCTGCTACTTCCTTCCACTCTTGCAGGCACAGAAGAGCATCTGTAGGCGACAGGAAGGTGCGAAGTATCAACTTCCAATCAGATGGCAGAAGTCTACTAGTGGACAGTCCTTCAAGTAAACTTCTAGTATAAGGAGCTTGAAGTCCATTTTCGCGTATGGCTTTTCGCAGTTCACGTAGTGTTTCAAAAGGGATGGCTTGATATCTTGCAGGTTGTCCTCCATTGGCACGAATCACTGGAAAGATGTGCATTGGATCAGCACTAAAGTCTATTTGTCCCAAAGCTGCTTCTAAAGCTTGAGTTCTGCAGATGGGTTGCATTGCTGTAGGATCTGTAGGTGGCATCAGTGAGTTTAAATCTTCTTGATGCTTTCCAAATGATGAGCCACTAGATGGCGCTAAAGAGTCTTTGACATCTGGATGCCTTGAAGATGGCTGACTATGAAGACAAGATGGCTGACTTGAAGTTGGATGAAGACAAGATGGCTGACTTGAAGTTGGATGAAGACAAGATGGCTGACTTGAAGTTGGATGAAGACAAGATGGCTGACTTGGAGTTGGAGCATAAGGTTGTTGGCTCTGTACTGCAAGTCCTGGCATCTGGATCATCATTGTTTGGCTTTATTCTTGTCTTGGAATCTGCATTGGCATCGGAGGTGCTGAAGGGTTGGTAAATTGCTGTTGTGCTGCTTGCATTGAAGCTTGGATTGCTGTTGATTGGAAATCAGCTTGCTGCAAAACTGGAGCTGCTGGCTTGAGCGCGGCCTGCAGGGCAGCAGGGTTTGCTGGCAAAAAGGCTGCTTGCTGCTGCTGCTGCTGGATCGCTGGCAAAAGCGCGGCTTGCGATGGAGGAAGCGGGACCGTTGCTTGGAGCGAGGTCCGCGGCTGCTGCTGACTTGAGATCGCTGGCTGGTAAAAGGCCTGCGATGACTGCTGAGCGACTGGCGGTGGGGCAGTCCGCGGCGGGGCTTGAAAGGCCGACGGCGTCTGCTGCACCGGCACAGGCGGCAATGAATCTGGCAATGACAAATTGGACAAGGGCGAGTGCGTGTACGACAACGGGGCCTGAACTGGCTGCTGCGAGGGGGCCGAAAATGGCACAACCGCAAGCGGCAGCACAGGGGCACTATTAAAAGCAGTATTTCCTAAATTCACTGTTCCATTAAGCAAAACATTTCTTGGAGCGATTTGTTGAAAGCAGTTTCTTACTTTGCTCCATACCAATTGTACAGGAATTCCGATTTTCGGGTTGGCCATAAATTCTAACCCGATCCTTTCCCATGAGGCTAAATCTTTCGTTCCCTCCTTAGGGACCCAAGGGCAGATTTCCCCAATAGTTTTAACTAAAAGCTCTACTTCTGATTCAGAGACAGGGTGACCATTTCCTTTCAAAAGGTACAATAAATCTTCACAAAATTTAACTTGAGCAGTTGAGAGTGAGGAGCCCATTTTTTAAACACTTTTCCAAAACTTTTCCTCCCCCACCCGTAGGCTTCTACTAGGGGACACCGGTTCTACCCGTAGGCTTTAACCGAAAAACCTGGCACCCGTAGGCTTTAGCCAGAAAACCTCCGCCCCCACCCGTGGGCTTCTACTAGGGGCTACCGGCCCTACCCGTAGGCTTCGACCGAAAAACCTGGCACCCGTAGGCTTTTGCCAGAAAACCTTTCCCTCCCACCCGTAGGCTTTTTCGGGAGACACCGGCCCTACCCGTAGGCTTTGACCGAAAACCCTGGCACCCGTAGGCTTTTGCCAGAACCCTTCCCACCCGTAGGCTTTAGGGAAGACCTTATCCTGCCCGTAGGCTTACACTAAACTCCTTGCCGCTCTACCCGGGGACCCCTTGGGGCAAAATACACGCGCGCAATTTCTATTTACAGTACTTTGGGCAAGCGGTGGATTCGCGCTACTGCAGCGAAATCCTGGATAAACCGGGCCGTTATACCTCACCTCTCAATGTCTGTTTCCGAGCCACTTCCGATATGTTTCCTTCAACCGGAGTCTTCGTGGAAGCGATTTTTGACTACGCTTTGCCTCACACGGGGCACCACTTGTCGGGGTTTGGGTGCTGGAGCTCCTCGTGCACAGCCTTGGGCTGGTTATGCACGAGGTACCAGTTGCGGGGAAAGCGGCCAGCGTTCCGCGTGCTTTTGAGCACGGTCGCCGGCCAAGCCTCACAGTCTGAAGGATGATGAGTAAGCCAATTGAAGACTCTGGTGGTGTGTGAGTTCCTAGTTGCCTTCTTAAATGAAAAGTTGCCTCGTGAAATAAAATATATACCCTGACTCTGAATAGGCGGACTAAATTAAAGAAATTAAAAATTTTACTTTACTTCCCCCTTTAACCCCCAAGGAAGACAGACACCGGTTGTATCTTTAGTGGCTTCGGCAGAACCCGCGTAGGCTCGTCCCCTAAGCTAAGTTCTCCTAAGCTTAAAGACCCTGCGCGCCCAATCTTCCGCGAGGCTAACTAAATAAACTAAAACCGAAATATCTTCCGCGGGCCTAACCCTAGGCTAACCTAAAAGAACCTATCTAAAACTAAAACCGAATAATCTTCCGCGATCTAACTCTAACTAAAGAAAAACCCATCCAACCCGCCCAGCCCGCTCCTAATCCCTTAAACTAAACTTGACTTCAACTAAAACCCAACTAAAAGAACATAAGAAGAACGTGCGGTCTCTCTCTTGCCTAAGCGGGGTGCCTCTGCCTTTTATTAGGGAACAAACGTGACATCATCATTAATGCTTTAACCAATAAAATCACCGTTGCTGCCCTCCAAAAAGGCGGGAAGCAAGTTTAACGCTCATTAACAACTTTGAACATGACCGGAACTATAAAATAAAGGCGGATTAATCTCGTAAGTGAACCACACTATTCATTCATGCTTTCACTTTCGCTTTCACGCGCAGTTATACCAAAAGTAGACCTCGAAAAACTCATAAAATAACCAAATAAATATGAATCCATGGCGGATCCGTGAAACGTATTCCGACACTCCCATGGTGAAATAAAGACACAGGACACAATGAATAAGGTTAATGGGCATGAAAAGGCCACAACTTTATTGGTTATGGATGTTGAGCGGTTTTGGCTTAGGCATTGGAACTAACCGACTATATCCGACTCCAGCACGTTGTGCTGGCAGTCTGGGAAGGGTTAACCACCGATGGGAGAGAGCTCTGCTGCTGCACATCAGCTAGGGACAGGGTGCTGTGATTACCGATCTGGGGTGTGCCTTTGGCCCTCACCTACCACGGTTTCAGACAGGGACACGCCACCGGACTCATTTACTGAAGTACCCTTCAGAGCCTTGGGGGGAGGTGATGGCCCAACCTCCCCCTCCTCACCTTCAACCTTTCTGAGATAATCCAATGCCTAACCGCCAAAACCAAAGTTGTGATGAGTTGCTACGAGGTAGGCGAAAACCACCAGGCTGGAGCCAATTTGCCAAATGGGAAAATTCCTACCAGGCCCCTTAACAGCGACCAACCGTGGTCCATAACAAGGTCATGAAAACTCTGCTTAAAGGGTGGGAGGGTGGGAAAGCATGCAGGATGGGAGCAGGAAGCAAGAGGCTGAGCCCTGGCCGCACTCTGGCTTAAATGCAGCCAGCCACACCCGTCAGCTGTACCAATTGGTCAGCTAGCTGGGCCCACACCCAGGGCTCAGCCAACAGGGGCAGGGGATGGAGCCATCCCCTGCGCCCGTGTAGGGCTCGTGCTGACTGCAATCCCCCCTCCTTCCTAAGGGGCGGAAGGGGCTTTATTAAAATAGATCCACCTGCTTAACTTGTGTGTGTTAAGTAGGCTGCTGTTAAAAGCATGGGAGCCACAGACCCAGTTTAATTCTACTGGAACCACGGTAGCTCTGTGACTTCCTTCAGTAGAGAGAACCACCTACCTGTTCCAGCTTTTTCTCTCAAAACACAGAAGCTAAAGGAATGTGCCGTTCTGCTTGGTACTTCCATAGCCCACAGGCCTTGTTCTGGATGCAGTCATCTAATTCCTGTTTTGGTTAAATCCATGATGTAATCAGTGCAATATGTGCAAAGGCTGTTCCTTAGTCAGCCGCTTCACCCACACATCGTGAATGCTTCCTCGGAGAGCTAATCAGAAGAAAGGGAGATAACAGACGAGGCTGTGCTACTTGATTGGATAGGGGCACAATTGAATTAAAGACTATGGGAATATTTGAGCATGTTGTTTCATTATCTCCTGAAACCTGATCTGGTGAAGGAAAGCTACAAAGGGATTGTGATGATTGACTTTTTAATGAATGAAACAGACAGGAGGCTGGAATAATAAATGGAAGGGTGGAGCTTATTAAACTAAGAGGAACAGAAAATGAGCCAGCTATTCAAGTCCCAACCTAGAGAGCTTGGAGTCAAAGGCATTTGCTCAATTAACAAATGAATTTCAATAGCACAAATTATTTCAATGGCTTTATACAGTGATAGCACTCAGGAAAAGTATTTGGAATGCAAGTATTTTTTTCCCCCTGAGAGGGCTTTTGCATAGATTACCCCCTTTGCATTCAAATTAAAGTAAAATTAACTGTTGAAAACAAATCGCTTAAAAACAAAAAAAGCAAACAAATAATTTAGTTATGCATAAATTATATGTCTGAATAAGCTTGCTAAAATTAAAATATGTTTTCAGTAGGCATCTAAAAAATATAGCCAGTGTGCCTGCATATGCACCATAGTGATTGGGCCTGTAATTTTACAGTCTGAATGTTGTCTAGGGTGGAGGAATGAGGTGTTTATGCTCTTATTTCTGAGTCCCCTGGTGTCTTACGATAAGAAGTGCCTTTCCAGGTTGGGTGGAGAGGAGGTGCCCTACTAGCTTTCTGGCAGCTGTGTTGCTGTTGCTTGCCGGGAGGGGGTGGGTGACAGGTGAGGTAGGAGCAGGGATAGAGGATAAATTCAATTCAGTTTGTGTTTAAAAGCTGAATCTATCCAATTTGCACTTCCTGAAACAATACGTAAACCTAAGCACAGCTAACCTTCAAAATTAGCACTTACCTGAATTTTGCGACGCAGTCCTCCAACCAATGTTTACAAAAACGCATTATATTAGGGAAAGTGCTTGCAAAATCTGCACATTAGTCAGAAGTGCATACAAAATGCATATATTATGGGAAAGTTGCAGAAAAATTAGAAATTGCTGCAGGGAATTAGATGGCAGGGAGTCAGCATGGTGTAAATATGCTGACAGGAGTGCCTAATTGGTTTCACCGGTGCATTTGGCATTGCACCAATCTCCCCACTACCTCAAACCCTCTCTCTCCCCCAGCAAGCAGCAATGACCCACCTTCTGGGAAGTGAATGGAGCTGCACTGACCCACCTGGTGAGCTGCTTCTGCTTACTGCTACCCCCAAAGAGTAAACCCTTTTGCTGTGAACTTTCACCCCCCCAAAACCGAAAAAGCACCTCTGTAGAAAATTCAACCTTTTTGTGTGTAACACTATGAAGCATGCAAGCCGAGAGTATGTGTAAATATTCCAGGAAAATTGTCAGGTAATCCTATGGCCGGATCCAACAGGATGAGTGGCTTAGGCCTCAGTGGATCTCTGACTCCGCTGGCTGGTTCTCAGCCGGGCTCAGCTAGCATTTCATTTCCAAGTCAGTTTGAGCCAAAGATAGATTGGTGTCACTTGCTTTTAGCTGACTTAGAAGCTGGCACAGCTGAGGCAGATGTAAGTTTCCCCAAAGGGGTGTTCCAGGGGTTCACACTGGCAGAATCAGAGAGTGAGGAATTTAAAAGGGATCCCAAGCCCCGTACAGCTCCGTCTCGTGACCTGGCAACCCAGCACAGAACACTATTTCAAAGGGATGTTTTCCCTCAGCCACACTTAAGCAGAGCAGCGGTCTCAGTGATGAATGGGATTTAGATCTGGTGTAACTTTACAGCACCTCAGCTTACATCACGTTGCTTTATGCTAGCTTCTTTTACTTAGGATTCCTCTCATAGAATCTTGAACATGTGCGCCTTCACCATGCATCAATCATACCAAGCAACACTATTGTTAATATTATCTTCTTCTTCTTTTTTAGTCAAGTAATAATAGTAGTGCGTCGAGAGCTCAGAACAGCCAAGAGGAGCCACATCCCATATGTGTGGATTTTAATTCCATGTGCTGAGCTCTTCATCTTAATTCCTCTACATTTGATCACAACAGCAATTTCTTCCTTCTCATACTAAGTTTTGCAGTTCATCCATCTGCATTCAGTTTCCCTTGCTTCACATGGGTGATAAATTACACTTTGCTTCCTCAGTCTAATCCTTTTCATTTATTTATATTTTATGGAGGAAACATAAAAAGACTCCTCATAAAAATCCAACTGTTCTTGATAAACCTTGTCATGTGCAAATAATGGAGCCTTGTCAAGCAACAAGCTCTGCTGGAAATTTATACCTTCTAATAATAATAATAAAAAAGAAGGAAAATTGGAAACAAATAAGGAATCTATTGAATAGGATTCAAAGCATGTCTAAGGCTTTGAATCAGTGACAGTAAAAGTCTATTGCATTAAAAAAAAAAAAAGACAGACTGGGAGTTAAAATACTGGAATGACTAAAGCAGTATATTGGGTTTGATGCTTCTTGCTAATGAACAATATGCAACTGATGATCAGGAGAAAGAAAAACAAATAACAAGATAGTGAAATACTTCATTCAATATCAGGATGTTTTAGCAAAAGCTGGCAGTCCAGGTTGAAATCTCTTCTCAGACAAGGATGAAATGAAATTCATCTCTGTAGGTCTTGAAGCTTTTCTGACTGGGGCAGGAGGGGCACCTTTGATGATTGGGGAGAATTGGGAACAATTTTTGAGATTACTTTACAGATAAGGTGGCCAAAGTTCACCCTGCACAACCTATTTTTTACAGTCCAAAAATCTCCTTATCAGCTGCTGGGTGAGGTGGCAAGACTCTCTGCATCCTCCTAACTCCAGGATGAATGTCATTTTACTGTGCCACATCATCGTTTCCATAGCGGCTTGGCACAGAAATGGAAGTGCAGCTGGGAATCAGGAAGCTATGCAGAGTCTCAGTCGCAACCAACAGCTGGTGGGCTTTTTGTAAAAAAAGAAGAGAATGACATCACCATCAACAACAACAACTACTACTACTCTTGGCACCTTGTCTATAAAGTAATAGAAGCCAATGCACCATAACATTTCGGGGGGAATTGCCTAAAAGTTGTGGAGTAGCAGGGATTGACAGCACGTATATTCAGCATTCAGAAATAAGGCTATATATAGCTATATATTTTTGAAAAATGGATTACAAATATGAAACACAATGACACACTTTTCCATTGTCTTCTGAGACAGGCAGATGCCAGCAGGGTAAAGTATTAGTAAAATAAAAGTATAAATAAAGAATAATACTCAAAGATGATCATTCATTCCATTTGGATGAAGAGTAAATAAACACAAGGGTGTGAAAGATTGTAAC
The DNA here is from genome assembly GCF_009819535.1 of Lacerta agilis. NCBI lineage: Eukaryota > Metazoa > Chordata > Lepidosauria > Squamata > Lacertidae > Lacerta > Lacerta agilis. The sequence goes on along the minus strand of NC_046316.1, from coordinate 65,801,519 downwards.
ATTGTTTCTTTGAATTTGAGACAAAACCTGGATTATAATGACATTAATTTCACCTTTGAATGGTTCAAAGCCTGGTCTTATTGTTGCTAGTGTTATGCTGGCAGATACAATTGCATGCATATTTCATTGGAAACAATTTATATAGCCCTTGCATTAAGTTCCTATTCCCAGAATATATATACTATGAAAGAGGTAAATCTGAGAAATAATGAATAGCCCAAGTCCATCCAAAGGACTGTGTGTTGGCTATCAGGGTATAGATCAATCAACACTTACTGAAGGGTAATCAATGGGGTGTTCTTTCAGCGAGTACTTATGCAACCCTTCAGCTTTTACAAAGCAGATTAGAATTTGAAATTGACTAATATTTGTTGAACTACTGAATGAGAAGTACTTGTGCCAAAAAGAGTTCCTTAAGCACTGAATTTACTGCCAAGTAGAATTAGCCAGCAGTGGCTCATTTAAATCCTGGTTTAAAAAAAAGAAAGATACAAATTAGGTTTTGGCACCCTGGTCCTGAACAGTGAACACACATACTTGGAATTATCTCCCAACTAAAATAACTTTTTGATATGATGATTTCATCAAGTTTTGACTAAACTGATTTGTTATGCATATGCAAATCTACTGTACAGTGAAAATGGTTGTCTAAGTTTGTCGTCAACAGTGCGCTCAAAATCATGGGACTCTGATGAAGTTATCTGTATGATACATTTGGCTGTACATATGTACATAAAGAAGACTGATCGCTGAAGAATTGATGCTTTTGAATTATGGTGCTGGAGGAGACTCTTGAGAGTCCCATGGACTGCAAAAAGATCAAACTTATCCATCCTTAAAGAAATCAGCCCTGAGTGCTCACTGGAAGGGCAGATCCAGAAGTTGAGGCTCCAGTACTTTGGCCACCTCATGAGAAGAGAAGACTCCCTAGAAAAGACCCTGATGTTGGGAAAGATGGAGGGCACAAGGAGAAGGGGACGACAGAGGATGAGATGGTTGGACAGTGTTCTCGAAGTGACTGGCATGAGTTTGGCCAAACTGTGGGAGGCAGGGGAGGATAGGGGTGCCTGGTGTGCTCTAGTCCATGGGGTCACGAAGAATTAACGACTGAACAACAACATGTAACTATTATGAAAAGAAAATACTGTGCAACAGGGAGAATGCTTTAATAGAAAAACAACAACAACAGGAGTCTTCTGGCTTCCACCTTGGAAAAACAGAAACTATCAACAAGGAAGAAAATGAAAGGGCAGGTGCTTCCTTAAAATGTGCACACATGTGAAGAGGGGCAAACCCCAAAATTTCCAGTTGCCCATACCAGATGTTCCCTATGAGAGATTTTTACTTTTTTTAGGTGTGCATATCTAAAGTATACAGTTTGAAGCATGCTAATGCAAGGTAGTCCGCCAAATGACTTTTTGAAACATGTAAATCCAGACTCTTTTACAGCGTAACATTAAAGTGGGCACATCAGTATGTTGCTTTGTTCCAGTATGTATTTATTTTTATGCATGTCCCATGCTTCCAAAACGCATCCAAAAAGTTTAACAAATAAAAAGGCTAAAAACAGGATTGAGAAAACAAAAGAGGAACCTCCATTGGTGAGGAGAGAATACTGGAAGAAACAATATGGAGGAAGGTGGTCACTAAGATACCAAGTTGTTTTAGGGCTTTAAACACTGTCATCTTGAATTGAGGATGGACACAGAACTATCCAGTGCAAATCAAACAAAACAGGTGGGATGCTATCAAAACACTTGGCTCCAGTCAACAGCTGGGCATTTCACAGCAGCTGTGATTTGCAAAGGATTTTCAAGGGCAGTCCCATGTAAGAGTGCATTACCATAGTTTAATCTGGAGGTAGCCATAGTTTAATCTGGAGGTAACTAGTACACACAAATAACATTCACAAAACTACTTTACATTTGTTTTTTTCCTAATACAATTCTTTTGTGCCAGAAAAAGGTGTGTCCCCCAAAAAGTATAAAAGGAGGTGTGTAAGGGTTTGGTTGCTTGATGTGTTTGGGCTTCAGTTGCATGCATTTGGAAGCTGATACTTTTGGTACTGAGGCAATCAACCTGTGTCATCTGATGTTTTGAGAACTCTGCCTTGTCAAAGAACTTTATGGACTGAATTCTCTTCCTTATATTCCTTGTTTTCGGTAGCACCAGTCACACCCTTCAATTTCCTGAGACAGCACTTTAAAACCCAGTTCTGCCTCTTCTTACCTTTTCACATCGTGATGTGTTGAAATACAGAGCAGGTAATTTCATACAGCATAATAAAGCATTACACATTCCTATTGTTCAGGTATTAACTTTATTAACCAAGCCATTCAGGAGAAATGGATAATTGTCAAAACAACTTCTCATTGCTTGGAATGTTAGCTTAAGCTGCTCTGCCACATCACCCTGTGTGGTTAACTGAAGCTTAAATTTGCAGGGTTGTTGTTGGTTGTTTTTAATCTGTTTTATATGTTGGTAATAAAGCATTCCAGTTAATAGAGGCAGCCCAGTGCCACATAGCTAGAGGCATGTAACAAAACACTAATTATTTTTTTGTTATGAATCACTTTTAATGATAACACTGAATTAATAAGGGAGGTGGTAGAGTCTGAAGTACAGTGCAAGTATGTATGACTGAGAACCTAACACTTACATATAACTCCTACAGGTATGCATGGGCCCCAAGATGTGACTTGCATCTGTGTGGTCTTTAAATTCTGATCTGTTTCTCAGTTGCTCTCTGTGCTCTATCCACTTTGATCTGGGTTCGGGTTCTGAGGCACTCTATAAATAAAGCTCTGTGTGTTCCCCATTCACTGTAATGGGAAATCTAAAAATGGTCAAAGCAGGTGAAATTGACAACAGCCTCTCCAGAGCTCATTAAGCCTACCAAATTGCAGACAAATAGGCTCGGGAGCTTTTGAGAGGAAGTAAAGGGGATCTACTTTCCTCCACAATCCCTTATGAGAGCAGGAACAGGGGTTTGTCTCTTTTTTATCATAAAATAATTAAGAGCTGACAGAGTGCTGAGTATTCTTTCTTGTGTATTTTCTAAAAAAGATTTGGCAGCTGCACACTGGTCTTTCTGATGGCTGTTTGTGTCCCTTGATAAGCCTTACAGGCCACCAATAGGGCTTAAAATCTAGACACTGTCCAGGTACTTCTGAAGAGCTCTCTTGTTTGCTAAAGCAAGTGGCTATCATGGAGCAAGCAGAGGCCTATCTCTGATCAGTTGCAGACTTGGGCACTCAAATTTCAGTGCTGCCCTGTGCAATGCTAAAATCCAGCACCCCGCCTCTCTTGCTCTGTTCTCCAGTATTGTTTTGGTGCCCCCTGCAGTGCAGCACACTGCAAGCTCACCAGTTGTGCCACCCTAAAACCACCTCTGCTCTGATCTATCAGATCTGCTGCTGCCTTTCACCGTCAAAGAGAAAATAGAGGCTTCTCTCTGTCTGCAGCATTCTCCTCCCACAGAGCTGTGATTGGATATAAGCCTCTCACAGCTCCCATGGCTTGAACTTAGAGTCACTTGGCATCAGATGACATCAGGTACTAACAGGTGGGTGGAGCATTTCTCGATCCAGCTCTCCAGCTGCATTCAATCTACCACCCATCCTCTGAGCATTGGAAACTGGGAGAGGCAAGACTTTCACTTTGCTAAATGTTTTAAGTTCAAATTTCCTGGGATTCTTTATGAACACACATTTCCAGTGGAAGCAATAAATGGCATTTCAGAATAGTTTTGTTCCACTTTGGAACAGTTGCATGTGAATAGACATATCTATGACAAAGATGACTTAAGACTGTGATCCTAAGGGGGGGATGGACGATGACTTATGAATAAATGCATAGGAACAGGTTGTACAGCAGCATGGGATAAAGAGTTGCATTGCAATTCGGCACAGATTTAGACTGCTTGACTCCCATTTTAGTTAATGAGATGTGCATTCAGTGGCAATCCATATCTACAGTACTCTGAAGTGAGTCCAACTGAGTTGAACTAAGCACAGTTAGGACTGCAGTAATGTTACTCAGAAAAAAAAGAAGATTATTGGGAAAGGGGATTTAACAGAGAAATTCCCAAGGTGACCAAGAGGTGCTTGAGTGTCTCATTTTATTCTACAAATTATATGTGTGTGGTCCGCACTCTGAAGCCTTCCTGGGTGCCTCCTGAAAATCAGAGGATGCTCTCAGCTGGGCTTTCCTCCAAAGGAAAAAAAAGTTGGAAGCTAATTGAGGCTCATTGCTGTTTTGTAAATGAAATATTTTTTTTAAAAAAAATAACGCAACAACTATGAACAAAATCAGTACAGTTTTTTTAAAAGAGTAAAAGGAATAAATTCCATTAAAAACAAAATCAGCCCTTCAATTTAAACCCAGGGTAAGACATCACAAGGTAAGTCTAGCCAATGGGGCTTTTCCAGAACGCACAGGCTACAAGGGAAGCTGTAGAATGCTTGACATACATTTAATGGGAAGAAAAACAGATACATCTGCACACATCACATTGATAAATGTAAATTCAATCCCACACCCTATTGCTAAAGAAATACGAAAGTGTCCTGTGTAATAAGCAGAAAAATGGAAGCTACACTCACAGGTGAGAAAAATTCTTGAGAAACTGACAGCTCTCGGAACTGCCCTAGTGACTATGGTTTTTTTTCCCTGTATCGTTGTTTCATAAGACTCACCCTGTTGCATTGTTGCCACACCGTGAAGTGACTAGAAGGTCACAGAAGCTATTTCAGAAGACTTTTTGAAGTGAGGGATGTGACTGCTGTTTTGCTTCTAAATAGGACAGATCTTTTCTCTATAGGTCACAGACTCATCTTGTAATAAATCATGAGGAATTCTAAGAAGAAGGAAAAAATGATGAAGGGTTGACATCTAAATATAAATTGTAAATGACCAGGGTGTGAATATTTGTGATTACAATGAATTACTAAGATGTCCTCAAATGTTCATTTGAGAAGAATGAAGCTCTGGTTTGTGTAATTTTAGCTATCTGTAAAAACAAACAAACAAACAAACAAACAAACAAAAGACAACAAGTTTAACTGAAAAATGGGAGCAAGATATAAATCATGCCATATCAGGAGATATTTGGGAGTTTATTATTTTCTACCCCAAAGTTAAAGTACTCACTTTCAACTGAACTGAAAACAATTTTGAAATCGTTTGTAGATTGGACCTGATGCCAGGTAAACACAAAAGACCATTCACCAGTTCCATTTCAATATGTTAGACATGCTTAAACCATTGAAATCAGGATTAAGCATGCCTAACTCTGTTTCCAGTTGTGGCTAAGAATTCACAACAGACATTGAAAATGCAAAAGTGAAGCTGCCTTTTCTAAGCTACGGAACTGCCCACCCATTCAGAAATATTGGGTAATAGTTTCCATGCTTCATCAATACTGACTAAATTTCTCTTTCCCCCCACTAACAACTCCATTATTTATTTTTTATGAGCACATTGTTCTATTTCATAAAATTTTACATTAGTAGTTCTCCCTTTAAATTATTTAAATTAGGAATGTTAATCAGTTGACTGGGTAGATAATTAAATAGATGACTATTGATGCCTAAGCCTAAATTTGGAAAGATGCTTCCAGTACGTGATCCATATATATATATATATATATATATATATATATATATATATATATATATATTGTAGGTTATTCTACATGAATTCTTGGCTCTAAACTGGAAGCTTTATAAAGCTTAAAATATGGAGGTACTAGCTGTCAAAATTAAGCAATTTCTCACCCCATGATGTGGCCATGCAACATGCAGTCCTTCAAATATACTGTCCATACTATACAGTTTGGAAGATCTAGAAATGATATCAACTACAATCTTCTGTATAGACATTTATTAGTTGTTATTTATTACTAGTTATTAAATTTATGCAAAAATCAGAGGGCAGTTCACAACATAAATTAGCTATCCACCTGAAAATCAAAACATATTAAGATATGATCAGGGCAGGAAGCTAGAGTAAACCTACAGCCAGAATGAAAACTTGACAACAGGAATTGGTAAAACAGTTACATTTATGAAAATATACAAATAACTACATATAATATAGGATAGGATAATGTTGTGGCACAGTTCTGGTTGAATGTGTTTGTATCAGCTCATTGTTACCACTTATAGCAGTTTATTCCAACTCTACAATTCTATGATTGTATGATTCTAGTTAGGGTGTTCCAGTACTATAATGTTGGTTTCCATGCCAAACAGATACTAAGTGTGAAAAGTGTAGTCCTCCAGAACAGCAAAGCCACAATTGTTCCTACAATAAATCAAAACAGGAGGCACCGGAGGAGCAACAAAACAATGCTCACCTTGCTATATGGACATTATCCATATAGCATATGGATATATATTACAGGGGCAACAAAACAATGCTCACCTTGCTATATGGACATTATCCACAGATATGTTTTTATTAATTCTGATGAAAATAACCTTTCAACTTGCACGGCATTGCTACAAAGTCTTACACAGGGTAGACCACTGAAATAACTATGTTAATATTAGTCGAATTAAGACAGTAAGAGCTGTTCAACAGTGGAATTTGCTGCCAAGGACAGTGGTGGAGTCTCCTTCTTTGGAGGTCTTTAAGCGGAGGCTTGACAGCATCTGTCAGGAATGCTTTGATGGTGTTTCCTGCTTGGCAGGGGGTTGGACTGGATGGCCCTTGTGGTCTTTTCCAACTCTATGATTCTATGATTCTATTCTAAGTCAATTGATTTCAGTATGGCTTAGGCTGCAGTCCTAACCCCACTTACCTGGGTAAAAGCCTCTTAGAATTCACCAGCACTTTTTCTGAGTTGACATGGTTAGGATTGAACTGCTAATCATAACAAGGGTAAGACTACCTAGCTTCACAGTTTTTGAACTCTTTCCTCCAAACCCTGTCTCTATCCCCACCTCCCCTCTTCTTTCCATGATATTTAACCCAATACTTAATTTCTCCTCTTCTGTGCCAGTTATGTAACACCCCCTCTGCCCCTTTCCTCTTAAATTAGAGCTTCATGTATTTACTTGTTCATTTTGTTGTTTAAAAAGCTGTGTATTTTGAGTTTGGATTGATCAAACTTTATAAACCACTATAATACATAATCAGTTGATTCTGTGTACTCTTTTCTGGTTCAACTGCATTATCCACTTAGTTTTTTCCACTGCCGTGAGCTGGGATACATGCCTGAAGCGCCTGAAATAGTTATGCTACAGTTTTTTTTATGATCTGCTAATGAATCTGGAGAAAGTTGCATTAGGTTGACAAAAGAGCCATAAACTAGTTAAGCCAAAGTACTTAAACTGATAGTCGGCCTTGTTCAACTAAGCTGAAATGCTTTGGATTTGAAGCCATTTTGTCCCTGTGGTAAAAGTCACTTAAACCCAAGTACTTTTATAGAATGAGCTGATGATCCAAATAGATGTTTATTGTGAGGAAAGAAATTCCCTGAGAACATATTTTTATAGCTCAGTACGTTCCAGGCAGTATACATTTCCCTCTGTTAAGTACAAAAGTGAAGATTTTAAAGGTATTGTAATTCACTGTTGTACCAAAGGATTTTCCTCTCTAGAAGTAATTATGTGATGAATAACATCCCTTTCTTTAAAAAGGAAAAGAAAATCCACCCACTTTGTAACTTCACTACACTGCTAGATCAAATTCTTATTTTCCTCATAGCCCCTTATTTATACTGTACTTATTTATACTGTACTATACTGTTTAAATTGCTATGCTGCTCATCTACACCTTCTCTTAATCTAACTAGGCTGTTTTGGGACATACTTCTGTCATTTTCCATTGACAGTTCCCTTTCTTTCTTCATATCAGCCTCCCACCCACATGCCGCATTAACAACAGTTATCTAATTGTCATCAAGACTCTCCTAGGTTATTGATATACAAAGTGAGCCTAGCTAGTGCTGGTGCTGCTCTCAGCTCAGCTCCCTCCAGCCTGCCAGAACTGCTGTTTCTTCCAGGCTCCCTACAGACCCTGTCAAGGGCACCACAGAGTCAGTGAAAACTGTCTGGAATGCAGATGGATTTCTGCTGTTTTATCTTTTTCACTTCCCTTTGTTTCCTCAATGCAACTGAAAACTGCTGTCTTTGGCTCCAGTCCACCCTGTCCAACCCCTGCTCATCTGCATGGAGAAAATATGCAGCTTGTTTCCGATATAGAGTAGAAGGCTGGAAGACTGACTCCCATTGTAGTGATAGATGGGTGCAATTCAGTCAAACCCTGAAGATAAACCAGCACGCCGCAGCTTTGACTGTTGCTAGAACTTCTGTGACACATTATGGTGTTGCTGTACAGTATTACCATAGTTACCAGGCTCCTAATGCATAGTGTTTAATGTTAGAAAGGCATTACAATGAGGATTTTATTTGTTTATAAAACTTATCCCTCACTGTTCTTCACAAGACCCCATGAGGGGCTACAACAAATACGGAAAGCAAAATATTTAAGCATCATGTTATTGTTAAGGGAGGAATAGCTTTCTCCCCTGCTTTAGGGTCGCATACTGGCATTTGAATGCCCAAAAGGGCCTTCATGCCTCAGAATTACTAGGAAATAATCTTAGCTGTGGAGTGGTTTTGATGCTCTAGTTCTTCCCTTTCTACACAGAACAGGTTGTGTGTGGGAAAGGAGCCCCTCTGCACCTTCCCTATAAATCGTGTCCTCCCTCAAAGAGGGTTGCGGTGCAACCTGGTAACCAAACCCTGTGTTGTGGGTGGGTACGATTGGATAGCCACAACACCCTATTGGTAGGTCCCTCGATGCTGGGCTTAATCAGGCCAATGAGACGCTAGCCAAATGGATCGAGGGACTTATATATGCCTATGCACGTGTCCCCGAGCTTCCTCTTTGGGCCAGTGCATCGGAACACCCGCCCACCTCTCCCTATATTTAGGGCTTTCGCTTGTTCTTGCTATGGCGTCGTGTGTCGTCTGTCGTTGGAACAGGGGCACGGCAGGAATTTTCCCCACTTGGCTGATTGGCTGTTGCCACTTGGGTTTCGCCTGCCGCGTAGCAAATCATCACAACTTGTAAGATTGCGGATAGGCTCTGGTTCAGGTGATAGGGGTGGCAGAAGGGTCTCGCCATCCCTATGCGAACTGTATTTTGGTAAAGGAATCCAGGGACATCTGGGTAGCGGACTGGTGGGGTCCCACTTTCCGTTGTCTCTGGTGCTCACCCTTGGCTGACCTACGATAAAGTTCTGGGTCAGCGCTGCCTGCAAGGGTGCAGGGAGCTAGTCGAACCAGAGCCTATGCAACCACCCACTTGACGTAATCAATAAAGTTGTGGCCTAAATTCTGCCAAAAACCAAACCAAAATTTGAGTCTTGTCTTAATTTATTTAAGGGGGAGGTTAAAACGTCTAAACACGTAAATGAATACTGCTTGTATACTTACCTTCAAAGGAGCCAACTTCTAGGGGCCTCAACCCCTCCAAAAAATATGAGCCCAAAGTTGATGGGCAGTACCATTGAAATGGTGTGTGCAGCATCTTGTGATTGATTATGCAAGGTGGGGCTTACCTGCCCCCCTATTTTATTCAAGTTGGCAGCCCTACTCACCTTTAGTTATGGTCAGTGGAGGTCATGAATCTACTGTTTCAGGCTCAGGAATAACTAAAGTCAAGGGGTGGTAGTTGTCGGAAGAGAATCAATTGACATAAATGGCATCAGAATTCCTACAGTACCGTCCTGGCATCTGCAGAGCTAAATTAAAGCTGAGATTCTTCTTTAAACCATTTCTGAATTGGGTAGAAATAATGGCCCATTATTGCTAAAGTTGACTGAGCAAGATGTGTGCATTATACCATCTCTCTACAGCATGTAAAACTTTTCACCATTAATTTATCTTTTACCACTTTCCGTTTCCCATTTGAGTCCTTTCCATCCATTGCTTTATCCTATTCAATTTCACCCAACATTTCTCACATTTTTATTGCTGACAGAGTAATTCATAAAGTTATGCCTCTTTACTATGATGAAACACATTTCTTCCCAGGAAGGGATAAGTTTAAACTTCCATGATATTAAGTGCTTGGAAAAGTAGCGACTTATTTTTTAGCTACAGCTGTATTCATTCATTCATTCATTTTTAAAAAACCTTTTGAAATCCAGGTTATTTCAGTACCTAATATATTGTGCCAAACATAAAGAAATATGGGCAGTGGAAAATATCTACAACAATTGTCTGCCTTGACACATTATAGCCTCTCAAAGTATCCTTGCAGCACCACTGGCTATTAATAACCTATAGATGAGCCATGTGTTGATTCATATAAGCATCATTTAATTTCTCTTTCCTTTATTTATTCTGATCTGAATTTCCTAGCCAACTGGTAAGGTTATTAGCCCACCAAAACAAACATAGGGCAAAATTTAAATATTATAAATATTCAAACTCTATCTTACCATGACCATTACAGACTTTGCATGACATTAAAAGAACTGTAGTGTTTGTAAATGATGCTTAGTTCAAGTCTCATATGTCTGGAGTAGCCACACAATGGCTTTCTACACAGCCTGAGAGAGGGGTCCCAAATGTTACCTTGCAGATGTTGTCAAACTCCAACACCCATCAACCCCTACCAACATGGCCAATGTTTCTGCTCTGATATATTCCCACAGATATAGACCTGTCTAGCCATTAAAATCTGCCTCAGAGACTCTGCTTTCTGAAATAATCTATGGTATTTGCATCCAGTTTCTGAATACTTGAGAAAAACTTTCAGTCTCGCATAATTCAAAACAAAAAAACAACCCTAACCTCAAGTTGAAAGTTAAGAAAAGAATGTCAAATGGTGAATAAATGAGTGTAAGTGCAATCAATCTGTACATTGCTGACATACCTATTATAAATTATTGACTTGCCCAGTGAGAGATTTTCTGAAGGGGTGTGTGTCTAAATTTATTAAATCAATCAATCAATAAAACAAACCTTTGGAAAGCCATTTTCTCTCCCTTGACACAAGCTTTTTATTTTCATTTTTTAACATGCTCGGCCTCTAAAGCCACAGAACAGATAACAACATTTAATGACAAAAATGGAAAATCAATCAGATCAATATTCTTGTTATTATGGGCAATAAAAGCTTTCATTTAGAGTGACATGTTGCAATGCTTTCATTTGTAAAAGTTTCTCTGCTTCCCACGTTAGCTTGATGACATTCCACATGCTCACAAGTGTTATTAGATGGCTGTGTTTGTCCTGATTCAGATTGTCCTTTAAGATTTAATGAGTAATGCTTTAGAATTAATCAGTTGAAAGCTTGTTTGTAAATGTGAGTGTGTGTTATGCATTGTTTCTCCCCTGGCTAGGTCTTGAAAATTGCCCTAGGCTATATGCAGGCAGTGAATTCGGTTGGAGGGGCCAAGATGCATCATTAAACACTAATTTTCTCTTTGAAACCAACTTTGAGAGTACCTGCCAAGTGTAAATCACTGAGGCTGCTTAACTACTGCTCGGGATCAGATTAGAAATCTAGCAGCAGCACCATGCTAACATTTGACACACAAAATATATGGGTGTAAAACCCGAAGAATGTGTCACAGGAGACCATTATCAGGCTGAAGCAGAACATAAAAATATACAAGGGTATCTCTGAGCTGCGTTGATAACCCAGTTTATGGAATGTGCATTATGTCATGAGCACTGACAGCTTTAACTAGATTGGAAAACACAAGCGCCTTCTTCCCCCTTGATAGCAAAAGGTGCCCAGATGGTCTTTGGTGACCTTGTCGAAAGAATGCCAAATGTTCCTGCTTTCAGTGTTGGGGCTGCAATCCCAAGCTCAGTGAAAGCACTTAAATCCTACTGAAAACAACATGTCTCTAAGCAAGTGTAAACTTCCCTTGCAGTTTATTCTTTATTAGGGACTTTTACATGCTTCTCATGAATCTCAACTTGTTTGGGAAGGCGGGTGCAGGATTTATGGTTGTCGACACTGTGTCAAAAGGTGTCAGCAAAGACATGTCTTGCAGAAAGGCTACTCTGGATGTTTGTTTAGGTTTAAACACGGTTCATGGAACAAAAAAATTCCAGGGGTATTTCCTTTGCTGAGAATGACAATGCAAATTAAAGATGAGTGTGGATTTTGTTTCTCCTTGATATTTTAATGACACCTCAGCAGCCCCTTGGACCAACTAAAACCATTTTTCTAAACTAGGTCAGTAATGTAATTTATACCTGTTGTGGCTGTAAAGGAGGCTTGTGCGAAGGACTTGGAATGAACTTTGCCCATATTGTGCTTATCACAAGGCTAACAAACCTGCACTGGAAGGAATTCCAAAAGCTCTGTTTTTCTCTTCAGCTGTGCTACCTGAGATTCATATTGGTCCTTTCCACACATCGCATAATTGGAAGGCAGACCCTTTCCCAAAATGAGGAAAAGATTTAACCAAAGTCTGATTTTATGGTTTTAACCTATTTTTATTTATTTCATTTATTGATTGATTTTCTATACCACCTTTCATCTGATGAACACTGCACAGTTTACAATCTAAATACACAAAAAGGGACACAGCAAAGCAACAAACAAAACAATACCATCTCACCCTCAACTCCCACAGTTTAAAAGGCCGTAGATGGTTTAATCAGCCAAAAGCCTAGAACAGGGGTCAGCAGACTTTTTCAGCAGGGGGCTGGTACACTATCCTTCAGACCTTGTGGGGGGCTGGACTATTTTTTTTTGGGGGGGGGATGAACGAATTCCTATGCCCCACAAATAACCCAGAGATGCATTTTAAATAAAAGGACACATTCTACTCATGTAAAAATACCAGGCAGGCCCCACAAATAATCCAGAGATGCATTTTAAATAAAAGGGCACATTCTACTCATGTAAAAACACACTGATTCCCGGACTGCCTGTGGGCCGGATTTAGAAGGCGATTGGGCCAGATCCAGCCCCCAGGCCTTAGTTTGCCTACCCATGGCCTAGAAGACGAGGAATGGTTTTGCCTGGCGCCTAAAGATACGCACCCCTTCATGGATCACTGCCTTGTCGTGGCGAAGGGGCTTGAATTACTCAGAGAAGCTATGGACAGGTCAAGATGGACAGGTCATAGTGGAGAGTGTTCTCGAAGCTACTAACATGAGTTTGGCCAAACTGCGAGAGGCAGTGAAGGATAGGCATGCCTGGCGTGCTCTAGTTCATGGGGTCACGAAGAGTTGGACACGACTGAACGACTGAACAACAACAAAAGATACGCAATGAAGTGCCAAGCAACTCACAGCGGGGAGAGCATTTCACAAGTGGGGAGTAACTGCTGAAAAGGCCCGTTCTTGTGTTGTCACCCTCCAGACCTATCGTGCAGTGATCACACAAAGAAGGGATTCAGGTGCTGATTGCAGGGTCTTGATCAATTCATATGGAGAGAGGCAGTCCTTGAAGTATTGCAGACCTTAGCTGTTTAAGGCTGTAGAAGTCAAAACCAGCACTTTGAATTGGGCCTGGCCACTACCTGGCCACTGAATTCTGCACCAGCTGAAGTTCCCAAACAGACTTCAGAGGCAGCCCCATGTATAATGTATTGCAGTAATTTAACTTACAGGTTACCAGAGCATAGGCAGACATCAGAAGTTAGGCTATATCCTTCTCCACATAGGTGTGCAGTTGGGCTACCAGCCCAAGCTGATGGAAGGCAGTAGCTTTTCTGTATTGTGTTTTCTGTATACCTCTGAGAGAGGATTGTAGATAAAAGATATAAAAATTGTGGAAATCCAATAAGTAATGTGTACAGCAATGCATATACTAGGGCAAAGTGTTGGTCTGTGTGTGTATGTTTGTGAAAATAATATACTAAAACAATTCATAGTAGGAGAAAAGTTGCATATGATACAGTGTATATTCATAGAACTTCACACTAAAATGCTGATGGATCTTCATAAGGATTTATTTCAAAAGAACTCATGTGGAAATGTGGAGAACCGAACTTAAAATGGGGGGGGGGGGGTTGAAACTGAAATTGATGGATTTGCCCACTGCTACTCACAACCCTGTATATTGTCTCCCTGCTTATTTAACTTATATGCAGAATTCATCATGCGAACGGCTGGACTGCATGAATCCCAAACCGGAATTAAGATTGCCGGAAGAAATATCAACAACCTCAGATATGCTGATGACACAACCTTGATGGCAGAAAGTGAGGAGGAATTAAAGAACCTTTTAATGAGGGTGAAAGAGGAGAGCGCAAAATATGGTCTGAAGCTCAACATCAAAAAAACTAAGATCATGGCCACTGGTCCCATCACCTCATGGCAAATAGAAGGGGAAGAAATGGAGGCACTGCAGATGGTGAAAGCAGTCACAAAATTAAAAGACGCCTGCTTCTTGGGAGGAAAGCAATGACAAACATAGACAGCATCTTAAAAGCAGAGACATCACCTTGCCAACAAAGGTCCGTATAGTTAAAGCTATGGTTTTCCCAGTAGTAAAGTATGGAAGTGAGAGCTGGACCATAAATAAGACTGATCGCCTAAGAATTGATGCTTTTGAGTTATCGTGCTGGAGGAGACTCTTGAGAGTCCCATGGACTGCAAAAAGATCAAACTTATCCATCCTTAAAGAAATCAGCCCTGAGTGCTCACTGGAAGAACAGATCCTGAAGTTGAGGCTCCAGTACTTTGGCCACCTCATGAGAAGAGAAGACTCCCTAGAAAAGACCCTGATGTTGGGAAAGATGGAGGGCACAAGGAGAAGGGGACGACAGAGGATGAGATGGTTGGACAGTGTTCTTGAAGCGACTAGCATGAGTTTGGCCAAACTGCGGGAGGCAGTGGAGGATAGGGGTGCCTGGCGTGCTCTGGTCCATGTGTTCACGAAGAGTCAGACACAACTGAACGACTGAACAACACTCACAACCACCATGTGATATAGATTAGGCAGAGAGATAGTGATGGTCCCAATGTTACCCAGCATGCTTCATGGCTGAAGCCACTGCCATAAATTGTTGTGGCATCTACAGAGGTAAAAAAGAGAGTTCTGCAGCTGCTATTGTTGTTATACAGGGATATCTGTGCATTCCCACAGGGAGCATAGATTTGTTCAACTACATTTGTTATCTCTATTGCCACAGGAATAGTCTCTCCAGTATGTACTTAAGAATACCAGCACATTTATTTTATTTATTATTTCAGCACAGAACCAGCAAACAAAAGGAAACTATTTGGAAGTATTTTAAAGATGGTATGTATTATTCAAGACATTGCCTTGAATCAACTACACACAAAAAGGCCACATCATAAAACAAGCAAGCCAAACCTCAGCTATTAAAATTGATCATATGCTTTCATGTTCTCCTAATTCTTTTGCTTTATTTACAAAATAAACACCCACGTAAATATTTAATACAACAGCTAAGGCATGAAAAGGGGCCATTGTCAGTACTCTGTGGTAAGTACATGTTTTTAAATTACTGCTTGTGACGGGGCCCATTTCAGACTGAGACAAACAATAGGAACGTGACATGTTCATTAGGAGACAAGTCTCTGTTTGTTGCAAGGAGGCTTAAACAAGATCACACCTATTGAAATAAGTTTCACATGAACATTAAATGCCCAAGAAGAGAACATAATAAGTGGTCCTGCTGGATCAGACCAATAGGCCCTCTAGCCGAGTAACAACACCATCCAGTCATCAATGGGGACCACGTGGATTCATGTGCCAGAGGCCACAGAGTAGAGGAGTGGTTCCCCAGCTTCACCTTATGGGTGAAACTGATCTTCATAAAGATCTCTAGGAAAGAAGAAAGCTACTGATCTCAAGGAAAGAATATCAATGTGGTGCCCCCATGCCCATGTAGTACTGTAGTATCATAGAGATACCATGGCTGCTTGCATCAAATGTCACCGAGAGATCCTCAACATGGTTAGAATCCTCCTGTCCATAATTTGGCACAGTTCTTCCACTACAGCAAGGCATTCTGTCCATAATCAGGCCATCATGTAACCTGAAAGGGATGGGCTCTGCTGCTACAGTGCACTCAGACACTTGGCCTCAAAATGGAGGTAATATGAAAGGTAATATCCATGATAGTTCTTCAAATCTTCACAGGTAGTAGGAGTAGTCATGCTGCTGCTTATAGAGAGGAAGGGAAGACTGACGTGGTGGAAACATTGGGAGCAGCAGATTGGTTGTGTTTATGGAAGACAATCTTACACAGCTACAAGTGAACGCTAAAGAAGAGGAAGAAGATTTCTGACCCTTCTTCTAGAACTCGGCATTCGTTGAGGGTGCAGGAGCAAAGGAATCAGAGACAATTAGCCCCTGGTGGCCACTGTAAGGGGAAGTGCTGTTGCTAGGAAGGGAGGAGGTTGGAGCTCAGTTTGAACAATGCCGTTATGGGAGACTGACTGTATTCCTTTGTTTCTCACCATGATGTTTGAATAAATTCATTACTGTGGTACCTCTCGTTGCAGACTTAATCCACATCACCAGCCTTTTTGACTTATGGGCACATATACAAACTGGGAAAACTGTTTTGGCCGTCACCCATCTCCTGCAACAAAGCACACACCACAACCTATTCTACTGGCTACAATAATTTCAGTCTAATTTCAGTGAGACACCTGGGAGGACCTCTGTGGGAACATGGCTGCCCATGGGTGCACATTCCTCTTCATGTCTGCTCAGAAGTAAGCCTGCTTTTAGTAATGTGTTTTTCATTGTTTTATCACTTATGCTCCTTCAGGAGGAAGAGTGGGATATTTATTTATTTATTCAACAGAACTTACTTTCCTGTAGGGGTGCATATGATCAGAGCCTTAAGAGTTTCATCCAAACCTGCTTTGTCTGTTTCACATACGCACACAGCCCAGTTCAAGGGAAGGGCACCAATTATATATTTACATACATCTGAATAACATATGATAACAGCATTCAGCTATGCATTGGTTAAATACTAGCAGAACCTGATTCTTAATGCCAAATTACATTTCTACCTTCTAAGTGCAGTAGAAGTTAAAACAGAGGTTACAAATTCTTAACCAATGATCCAGTCTTTAGGCATGAATTCAAGACATCACTGACTTCACTCTTTTTAACCAGCATCCTAATCATTCATCATCCAGCTCAATTTATTTCTATCAGCACATAGAGATGGCTAAATGCTAAGCATATGCTCATAAAAAATATCAGTTTGATTAGCACAATGGAAATTTTGGTTGATGGGATTTAAGGACCAGTAGAGGAATTCAAATGTCTGACAGACAATTTATTATTAACAATCATAGCAATGCACACACACACAGAGAGAGAGAGAGAGAGAGAGAGAGAGAGAGAGATTGAGAGAGAGAGACTTCAGTGCCATGGAACAATACTTAGTAATCCTTAAAAATATTTAGTCTAGGCCAAACTGTAAAACCTATTAGCCAGGGAATTTAAAACACTTCCTGATCTAGGATCCCTCTTTAACTTCAGTGTGCAAGATGTTTAATTTTAAAAAAGCTGACATATTCTTTTTAATTTTACAAAGGCCTATTCTTGAACATATTTAAGATGAAACTGCAAAACAAAACAAAACAAAACATGTATGTATCATTTAAGAAAAAAGTTGTATGTGTTACTATTTATTCCTCACAATAACTAACACAAGTTTATCCACATGAGAGACTTAGGCAAACACATTTCTCCTTTTATTAAGTGAAGGGATTTGTGGGATTACATAAACCCATTTAAATGTTTATTACAGTAGTAATTCAATGTACCGTATCAGTGGCATGATCACAAATGTTGATGAATAATATGGGATATGAAACATAGGAACAACATTTCCCCAGTCACTCCCATTTTTCTCCAATTTAATACTGAATATATCCAACAATAGGCCTTGGGAATGTGCCATAAATATCTAGGGATGGGGGCATAAATTAGATTCAGCTTGCTTTTAAAAGTGAACCTACCTAATCCACATTTTACAGAACTATATATGAACAGTAACACAGCCATCATTCAATATTCACACTTCTCCAAATTTTGCAATGCAGTTCTCCAGCCAAGCAATGTGTTCAAAAATGCATACACTGTAGTAAAGTGTCCATAAAAATGCACATTAGTGAAAACAACATAGAAAAATGAATTATGTCATGTGAAATAAATGCACAAAATATGTATATTGGGCAAAATTGCAAACAACGACAGGTTTATTAGGAGAAATTTGCACCAAAATGCTGATGAATTTTATTGAGGATTTTTAAAATGACACCCACATGCATAATGATATCAAAAATGACACATTTTAAAATTTATTCTCAGTTTTCTTCTCCTCTTTCCATTTCCCCATTGCTCTGGGTTCTGGTAAGATCTCACGTGTTAAAAATCCCACTATGCCATTTATGTAAGGACATAAATTGAGGATTCATGTGTGGTTCGTAATCTTAGTAGTCATGCTGGCTACATGTCCCGGAAAGCTGTCTGTGGACAAACGCTGGCTCCCTCGGCCTGAAGTGCCACACTCCATAGTCGCCTTTGACTGGACTTAACCGTCCAGGGGTCCTTTACCTTTTATCTTTTACCTATAAGAAAAGGTCAGGTGCATTCTGTTTATGAGAATCAGATTGTGTGGGCCATTCCTTATGTAGTCAAAATGGCACCACGCCCATGCATAAGAGGGAAGGTATCAGTAGCCTTGGGAAGACCCTAAGAATTTCAGAAGTACAAACATAAGAACTGGGGGATAGCTTGTTGGGGGGGGGGACCTCACCAAATACCCTAATGAAGGAGGAGCTTCTTCAATGGCAACAGTATGTGCAGCAATACTACAGTATGTGCAGCAAGACAGAAACAGTGGAACCTCTACTCACGACCACAATCCGTTCCGGAGGCCCGTCCTTATGCCGAAACGGGTCGCTGGAAGAGGTGCTGTTGTGCACAGGCACGGGTGGTGATTGCCCGCTTCTGCACACACACGAACGGCGGCAAACCCACCGGTTACTTCCGGGTTTGCTGTGGTCGCAACTTGGAACTTCTGTGAGTGGAGGCGGTTGTAAGTAGAGGTTCTACTGTAATTGGATGGGGAGGGGAAATGGAGCGACTGGAACTTTGACTCCACATTGCAACGTTGTGTTGTGCAGGTCCTACTTGTATCTCTCAGTGGAAGACCATGATTCAGAAGAGGAGCCCTTGAGAAAGACTGGGTCACTGAAATTACTATAGGAGCTCTTGCAGGTAGAAGAGTTCTGTGAATGCTTTGCTGCTTCTGCAGTTATAAGATTAACTGTCATAAATGTACAGACATTAAAATACTGCAAGAAATGTAAAGAAAAGAAAAGTAAAGATGCAGTTGTGGGTTATTTCTTGCTACAAAATTATAAAGCATTATTGGATCACAAACAAACCATGTTTGCAGTATAGCTAGTGAAAACGTGTTCTTTGTGCTGAATTTTTTATTTTACTAAAAATAAAGGTGCAGTGTAAGACTTTATGTATCACATGCTGGGTTCTGCACTACTTTATATGTGGATTACTTTGATACTGACATATCTTTATTTAGAGACTTGTATTCATTGACATAAAGCACCATGGGATGCCATAGGAACTTAAAAATGAGACTGTCAAGATGTTTCTGTTCCTTTTAAAAGCTTCTCTTGCACAGTTTTGCAAAAAGAAAAAGAGAGGGAAGACAATTCAAATGTGACAACCTTCAAGCCCTTGAAGACAAAATGCATTCTTTGTATGAATGATCTAATGTCTTAAAACGGGCTTCTATGTGTTTATGCGGTGCTGGTCTCCACTCTGTTGACCATTACATAAGCTCTGCATAGCCAATAATGTGGGTCAGAATTGGCAGGATCCAGAAGGTATCAGAGAAGTAATGTTCTACTGCACGTTAGAAATCATTTCACGTGTTGCCAAATTCCTAATCAGAAGTCTTCTTAGGGAGCTGCACAATTCTTATGTGTCAGTGTGTATTTCCTTCAATCAACATATATGCATATTTCTGCACAAAATATATATGGGTCACAATATTGGGGGGCAATTACATCATATTACACTGCAGCAACAACTTGTTCTGCTGATGTAGTGAAATATGAGTGCTTATACCTGTAGGTATCAGATGTATGAAATGGGCTGAGGTGGGGGGTATTTTTATACTAGGCTTGGGGTGGGGAGAGGAGGTGGGTGAAGATACACATCCTGGATAGCTCAGTTGCTTAGAGTGTGGTAATGATAATGCCAAGGTGTAAGGTTCAAGGGCTTGGAGAGATTTTAGTCTGAAATCTTGGGGAGCCACTGCTGGTCAGGTAATGCTGTATTTGAATCGATGGTCTGATTCAATAAAATGCTTTTTTATGTTTCTTGATCTTTGGAGAGAGTCTCTTTGATCAGAAATGAAAGGGAACAGAATAAACAAGTGTACACTACAAAAAGAGATGAGGACCATCTCTTTTTCAAAATCTGCTCTTTTAAAACCGTTCCCAGCCCTTGTAAAACAACGAATTCCCCCCCACCTGCTCCTCAACACCTGTGTACAGTGGGGAGGGGGGGGAAATCCTCATATTCGACTGTGAGATTATTTCAAGTCTCCATGTATTTATCACATAAGCAGTCAAATGCATGGCCATGTTTCAAGTGTCACATGCTGCTCTTCACATTAAAAACTCTGGCATGGCGAAAAGCAGAGAAAGGCTTTGGAAGGGAGCAAACCTAACTCCTGATTTGCAGACGGGTACATGAGGGAAAATCCAGTGCTTTTTCCAAAATTGCATCGGGCAATTTAATGGTAGAATTCTCACGGAATGAGATCAGTTGCCCGGGGTGGGGGGTGTTCCATAGGATGCACCCATTAGTCATTGCAGCATGAAATGGTTTCCAAATGGCAGGAGGGACACTGGAGCATTATACAATAGAGGGAAGGAGCCAAGGAGTCTGCTTGGTGGCTCAACCTCAGCAGATAATTAAATCAGTAAGTTGAGAAAGGTAATATCTATGCTCCAATGAGAGTCACTTCTTGTATAATCTGGTTCACCAGTTAGCCCTTGACAGAAGGCAAGTGGAGATTTCCAGCCTCTTAAACTTTAGATTAATGAATGTGAATCTCGGCTTTCAGCAAACATAAGCAGAAAGTGACAAAACCTCTGTGTGGGCTAGAAAAACATTTTGAAAATGGGAATGCATGTAAATTCATGCAAAACAAATATAAAGTGTTCAAATTCTCTTAAATGTGCCTCATACTGGTTTTGTGACTTCTGATTTTTTGGGGGTGGGGGGGAGGTTAAAATATTGCAGCTAGAGGGTGCTTAGGATATATATTACTTACATGTGCTCAGCAGTTTCCTACATCACAGTACAAATGTGAGGAAAATTAAGAAGTCACAGTAAGTCTTCATTCCTGTCCTCCCCTATCCTATTTTTCATGCCCACCCCCTCAGCTGCTATACACCTCCAAAGTGCTAGGTGGGTTTTTTTTGGGGGGGGGGGGGAGAAGCCTGGTGCAGAATCCCAATAGAAGCATGTCTGTTTAAGCATACCTCTCTTTTTTTTAAAGTGTGAATAATGTAATGAGCAGTTTGGCCCTGATTTGGGAGGAAATTCCATTGTGTTCTGTGGGACAAACTTCAGAGCGAATGTAGGGGGGGGGGGATAGGATGATAACTCTGAGTGAGGTTACTCCAACAATGCTTTATATAACATATAAGGGTTCAATTTCCCTTTATGAAGGCACCATACAGATTCTGCTATGGAATGTTAAGAAATGATTAAAGACAAAGCCATACTGACAGACTGATCATGAATTGGCCTGGCTTTCTAAGCAATGTCATAAGCTACCGTTTATTTTCTGCAAGAAGAAAGGCAAGCTGCCATGAATAGTCTTTCCCCCCTAAGGCTTATTAAATCGAGGTCCAAGGCCCTAAAATGCATTTTTATATTTTTTCCCTTCTTTGAAGCATGACAAAGTTTAACTGCTTCCAAATTTGCATATTTTCCCCTTGTTAAGTATTACAGTTGCAGTCTGTCCCTTACAACAAAACTCAGACAATTGAATTTATTGCCCTTATTAATAAAATATGCATTATTGATCAGCTATTATTTTAAAGGAGAAGCATGCGGCTTCTTAAACATGTGCTAGCCATTTAAAATACCAGGAAATATTGTTTACAGAAGGTTATTATATGATTTGATTGTAGGTTTTTTATTATTATTGTCCTGATTTTTATTCCAGAGTCGACCCATTGCTGATCTTGGCAACAGAGATTCCATCAGGGTGGGGTTCAGTTGGAACTGGTAGATTTACACTGTACATTGTACTAAACCAACAGCTGTAAGAACTACCTAATGTGTAAAATCTGTGTTTTTGTAGATCTGCGGTTGGCTGGGCCCCAGTTGCTAGAGAGTGATATCCAAACATAAAATAATCTCTACGTAAACTGTGGGTTTCTTTCTTTCTTTCTTTTTAATGTAAGCACTCTGTGTTTGTTCTCTCTGTCGGAAAGAAGGCCTTTCTGATCAGATATGAAGGCAAGATGGATGTATCCCAGAGAACAGCTCCTAGGTTCAAATGTGTCCGCATCTAAAATTTTCCATATTAGACAGATGTATAACAGTTTTACCCAATTCACATACCCTCCAACGTTTTGCATTTTATTACTTCCTGATGTGCTGTGGGCACATTTTCTACAAGTTTGTGAATACTTTTTTTAAATATACCAGCAGCACTTGATGCTTCATGTGAAGATGTTGTTTTATCTGTGCTGCCGGTAGGAGTGGACAAATCTGTCAAAGTCTGCATTAAAATGTGTAGAAAATGTATATATTACATGAAATGCGCATGAAAATTTGAGACATTTTCATGTGTGTATATCTAATATATACATTTTTGTATGCAATTTTTTTCTACTATACACATGTTTGCAAGCAATTTCCCATAAAAGAATTTACATTACTTTCACCAATGCACACATTTTTGTTTGTACATTTCATTAATACATTTTTCATTGTATTGTTTGATTGGAGAACTGCATTGGGAATTCGAAAGAAGTGCAAATTTGGCCGGATAACTGTGCTTGGGCTTGCGTGTCGGGGTCCCCAAGCCACCCCTCAAATAACACACACTTCACACAGAAATTTAAGTTCTCCTCAATCCCTAGCTGCCTCTTATCACATTGTATAGCAGATTTTCTTTTAGATGAATGGATTTTGTCTTAATACTGGGGTTCCAGGAGGAAATTGTCATCTTATTTCTTGTGAGCTGCTTTGAGCGATGCAAACACATTAGAAAGGTGGGATTAAAAACACCCATATAAATAAATAAAACTAAAATGGAGGAAGCTGCATGCTTCTATGCGAGCAGCAAAATGAATATATGATGAGGATAGCCCACAATTCCACTCTTACCTATATTTGTCCAATGAACCAAGATCTTTGGCAGTGCTCTGTTTTCAACATCTACATACTTAGAGACATTTTCATTGGCTACTTTCCAGCTTTGCAATGCAATTCCCATTCTCCAGAGTTTTCCACAAAGTCACAACTTGAGGGCCTTTCAGTGACAAATACAATTTTTCCCCCCTCCAAAAAAGGCAATAAACCTTATTTGTACAGGTTCAGTGCTTGGGGATTGGAAAGGATTATTTTAACTGCATGCATATATTTAATATATTTTATATTTCTGTCTTTCAAAACCAGAAATTTTATAACCTGCCCTGAGCCCGTGGGGACAGGATGGCTTAGAAGTCTAAATAAATAATATGCATTACTTTTCAACTTGCTCAGTGAGTTCCCTGCAAATCATATGTTATTACAAAGAAAAGACAATCCCTGCTCAGCTTTAAGCTTTCTTGATAGCTTTAGTATTGCAAGTAAATTCAGCAACAGACATTAACTATTTGACTGAATGCTGATAAAATGACTATCATATAGGGAAAGGGCAACACCAGCCTCAGAACAGACAGGAAGATTCTTTCATCACCTGCTTATTTCAAAGCACAGGTCACTGAGCGTCCCACCTTCATGCTAGCAGATAATCTTTCCGTTTCCAACATTTCTTTATTGCATTTGGAACAGAAGTGCCTTCTAAAAGGCTTCTGAACTTTATCATAGCAGCATTAAGAACTCTGACTCACAAGAAATGCTTTGGAGTGCATTCTTGCCTGGGTCCCCTAAGACTGCCTTTCTCAACCTTGGGTCCCCAGATGTTTTTGGCCTACAACTCCCATCATCCCTAGGTAGCAGGACCAGTGGTCAGGGATGATGGGAGTTGTAGGCCAAAAACATCTGGGTACCCAAGGTATTTCAGGATAAATGCTGGGAATCAAGCTCACATAAGTGCTCTAATGTGGGACTTGAAGAAGGGAGGTTTAAAACCATCACAGTGTTGGTATGCTCCTGTGACACTTTATTAAGACATGAGATAAATATATAGACTATAGCATGGGTAGGGACGTGGGTGGTGCTGTGGTCTAACCCACAGATCTTGGATCAGAAGGTCGGTGGTTCGAATCATCGTGATGGGGTGAGCTCCTGTTGTTCTCCTGCCCACCTAGCAGTTCGAAAGCACGTCAAAGTGCAAGTAGATAAATAGGTACCGCTCCAGCGGGAAGGTAAATGGCATTTCTGTGTGCTGCTCTGGTTCGCCAGAAGCGCCTTAGTCATGCTGGCCACATGACCTGGAAGCTGTCTGCATACAAACGCCGGCTTCCTCAGCCTATAGAGCGAGATGAGCGTGCAACCCCAGAGTCGTCCGCGACTGGACCTAACGGTCAGGGGTACCTTTACCTTTATAGCATGGGTAGGCAAACTAAGGTCCGGGGGACAGATCTGGCCCAATCGCCTTCTAAATCTGGCCTGCAAACGGTCCGGGAATCAGTGTGTTTTTACAGGAGTAGAATGTGCCCTACTGAAAAAGTTTGCTTACCCCTGGACTATACCTTTTTAACATACCTTCATGCTGGTGTGCCAACAACATCCATCATTGCCACATCCAGTCTGAATATACAGAACCATTATGCAACACACAAATATGTTAAGACAATGAAAAAGGATAGTGTTGCGTGACACTATACATGTCACGTGTCTTTTTGGACTGATAGTACCCTCCACTGCGTGTTCTCCCCTTGGTTGCAGCTACAATGGAGCTTGGGTTTGCAAAGGAAAACATGGAGTCATCTACAGGTGTTTAGCTACAGAAGAGCTGGTGGTTCTTTGTATAGAATTGGATAAGGCATCTTTCATAACAATGTAGTTCACTATTTCTGTGATTTTTTTATGTTCTTGTCCTATCTAGTTAATGCATTTCTTGCACAGAATATAAATGAAAATTTCAGAATCCTTTCCCCAGAAAGAAGTAGGACAATGAATTTCCTTTATTTTTAAACAAACATATAAAATATGTTTATGAATTTGGTCTGAAGTATCGTATTTAGAAGAGAACATAGGTTGTTAATTTTTGTTTTTGTTTTTTTGGTCAAACAGTGCATTTTTCATTAACATAGAAAGTACCGGTAATGAATGTCACTCTAACACAAAATGGTCAAAAGGGTCATTTAACTAGTTAATTTTGAGATAGATGGTACAGATTATAATTTTTATAAATGCACTGCTATATAGTATTGTAGTTTTTCACTGAAACATGCAAGCTACTCTTAAGGGTAAAACAATAGAACATTCACTTTACACAATCCAATTTCTTCTGTAGTTTAGGTTCTTCTAAAAGTGTGTCACATCTGACCCTTTCCACAAAGAGAAGGTCTTTCTGAAATTCTCAAAAAATGACTAAGGTCATGTAGGGATGTCTACCTGCTTGCTTCACCACAAAGCCCTTTTGATATTCCCCTTAAAGCCATGGACCACCAAAATTAGACTGAGGACAGGACCACTCATTACCACGACTACGCTGCCTGAAGGGTAGCATTTGGGTGACCTTTCACAATCCCTTATCAATTATCTGCATAGTTTAGGTCAATTGTTCATTGGCCACTTCTGATGTTATTGTCTCAGCTATGAGACTACATACCGAAATCACATCTTTGAGAAAAATAGTACAGTGGTACCCTGGGTTACGTACTTAATCCTATTTTTGGGGACTCAAATTTAAGAAGATGGGGGAAATGGCTCAGAGTTGTTGAGCTTTTTTGGGGGGGTATTACCCAGGGTTGTTGAGTTTTTTTAGAGGAGGGGTGCCAAAAATTGCTCACCCACATGTGTCGCAAAATCCGCCTCCCATCGCCGGCAGAAGCTGCCAATCGCACATACAACTGCTGGAGCGGCAGCCAATCAACGTCATCCATTGACGCAGCGACCAATAGCACACACAATAGCTGCTAGTGGCCGCGGCAGCAGCCAATCAAGTGTCCACCCTATGCACTACCCATGTATAAAACGACCCCCACTTTTTAGCATGATTTTTAAAAAGAAAATAACATAGTCTTATACATGGAAAAGTACGGTAAGTTCCCTTTAGGTTGAAGTGTGTCATCATGTATTCACCCAGTTATCAGTTTATTATGTCTTGTACTCAGTATTCAGAAAGTGGTCTCATAGGTTGTAGGTCAGGGTTATGAGCAATTTTTACTCATTTATAATTGACTTCCTGCATTTTAGTCCTACAAACATTTAGCCAAATTTATAACCCAGCCCCCCACAATAAAAACCACAACCCCCTAACCTAGAAAGTAATAGTTGCCTGTGTTTTTGTTGTGTGCGCATATAGTGAGGAAATTTGAGGACTTGCAGGTATGTAATAAATTCTAAAGCTCTGTTAGTCTGAGCTATGCATAACTCTATTTCATGGTCAAATTTGGCATAATTTCACAGTATCCCCACCACCACCAAAGTAAATATTTCACAATTAAATATAATATGTTTATTACCATAAGGGGGACATTAAGGGTGCATTGAATCTCATAGAAATTTGTAACAGCAAGGCAAAAATATAGCTTTGACAAAACATATTGCAGAATTGGCTGTACCCCTGAACTCAATGAAAGCATCAACACTGAATGTTCAGATATACAGAAATATTGGGAAGTACTGGTACATCTGGAGTTATAGAACTAGGTGTATTTAATAACTTCTCTATCTTTTTGTTCTATTAAATAATATTTACATATGATGGTTGCATGTGAAATTATATTTTCTCTTTTCTATATTACATAGCCTAGGTTCCTGAGCTATGAGTCCATTTATTTATTACACTTCTGTCCTAATGTTCCTCCAAGGAGTCATCCCTCCCTTCCTCCAAGTAGCACATGGTATTCACCCACTATTTTATACAAATCCAGGGTGGAGTCCCTGAGACAGTTGGATGGTGCCTTGTATGCCTCCTGCTGGCAACTCCTGCAACCAACTAGTGCCAAACGTATTGCTCTGCTTTCCTTTGGACTACATCAGTGAGCAGGGCCATCTTACCCATAGGCGCTATGGGTGTGGCGCACCTGGGCACCGGGCTCTCAGGGGCACCAGACTGAGAGTCCGAGGCCTGAGAGTTGAGTCCGGGGAAGAGCCCACCTGTTGGTTGGAGCACCGCAGTGGGGTCTTCTCTGCGCTGCAAGTTCAGGGGCAACCAAGCCAGCAAGACATTGAGGTGGCTGGCCAGTTCCACCCTCCTGCCTTGTACTGGGTAACCTGGGGGGGGGGGTGTTGGGCGGATCTTTGCACCCCAGTGCTGCATATGCTTAAGACAGCCCTGTCAGTGAGGCTGAGAGGGGAGTCTTGTCATCTGGGCACACTGCCCAGGCTTGCACCCCGGGAAGGTCACTTCAGTGATGTTAACACAGGGGTTTGACCCCCCCCCCCAGGCACTCTCCATTATTTTTTGAAGCAGATGGATGCTAGTGTCACTATTTCTTCATAAACCTGGAGTGGTTGATCAACCAATTGGAGTATTTGCAATCTTTTTTATGAACTGTTGATTTAATTGCACATTTCTAGGTATAAACACAATTCACAATTATTATTTTATTTTTTGCCATTAATATGAATAGTTCCATCATAGTTCCATCATTTCATTCTTCTTATAGCATGAAATAAGGCAAGCTGTATCCAATTTATGCCTGTACATAAGTTAGTTTTCACTCTGGCTTGGATCCAAAGTGGAAGACACTTACATGCATGCAAGAGTGGAGAGGGCTCCAATTTGTTCCAGTCCTCCTTTTTTTTTGCTGAAGTTACTCGACCAAACTCTGTATTATTCTGAAGGGTCCTCCAACTTTCAGGATGAGCTCGCCAGGGGTCCATAGAAATCCAGTGACAGGGTAAAGTTGAGAAAGTGCTATTCTATGAGCAGAGCACTGCTCACATGTTTCATAGAGATTATATAAAAAGAATATGTAGGATTTCTACGTTGGAGCAGAACTGTCCCACTTTCAGATCTAGGAAAGGCTAATTCATATTTCCTTGGAAGTATGGTGATTTTGTAGAGGAGGAGAGAATCTCCCCTCTCCCACAGAAATTTCTGCTCAAATTTTCCTGTGCCAAGGAAAAATTCTCTGTCTGGCATCAGAATGAGGCACAGTTGATCATAATGTAGATTGCACTATATCAACAGAAGGCATATCATTTCATGCCAAGTGGCATATACATCAGCTGTGATTCGTCATTCCTGTGAAATGTGGTGTTTCCCACAGAGATGTCATTTCTTATGAAAAAAGCATGGAGCAACATCATGCACATGAATAAAAGTTCTGAAATAGGAGCCACCCACACAATGACAAATGGCTAGCAACTTACTCATAAAACCTATTTCTGCACGCCCACATAGGTTGGATGAACACACACACACACACACACACACGAACGACCTGTTCTTTGCATTCACCTGCAGAAGAATGTCTATTATTTCTTCTCTGCTACCTGTAGCGATTGACAGTTCCTCTCCATTATCCCCCAATACACTACAGTGACTACACAAATCACTTGGTTTTCACAAACTTTCATTGTAAATACTCAAACACTTTGAGGGGCCTTCTGTTTTATTGCTTGCAAATAAAGGAATGCTTGCAAAATCAAGATTGCATAGGCTGACTTCCTGTACCTCCTGTCGCCTGCCGTCCTTGTAACCAAAATAAAGCATTTACCTTAAAGTGGGAGAAGGCAAGGCTGGCTGAAGACATTATGCTGCCCCAGGCAAAAGGATCAGTTTATGTCTCTCTCTATTCCAAGTACCAAATTTGATTACAAAGAGCTGCCTTATGCCAAACCACACCACTGGTCCATCTAGCTCAGCACTGTCTATACTGAACGGCAGCAGCTCTCTGAGATTTCAAGCAGGGGAAATTCCAGCCCTACCTGAAGATGCCAGGGATTCAACCTGGGACCATTGGCATGCAAAACAGAAGCTCAACCACTGATCCACAGCCTGGTTCAAGTATGCTGAATCTTACTTCAGTACTGTAAATGGGGAAGTGTGCTCCATTGTACCTGAGGAAAGTAGTATAGCCACGAGGGCAGGCCACACACAACATATAACACTGTCCTGCAACCCTTCATGATGCTCCCCAGAGGCAGATTTAGGGCATTGTGACTGGTTTTGCTGAGCCTAGAGAGCGCCACAGGGTGTTACCACTAGTGAAATGAGCAGAACGGAAGGCGAGAGATGACAAATTTTGGCCTTGCACAGGGTGCCACTGAAAATTGAAAGGTCAAAGTCTGGCCCTGTGTTCCCTCAGCATCAGCTGCCTGTGGTGGCTGCCTCACTCTGCCTAAGGGTAGATCTGATCTTGGGGCAAGAGGGCTTAACTGGTGGGTGACTACCTACCTCCATACCCACAGAAATATAGTGTTCTGCTGGAACCAAAACTATAGATGGCCAGCATATCGTGGTGAGCTGGGTCCCCCCCCCCCACTCCCAGTTCATCTGGTTACATCTTTTCTGAATGTAGAAAACAACTTGACTAAGCCTACAATCAAGCACCTTCTTATGTATCCTTGGAGTAAGCCCCATTGAACTCAATGGAGGTCTTGCATCTCGTCACGAAAGCCAGTGGATCACCCTGCAAGTTAGCTTATGCATACAAAAAATGAAGGGAATTGCCATCTTAAAACACCCACCCACCCACAAATCACTGTGTGGAGATGAAAACCTCTTCTGTACTGCAGCAGTGATGGCTGTTTCAGATCAGACTTTTCAAGAGACATGGCAAATCTCCATTCTTAATCCATGGCACCAGAAAAAAAAACCCACCGAAATGTTCCCAGAATTAATAAAAGTATATTTATACCCTCTTTCGAGTCCCTTTTTATACAACACTTTTTATATTTTAACAGCATCATTGCGTTGCAGCAAAGAGTTTTACTATTATGCTTTTCTGAGTGGCTGGCCAGCTGTGTCAGTGCTGCCTTTCCTCCCCTTTTACAAGCAATGAAATCTTATACAATTCTGATATAATGCTTCGCTTTCATTTGGATATTTCACGTTAAAGAATTGGAGGGCTTTTCCGTTCTTGGAAGGATTCTGTTAAGGATAGGATTCAAACACTGGCAAAAAGTTGAAAGAAAGGCAATCTGAAGCTATAATCTATCCTATAAAAACTCCTGCTGCGGCCTTGTCCCCTGGGAATGACTGCTTTGGAAAAATCTCATGGCACAGAAAAGGACGTGCCAATCCAAGTTGCTATAAAGGTAACCTAGGAAAACCTTAAGGATGGGTCGCTGAAGATCAGAGTTCATGTCAGGAATGTCAATGAACTGATACAATTTGTTCTTTGCTCACAGCTCCTCCAGGCAAGGAAGCAAGCAGCTATTCCGAGCTCCTTTTGGGACCAAAGACACTTCTTTAATTAGTCTAATTGAATAAATGAATGCCATAATGGCTGGATTCCTGACAGAGGCTCTGCAAGAGCAGCATGAAAGAGGAAATCTAAAAGAAACCAAATGCCTCTAATGAAAGCATTTTTTTTTAACTGAGGCTAAAATTAGCAAGGCAACCCTGCCACAACCCCCGAAAGCTGAGCAAATGCGTAAAGCTAAATGTGAGGAGAGAAAAATACTGCAAATTGCTTCAAAAAGGTCAATGAGAAAACACAAAGCAGGTAGCCTGCGACCAAGCACAAGTTCTTGTTTTCCTGACACACTATCCCAGTGCCAAACCTAAATGTGAACCAGCCCCAACTTCAGAGATTGCTCCTTGTTAAAGAACTATCCATTTTGGGACACCGCTTTGGCCATATTTCACACTGTTTGGTTTAAATATTTCTCAGACTCAGGATTTAATATACCCTCTAAGAATATTTGAGTTTCTTTTCATCTTTTTTTGCTTATTAATCATATGGTACAGCTTTTCTCTGAAGTGTGTTTGCACAGCTGCAATATGCAGATGCTAAACAGCAAATAAATAAATAAAAACCAGGGTCCTGGGGGTGAATGTACAGATGGACATAGTAAATGCCCATATATCAAAATTTGGGTCAATATATATTCACTGGTCTACAGTTTTGCAAAGCCACACATGGATTGGGATAAAAAAGGCTTCTGGAACCAATTCAGTCTAAACTGAAGTAAGCCTTTACCCCCCACTTCATTTTCAGGCTATGAAAAATGGCTTTCTTGTATGACCAGGCTGTGATGTTTTGCTTTGGGGGAAAGCTGTGTGTATGCTTGTGTGTGTGTGTGTGTGTGAGAGAGAGAGAGAGAGAGAGAGAGTCAAACAGATAGACAGAGAGAGAGAATAAGGATGAGAGAGAGACTCAGTTCTCTCATAATGCTAAACCATGCAATGGGTTAGCACAAAAGAGGAAATGTGCACATTTTTGAAGAGATCACAGCTGCTTTGCTCCTTCTGCTAAGCCATACCATGGCTTAGTGTGAGTGAGTAATAGTGCAGGATCCCAAGGAGAAGATTATAGTTGCTTTACTTCTCCGTCAGTCCTGCTGCTCCCGTGCTGTTGCAAGTTAAACTATGGTTTGGGTTAGCATTAATTCCTGGATCCAGGGGTAACTCACTGCATGCAAACTTAGCTCACTCCAGGCAAAGTATGAGCTGTAGCCAAGATTTGTTCTATGGTTTGCCACTTGCAGTTGATCTGGCAGAGATAAACAACTAGTCTGGGATTGGTTGTAACATGAAGCTAAACCATAGTTTAGCTTTGCTCACAGCAAACTGACCATGATAGTCTCTCTACTGGGCCTGTGATCAACAAATGAAGTTGAAGCAACAATTTATCATCATTTCATCTTTCTTCTATAACAGCAAGTAAGGTAAAACCAGTTTAATTAAGGAAATGTATTAGCCTGTTGCAAAGAAAGACTGAACATGCTTAGAAAGCCTAGCGATTAAGCACCATATAAATGTATTAATAAATACCTTACTAAATTAGGTGATTATATTTAATATACTTCTGTATGCACACATGGTTGCCAAAGCCAGAACAATTTTCATGAAATTAAATGCTGTGTGTTGTATCCAACCATGTCCCTTTGCTCATTGAAAGAGCAGTGTGCATTGCCCCATATCTCCTACTCAGGCATTTACAATGCCTGAAATGGCATAATACAGGGGTGGCCAACTTCCAAGAGACTGCGATCTACTCACAGAGTTAAAAACTGGCAGTGATCTACCCCCTTTTGGGAGGTTCAGGTCAAAGTTGTTGAGCTTCTTTAGGGAAGAGGAAAGTGACATTGAGCTTTTTTTTAGGAAGGAAAGTCCTATTTTTGGTGGTTCAGGTCATTTTAGGGGTGCAGGACAAAGATGTTGAGCTTTTTTTAGGGGGGGGAGTTTTTTTAGCTTCTTGGGGGGGAGCCACTGATCTTCCGGTGATCTACCACAGACATCCAGTGATCTACCGGTAGATCACGATCTAACTGTTGGACATGCTTGGCATAATACATTAGATGAAGAAATCTATGAATCATAGAGCTGACCAAAATTAGTAGCCAGATAGGTAGGAATAGGGTCATACTGCTCTAAGCACAATTGATCTGACAAAAAGTGAACTGAGACAAAAAAAAGTAGTGATTGATCAGATCAACTGCTGGAAGTTAGATCCATGCATGGATTAAAATTGATTAACATACCCACCAGGACCCATTGGCAAATGAAGGGCTAGTTTGGAAGTGATCTAAGGAAAAATAAACTTGTGAAGTGTCAACATAAAATTGGAAATCACAAGCTATTTTGGACTGGTCTTTCAGGTCTGGGACCAGAACAGAGGCATAAATATGAATTCAAATATGAATTCAAAGCTGGGAGGACCAGGATTAGA
This sequence comes from Lacerta agilis, assembly GCF_009819535.1. Classification (NCBI taxonomy): domain Eukaryota; kingdom Metazoa; phylum Chordata; class Lepidosauria; order Squamata; family Lacertidae; genus Lacerta; species Lacerta agilis. Next base: position 65,768,337 of record NC_046316.1, on the reverse strand, counting down.
GCACTTAGGGATGGAGAAATCTATCAATTTCCAGTCCATGTCAGTTGTGCCTGGAATAGTTCATTCCTAAATTGGTTTTGTCTGCATTGATCTGCTTTAAAGATAAATAAATTCTAAATTCCTTCTATCTATTTGCTTGCTGACACTCTTAAAGAACTTTAAATGGTTAGTTTCATTTAAAATGCCATTGCTAGGTTTTTGTGGGAGATCTTGCAACCTCTATAAACTTTTCAGGAGACTACAAACACTGTTTATATTGCTCCTGGAGGAGTTTTAGGTGTCACAATATTCTGAGCTATATGCTCATTAAGACCTTCTTCCAAAAAAATAGAGAAAGATAAGTGGGAGATGCAAGGATAATAGGATAGCCACAGTTATAGTGAGTGTTGGTGTCTCATCCTGCCCACCCGCCATTTGCTGAATGAGATTTTATGGTGATGTCATTTAGTTGATACTATGCACATGCATCATCTGAAGTTAAGAGACCATATAACACCAGTCCTGAAAGAGCTACATTAGCTTCCAGTACATTTCCGAGCACAATTCAAAGTGTTGGTGCTGACCTTTAAAGCCCTAAATGGTCTCAGCCCAGTATACCTGATGTAGCATCTCCACTCCATTGTTCAGCCCGGACACTGAGGTCCAGCGCCAAGGGCCTTCTGGCGGTTCCCTCACTGCGAGAAACGAAGTTACAGGGAACCAGGCAGAGGGCCTTCTCAGTAGTGGCACCCGCCCTGTGGAACACCCTCCCATGAGATGTCAAGGAAATAAACAACTATCTGACTTTTAGAAGACATCTGAAGGCAGCCCTGTTTAGGGAAGTTTTTAATGTTTGTTGTTTTATCGTGTTTTTAATATTCTGTTGGGAGCCGCCCAGAGTGGCTGGGGAAATCTAGCCAGATGGGCAAGGTATAGATAAATAATAATAATAATAATAATAATAATAATAATAATAATAATAATAATTATTATTATTATTATTATTATTATTATTATCATGAAGAAGAAGAAGAAGAAAATTTTCATTCATTACAATTCAGATTGCTGCCTTATAATCCTCAACTGCTTTTAGCACATTGTCTGAGAAGAAAAGCAAAACAAATGACACTGCCTGGTTGTTATAGAGCCACTTTCATTAAAAGCAGCAACTCAAGAACACTTTCAAGAAGAACATACACTTCTTAATTTCCCCCCAACACTGCAGGTCAGTTCAATGTTAAGATTCAAGGAAATCAAATTCCTCGGCCTTCCCTAACCTGCTATTTGTCTCTTCTTTACCAGTCCTTTAGCAGGCTTTTTCATGTTCTACACATGTTACTCAATGCACATACACAATTATGATTAAGCAATTAATTACATGAAAATAATATGCACTCCACTGTAGTTTTGTACCCCCAGTCAAAAATAGTAATAATTAAAATTGTGGGTCCACCCATAGGAATACTGGACTGGTATGCATTTTCCAATCATGAACTAAAAAAGGTAAAAAGTAAAGGACCCCTGGATGGTTAAGTGCAGTCAAAGGCAACTATGGGGTGCAGTGCTCGTCTCGCTTTCAGGTCAAGGGAGCCGGCGTTTATCCACAGACAGCTTTCCGGGTCATGTGGCCAGCATGACTAAACTGCTTCTGGCACAACGGAACACCTTGATGGAAACCAGAGCGCACAGAAACGCCATTTACCTTTCCGCCACAGTGGTACCTATTTATCAGCTTGCACTTTCATGCTTTCGAACTGCTAGGTTGGCAGAAGCTGGGACAGAAAAACGGGAGCTCACCCTGTTGTGTGGATTTGAACCGCCAACCTTCTGATTGGCAAGCCCAAGAGGCTCAGCAGTTTAGACCACAGCACCACCCGCGTCCCTCATTCATGAACTATACTGATTGTGAGTACAACGTTGAGCTAATAGTTATGAAAGGCAGTCTTTTTATTTGTGTGAAGTGATCTTGAGCATATATCTCTAGATTTGAGCTCACTGGTTTTTGGACTGTACATGCATCGAACCACCACTTCATTAGCCCTGGAAGAAAGGGATTACTTGATGCTTTTAATTCAAGAGAAGCAGAGCTACATGTCATATATGGATGTGAAACATACATATGACCTAATTCGAATGTAATGATAATGAATACAATTGCAGTGAGACTGGACATAGACCTGGTCTGGTGTAATTGCAACGAAGAGTGTCTTTGAGAAGGAGATCACATATTTGTTTCCCACTTAATATTTTTCAGCTAGTAATACAGAAAACATGCAATCCACTACCATTTCCTAATAACTGCAGTTGTCATTTCATCTGAGTCAGGAACTGGGGCTACTTTTATCTATGATATGTCCCAACCTGTTGAGATCAGAAAGGGGGATTTGATTCTGACTTGTTCAGATCAACCATAGTTTATACTAACCACAGTTTCTACCCATTTGGACAAAACTACAAACTGTGGTTAATTTAAGCTGTCGTGAATGCTTCCAAACTCCTCCTAGCCTCAGTGGTGAGGAAAGAGGAGTACAGAAAGAAACCCAAAGCTCACTCATATACGTAGCACAGCACTAAACTAGTAGTATGGGGTTGGAGGGAGGAAGCAGCCATCAGAATTTTGTAGAGGAAGAGGTTGGTTGCTAGGTATAGAAACTACCAGCTGGAGAGGATGCCATTAAAAGAGAACAATAAACCAACTTATTTTGGGTTGAAACTGGGAGATAGAGATTAGTTCTCTGTGCTAAATCTAGAGCAATGACTTTGGGACACCCACCTGCAAAAACCTAATGGGGGAGTAAGATCTGTTGGAGTGGATAGGCTGTAAGTCCTTTTATCTTATGTCCTGCTGGTATATATGGGTAAATAAAACTAAACGTTTTGAAGACACAACTGTGTCTGGTTACCTTCATTTAATGGAAACCAAACCCAGGGTATATGCTGATACCCCTGAAATTTCCCACTGCTCAGAGATTGGGGTACATGTCACACTAGGCTTTAGTGTTATGTTCCAACACCCTCAGTCTCTGAATATAGAACTTTCTATTCTATTCTGAATATAGAACATTCCTTATGAGGTGGAGTGCATCTCTGCATAAATAAACCTACACCTGTGTGAATTTCAATAAAAGCAATTATTGCCCATTAGTATTATATAGTTTATTTATACTACTTGCTAACCAGCATTTATTTGGGTGTCAGTATAATAAAGGCAAATTCTTGGTCTTATTTACCTGGGATTGCTGCCGATGTTGAGACTGCAACTGCCTTGTGAAAAATTAGTGAGCTCTCAATCAAAAGTTGCTTCAGGGTCAATTTCTTGATGGTTATTGCCCTCCTGAATACATATTACATTTTGATATATTAAGAAACCTGATGTTTTGCTGGCAATACCAGATTCAGGCAATGTATTGTTGTTTTATTTCGTTTTGTGTTTACCTTTACAGTTTTGTGTTTACCTTTACAGTACACATAGCCATCATGAATGGCTCAAGGAAAATAATCTGCGTGCAGCAAAAACTTCAGAATTCTGGGACATTTTGCCCTCTTTTTCTTGGGCACATCAATGTAGCGATGTTCACATATTTCAATATATTTACAATTCATTGTTCAGCACATCAGCGTATAGGATAAATGTGCATTTAATACCTTTAATACAGCATATTGTATAGTGTCATAGAACAATTTTCAATAAGCATTATGCTCATACAAGTTAATATGATTTTCAAAATGCAATAAATTAGCTTTTAAGCCCATATCATCATCGTGGTAGATCTTGTTCAAGGCAGTTTCCAGCATGAATATATATCTATAACAATATCATTCCCAATTTACAAAATGTGACAAAAATTACATAGTCAAACAATAACTTAATGAAAACATATCATCAAGAAATATGCGATAAAATTGAACAATCTCCTTATAATTCAGAATAAGGTGGAGCAATAAAAAACAAAACAAAAACATGCTTCCTATAACAGCAAAAATAACACAACTCCAAAATTAAATATTGAGCACAACAAAAGCCAATAATATCCCAGGCTGGCTTCAAGGTGCTTGTGATAATTTATAAAGACCTAAAAGACTTAGGCTCTAAGTATCTGAAAGAACACCAGCTCTCATAATAGTCTGCCAATTTGTTAGGATCTCCTCATGATGGAGCGAAGCTTGTAGTGCAAGGACCCAGAGGAAAGGTTTTCTCTTTCACAAGCCACAGCTTTGGAATGCCTTCCCCTTTGTGGCACGTCTTCCCTCTATGTTTTTCGCTTCAGACAACAGGGAAAGAAAGACTCACCTCTGGGCCCAAGCCTTTGAGCAGGATGAAGTACATGTTGATATTTTATTTACACTTATGCTTCCCTTTTGTGATTGCTTACTAATATCATGATGTCATCTGATTGATTTTGTTTTAAATTGTTAATTGAGATATTACTGTTTGTCACCGTGGGACTCTTGACTGAAGGGTGGACTACAAATACCTTTAAAAACTAACAAATATCTTAGTAGGATGGGTCAAATCGATGCATGCCAACAGGGCTGCCTTAAGCTTATGTGGTGCCAGGGTGCAAAGATCCACCTGGCGCCCCCCTCCCAGGTTGCCCAGTCCCAGGCGCACAGGAGGGCAGAGCTGGCCGACCGCCTCAGCGTCTTGCTGGCTCGGTCATCCCCGAACTCGTGGTGAACAGCTGCCTGCAGCAGAAGAGCTCGCTGCGGCACTCCAACCGATGGGCAGGCTCTTCCCCGGACTCAACTCTTGGGCCCCAGACTCTCGGCCTGGTGTCCCTGAGAGCCTGGCGCCTGGGTGTCCCACACCCCTATCACCTATGTGTAAGACGACCCTGCATGTCAAGGTTGTTCTTCCTGAGTTCTGAATAGCTTTGGCTGTCCAGATGCTGAAGAAAGGGAAATCCTTTGAGCACCTCTAGCATATCTACGTGTCTCTCTGTATGTTTTGAAGCAACAAGAATATGGGTGTGTTTCCGAAATTCTCATTCATTATGTAACAAAATAAATCTCCTTGTTCATTGTTTCGTGAGCAATCATGAGGAGATTCGCCTTGGTAACTCTTCAGGTATTTGACAAGCCTAGAAGTCCATGATTCTGTAATTCTGTGACTTGAAAAAAACTTTTGAAAAGAGACCAGCTGTGACATGTCTAATGCAGCATAAAAAGCCTGTCTATGTTAATTATATAAAACCTATATGGCCTTCTATCCAACCATGCCTTGCTGTTGTTTGTTTCTTTGACATCATTCTGTTCTGAAACAAAGGTCAGATAAAATTACAGCAACTCTAATCCAACAATATTTCTGGCTTCCCCTCTTTTTAAACCTCTCCTGCCCAAATTGTTAAAAGGCAGGTATCAAATAAATCCAAAGGGGTGGGCTTTTTGTGGGTTGTATGAATGTATTGGGTTTTTTTTTTAATTCTTTAAATTTACAAACTTACATACTTGTGCATACCTAGAGAGTTCCCATAGTAAGTAGAAACCACTAGTATATTTTTAGGTGGCCCATTTCACTTCCAAACTGATAGGCACTCAACCACCTGAGTTTGCTATTAGGAGGAATGATGCATTTGACTTTCAAAAATTGCCTCTCAAATGTGTATAATAATTCAAGTCACACACTGAAGACACTCTGTTAAGATAAGGACTTGTCACATGCACCTTCTATTCAGGTCAGCCACTCCAGAAATACTCTACATGCAGAAGATGAAGCACAGAAGAACCACTTAGAAGCTTTAGATTTAGAATAATTCCTTTCTCTCCCAGAACAACGAATGCTCTTGAGAAGCATTAGAGTGGGCTGCCATGCGTTTTAGACATGGCAAAAGCAATGAGCTATCGGATACACTTCTTGGGAGGAAATGGCTATTAAGCTTCAAGGTATAGACCTTTAATCTATGGATCAGCAGGGATGAGTGGACACTTATTTAGCAGCTATTAAAGTCTGATGATGCTCTGTTTGGCACAATTATTATTCAATTAATCATACCCTTGGGAACTCTTTCTTCAGAAGAGCTATTGGAAACAGAATGGACAGAGGAAGTACTGTGGGAATATTTTTTAGACAAGTGATTGTGCAAAATAATTAATTTTGGAATACCATGTCTACTTTAAAGGAGTAGCAGCTTTAAAGTTTAAAAATTGCTTAGAATTTTACCCATTCATTTAGTTTCCCTTTATTTGCCTGTGTATTTCCATGTAATTCCATTACATGCTACAGCAGTGATAGGGAAATATAAATCCCAGCATCCCATGGACTATGCTGGCTGGGTTTGATTATTATTTTTTTTAACAAAATGTATATACAGCTTATATATACTGCTTTTCTAAACTTCCATGCAGTTTAGGAGAAACAACAATGTAATTATCAATTAAAAAACCCAGTTAAAAATGGATATACTTTTCTTTTTTTTAAAAAAAACAACAACACCATTCAGAACTTATTAAAATCAACAAGCTATAAACAGGTTAAAACACGGGTAACTTCTCTGTGTCTGAATAGGTTTGCCTAAAAAAAAAATGTTTTAAGCAGGCATAGGCAAGAGGACAGTCAAGGTGCCTGCCTGATGTTAATAGGCAGGGAGTTCCGAACTGTGGGTGCTTCCACATTAAAAGACAGCAACCAGTACAGCTCTCTGAGCAGATGTGTAATATGCTGAAAGGTCTCCCCCATGTCAGCAGTTGCGCTGCAGAATTCTGTACTAACTACATCTTCTAGTTCAATTGCAAGGGAAGCCCCACATCGTGTGCTGTGTAGTTGCCCAACCTTGAAGTTGCCAGTGCTTGTACTACTGTGGTCAAGCTGGAATGAGAACTGGACTCCAACAATGCTTGGAAAGTCCTGGGTTTCCCCATTCTGACCTATAGATTTGAAAGTTCTATTCTGCTAGAAAAATGGGCTGCGTGACTTATGTTTATCATTTAAGGAGAAGGAATAGATCCAAGAAGAAAGACATCCAGGGAAAATTGTATTGTGCTGTGTGAAAGGGTTAGTGAAAACATGAAATTACAATGTTGGGGAAAGTTGTGGGTTTTCTCTCTCTTGGGATGTGTGTGTGTGTGTGTGGTTTTTTATTGTCATGTTGTTATTAAATGACGATACATACATTTGCCTTGAAACCTCCTGCCATGTTGTTTTCCTAGCAAAGTGCTTAACACACACGCAACTTGGCTTATAGACAAATAACTTTCTAGCTGATGAGATTCGCCCCCCCCCCAGACAGGAATATGTCTGAATTGACATATATGACAGCTTTCATTAGACACTCTTTGTAGACACTGTCATTAAGATATTAAATTTCTGTGGGCCTGGAGCTCACATTCCATTTAAACAAATGTATATTTAGTTTCCATGAGTTGAATTTCTTGCCCTTCTACAATAGCAAGGTGCAGACAATCATATGTACAAAAAATGTTCAACAGAAGACAGGGGCTTATGGTAGAAAACCCCTCCTCTGTATGGCTGCATGGACTCTCTTTCTCTGTCTCACAGAAAGAGGGAGAGAGACATGTAAACAAAGACCACCTGAGGACATTCTCCATCTGAAGAACACCATGCTAATATCCTAGTAGAGAGAGGTGGAGAAACAGGCAAAGAAGATAACAGGACCTGCTCCAGCTGGTCTATTCTCTCCCTGCATAGGATCAATCTCCTACCAAACACCTTGTGGGATGGATGTTGGTCACTTTTAATATAACAACGTTGTTAACTTTATGTGTGTGTGTTTTTAATGAGTTTGATATTACTTCAGCAGGCTTTGTGTTCTGAAAGGTAGGATGTAAATAATTGTAATACATAAGTGATTTACAGGCAGAGTCTTTATGATTTGATTCCTTTACATCACTTTTCTAGAAGGCTCATCATACAGAAGCAAAGGTCCGCTGGAAAGACAGACAGATTAATGGCGCAGCAATTTTTAATCGCTGCATTGTTTTTAAGTGAAATGTTACCATGCAATAATAGATAGGGAGAGTTCTCCATCTATTCCTCTCGAGAGTCTCCAGGATTCACATTAACTATGGAAGGACTCTTTGGAATAGTGAACAAGGTTTGTTCTGACAGCCATCTGAGATGCAGTCCTCCTCCCCCTTCTGGGTGTATAACTTTCCTCCTATGGCTTTGATTTTAGTGGTGGATTAAAGTTAAATGGAGTCCAGATCTTCCTACATGATATTGCTCAGACATCTCTTCCCACTGGCCCTTCCTCCCAGAAGGGATGTTTGTTTTTCTCCTGCTCCAAGTCCTTGATCTTCTTTCCAAGTGAGGTAATTCAGCCACTGCTAAGGCTACCCTGGGGCTGGCTGGCTACATGCCAATCAATTATATGCTCTGCCACCAATACCTATTTTCCTGTCTCTGATTTTCTGCTTCCTTTGAAGACTACATCCCACCTCCCAGTTCAGGGCCCAACCCATCAGGATCCTCGCTCACTTAATCTCCCTTCCTCCTATTTTTATTATTTAACGGTACTACTTTCACGTCCATCTATAATTTTGCAGGGAGCAACGACAGAGATGGCTCCAAACATCACTGGACAAAAGACCTATCCATACTGAAGAAAAGACCTATCCAGTCTTGAAGGGCTGTAGCTCACTGGTAGAGCATTTGTTTGTGTGCAGAAGGTACCAGGTCCAATCCTTGGCATCTCCAGGTACAGCTAGAAGAGAATTGTCCATGATGCCCTAGAAAGTTGCTGCAGTCAGTGTAAAGTCACCTGGATGGACCAATGGTCTGACTCAGTATAAAGCAGCTTCCTATGTTCCTGAGCAACAGTGCATCTTGCATAAATCCATCCTCCAGCTGCCTTGGACACAAAGAAAACAAGGATTGGGGTAAGATTTTAAAGCAAAAAAATAAAAATAAAAATAAATCAGTGCTTACCTCTTGGCTCCTTTGACAATTTTGGCCTAGAAGGGTCTTCAGACAGAGTGGTACACATCAAGAGAAAGGAGTGGTGGCAGATTTTCATTACACAATTTTATTTCCAGTCACTAAGCTCAGCTGAGGAAAAACTAAGACCATGTTCAGAGCATGGTTCTCCACAAAGAAGCCTGGCAGCTGTACTTTGTTAAGGGTGCTGGGGACCATTGGCATGCAGTGAAATTTTTCATAGAGGAACAGTTAGGGCCAGAGGTGCCAGCTTGTGAGGATGATTTGGAGGGGGGGCAACGTTGCATGTGTGATGTTCTGACATCGCAGGCATGAGCATTGTGCCTCCCTCCCTAATACGGGCAGAAGCTTCCTGGGCTTTGTGAAGGAGGTGCCAGGACTGTGCCAGGATGTTGGAGCCCTCTTTCCTCCTTGCCAAAGCTGGACGGGTTTGGGAAGATGGTGGGAGGGCTCTTGGACCCCTCAGAGCATTGTGCCTCCCTCCCTACTCTGGACAGAAGCTTCCTGGGCTTTGGGAAGGAGGTGCCAGGGGAACATTTGGGAAGGAGGTGCCAGGGGAACATTTAGTCCACTGACTACACTCCACTGCTGGGAACTGTAGCTCTAACATGGGTAAACTACAGTTGACAGTATTCTTTGGAGGAGGTTGTGTGCTTTAAGTGTACAGCGTGTATGCTACTTTACTTGGATAAAGAAACTTTGAGTAGGAAATATAAGTAAGCAGGGGAAGTTCAATGCTGCTCCCCAAATCACCACTTTTGTTTTTTAAATCAGACTCTACTTCCTCTGCCAGTGTTCTTGGGTTAGTTTTCTGCTGAAATGCACTCAACTGCCTCCATCATGTCTAGTCTGGCCCATTGTCTCTGGACTGGACAGAGAGAGGAGAGAGACTAGTAAAAAAGCACTACAACATGAGCCTTTTGTCGAATGGGGGAAGGGTTTGTAACATGATGGTGTGATTCTCAGAAATGTATTCATCACTTCAGTATTGCCTTTCTAACCCTTTTCAACATTCAGCAGGACAGCCATACTGGGGCTGCTAGCTATTAGGATTGCAAGCTGCTTTTCAGATTTACAGCTGTGCGATCGTTGTTTCCAGATGCAGTTTCTACCAAGACCGTCACTCAGGAAACATTGTGAGAAGCAGCAGGTTCCCAGTAAAACAGGCCTATAAACACAATGGATGCTGACAAAATAAGGCTTACACCCAGATGCTTCAGGAGTGTGGGGGGAACCCTATACACAGCCAGTTCTTTGTTCGCTCTTACCTTGAGGGTTTCTGTGTGAAAGACTAATAAATACAATGAACCAGACTCTCCAGCCCAGTTTATTGTGGATACATGACACCTATTTGCAGATAGCTGTAGTATTTCTGGTATTTTACTGCTGGATTGTTGGCACAAATCTGAATGAAAACCTACAGGTGGGGAGAGCATTAGACTAGCAGCCCAGCTGCATCACCTGTCATGGGGTGTGCGGTTAGGGCCAATTTATATGATCAGCAGGTAAAATGCCTCCTGCTTTGTGCTCCATCAGATTTCATGTGGTGGTGCTGGTTTCCTACACCCCGAGAACTAGCAAGATGAGGAGAAGTTTAGGATATATTCAGCTATGCAATTTTCACTCCTGCCAGTCAATCCTTTTGAGGCTTTTGTTGTTGTTCAGTCGTTCAGTCGTGTCCGACTCTTCGTGACCCCATGGACCAGAGTACGCCAGGCACGCCTATCCTTCACTGCCTCTCGCAGTTTGGCCAAACTCATGTTAGTAGCTTCAAGAACACTGTCCAACCATCTCATCCTCTGTCGTCCCCTTCTCCTTGTGCCCTCCATCTTTCCCAACATCAGGGTCTTTTCTAGGGATTCTTCTCTTCTCATGAGGTGGCCAAAGTACTGGAGCCTCAACTTCAGGATCTGTCCTTCTAGTGAGTACTCAGGGCTGATTTCTTTGAGAATGGATAGGTTTGAGGGAGGAGGCAAGATGGCGCCGGATCAGGTCGCTTCAAAATCGCGGCAGCGTGAGTAGGAGTCTTATTCTCAAACTGCACTGCTAAAAAGGCTCACCCCAGGAAGAATTATTGCTAACTACTATCAGTGAAGAATTCCTGGGGAGGCTGGAAGGTCTATAAATCTCCTCTTCCTCCTGAAGTAATTCAAAATAACTCCAACTCCAACCTCCCACCTCCCTGTAATACAATCAGAGCCCTCAAACCGGGGTCGGGATAGGTTTGATCTTCTTGCAGTCCACGGGACTCTCAAGAGTCTCCTCCAGCACCATAATTCAAAAGCATCAATTCTACGGCGACCAGCCTTCTTTATGGTCCAGCTCTCACTTCCGTACATTACTACTGGGAAAACCATAGCTTTAACTATTTTGAGGCTTAGATATGGCTAAAACCAGGCCAGGTCAGTAATCTCTAGCATTTGCAGCATCAGAAAACAAATTCCTTTAAAAAAATGCAATAAATGCACATGTGTGCTATAAAACCTCTGAGACTGGGACTGGAGTTGTAGGGAGCAAGATGGGTGAATCTGTCAATTTTGATTTCTCTCTGTTTCTCATTTCTCCAGACTTAAATTCAGTTCTCAACAACTCCACATTGATTTGCAATTTTTAAAAACCCTCATGAGAATTCTTCAGCATCTCCAGTGTGAATTGCTCCTAATGTTCACATTGTTTTGTATGCGATTTTGCCTCATCTCCTTGCAAAAACAACCTTTAAACAACCAGCATTATTGGAACAAATGAAGGGAGGGAGCCATATGAATCTCCCTCCTTTTATGTAAGGGTGTCAAAACAATAGCTACAATGCCACGGCACCATTCAGGAGGGTGAGACTGAAAATTCTGAAGCAAACTCAAAATATAGAAAATACCTTTCACACCGATGTAGCCTTTAAGCTCTTCTCACATACGACTTTGTTTTCTAAGATCAAGGTATTTGAATGGTAAATCTGATTTTATCTCAGGTCCTACTAAGAATGAATTTTGTAAGACCTTTCTACTTACTGAGGCATTTGTGGCTGGATTTAAAGGGCAGAAATAGAAATTTATGGTTTGTTTTCCTTTGCTTTTGCTGTACTGATTTTTACTCATTTTTGCATCTGGGGGTAATGCAGAATATAAATACTAGTATATATAATAATACATCTTAGAATATTCTGGTGGGGCACAACTGCTGTACACCTGACATCAAATATGACATCAGATGCTGGGCAGGTAAAGACGTGGTTGAACTGAAAGACAATATGGAGACACCACTCTGTGCTTTGCAAGCACCAAGGATCAGCTGATTGTCAGGGCTTGCAAAGCACTGTGCCCAAGGGCCACATTCTTTTCTGACCAATCATCTGAGGGCCTCAAGGTACTGTTTTTATTTTGAGCTGAATGTGATTACTTATTGCTAGTTTATTCTTATTGATGGTATTTTCTCTGGCAGTTGTGGTCTAAATATTGCATGATATGATATTTTAAGTTGTAATTGTATAAGGCTCCTTGAGAGACAAAGCTGGAGAACCTACCATTAGGCAGAGTGAAGCAGCCACCTCAGGTGGCAGATGCTGAAAGGCAGCATCAATCGTTCCTAGCTCTTCCCAACCATTCTACTGTTGCCACATAACCTATCCTGGCCTCTGGTTTCTCCAAGCCCTAGGTACACCTTTATAGATGTCTCCTTAGAATTAAGCTGCATTGAATTCATTTGACCTTGGAATGACCTTCTGAAAGCACTGACACTCACATTACAATATTTTAGATGCCCAGGTTAAGATTCTGCTATTTTCCCAGGCACTTTAAATGACATTCTGGCTGGAACAGCTGTTTGGTTTTAGTCTGCCCCTTTTCTTATTGTTTACTGTTATGTCTATGTGTTGGATTTTTTTATTTACCATTGTATTCTGTGTGAATCATTTCACTCACACATTTGTATACCACCTTGGAATCCTTTTATAATAGACAAATAAGGAATATATTAAAACAAACTGTCTGTTAATAAGAGGTTGTTAACAGTGTGCTATCCAGATGTTGTAGATGATAATTCCAACAAAACCTTACCATTGGTCATGCTGGTGGGGCTGATGGGAGTTGGAGTCCGACAACATCTGGAGGGTACCACAATGGCTACCCCTGCCATGTGTACAGGATTGCAGCCTTCATAGCTAAACTCCACTAGTGCTCATGACTCTGTTTCTTTTTCTTAGGCATTTCAAAACCCAGGCAGTCACTTGGCTCTTGGGTGTGGGGTTTTGCAACATTTATTTAAAAAGCATGATTTCCTTCCTGGATCTAGCCAAAGGTCCATTATCATTATGCCTCACAGTCTGTCTCCAGAGTCTTCATCAATGGCCAGCCAGATACTTAAGGAAAGCTCAGCTCAGAAGCAGGCAAAGGGGTCTTTGCCATTCCCTGTTGCTCATTCCCAGCATTTGTTATATAATTACAAAATTTTATCGCAGTGGAAATTTTCACAAAGTGTTTCACATGATTTCATGGATATGAATTGACACAATGCTGTGAAATATGTTGTTTCATGGAAATAATGAAATCTCGGATTTCGTGACCTTAGTGACTGGCGGGAGAGAAGGGAAGAAGACAACTCATTTCCTCATGTGTTTTATTTGTGTGATTTAAGATGGCTACATCATTCCGGAGGGAGGGGTGGAGTAAATCCCTCAAGTCAGTGATTAGGTCACTTTAATGAGGGAAAATAAAACTGTTTTTCGAAAAAGACAGAGAACCTCTTTTAATTAGGTATCTGTAGGGTGCTGTTATTTTTTATAACTTGTTTTATGGTGGTTGTTCCCCTGCCCCTGCCCCCGCCTCAGAATCTGTGTTTGAATGTGGGAAAAGAAAGAAAGAAAGAAAGAAAGAAAGAAAGAAAGAAAGAAAGAAAGAGATTTACACATCTGCATTTGGGATATCTTTCTAGTTGCACTAATGATCATATAGAATAAAATATTTTATCTGCCTTAAAAAACCAAGGCCTGCAATGTTGGTCTATAAAAGAAGACAACCACCGCCCTATTCAAAAAATATAGTTAGGCATTATGAGGACCAACAAAACATTATGAGGACCAACCAAAATTCACAAAATAGTGAGCAAGATTTGGAGTTCCCCATAATTCTTCATCGAACTATACTGTGTACATACAACACATTTAACACACATTTGAAACACAATTCCCTTTTCAATTATTCTGGGCACTGTGATTTGTTAATCGTGCTGGGAACTGTAGCTCTGTGAAAGGTAAACTACAGTGCCCTTTTTTTTTTTTTGAGAGGGAAATAGGCTTTGTAGGTGCTTTAAAGCAGTGTTTTTCAACCACTGTTCCGCGGCACACTAGTGTGCCGCGAGATGTTGCCTGGTGTGCCGTGGGAAAAATTACTTTATATGTAGTCAATATAGGCACAGAGGACCAGCGTTGCCACCGCCGCCACCGCCGCCGCTTCTCCCTCAGGAAAGCTCTTTATTTCGCTCCCCACCACAGTATCCCCCTTCCCACGCCTGAATCTACCAGGCGCGGCGGCGGCGGCGAGCTGAGAGGAAGGAAGGCAAGAGCCGCGACGGCACCGGCAGCTTCTCCGCCTCCTCCTCCGCCTCCTCCTCCTCCTCAGCTGCGAGGGAAGGAAGAGGCGGCGGCTCCCTCCCCCCTCCCGAGGGGCCCCGCGGCCCTCCGCCTCCGCGCCCCCGTCCGGGGCGAACCGAGGGAGATGCCCGTGAAGAAGAAGCGCAAATCCTCGGGGCAGGCGGGGGACGAGACGGGCCTCAAGAAGTGCAAAATCAGCAGCTACTGCAGGTCTCAAGCGTCTAGTAAAGTGATAAGCGGTGAGGAGCATTTTTCAAGCAAGAAGTGCCTGGCTTGGTTTTATGAATATGCAGGTGAGGATGAAGTGGTAGGGCCAGAAGGAATGGAGAAATTCTGTGAGGACATTGGCGTTGAACCTGAAAATATTATTATGCTAGTTTTAGCCTGGAAACTGGAGGCTGAAAGCATGGGATTTTTTACAAAGGAAGAATGGTTAAAGGGGATGACCTCATTACAATGTGACTGCACAGAAAAGCTGCAGAGTAAATTTGATTTTTTGCGCTCGCAACTGAATGATATTTCAACATTTAAGAATATCTACAGATATGCCTTTGATTTTGCAAGGGATAAAGACCAGAGAAGTCTGGATATTGACACTGCAAAATCTATGTTAGCTCTTCTGCTTGGAAGAACGTGGCCTCTGTTTTCAATATTTTACCAATACTTGGAGCAGTCAAAATACAGAGTAATTAACAAAGATCAGTGGTACAATGTGTTAGAATTCAGCAGAACTGTCCATGCAGATCTTAGCAACTATGATGAAGATGGGGCATGGCCTGTTCTTCTTGATGAATTTGTGGAGTGGCAAAAGGTTTGCCAAGCATCATAGCAAGAGCAGCTTTGAAGAAGGTGCTGGATCTTGTGATGTTGCAAAAACTGAGTCAAAACCAAGGGTTGCGTTCACATCCTTATGAACTTTAGTCATTTTTTCCCCTTTTATTTTTAAAGGAAGCCTTGTTACATGTGAAATGGGCATTGAACCACACCTCATCTGAGACTGAAAATTGGAGGGTTTCGTCTTAAGTTTCTAGCATTTCAGAACAATAAAGATTCAGATTTGTAACAGTCTTAATATATATATATATATA
The DNA here is from genome assembly GCF_009819535.1 of Lacerta agilis. Lineage (NCBI taxonomy): Eukaryota > Metazoa > Chordata > Lepidosauria > Squamata > Lacertidae > Lacerta > Lacerta agilis. Next base: position 65,752,796 of record NC_046316.1, on the reverse strand, counting down.
TATATATATATATATATATATATATATATATAGGCACAGAGTTATTTTTTTAAATATTTTCTAATGGTGGTGTGCCTCGTGATTTTTTTCATGAAACAAGTGTGCCTTTGCCCAAAAAAGGTTGAAAAACACTGCTTTAAAGGTATAATGAGAACAATGTCACAAAGGCTTGGAAAGCAAAACAGTACCAAATATATCATCATATCATCATCTTTCTAGTGTAGGCATAAGGTCTGTATTTAGACTCACTGTGGCAGTTTAAGGCTGCATATGTGTACTATCAGTTCTGTTACTTATGTACCATAGTTTTATAAGCTGTTAACACTGAAATAGATCCAGATCAACAAATCTTTTGAAAGAAAAACCATTCAGGTTTCTAAAACAACCCTAAAGTAAGCATGACTATAAAGCAAGTGTACCTGAACACCTATGCCATTGTGTGTGTATACACACACACACACACACACACACACACACACACACCTCAAACTCTCCTTCACTCCCTTCCCTCTCTTTCTCATTTCACAGTTTACAAATATACTTTTCAGAATTTCCACTCTTGCGGCTAAAATAAATAAATATATATATCCTGCCGGGCAATACTATGCTTGAGCAATGGCATTGGGCATGGTTGCTGTGCTCTCCAGTTTACTTGTAGACCATTAAAGTTTATTGGTTGCTGAATTATTTTCATTCCCAGAGCCACTAAACTTCTGATGCTGACTTTGAACATGTGTAGGTCAAGGGGAAGGAAAATTAAGGGTCATCTTAAGTTTATACAGTGGTGCCTTTTCATTTTCTATAAAGCTAACTGCATTTCGGCTCCCTGTTGGGTAAGTTTTTCTCCTGTCTATTATTTTCCAAAGAGAGAGAGTGCATATGACAGTCTAAGAATCACACCAGCCTGAAAACAGATGGTAGGGATTATCCTACACTGAGCCTTGACCTTCAAAACATGTAGTTTCCTTTCAAGGTTTCTCTCCTTCGACAGACGTGCTGGTTTTTGTCAATTAATATCATTAGTGCATTTTCCCCCTTCCTCTTATGATCAATTGCCTGTGCTTTGTAACATGTCTTAGAATTACCGCAGCATTCAAAGGCTGCCGTAGCAGAGGCCTTAAATACTTTTTGCTCTAAGAGCCAGATGCTGTGAAATACTGGAATATTTAACTCATCACGATGAAGTGGCATTCCAGAGACCATTCAGTAACCACTAGCATTCATAGTTTTAAAGCAGCTGAGGAATGAGCTTCGCAAAACATCTATCTGGTCTCTACTGTATTCTATACAAAAGTAGGTGGCAAAACAGATGTAGGTATTGAAGTCAGAGGATCTCGTTCGTTCAAAACATACAAGGAACATCCTTTTGCACGTGTGGTCCTTGACCCATCCGGGGATATATGTGGGGAAAGTTGCTTCTCCATCCTTCACACTTCCAAAATATATAATAAAACACAGTGAAAAAAGTGTTTCTACCATCTACATTATTTGTCTCATTACAGTGGTACCTCTGGTTAAGAACTTAATTCGTTCCGGAGGTCCATTCTTAAACTGAAATCGTTCTTAACCTGAGGTACTACTTTAGCTAATGGGGCCTCCCGCTGCCAACACACCGCCACCACACGATTTCTGTTCTCATCCTGAAGCAAAGTTCTTAACCCGAGGTACTATTTCTGGGTTAGCGGAGTCTGTAATCTGGGGCGTCTGTAACCCGAGGTACCACGGTAATAAATATATGGATGGTTGCCCTCTTAATTTTCTTAATTTTTCTGGTATTTATAATGAGCCTTGGAATCGAAAATGAATATGCAATAAATTGATTGCAATGACAGTTTTTCTTTCTTTCTGAGTTTGTGGTTTAGAAATATTCCTATTCCAAAAGCAGATCGTGATTGTGTGGACAGGTGGAGTCCCCCAAACCCTAGGTGACCCCCGAGCTGAATAATGACACAAGACAACATGCTATGGGATTAAAATTGGCCACAACTTTATTAAGATTCAGATGTAGGGAGACCTTGGCTCAGGCATTGGGTGTTTATCCTTCCCAGCCCCCAGCCGACTGCTGCTTCTCAGGTAAGCTACACAGTCTATTTTGTGGGCTGGGTAGTCCCTCCCCTTACCTGGCCAATCCCTTGGCAACGCCTCCCCCAGGCGGGATTGGACGGTTAACTGGTAGGCAGAGACCCCAGGTATCCCTTCTGGGGGAGGGCACACCCAGCCGAACTACCAGGTGTCGCCCAGGAATTCAGGGGGCTGTGCGCGACCACGCAAACATCACCCCCCATTTGATGTGGGGAGTGGTCATTTTCACATACTTTTACTTTTTATTAAATACCATACATTCATTTGAAACCTAAACTTATAAGGCTGCAGTCCTTATCCTGGGAGAAAGTCCCATGGAACTCAGTGCAACTTACTTCTGAGTGGATAATTAAAGGGTTGCACTCGAAGTGTATGCTTAAATATTCCCTATTACTAAATTTTGTCTGGATCATGGAGATATATTTAGGCCATATTCCAAAGCTGATTCATGAATGTAAACAAGGCAGCAGAAAGGATGAATTTTGCATAAATGGGATGATTTATCTTAATGTAGATTCCAAAATTGACTTTATATAGCAGGTAGTTCTTAATTTATTTCCAAAGCATATCCCAAGACCACTGTGGGTGGTTCGTCAGGCTACCAACATGTAAACTTGGTCATCATTTAGCAGAAGCAATTGTTAACTCTAAAATGAACACTTTTTCAAAATACAGCCATTCCAAGAACAAAATAGACACAAAGACTGAACTGACAAAATCAGGTATGTTATATCCTAAGTTGGATACCACTTGATGGTATTATCCTTCATGCAAATGAATGTGTCCACTAGCTGTGTTGAAAAGAACTGTGGTTGAAATGATACCAGTGTTCATGTACAAGCTCTGTCCATGGTGGCTAATCTGTGTTTTAAAGGATCATTAGTTATTGCGGCCATAAAGAAATGATCATGCAGGTGTGAACACATCCTAAAAGGTGAGCATAATTTATTCATTACTTAATGCCTTAGGACCTATTTACTTGTGGGATTGCCCTACCCCATATATGCCCACTGAAATGGCACGGTTACATGAAATACTTGTTCTGCACTTGTAAGAAATCAATATTTTAGAATGGCACTACCTACACTTTGGAACTCCCTGCCTGTTGACATCAGTAAGGTACCTTCACTGTATGCTTTCTGGTGCCTGCTTAAAATATTTTAAGCCTATATCCAAACACATAGTTGTTAAAATAAACCTATCCAGACTCATAGTCATTGACATGTTTTAATCTCATTTACTGTTCATTTTAATTATTATTTTTTGGGAGGGAATGCTGAGGGCGATGAAACAGTCGCTGAGACGGCTAGAGCGCCGGTGGCGGAAAACTCATTCTGAATCTGACCGGACACTGGCTAGAGCTCAACTTCGAGCCTACCAAGTGGCAATGGCAACGGCGAAGAGGGCCTTCTTCACCGTTTCTATTGCATCTGCAGAAAACAGCAGCAGGAGACTCTTCCAGGTGGTTCGCAGTTTAGCAGAACCACCATCGTCATCGGGGCCTGGTAGGGACCCCAAGATCTCCTGCAATGCTTTTGCAAAGTTTTTTGCAGATAAAGTCGCTCAGATTCGGAAGGAGGTAGATTCCACCGTGGGAGCAGGGCTGGGGCGGGAGAGTGCTAGAGCTCTGTCTAGTCATGTTTCATGGGATCAATTTCAATCTGTTACCTCCGAGGATGTGGACAGGCTGCTTGGACGAGTGAAACCAACCACCTGTGTCCTTGATCCTTGCCCATCCTGGCTAATAAAAGCGAGCCGGGAAGGACTGGGCGATGGGCTCCGCGGGGTGGTGAACGCTTCCCTCTGTGAGGGAGTCTTCCCATACCCGCTGAAGGAGGCGGTCATTAAACCGCTTCTTAAAAAAACATCTTTAGACCCGGCCAATATGGCCAACTATCGCCCAGTCTCAAATTTACCATTCTTGGGCAAGGTGATTGAGCGGGTGGTTGCGGAACAACTCCAGGCACGCCTGGAGGATGCGGACCATTTGGATCCCTTCCAATCGGGATTCAGGCCTCATCATGGGACTGAAACTGCCTTGGTCGCGCTGGTCGATGATCTCCGGCGGGCTAGGGACAAAGGTGAGAGCTGTTTCCTAGTTCTGCTGGATCTCTCAGCGGCCTTTGACACCATCGACCATAACATCCTTCTGGACCGGCTAGAGGGGTTGGGAGCTGGGGGCACTGTTATACAGTGGTTCCGCTCCTTCCTTCTGGGCCGTGTTCAGAAAGTGGTGATGGGGGATGAGTGTTCAGACCCCTGGGCTCTCACCTGTGGGGTGCCTCAGGGTTCCGTCCTCTCCCCCATGCTTTTTAATATCTATATGAAGCCGCTGGGAGAGATCATCAGGGGGTTTGGGCTGGGTGTTCATCAGTATGCGGATGATACCCAGCTCTACCTCTCTTTTAAATCAGAACCAGTGAAGGCGGTGAAGGTCCTGTGTGAGTGCCTGGAGGCGGTTGGAGGATGGATGGCGGCTAACAGATTGAGGTTGAATCCTGACAAGACAGAAGTACTGTTTTTGGGGGATAGGGGGCGAGTGGGTGTGGGGGACTCCCTGGTCCTGAATGGGGTAACTGTGCCCCTGAAGGACCAGGTGCGCAGCCTGGGAGTCATTTTGGACTCACAGCTGTCCATGGAGGCACAGGTTCATTCTGTGTCCAGGGCGGCTGTCTACCAGCTCCATCTGGTACGCAGGCTGAGACCCTACCTGCCCGCGGACTGTCTCGCCAGAGTGGTACATGCTCTAGTTATCTCCCGCTTGGACTACTGCAATGCGCTCTATGTGGGGCTTCCTTTGAAGGTGACCCGGAAACTGCAATTAATCCAGAATGCGGCAGCTAGACTGGTGACTGGGAGGGGCCGCCGGGACCACATAACACCGGTCCTGAGAGATCTACATTGGCTCCCAGTACGTTTCCGAGCACAATTCAAAGTGTTGGTGCTGACCTTTAAAGCCCTAAACGGCCTCGGTCCTGTATACCTGAAGGAGCGTCTCCACCCCCATCATTCAGCCCGGACACTGAGATCCAGCGCCGAGGGCCTTCTGTCGGTTCCCTCACTGCGAGAAGCAAAACTACAGGGAACCAGGCAGAGGGCCTTCTCGGTAGTGGCGCCCGCCCTGTGGAACGCCCTCCCATCAGAAGTCAAGGGAATAAACAACTACCTGACATTCAGAAAATTCCTAAAGGCAGCCCTGTTTAGGGAAGTTTTTAAACTGTGATATTTTAAATGTATTTTAATGTTTGATGGAAGCCGCCCAGAGTGGCTGGGGAGACCCAGCCAGATGGGCGGGGTACAAATAATAAATTATTATTATTATTATTATTATTTTAACTGTTTTTATTTATTATTTTACTATTTCTTATGGGTTTTACTACACACACATACACTTAATTAATTAATTGAATGAATGAATGAATGAATGAATAATAAATTCAAGCAACTATTAAATGAAGCCATAATCTCAATGAAATGAGCATTTGGTGAAACGAGCATTTCCAGAAGATTACCATACTTGGTCTGCAATATTTCGAGGACTACCTGTTCTGTAGTGTTTCAAGGACACGGAGCTGTTTGTATCCTACAGTTTCACAACTTTTAAAGGCAGAATAGTTTGGGCTTACTTTTCCTAAAGTATTGTCACCCTTACGAAGAGTGACTCGTTTGTTATTAATTGCACAATTAGGTTAGAATGTACAGCTATAAAACTACTTTACATCTAATTAATGTCTAGCCAAGGATTAATTAAAGTAACAAATAATTTTGACTATAACTAATAAGAATTGCTTTCTTAAAGAATTTGCTCAAACCCTCCAGTAATTTTATTAGCACCACATGCTGCAATGTAATAATTCCTTAATTAGTAATTAATTACTTAAAGAAATGATCCATGTCTAAATCAGAACAAGCACATGGTGTCTGTCTTTATTTTTAAGGCAACCATTATCAGCATTATTAAGACACCCTCTCTAATGAGTAGAGTTATGTGTGCCTATCCGGTGCATGTCTTGAACTAAGGTTCAACGCAGACAGTTGACTTCCGATGTGACTCCACCTACCCTCAATTGTCACGTGAGATCAAGATTGTGCACCTCATCAAATGATGGGGCTTCCCCACATTTACTGCTTTTAACACTTGCAATTTATATTTATTGATTAAATGTTATATTGCACGCTTTAAGCCCGTGGAATTTACAGGTGGCTAAAAAAAATGCGAAGGGGCAAATAATATTCACTTACAGGGGAGGAAGCCCCATTGAATTTAGTGGGACTCACTTGTGAGTATATGATTGCACTATTACTATTAACTATGTAAGTATGGTGAACTGGCTATATATTTTAAGCATCCTGCATTTACAGTTTCTATTCATATTTATAAATTTGCTACCTGCCCTTGGGTTACATGATGGGTTAGAAAATCTCAATAAATGAACGCTTCTGGAGCTTGAGGTGAAATTAAAGGCAAGGTTATGGCTGTTAATTAATTCATAATCTGTCTGGAAAGCATTTACTTTTTTCTTGTCTTTAGAGAGAGAGAAACCATTTCAGTCTACAGCAAGTATTAGTATTTTATACTATTGCTAATTTGTCTGTGATTTAAAGGGATTATGGCTAAAAGATTATACCTCTTTATTAACACACACTTCATATCATGCACCTCTGATATACTGGACCATCCCAGGGCATAACATGCAGGCCAGAATAGTCCATCATTTATACAGTTGCACAGTGCTGTGTTTTATATAATTTAATGCCTACTACCACCAGTAAATCCCCTTTCTTTTCTCCTTCTTCTTTTTAAATTTCCACATTGTGGAAATTTAAAAGTAAAATTTAATTTCCTCGCTATATGACATACTGTCATGTTCTGAGCCCTGCTTTGCTAATGATTTTTATTCCATCTGTACTTTGCATTCTGCCATTGCAATATGAGGCTATATTGAGCCAAACATTTGGAGTTTCATCCAGTTTTGTCCCTGCATGGTCAGAAAGTTTTATGATCCAGAAACAGGTTCTTTGGAATGAAAGTGGGGATGAGAATGGTGTCCCCAACCCAAATTTCCTTATTTCTTTTTCAGCCTCCTTGCAGAACCTCCCACCATAGCTGTCAACTTTCCCTTTTTTGCAGGAAGTTCCTTTATTCCAGCACCATTTCCCACTGAAAAAAAAAAATGGGAAGGTTGATAGCTATGGACATTTCCCAATGCAAAAAAGGAAGGTTGACAGCTATGCCTCCCACACTGTTTCAAAGGGTCCCTCAATCAGAAACGGAGCGATCCATCCATCTTGAATACTGAGTACAAAATTGAAGCCTTTCTTTGCAATCCTTTTTTAACTGTGTCAAGTGAGAGGCTGCTGTTCTTCAACATCTCTGTCATTTAAGCTAGCAGCAACTCATATCTTATGCTCCTCAGATTTAAGATGCTAAAGCCACTGATTTAAGAAGCAAAACCACTGATCAACTGCCCAGTTTTGGTGGCGAATGAAAACATATCCTAATTATTTCTTTGCAGCAAAACCCCAAACATTGAAATTTTAGCCCAACCCCAGCAGAACCTCAAACATTGTGGTTTCTGGGTAAACACACACACACACACACACACACACACACACAAGAGGCACTTAATATAAGAAGAGTGACAATAGGCAGAACCTTTTAACAATGTTTAACACACACGTGTGTGTGCCAAATTTTACGATGTGGCTGCTTCATGTTACACCCTCCAACATTTTCCAATGAAAATAGGGACATCCTATTCCATAACAACAAAAACAATAGTTGTTGCTTTTCTATACTCCACACATCTGACTGGGTTGCCCCAGCCATTCTGGATGGCTCCCAGATATATTCTCCAATAAAAATAGGGATGTCCTAAGGGAAAGCAAGACATTCTGGGATCAAATCGGAAACCGGGATTGCTTCTGTAAAATCAGGGACTGACCCTGGAAAATAGGGACACTTTGAGGGTCTGCTGTTGGGGTGGTCCTCAAAATTCCTTTCAGTGAAATTTAAAAGCAAATCAACTATTATGTTTGTCATGTACATAGTTCTGGTTTTCTGTACTCATTTATCTTCCTAGAAGGGGCAGTACAATGCTGTATTGGTCAGCATTTCTTGTGAAAGATGCAACTATATTTGCTATATTTGATCCACATCTTCAAGTACACTGTAAAACAAGCAATTTGATCCCAATAGCACTGGGAAATACAAAGCATATCTAGAATAAGGAAGGAATAGCATAAAGTGTGGGCTGCAATTCTATAAACACTGACCTGAAAGGAAGGAAATCCCATTGGACTTGATATGACTTATTTCAGAGCCAACACCTATAAGGGTTGTTAGCTATATTTCCAATCAGGTAAAGGCTGCAGTAGGACTCTGAGGAGCAGAAGGACCACTTCCACACCAATAGTCCTGTTGCTTACTGCATCTCCAGCAGAAGTCACCCGGGACCTTTTCCTTGCAAAGTTTGTGCTCTACCACTGAGCTACAGCCTTCCCCAGAAGGAAATGTTTATGAAGTCTCTTCAAATCTTAGTATGAGACTGATACAACTGCAGATTTTAACAGATTGGTGCCTTCTATTCTCTGTCTCCAAGGCAAGATGGACAGGTAAACCAAAAAGCACTGAATTCACGGTTCCCAAAGTGGGGGTTTTGTTTCCATCATTTGGGTCTGTGTATAAAGTTACTGGAATGGAACTGGGAAGAACATATGCACTGTTGAACAGATGGCTGGTGTTGCGAGCTAACAATCTGGTGTGTGGTTGGACACTTACAAAGTTATCTGCACAATGTGGTTTGCAATCTCTGGATTCTGGCCCACTTAGGTTTCATGTTCCAGTGTAGCAATTTTGGGCATGTATCCTTCCATGTGCATTGACTTGTGGGGGCAAAATGAACCCCCGGCATTCCAGAATGACTAGTTATTTTTCTGCCTTTGCTTGCAGCAAAGCTGTTTGGCCTGCACTGCAGAGTCTAACGTTAGTTTTGCAAATGATCTCATACTTGTAGAATAAATTCGGAAGATACCAGTATTTGTCACTGAAATCCTAATACAGAGCTGGGGTAGCCATCTCTTTGCAACCATCTGGGTATAACACAGTTCCACTGCATATTACAGTATAGGGGTACCCAAAGTGGTGCTCTCCAGCTTTGATAGGGCTACAACTCCCATCACCACTGACTGTGCACCAGGTTCTCAGAGGGGAGTTTGCCGCTGTCTGGTGGTTTTCTGTAACTTATTTAACAACACAAGCACTTAGATGACAAATTCCACCCAAACGTAAGAAGAAGAGAAGAAGAGTTTGGATTTGATATCCCGCTTTTCACTACCCGAAGGAGTCTCAAAGCGGCTAACATTCTCCTTTCCCTTCCTCCCCCACAACAAACACTCTGTGAGGTGAGTGGGGCTGAGAGACTTCAGAAAGTGTGACTAGCCCAAGGTCACCCAGCAGCTGCATGTGGAGGAGCGGAGACGCGAACCCGGTTCCCCAGATAATGAGTCTACCGCTCTTAACCACTACACCACACTGGCTCTCAAGTTCATATGGCACTGTTTGTGACTATAGGAGTTTTTGATCCGCTCCTTTAGAGCGGCAACATTTATGTTTTATCTTTGAATACTGTCACATAGCTGCTTTTCTATAAGCTTCTTTTAATATTTCTCTTTATATTTTCTGTCTCCTTGCCTTATACCTAGCCATGCTCAATTGTTTTCTTCTTTAGCTGAATTGTTGGAATACTCTGTTAGTGTTGTTTGTTATAGATTCAATAATAACAATAACAAGGACAACAAAATTAATAACCATTGGCCATGTGGGCTAAGACTGATGGCAGTTGGGGTCTAACCACATGGCTCAAAGAAAGATAGACAATAATTGGTTCAAGAGGGGAGAATGGGAAGGACAACTTGTATGAAGAATACATTACACCCAGTGCTTTTCTTCTAAATAAAGGGGGCCAGTTCTATGTACCTTTGAGTAGCCCCCCCAAAAAAGGACTGATTGAACTGCTACTTTAAATATTCTAGAAGTTAAAATGAATGGCACTCTCATTAAAAACAAGATATTAAATGTAGTCTTTCTCCTTTGTTTTCTTGGGTCACTCATATTATCTAGATGTGAGTTTTACAACTTTAACTCGATTCCCTTCTTTGCTGGCGCAGGAAGCCTTTTCTCTTTGTTTCCCTTTCTTTCCTTTCCTCTTTTTTTAAAATAATAATAAAAAAATAGAGGAAGCCTTTTGACTTGTTGGAGCTGTGTTGTCAGTTGTAGAGAATCACATCAGTGCTGTTCATTTATCCTTGAGGCATCTGCTTTAGATGATGCTGAACCATACATTTCTGATCTGAGCGCATAATGCAGCCTGTAGCACATTGCTAATGTTTTCGCTATAGCTTTGTCATAACAGAACACTTCAAAAATGGAACAAAGGAGATCCTTGAGCCTCTCCAGTGAAATCTGGTAAGCCAACCCAATCACTAACAATTGGGCAGGAAGAGGAAAGGGAGGCAGAAGCAGAAGCCACCACATTATCTAAGTGGTGGAGCCAGGACCCAGGCTATGATACCACCACAGAAGGAAATGATTTTGAGAACAAGCAGCCATGTGATCAGAAAGACATTGTTGCATGGGCTCTATTTAATAAAAAGCAGAGCCAATAAAAAGCTTGGTGATTTGGGGAGGAAAGCAGGGATGTAACAGTAGCAGGCTAACCCCCTGTCCTTTGGAGATTTTGACTCATGTCAGATTGCCAAGGTCTGAGCATCACTGTTACCCTATATAAAAAGGGAAGAGGTACAGTGCTGCAAATGGCTGAATGATGAGGTGTTGATTCATTACCAATAGGAAACAAGGAGGAAGACTAATTAAATGTAAAGAGAGAGAGAGAGTCTCTTTTGTTTAAAAAAAATCATGAAGGAAAACATATTTCGATATGAAAGAGAACACTGCTGAAAAGAAACCCTAAACAAAACCCAGTCTCAATGTGAAGGACCACCCTGCTACACTGTTACCAGCCTACTTGGATCAGGGCCCCATTCCACAGAAGGTTGCTGATGAGAACAGCTAGAGTTGGATATAGCTATGGGGAATAGCCTTTAAAATGCCTCAGAGCCTTCCCTATACAACAGGAGTTAGCAACCTTTTTCAGCCGTAGGCCAGTCCACCATCCCTCAGAGCATGTGGTGGGCCGGAATATATATATATATATATATATAGGGGGAATGAACGAATTCCTATGCCCCACAAATAACCCAGAGATGCATTTTAAATAAAAGGACACATTCTACGCATGTAAAAACATGCTGATTCCCAGACCATCTGCGGGCCAGATTGAGAAGGTGATTGGGCCGCATCCAGCCCCCGGGCCTTAGTTTGCGTACCCCTGACATAGAGCAAAGCCAGGAGGAAGGGTTGTACCAGAGGGTGCTAGAATATCCACCAAGCCAGAGGTGAATAAAAGACTCATGGAGGGAGAACCCGGGTATCCAATGAGCTGCAGTCCTCAAAGGAAGAAAGGAGCTATGCTGAGTCCCTGAAGGGGGTAAGCACAGACAGGGAAGTAGAACTCATGGAACGGGAAAGCCTTGGAAAGAAACTACAAGAGGGTTATTGCCCTTCCTCATGCCATCCCCCCAAAAGGGCTGGATCATAGCTGCCAGGAAAGGAACTGCCTTGCTGGAACTAGTAAATTAAGGACTGTAATGGTTTATAGGAGCGCTTTTATATAGGACCCCTAGCATGGGCTGGGGTATGTAGAGTGTGCAATGCCTCATAAAAGCTGTTGAGTTGAGTGTTGCTTGTGACTCTGTTGATTTGTATAAGGAAAAGGACAGTGGGAATGAAAGCAGGCCCTGCCCATGGATGTCCAACATTCCTCACAACCTAGAACTACATGTTAAGGCCAACATATGGAAAAAGTATCCTCATGTGCCCTTCCACACAATTTTTTATAAGGTTAAAATGTGGTGTCATTGCATTATGAATGTTCCCACAGACCTGCACCTTCCTCAACCTCCCAAGTTTTGGACATACTACACATACATTGCATACACACAAGAATGTGTGCATATACACGTTGCATATACACAGACTCTCCAAGAGTCCCTATTTTCCAGGGCTGTTCCTGATTTAGAGATGCCGTCCCAGTTTCTGATTTGATACCAGAATGTCCTGCTTTTCCTTACGATATCCCTATTTTCCTTGGAGAAAAGTTGGAGGGTATGGAGTTATCGACTCACAAGCTGCCTGAAGGCAATACTGTATATGGGAGTTTTTTTTTTAATGTTTAATGTTTTATTATGATTTTATATATGTTGAAAGCTGCCCAGAGTGGCTGCGGCAACCCAGTAAGATGTTCCAGTTACGGGTAGGTAGCCATGTTGGTCTGCCATAGTCAAAACAAAATAAAAAATAAAAAAAATTCCTCCCAGTAGCACCTTAGAGACCAACTAAGTTTGTTCTTGGTATGAGCTTTCGTGTGCATGCACACTTCTTCAGATACCAATGCACATGAAAGCTCATACCAAAAACAAACTTAGTGCTACTGGAAGGATTTTATTTTTATTTTCCAGTAAGATGTGTGGGGTATAAATAGCAAAATTATCATTATGGAATGGGATGTCCCTATTTTCATTGGAGAAATGTTGAAGAGTATGTATGTACCAGGGCAGGATCAGGCCAGTGGCCCCATCTCGTTCAGCATCATGCTCTCACAGTTGCCAACCAGATGGGAAGTGCATGAGGAAGATATGAGCACAACAGTACTCTCTGGCATGTGAACCCCAGCATTTGGCCTCTGATACTGGTACACACCAGCCATTGATATCCTGGTACACACACACACACATTATTCCACTTGGTTATTCAAAGTCTGCTTCAAATTCATAAGGATATTGTTCCAGATAGATATTTGTTCACATCCTTTCCCTCACATCCAGCTTAACTGGTGTTGTTTTTCAAGTGGCCATGTGGTTCTTCAGAACACCCAGTTTTCCTTTGGAAAGTTTTAATCCCAAAGGAAACGGGTGAGGGTGTCATTCTTTGAGTTACGTCTTCTCCTATAAAGTATTTGCCAGGAGGCTACTTGTATAATAGTTTAGACTTAATCTTTTATCGGGATCTTATATCATTTCAGTAAAGATGTTTGGAGAAGGCCATACTTTAAATAAATGAAAACTGTCACTTGGAGGAAAGGTGGAGGGAGAAGGTTCCAGCCACAAAATGTGCAGAATCCAAGAAAAGAAACTTTTAAACCCAGCTCCTTTGCAAGGAGCCAAAGTGTCAGCTCCAATTATTTGTGGTTGATATCTATATTTCACTCAGAAGGTAAAGGATCCAGACGTTCAGCTTTATGTGAGATACAGTTGACCCCAGTTTAACTGAAACCATCATGGCCATCTGCAATAAAAATTCTCTCTCGCTTTGCTTACTAGGAACATTGTTGAGCTCATAGACTAAACATTTAGCAGTTGCAAGCAGTCAGCAGCTTTATATCTTCTTACTACCCTTGTGGATTCATCCTGGATTCAATTTGCCTAAGAACATCAAAGCACCCTCGTTCCAAAGCACCCCAAGCATTTTGGACCGTTTAAAGATTATTTGTCTTGTGAGAAGCTTGAATGTAAACTGAATTTCTGCTTTTCTTTTAAAAAAAGCTTGATGATTTTATTCTGTTTTAAATGGCTGTCACCTAATTTCCCCATGTGTGTGTCGGCAATGCCACTCAAGCCTGAATGTACATTTCCTTCTTTCATGCAATGTTCAGCACATCAGTTTCAAGTTGCAGCGTCAGATGGTTTTCTTTTATGATGATAGTTTCATCTCCTCTAAAGTAAGTACTATTTATCATTAGCTAGAGTCCTCACTTCATCTCCGATTTCACACTAAATTGATGTGAAGAGTGGCTCAGTAAAATGGTGGTAAATTTGGGGAGGATGAGAGGGCGCGTGATCGAGAATTTGCCAGAGATGCTTTTCCATGAATTCAGTTATCAGAAGTAGGAGATGAATTACAAAGAAATAGGGGTAAAAAACCCACATATTGATTATACTCCATACTGGGATTTAATACAAATTCATTATCCAGTTCATAGTGGATGAGATGTGTACAAAGTGAAAATAAGCATAGGGAAACTGAATTAGACATGGGTTCATTATGGCCATATTCAGATCATACATTTAAAGCACTATGGTACCACTTTAAACAGTCATGGCTTCCCCCAAAGAATCCTGGGAGCAGTGGGTTTTGTTTTTTAAAGGGAGCTGAAAGTTGTGAGGAGGCCCCTATTCCCCTTCCAGAGCTACAATTCCCAGAATTCCCTGTGAAGAGGGATTGATTGTTAAACCACTTTGGAAATTGTAGCTCTGGGTCTATCCATCAGCTCTGCTGAAAGACAAGCAATTTTTAGCTCATCTTGAAGTCTTTCTATTCCTACTGGGCATATAAGACCTCCGTAACTAAAAATTTGTGGCACAGTGTTTTTTCCCCCCTTCCTTCTTCTCAATCCCTTTTCCTTTGGGGTTCTCATCTTCTTCTTCCTATATAAATTGTAAGTCTGAGGACAGGACACTGCCATACTGATATTTGTAAGTTTATTGGGAACATGTTTTTGTGTGTGTGCTGAAGAGCAGGATAAAAATGCTTGTTGCACCCATGATCTTTTTACCACTCAGTAAGCTGGTTATCATGATGTTCTTCACATTTACTATTTCAAAGGTGAAGAAGACAGGAAGTGTTGTGGGGATTTGTATTGGCTTCCTGGGCATGCCAATAGTCAAGATGGCGATCACTTCTTCGTGTGCCTTCTCCACGAGTGGTCTGGAGAGTGGCAACACAAGAACGGGCTTTTTCTGTGGTGGAACGCTTTCCCCTTCATTATGTATCTTTTAGTGCCAGGCGAAAACATTTATCTATAATGAGGCCAGGCCTTTGACTTTAGCTGATTAACATTCTTTATCCATCTAAATGCCTGTTGTCTTTGTCCATGGAGTTTTCTTGGCAGGGATACTGGAGTGATGGAGAAGGAACTGGCAAGGAACTGGGAGGAAAGCAATGACAAACCTAGACAGCATCTTAAAAAGCAGAGACATCACCTTGCCGACAAAGGTCCATATAGTTAAAGCTATGGTTTTCCCGACTTCCGGCGGCGGACGCCATTATGGGTGGTCGTGGGTTGCTTCGGCTGCGAAGCACCCAGTTCATCCCGGGGGTTAGGAGCCCTGCAGCCGCATAGCGGGGCTCCGGTTGGGGTGCGGGAAGAGCGTCCCACACCCTGGGCTCCCCGGCTGTGCCCGTTGTGGCTCCGAACCCTTCCCCCACGCCCCCTGTAAAGGGGGAGTGGGGGTGAAGGGACGACGGAGCCGGGCTATAGGGGACATGCCCCAACCGGGATGGAAATGCGGCGGCAAAGCCTGTGATGAGCGTCTCAGTTCTACCTGTCATTAAGGAGCTGATAAGAACCCAGAGGCTGTGAGTAATTGATTGACTCTTTGTATTCCTGGAACGCTCTGGGGGAAAGAAGAAAGGCAGCCCGCCTCCCTCCCTTCGAGTGGGGAAAGAGATTAACCCTTTAAGTGACTGCTGCTACAACAATCAATAGAAAGTGCTTGGAATTTGAAAACTGAGTCTGTTGAGATCTCCCTTCGGGGGTTAACTGGGGAAAAAATATCTCCGTTTGAAGTTTTGGTCTTTATACTCCGGCTTCGGAGAAATGGCGGCGACTTGGTTTGTCGTGGGAAAAAATTGAAACAAAGGAAGGAAGAGACAGGAACTGAAATCTGATACTCACCCTCTCTCTTAAAATGCTGGACTTTGTGATTGCGCTGGCATCGAACTCTGATTTAAGGGATGAGGAAATGCTCACTATCTTGCAGATGGAATTGCTTAATCGGAAACTACAGGTCTTGAGTGGAATTATTCATAAAAAGGATGTACTTTCCACAGAGGAGGCCTTTCAAAAGTTTTACACAATGGAATCAAGCCTTGGCAAAGAGCTGGGAGGGGCGCTTGGAGAATGGTCTGAAATGGCTGGGCGAACCCGACAGGAAAAGGAACTTGAAACGGGAAAATTTACAATATCCAGACCCCGAGGTGGCAGCTCGGGGGCAAGGGACATGGAATTAAGATCTTTACAAGAAGAAGGAGGAAAAAAATCGGAGGAGCCCAGATTGGAGATGAGGAATGCCCTGAGGCTCGATGCTGGGTTTGTTGTGGACGTTGCCTGGATCTGTGGACACTCAGAGGAAGACAAAGGGAGATTTGGCTGTGGAGAAAGACAGAAAAAGACAATGGATAGAGGGGGAGTGGGTTGAAGTACTAAATGTATAATTTAAATGGTCTGCCATGGTATCCGAAATCGGAGTGTGAAGTCTGTTAATTACAAGTTTATTTTAATTAAGCAAGGAGATATTGAATTTTAAGTTAAAAACAGCATGATAAAGGACAGAAGAAATAAGTTTAGCTATAAGAATATTTGGTTATGATTTAGGTTATAATGCAAAGATTGAGATAAGTATGTTTTCTTTTTTTTAGTAAAGTTAAATCTTTTTATAGAAAAAAGTTGTTAAGGAAATAGTATATTGAATTAAAACCGAAGGTGAAAAGGCGGGGGAAGTCAAATGTCAAGATTCAGAACTAGAATTTTTTTTGTGTAAGGTATATAAGCAAGAAGGAAAATCCTGACTTTATGTGTATTTGTATTTGTTTTTGTATTTGTAGGTGTGGGGTTGGGTTTGTGTTATATTATGAAAATGCTAATAAAATTTTGTTAAAAAAAAAAAAGCTATGGTTTTCCCAGTAGTAATGTATGGAAGTGAGAGCTGAAACATAAAGAAGACTGATCGCCGAAGAATTGATGCTTTTGAATTATGGTGCTGGAGGAGACTCTTGAGAGTCCCATGGACTGCAAAAAGATCAAACTTATCCATCCTTAAAGAAATCAGCCCTGAGTGCTCACTGGAAGGACAGATCCTGAAGTTGAGGCTCCAGTACTTTGGCCACCTCATGAGAAGAGAAGACTCCCTAGAAAAGACCCTGATGTTGGGAAAGATGGAGGGCACAAGGAGAAGGGGACGACAGAGGATGAGATGGTTGGACAGTGTTCTCGAAGCGACTGGCATGAATTTGGCCAAACTGCGGGAGGCAGTGGAGAATGGGGTGCCTGGCGTGCTCTGGTCCATGGGGTCACGAAGAGTCGTACACGACTGAACGACTGAACAACAACAACATCATCATCCATTTAAATGTGTTTGTAAGAGCCCCTTATTGGTTTGTTTCTGTTTTAGTTTTTATTATGTATTTTGTCTTCTTGTTTTGTGTTTTTATGTTGTGAACCACACTGTGATCTTCAGTTGAAGGGCAGTATACAAATTTAATAAATTTAATAAATAAATAAAATGCACACATCTAAACCACTATTATTCCACTCTACCAGCCATGGAGAATCCTAGAAAATGTAGTTTGTTAAGGGTGCTTGGAACTGAAGCTTTGTGAGGTCAACAGCCTTAAACTATGTTTCTCAGGATTTCCCATGACTGTTCCAGTGGTATCATAGTGCTTTAAATATTTGGTGTGGACAAGACCAGTGCAACTGTCAATAGAAGAAGTGTGCATGCACACGAAAGCTCATACCAGGAACAAACTCAGTTGGTCTCTAAGGTGCTACTAGAAAGAATTTTCGATTTTGTCAATAGAGTATATGGCTTAGAACAGAACTTGGTACAATGTGGCAAGCACAACCAGTTCAGACCTGCAAAATACAAGTGAAGGAAACAACTTTTGTCTCCATTGGGAACATTTCAAGTCTGCCTCCTGTAATAATATTAAAAATAAATAGAGCTATCTATTTAAAAATAAGCAGAGCTATTTTAAGAATAAAAAAGCTCACCTACCCAACTGTAAAAAAAATAAAAAAATAGTTCCAGATAAATCAGGGGATGTTTGGTGTTCAAATAACAAAAACTGTACCAGATTGCCTATTAAGCTGATTAAGTTTAAGTACAAACAACATTCTACCTTCCTTTTTATAATTTCTTATCTTAGCTTTACCATTAACATTATTTTATAGATCAGGGCAGGACCATACTGTCGTCTCATCATCTTTAAAGTTGGAGAGTTCATAGCTGCTCACCTTAAGGGCACAGCACAAAAACAGCAGCAGCATAATTTCAAGTAATTTACAGTTAATTTTATTTTTTTAATTTTTAATCATGTATGTGAGGAGATATCCATCAGGAACGTCTCCCTATTGCTTTGATGAATACCTTGTGTGGCACAGAGAGGCTGTATGACTCACTGTCTCATGGCTATATGGCATTGTGGGCAAAAATATATATATAGAGACTTGATCTGCTATATCTAGAGCATTCTGCAGGAGCTACAAGATCCTGCTCTTTGATCTATTATCAGACTCAGCTGACAGTGGAACCAAATTTATTTGTTTATTCATATCCTTCCATCAGTTTATCTATTTAAGAGTTTTATGTTCCTGCTGTTCATTGTGAATGCCCTCAAGATCCAGGATGGGGAATCTCAGGCCCCTCCAACCTTTTATGTCTGGCTCCCAGGCCTCATGCTATTCTTGCCTGCTTTATCCTTATGAGTTTTTGCCTGGTTGGAATAATACCGTTTGATTGCATGGATGAAGTATAGAGAACTCCTCTCTCTCTCTGTGTGTGTGTGTGTAGAAACTAGCCTACTGCACGACAGTAGAATTTGCAATTATTGGTTTCCCCATTTCTGTCTCTGGCTCCACCTACCACTGCCATGTGTACCCTGCAAAGTTACCCAGAAAGGAATGTGGACATCAGGCTGAAAAATGTTCCCCACCCCTTTTCAAGATGGCTTACACAACTATCAATAAACAATAAAATAGAAAATGCAAAATTAATCTGTTGGGGACAAGAGAAAGGGCCAACCCAGAACTTTGGAATTCTTTGACCGCCCCCTCCCCTCATCCCTCACTATATTGTATTTTATAGATGTTTTATTTGTTGCTAGCTTCCCTGACTGGTACTTAAAAACTATGAGGGGCAGGAAGTAAATTGTAGTATAAATAAATAGAAACAGCAAAACCCCAATGATAGAAGCAGAACAGCCAGCAGAAATGTCAGATAAAAATCATTAAATTGACCTGGGACACAATTTGAAACATGAAAAAACAGGATCAACATATATATATATATATATATATATATATATATATATATATATGGTACCCCGGCCGGAGACAGGCTAACATCATGCAGATAATACAATATCTCCCACTTCCTGACTCACCAAGGAACCAGTAAGCTGAGTCAAACCCTGCAAAACTTGAAAAAGGTGCATTCAGGAACTATGTCAGGGTGCGACAGGAGGGACATCAATTTTGGCTGGATCCCAAACCCCATCCAGCATTGCCACAACACCAAGGAACCTGGTATAAGTTAAGCAAGCAAAATGTAACTCAAACTCTATATTAAAGGTTTTCCATCTTCCAGTTTTAGGTTGGCCCAACCAGCAGTAGGCTGGTTCCTGAACACAATTTGGATCTGGTGTACTTTATGCCAGTTTAACTAATGCTGGCTTCCCATCCTTAGGATTGCTCCCTAGGTTACTAACAGTACAAGGCATGGGGTGGAGGGTGGGAGAGAAACAGACTTGAAAACTGGAACAGATTTAAATTAGTATTGTTTACTAATTTAAGGGGGGAAATTAGCACATGCATACAGTTTTTCTGAAGATTTTCTGCAACACAACATAGCTAGCAGGCATGTAGACAACTCTAAATCAGAGTCTGTGTATCACAGACCTAATTAGAGACAAAGAACCAGATTCAGCACAAAATACACCCAACCTCAGCACTCTGGCAGGCCACAGAAGCCTTGTAAAGTTCTCTTTGTGTGGCTTGAAATAAAATGTTTCATAATCACAAAAATCTCTTTTGTGTAACTTAAAAAAAAGAAGAAGTGTGACAGACAATATAAAACTGTTACCGAAAAGCCCTTACAGGCTGGTAACCTGCCTGTCAAGTTTCAAACCCAGCACATTAATTGCGACAAAATTATAAACCCGTGAACTTGGAGAGGTGACAGCAGGGTACATGAAACGATTTTAAGTGTTTTTTTATAGCACTGGCTGTATCACTGTCAAAAGCCTCTCCAGAAGAACTTCCTCTTTCGGGTAATCTTCTTTTAAGACCTATGTGGATAGTGGAGCAAAAACACACACAACAATGATCAAACACTATAATAATAAAAGAATATGCTCTCCCCCTGAAATGAAGTAGTGTCCTAAATAAAGTTCACTGCAAAACATTTGGAAGAAAAAGGAAGAAATCCTGCCCTCTATTTCTAAATGTAACTTTATTTTATTTTTATGTTACATGTGCACATTAGTACATAATGTGCTAAGCAGCATACCACACATAAAAGTCACCATGTTCCCCAAAAAGTTTACAAGTGACTGAATCTTGGCCGAGGAAAGTGTCTCCATGGGTTGAGGTGCCTCCAGATGACTGTAGCAGCAGCTCTCTAAAGCCACCTACAGGGAGCTTCCTTGTAGACCTCTCTTTCTTCCAAAGAGTGACTTGCCAACACCACCACATCTCACCCACACTCCCGTTCTTTCTCCAGCAGCCCCTTCTTGATGGGGGATTTTCCATGAATGAGTGGGCAGGCTCTCTGATAATGGACTAGAAGGGCTTTCTGTGGCTATAGCAGCTGCCAGAATTAAATCAGAAACTGGGGACACCCCTGTATGTAAGTGCATTTTTGCATGCCTTGCCTGGTTGAACTGCCCTGCAAAATTCAGACATTTGCGAATTTTGATTGATGGCTGTGTTTCAGATCAGGTATTGTTTCAGAAAGTGTGAATTAGGCCCACTAGCCTTTAAATGACAATGGAACCAAATTTCTCCTCCATGCCTAGCTTGCATTTCTTTCTCTCTCCCCACCCTGTTGGGTACTCAAGCGCCACAGGAACCTCCTTATCATGTTTGTTGTGACTCAAAATCCACCGGGGTTCCTGATTTTATCACTATGGATAAACCAGTGGCAGTCAACCCTCCCATTGCTGCTGGACTCCATCTCTCATCATCCCTGACCATTGTTGTTGTTCAGTCGTTCAGTCGTGTCCGACTCTTCGTGACCCCATGGACCAGAGCACGCCAGGCACGCCTATCCTTCACTGCCTCCCGCAGTTTGGCCAAACTCATGTTAGTAGCTTCGAGAACACTGTCCAACCATCTCATCCTCTGTTGTCCCCTTCTCCTTGTGCCCTCAATCTTTCCCAACATCAGGGTCTTTTCCAGGGAGTCTTCTCTTCTCATGAGGTGGCCAAAGTACTGGAGCCTCAACTTCAGGATCTGTCCCTGACCATTAGTCATGCCATATAGGGAGTTGGAATCCAAAAATCACCCAGAACCTCACTGGAGCTTCATCTCTGGGATGAATCGGAGTTAAGTGGGCAACATGTTCTTGCTGTCACCTGCAGGACTAGTATTACTTCCCTGGATGCTCCAATATCCCCTTAACCTACTTTCTTTCCGCACTTTTGTGAATGGTAACTCTATTTCTTTCCACCTCCGGCTACCTTATCCTGCTATTGCACTGCTGATTTAGCCCATGGTAAACAGCTTGAGTCTGGGAAAGGCTGCAAGATCATTGCCTAGTAAGAAACAAACCTAACCTCAAGTGCAGGGATAAAAGAGATTCTCTGGTTGTGGCTCTGCTGCAGTTTTCTCCTGCCCTCAGCTGCAGAGTTGTAATAATCTAGTGAAGATCGAGACAAGTGATATTTTAAGTGCTGCAGGGCACTCTTCCAATCATTTGAGAGGAGGGGAAAGCACTGAACATTATTCTTAAAGAAAGAGAAGTATCTACTCTTGTATTGTAGGTTCATTAGGCATCAGATTGATTTATTGTATTGTTTTCTTTATAAATTATTTTCATTATGTTTGATCACAGTACATGCCTGCTGCCCGAAGGGAATAGGCAAGAAGGAGCTGAATGGCGTGTGTAATAGACTGCTTTAATTAAAATAGTGCAATGCATATTTCATTGCTATTAACAAAAACAAAATTGATTTTGTTTTCTGGATAATTGAATATATTATAGCCCAGGTGCTTTGGGTTTAACCCTTGGAGGTCAATAGCAGAAAGAAAAAGACATGGAAAGGGGATCTAACATATAAATCAAAGGAGGAGATAGGAAGACAGGAAGCTGCCAGGAGCCAGGGTTCACCAAGTTCAGGAGTCAGCTCTCCATGGGGTTTTATGCAATCCCACCTGGAAAGGCAAGGGATTAAATCTCGGACATTCTGCATACAAAGAAGATAATCACAGAGGTACAGACCTTCTCCATCAAGGTTCAGGTACTGACTTTTGCTATGGCTTTGTTAAATGCATATGGGCATCAATTGCAGGAAGGGGAAAGGCACATGGAGTAAGGGGTGGTATAGACATGGCAGTGGATCCAATCCAACACTCCTGTCACTGCACCTGCACTGCACCTTGCTCCCTGTACCTCCTACCTCCTCCTATCCCTTCCTGAAAGTGGTAGTGAAACTCAGAGGTTAAAAGAAGTGTGATCAATGTTAACTGGCATGCACAACCCCCTAAATGCTGCATCAGTTTGCTTTTTTTTTTTTTTGGTCCTTGTGGAAAGAAATCAGCATTTGGGGCTGGAGAACTGAATTGCAAAATTCAGCCAAGTGTAAATTTCAAAGGATAGTTGGGTTTCAGTTCTCATCCCATATTGTTTTGGGAAATACAAATTTGGTAAGGTCACTTTTAAATGTAAACGGAATCAAATTGATTCCCTATTCCTATCCACAACAGTTTTAGATTTCTAAATATACTCTTAGTCCCAAAAAGGTTGGAGATCTCAAACCACCTAGTGCATTATCCTTGTCTGGCCTGGAAGCCACTAGTACATGATGGAAGTTGGCCAGTATTTTTATGGCAATGAGCATTCCCAAGATTTGTTCATATAAATCTTTTCCACATATCTTTTGGCTAATGAACAGGTGTAGATAACTACCCTGGTTTGGGCCAACTTTTCATAACCTGTTCATTTCAAAAGTAGATCTATCAACCTAAATTCTACATTTGTTTAGCTTTTTACTACCCACATCCACATCCTAATTCATGTATTGTAGAAGGAATTTCTCCATCTAACAAATAAATTACAGGCCTTGGATCATTTAGTAGGTGAGTCACTGGATCATTAGGTTTCACAGGAAAGCCATAAGAGATCTTCAGTTCTTTGAGCTTTTCTATTCTCAGCAGAGCTTCAGTAATAATTTCATTTCAAATACTTCCCATATATGAATAGATCACTGAACTACTTTTACATAAATTTCAATCTTTATTGTTTCCATTTCTGAAGAGTTAATCAGATTTGGCTGAGACTCCAGATTCCTTTCAATTTGTTATTTAGGAAGCTGATACATAGATTAAAAAGTCAGAAGTCTTTCCTTTTTTTAGTAAGTACGCCTCCCTTTCTTCTTTCAACAAATAGAAGGCCAATCTTCTCCTTTTATTTGAAATCACTCACTCAGAAGTTCCACTTAGAAGTTCTCTTGAGGGCATCAGCAGACTATGTCCCAGGTTTTACAGGAATATGAATATGAAGCTGTGGTAATGAAAGA
This sequence comes from Lacerta agilis, assembly GCF_009819535.1. NCBI lineage: Eukaryota > Metazoa > Chordata > Lepidosauria > Squamata > Lacertidae > Lacerta > Lacerta agilis. Next base: position 65,729,080 of record NC_046316.1, on the reverse strand, counting down.
TTTTTGGAAGCTGCTAATGGTTTTAAATTTAATTGCATTATGTAACAGGACAAAGCAAGTCTTTGAATATCTGGCTGTTCACCCATAATGCAGTTAGCCACACATCCCATAATACAGACACAAAGCATAGCAAATATATTAAACTTGGACTACATTTATTTGAATACCTGTTCTGCAATTTGCTGCCTGCCTTCCTCACCCCCCCCTTTTTTTTAAAAAAGTGGGACTTAAGATATTTCATATGCTGCCACTTCCCTTTTAGAAGTAACTCTACCCTGGTTCAACAGTGCGTGTCTCAGAGGGACTTTGGTACCCATTTCCTAATGGGATATACTAAGGAAGTGACCATTTTAAAAAGAAAAGAAATATCAACAGATTGGAAAGGACGCTCAGTGAAAAGACTGGATCCTGAATGTTGAAATATTCAAGTCAGATAAAGGAAAGTCTTTCTTTGGGCAACACAAAGTTAAACTCCCACAGGAGGCGGTGATGGCACCATTGTGGATGGCATTGAAAGAGGATGAGACAAATTCATGAAGGATAGGACTATCAAGGGCTATCAGCCATGATGACCATGCTCTGCCTCCATAGTTGGAGTCATCATGCAGTTGCTCGGATCCTGCTTTCGGGTGTCCTACAAACATTTGATTGGCTACGGTGAGAACAGGATGCTGGACTAGATGAGCTATTGGGCTGACCCAGCAGGTTTTTTCTTGTGTTCCTATGCTTATATACATGCTTTCATTTTATAAGGTGAATGTCTGAACTTAATTGCCCAGTCATCTAGACAACAAGATGGGATATTCTTCTTTAATCCTATTCCATAGTATGAAGGAACATGGTTAGATTGGTTTGCATTTTATGTTTCTGTTTTAAGAAGTGAAGCCAGCCAGCCATGTTGCTTCAAGTTCACGGAAATGGAAACAATTTTTGTCTACTAGACTCCATATGAGTAGCTAATTTAACTTAATTTTCTATAAATAGTTGATATGCCTCATCTGATGTCTGCTATTTTTGGCTGCTAATAAGCTATACACACTGACTCCCTGACAGATAAATCTATTCAGTTGAAATAATTCCCAAATATGATATTGATAGGCTTGCCTGATGCTGTAGTTCTGGACCAGATCCAAAAACCACACTGCTTTTTGCAGCCGTAGGAGTACAAGTTCCACTGCAGTCAATGAGGGTTTCATTTGATTAAGACTGGACTAAAATAATCATCTCTTTAATCATAAATCTAATTTGGGGGAAACTAAATGAAAAATATTGACTTTATCCTCCTGACAATTAGCTGTGGATATTTCTGTTTCTCAGTTTTGTTTGAAAGAGCAGCCAGGAATTAAGGGCTGCTTCAAAAATGGTTGACTGCAATATATGGACTGGCAGTAAGATCTCTCTCTCCATCAGAGGGCAAGGCCTGTATAATCATTTGTTGCTGATACAGACATTTGTGTGAGTACTAAGGTCCAGAGGCCTGTATTAATTCATCCCCAAAGGCCCTATTAAGAGCTCAGTAGCATTCTGCAGATCTAGCTGAACAAAGCTAAATAAGCACCTTGGTGAGCTGAATTTTTCCTCCTGTAAATACAAAGAAAGCTTCAATAACAACAAACCAAAGGTCCAAATTCAAGTCCAGCATTCTCTTTTCAACAGTGGACATCCAGTTTCATGCATATGATTAATAGGCTCCCCCCATCCCCACCCTACTCCTGAACTTTTATCCATGCTGAGAATAAACTCCTCAATGTTATGCTTATTGTGGTGTAGTGGTTAAGAGCGGTAGTCTTGTAAAGTGGTGAACCGGGTTCGCGTCTCCGCTCCTCCACATGCAGCTGCTGGGTGACCTTGGGGTAGTCATACTTCTTTGAAGTCTCTCAGCCTCACTCACATCACAGAGTGTTTGTTGTGGGGAGGAAGGGAAAGGAGAATGTTAGCCGCTTTGAGACTCCTTAGGGTAGTGATAAAGCGGGATATCAAATCCAAACTCCTCCTCCTCCTCCTCCTCCTCCTCCTCCTCCTTCTTCTTCTTCTTCTTCTTCTTCTTCTTCTTCTTCTTCTTCTTCTTCTTCTTCTTCTTCTTCGCAGTTCCAGTGTTTGCTGGCACCAGCACAAGTATGCACAGGTTTATGGATTCAGTTTTTCCTGCCCTCTAGATCTAGAAATGGCACCAGCTGATGTCCTGATCAGGTGTACACAAACATATCATGGTGAAGAAAGAGAGCAAAGCCCTCATCATGCACCAGCAGCCTCTCCCAATGGCACTCACTTGTTGAGGGAATGTGATACCCCTGGATCTTAGAAGCCCTTATGCACCTTCAATTGCCTTTGAAGAGCAGATTTAGGTGAATGCTGGACAGACCCAAAGCTCACTTAGCAAAGAAGGAGTAATTTGCTTCCAATCCTTGACTGGGGAGTCATAGATTAAAGCTGTAAAGATTCTCAGGGGACTGGAGAGATGCATCCCTACCTCATTTAACCAGAACTTAACCCGCCTGTGCTTTCTGAATCTGGATAATCAGGTTGCAGATCTTCTGTTGGTTGATATATATATAATCTTTTCTATCAGTTCCTTGCCTCTTGAGTCTTTTTTATAGGTGTGTGTGTGGGGGGGGGGGGGGAAATACTCAAGCATTGTTTGAGAGGTTTTTTTTTTTTTTTTTGCAAAATGGGTATATGTAGGAGTGTTTCATATCTGCCCCCCCTTCAAATTCATGTTTGATTCCTCTAAACCTAGTCCTTAGTCTAGAATAGCTCCATTTCATAATACTGTTGTTCATTCCAATCATAATGTACTCAGCCTACCATATGAGAAAAGTTATTTATTCATTTGAATTATTCTCAAGTTGGGCAGCCCATTATTCTCACAAGAAAATGCACTCTTTGCCCAGGCATATTCCCCTTAGATGGAGGCCCCAAAGCAAATGAACTCTTGCTCCTTGACACAGAGATGACCATTGAGATGGATAAATCAAAGCCATGGCAGAATCATTCCACATAGACTAGTTTCAATAGCAAATATTTGTAACTTATTATATGCGAAGCTGTTGCTAAGAGCTACTTAATGCCGTGAACCTATTCACCCCACCCTTTAAACTTCAAATTGTTACTTGTCGTTATTTTCTTCCAAAATGAAAATGCCTCCTTTGAATTTGGTGTGCGTGCTTTTTTCTTTTTCTTTTTGGTGGTTTTTTTTTTTTTTAAAAAAAATACTTAGTAGATAATTTGAGAACTGAGCTGGGAACAGAACATCAGCTGCAGAACCAGACTAAAAAGGCAGCAAGTGTTTAAAACTGGTTAGGCACATTGTGGAAATGTATTATCCAGAGCTTTAGAAAATGGATTCAATTTAAATGAAATGACAGAAAATGAATCCATCAAAATATCTGTGCTCAACTGCCTCTGAGTCATGAAACTCCAGGGCTTTTAAAGGAGAAAGTTAAAAGTGAGAGCAAAAAATGGTTTGGTGGGATGACAATTCTTTGGAGTCACAGGCTCAGGCTTTACATGATAAAATATGATTCAATGAAAGTAAATTATTGCATTATTGTCAACAAATCCTAATTATCTTATATTTTAGCCAATTACTAGCACCTGTGAAGGCAGAGTGCAGACATGCCTTAGATTATATCTGTTTCCACTGCTTTTATTGTACAAATATGTGATAACAATAACCTGGTAATTGTTTGTTAAATAGGAAATTGGACCAAATAACATATGATCTAAGATAAGATAGGAATTCAGCGAGCTGGCTGCTCCTTCCAGCTTATTTATGTGCAAGCATGATTGGGTAAAATAAGTGTTTCCTTGAGAAAGAATGTTGTCTGCTCAGGATCAAATGCAATGGTCTCCCATGTGACCATCGCTCCAAAACAAAACAAAACACTTCGACACAGCAGCACTCCAGTCTGAAGAATGTGGATGAGGCAGATCACTTGAAATGTCTCTCCATGCTAACACTAGAGGTTCCTCAGAAACATAAGAAGCTGACTTCTGCCAAGTGACACTCGATGTCCACTTGTTCCAGTGTTATCTACTCTAACTTTGCAGCCGCTTTCCAGGGTCTTTGGCAGAGGTTTTCTATATCACATATTTTAACTGGAGATGCAGGGAGAGAAAGGGGATTTTATGAAGGCAAAGCAGATGCTCTCATACGGTGAAACAAGCTTATGAAACATCACTCTTCACATAATCCCCAACCAAGGTTTGTAGTGATAGTCATGTGGCTTGAAGTAGGATGATATCACCTTATGCATGTTTTAAGCAAGTAATCCAGAAAGGCCAATGTTTTTCCTTGAAGAACTGTTTAAACTGGAAGAATATGTTCTCTTCCAGGCCACCTTCTTGGGACCATGTGCTTGTGAAGAGTAGCGTCAGAGGCAAATGTGGGCAGAGCAATTAATGCAATTTTTACTTCTTGTACAAGGATCTAGTTTCTGCACGCACATGCACAGAAACACACCTCTACTCTTCATTAGGCAAGCAAGAGACATTTTCAGAGATTAAAAGCACATTCCAGCCAGGCAAGAATGCTCAAGGAGGATGTGAATTGGGGCAAGTGCAGGGTGTGGTCTGGGGAGAGTCCCAATGGCCACACAGAGAGGCCCCAGGCCTGACATTCCCCACCTCTGCTGTTGGATAAAGGTAAAGGTAAAGGGACCCCTGACCATCAGGTCCAGTCGTGTCCGACTCTGGGGTTGCGGCGCTCATCTCGCTCTATAGGCCAAGGGAGCCGGCGTTTGTCCACAGACAGCTTCCGGGTCATGTGGCCAGCATGACAAAGCCGCTTCTGGCGAACCAGAGCAGCGCACGGAAACACCGTTTACCTTCCCGCTGGAGCGGTCCCTATTTATCTACTTGCACTTTGATGTGCTTTCGAACTGCTAGGTGGGCAGGAGCTGGGACCGAGCAACGGGAGCTCACCCCATGGCAGGGATTCGAACCGCTGACCTTCTGATCAGCAAGCCCTAGACTCTGTGGTTTAACCCACAGCGCCACCTGGGTCCCGCAGCGCCACCTGGGTCCCTGCTGTTGGATATATCCCCCCAAAAGAGAGTGCATGGAGGCCTAGGTAGAAACACAGGAAGCTGCCATATACCAAGTAAACCCCTTAGTCCACCTGGCTCAGAACTGTTGACAGCAACAAGCAGCAGGTCTTCAGGGTTTCTTCAAGACCTACCTGGGCCCTTCTGCATGCAATTCAAGTGCCTTGCGTGGCTATATTCCTCCCTCCCAGATGAATAATGACACATGAGACCTTACCACCACACTATGACTCTTCTCTGCAGCAATTATGTTACAATTATAGTTTTGTGGGGGTTTTGTGGAGAGGATAGGAGGAATACAAGCGATCAAGTATTATCCTCTAAACTCTAATTGGGGAATAGTAGATTTGTTCACAAAGGGGTTATACACATAAAACATTCAGCTGCCAACCACAGGTGAGAGCCAGTGTAGTGTAGTGGTTAAAGTTTCTGACTAAGACACGGGAGACCAAGGTTCAAATCCCCACTGGTCCATGAAGCTGGAAGGGTGACCTTAGGCCCTTTGCTCACTCTCAACCTAAACTACCCCACAGGGTTGTTATGGGGATTAAATGAGGAGGGAGAGAACCATGTATACCATCTTGAGCTCCTTGAAGAAAAGGGTGGGCTATAAATGCAATTAATAATATTTTTTTTAAAAGACAGAAGAAAGATGAGTAGTTTCACAAGAGCCCTTTTTTTGTCTTCCAGTTTACAATGCCACCATTCCATTGCTGAAATAATTTTGTCACAACACCAATTATCCAGACCTATTTGCTGTCTCTTAACTGTCTCTAACCTTTGCCCTCATGTCGTTTCCAAGGCCAAACTTGCCAACCTGTCAATAAATATGCCATTTCTCTTTTCTCTTTTTTTCTTCAACAGCAATTACAGGGGGAAAAGGGGAACATTTACAAGCTACATTTGGCTGCAAATGCAGTGGGCTACTTTTCCTTTTTTTAAAAACCCCATATTCTGTGGCAGATGTTTAGCATTGGCTTTGATGAAGCAATGCTGATCTATGAGAATATGACAGTGCAGCTCCTTGACTGTGAATATAGTACAGAATAGGGATGCTGAAGGAATCAGTAAACTCAACTTCCAGAGTAAAGTCTCCAAACCTGCATCTTCCAGACTAATGCACAGATCACAATGTTATTCTGGTCTGGAATCTGCACTGCTGGAAAGAAAATGCCATGCCTGATTTCCCTCTTTAACATATAAGGTGATCTAAGGGTTGTATTTAACGTGTGTGTGTGTGTGTGTGTGTGTGTGTGTGTGTGTGTGTAAGTTCTACCTGCTTGGAATGGTTAGGAAGTGAGGCAACAGCCATTCCACCTTGGCATTGAGTCTACCAGCTCCATCTGGTACGCAGGCTGAGACCCTACCTGCCCACGGACTGTCTCGCCAGAGTGGTGCATGCTCTAGTTATCTCTCGCTTGGACTACTGCAATGCGCTCTATGTGGGGCTACCTTTAAAGGTGACCCGGAAACTACAACTAATCCAGAATGCGGGCAGTTAGACTAGTGACTAGGAGCGGCCGCCGAGACCATGTAACACCGGTCTTGAAAGACCTACAGTGGCTCCCAGTACATTTCAGAGCACAATTCAAAGTGTTGGTGCTGACCTTTAAAGCCCTAAACAGCCTCGGTCCAGTATACCTGAAGGAGCGTCTCCACCCCCATCATTCAGCCCGGACACTGAGGTCCAGTGCCGAGGGCCTTCTGGTGGTTCCCTCACTACGAGAAGCCAAGTTACAGGGAATCAGGCAGAGGGCCTTCTCAGTAGTGGCACCTGCCCTGTGGAATGCCCTCCCACCACATGTCAAAGAGAAAAACAACTACCAGACTTTTAGAAGACATCTGAAGGCAGCCCTGTTTAGGGAAGCTTTTAATGTTTAATAGATTATTGCATTTTAATGTTCTGTTGGAAGCCGCCCAGAGTGGCTGGGGCGGGGTATTATTATTATTATTATTAATAATAATAATAATAAAGTTGCAAAATCTCTTGGGAGGACCAGATTCAGAGAGGCGCTGCCCCCTCCCTTGAACTCTGTATGGAGAAAAGTTGCTGTATTCCTGGCAAGCAACAATCTGCCCCCCGCTTACAGCGGCATTGTATGTGCAAAGTTCAAGGGAAGCAAATGCACACCATCACATCCTGTCCACCCAGGAGATTTTGCGGCCCAATGACTGCAAAAGAAACGTAAAATTGTAAGCTGCGAATATAACAATAAGTATAACACACACTCTTCAGGGAGCTTGATGTAGGGATGGTGAAAACACTCTGCATATTGGGCATATGCCAGAGCCCACAAGCTGCAGGGGGAGCTTGGTGGGCCACCAAAGCTGATGCCAGCTTCTGTTTTAAGATTATTTTAATCACCCCAGTGCTGTACATAAGCATTTGGTGAAACAGCCACAGCTGCTGCTGTAGGTCACCTCCTTTCATCCATCCAGTGCCACTGGGATGCTGGAGATAGACCTTTGGTCTGATTCAGCAGACCTCTTATGTTCTTATGCTGCGTTTGGTTTGATAAGTTAGTCTAATAGTTTGTGAAGGTGGGTCTGCAAGGTGCCCAAATAATCCACTTTAAGCCCCACTTTTATATTAGATCAATATTGCCTGTTAAAAATGTGTCTACCTTCCTTCACCCAAGGAGTCTTTATTTAAAAACAAAAAACAAACTTGGTCCATCTTGCCCCTTTCTAAGAAAATTATTTATTGGCTGGATATTTTCCTTTTTTGTAAATCTATCAGGAATAAAATTAAATAAAATTGGGATTAAGGGGTTTTCCTCTCTGGTTGGTGAAGGGTGTGCGTGCTGTGGTCCCATTGGTGATGGCACTCGCCCTTCTTCTAATGGGAAATGCTCTGTGAGGGGGGAGGGCAAAAAGGGGGACAAGGAGGGGCAGTTGTTGGGGAGTGAGAAATGTCTCTATATGCAACTGAGGAATGTTGGATGGTGTGCAAGGATGGAGAACTGCAGCTATTATTCATGAACGATTGAGAAAAGCTTTCTAAGGCAATGTATACACTTCTTTTAAAAAGCCATTGCCTTTACTCAATTACTTACTGCCTTGTGTGCCTCCTGATATCTTGTAAATAGCTTTCCATCAGCCCAATGACCTCTTGTAAGGGAAGAAAAGAAGCGCAGAACCTTTTGGTAAGGTACAGTTTATTTCCGCCATTGCTTAGAAAGTAATTGCCTGTTAAGTGACTCACACTATCCCAGGGTCACCTCATATGACTGGAGACAGCTCATCCTTATGGATTTGCTTACTCGTCTAATGTAAATGGTGTCAAAGAATTAAAAACTGCTACGTGTCAAAATCCTGTTTGTCTTGCTAATAATTGGACCATGCATGAAAATAGGAATAGTTTAAAGTAGGCCCCAGTGAACCACATTCTCTTTTATGCTACTTAATTGCTCTAGAGTCAAGGAGTTTAGTAGAAGTGCCTCTACTTTGGCTAGGAGCTGTCTGGCTACAGTTAGGGGTTAGGGGTGATGCAGCCAAACTTGCTGATGATACCCAGTTGTTCAGAAGGGTTAAAAAAAGGATGAAAAATTGTGTTGAGTTCCAAAGGACATCTCCAAACAGGACGAATGGACAGTAGAATGCCAAATTCAATTCAAAGTCAGCAAGTGTAAAGCATCCTTAGAAACTACAGTTCCCAGGATTCTTTGGAGGAAAACAAATCTGTTTTATATGTGTGGTATGCATGTAGCCTTAGCTTGAATCAGGGGGTCTTCCAGATGGTCTTCACTGTTATTGGTTCTGTTTGTGCATGCAGATTTGTTTTGTTTTTACAGCACCCACACAATACTGTCGACAGCAAAATGCCAGCTCATATATCTTCCCCTCCTTTCATCTAGATTTTCCCTTTCCATCAATAATCCAATCAGTTACAAAAACAACACAACAACCCTGCTGCAATATCAAATGGCCCATTTGTGATGTTATGCTCCCACTTGGAAGCATCTCCAATGGGTCTTTAGTTCTGAGTAAACTTATTTTTTAATTGTCATATAATCCAAACTGAAGACTGCTGCTTTTTTAGACAACAGCTAGTGATGAGGACAAGTGATCCACCCCACAGCATGTGTTTGTTTCCACAATACCTTTTTTGAAGTCAAGGAGTGTAAACAGAGAAAAGTAATTGGGAACATATTCCTAACGGGACTCGGTACCGCATTTGGCATTGCTAGCTATATTTGCTTCAATTTTCCTCATTTGTCTCCATCCTCTATTATTTCTTCCTCATCTGCTCCTGTCACTGGCTCTTTCTGTGGTTGGTTGCTGTTTTTTTGTTTTTTGTTTTACAAGGATGACTATCCCCTTTGGAGATACAAGTATGTAAAATGCTAGTTAAATGGAGGCCAGAGCCACTTTTGTTGGGCTAATAAAGAGTACGATTCCTCTGATGTGTTGCGCAGACATCTTCTTCGATTCCACAGTAAGCATTACGTGGTTTTACTGCAAAACCTCATTGCTAGATGGCATCTTTTCATGCAACTTTAAAAATATCTTCAGGATAACATGAGACAATAATTGGATTCCCTCTCTCTCTTAAACCTCCAGTGTTTGTACACTCTGGCCCCTCATCTGAAAACAATTCATTTCTCTCTCTCTCTAAAAAAATGATTCTTCCAGCAATTTTAGAGCAAACAATGTTGGCTCATATTATTTATTATTATATTTAGTATTATGGATAATTTTCTTGCACTACAAACAACAGCAGCAACATCAAAAATATGAGGATTCTGGAACTTTTACAGTGATGTCACCGATCGCGTTTCCAACTTTGCAACCTACCTGCACATCTCTTTGAAAAAATAAAAATAAAGAATACTATTTCACACATATTAAACATCCAAGAGAAAGACATAATTTTCTAGAAGGCTTTATTCCAAAGGTTTGGTAACAAATACTGCTAACAATGGATCAGCTTTCTCTCTCTTTCCCTTATTTTTCCCTGCTGGTAAATCTGAAGCAAGCTTTATGATATGTAGGATAGATATAAATAAATATTTTCTTCCTGTTGCTACTGTTTATCACCTGGGGGGGAAGAAGAAGAAAGAAGAGTTTGGATTTGATATCCTGCTTTATCACTACCCGAAGGAGTCTCAAAGCGGCTAACATTCTCCTTTCCCTTCCTCCCCCACAACAAACACTCTATGAGGTGAGTGGGGCTGAGAGAATTCAAAGAAGTGTGACTAGCCCAAGGTCACCCAGCAGCTGCATATGGGGGAGTGGAGACGCGAACCCGGTTCCCCAGATTACGAGTCTACCACTCTTAACCACTACACCACACTGGCTCTCATTGGGGGGGATCCTTTTGTGGGAAATGAGCAAGTGCAAGAATTCTGGCCAAGTAGAACAAAATGGCCTTAATAAATTCTGTCGTGATATTTGTAAACCACCATCTTAAAGGTTTTACATAGTTATGCAGACTATGAAAGCCCTTGGGAAGATCTGAAAACATGTGCAGCCTGGGACACTGTCCATAGAGCACTTGAGATAGGCAGGATCGAGAATCCATCTAGAACGAAAGCAGCACATTGAGGACGAGCATGAATAATTCTGGATGGGGGGAAAAACACCCTACATATTTGTTGCTACAGACAGGTTGGTGTGTATGCAGCCTAAATGTGTTAATATAAGAGCTGTAAAGTGCAAATCGTATTTACAGGAAATGTGTTTTTCTCGCCTATTGTTGTTAAACTGTATTCAATGCAATCAAAAGGCGTAGTTTAAAATAAATCAGGGTGGATAGTTTAATTATATGAAATAATTGCATCCTGTCATTAGGATAATAGTAATTGAGAGTCTGAGCCATTACGTTCTGATTTTGTGTACTTTAAAGCAGTGCAATAGATTGCAATGATACATCGAGTAATCTGACTTTCAGAAAATTAAAAAGTGCTAAAATAAAATTGTCTTTCTTTTCTAGAATTGAAAAAAATAGATCCATCACAGCATACAAATCAAAAACATGAAATATTAAGTTCATCAATATAATTCAACCACAACGGAAAAGAAACCATTTCTGGCAGAGTTGCTTTGTTAGTCTTTGCAGCAAAACATGAAGAAGAAGAAGAAGAAGAAGAAGAAGAAGAAGAAGAAGAAGAAGAAGAAGAGAGGAGTTTGGATGTGATATCCCGCTTTTCACTACCCGAAGGAGTCTCAATGTGGCTAACATTCTCTTTTCCCTTCCTCCCCCACAACAACACTCTGTGAGGTGAGTGGGCTGAGAGACTTCAAAGAAGTGTGAGTAGCCCAAGGTCACCCAGCAGCTGCATGTGGAGGAGTGGAGATGCCAACCCGGTTCACCAGATTATGAGTCTACCGCTCCTAACCACTACACCACACTGGCTCTTGAAGGAGTCTTGGGACAACTTAAAAATCAGCACATTTATTATAACATATTATGGCCTTTGGGGACTAGAGTTCACTTATGCCATATTAAAGTTGTACATCTTTAAGGTTGCTCTTGCTAAAAACAAAGCAAAAATTCAGAATAATTAGCTAATGGGGGTAGGAAGGAAATGGCCATACATAATTTTGTTAGGTGGAATATTTTCAAGTTCAATCTGTTGAAACTGTTTGATATGTTTAATTTTAATGGCTATAGAGTACATTGCGTACCCGTATATGGATACATCCCCATAAGGCTCAACTGAGCAGCCTTGTTTTTGCTCTCACCCCCTTAGCACACAGGCACATCCGAAAACAGCACCACCAGGCAGGTCTGGGCAATGGGAGAGCTATTTGAACCACTTTCTGCTTCATTTAGTCCTCCATCTAGAACCTTTGCAAGTTACTTGAATTAGGGAACTTTCATTTCAAGGGAAATGGGTGGGAATTTGGAAGGTGAACACTTTCATCCCAGACCCTCCAACTGTCCCTGTTTTTCAGGGACAGTCCTGGATTTACAGAAGCCACCTCAGTTTCTGATTTGATCCCGGAATGTCCCACTTTTCCTTAGGACGTTCCTACTTACATTGGAGAAATGTTGAATGGTATGGCGAGATGTCCCTAATTTCAATGGAGAAATGTTGAAAGGTATGAAGCCATGTGGCCCTTGAGCCATGGAGATAAGTAACTGTACGACCTTTAGAAGTCATCTGAAGCAGCCCTGTAGAGAGAAGTTTTTCAGTGTTTAATATCATATTATGTTTTTATATGTTGGAAACTGCCCAAAGTTACTGGGGCAACCCAGCAAGATGGGCGTGGTATAATAATAAAAATTAATTATTATTATTATTATTATTATTATGAACTGGACACCCCTATTTTTATCGAGAAATGTTGGAGGGTATGTCCATTTCCCAGACTGTGGCAGGGCAATGCTTCTCATGCATGCATACCAAGGGGAAATGAATAAAGATTACATTTTTAAAAGATTTGTTTTACGAAGCCCTTTCATCCATGAGATTCCCCCCCCCCCAAAAAAAAAAACGTTCTCAGTTCTTTGATAATTGGAGCAGGGGAGTGCATGCAAAAATTATCAAAGGCCTGAGAACATTTTGGATAAAACTCATCCCTGCAGTGCTCTAGCTAAGAGTGGCATGAAAAAGCACTCTGTTCTGTATGTTCTGAATCTCAAACTATTCAACTGCAGCTGGATGACTCCAGATCCTGGCATGAAAGAGTGAGAAAAACTTTTTACCCAGCTACTCACGCATCACATCACAGTCATGTTCTCCTAACTCACCATTTTCTAAGTTAAAAAACCCCAAACTGTTAAAGTTTTTCCTCATAGGGGAATTGCTCCAGCCCCTTGATTATTTTAGTTGATTAAGGAGGATTGTGTAGGAACAGAATTTATACTTCAGAGTATCTGAAGAATTATGGATTTGGGCAATATCTTCTGTAATACAGTTATCAGGTTAGAGTTAAATTTTCATATATATGTATCCAGATATATAAACGAATATATTTATGTATACATTTCCAGTCTTCTCATATCAAGAGGATGACCCTTTTATGCTCTGTGTGAGGGAAAACAATTTTTAAATAAACTAAATTCCACTGCCACACAGCTGATTACTTTTCCATTTTATTCAATTTTACAGTATTGAAGTTTATAACCTATGAAGTTCCCATGGTAGAGGAGAGTGTTTTTGCTTTGGAATAAATGCACATCATTTTTTCATTTTCTTAATCTGATGCTGTAGGTGGTCAGTTCCAATTGCGAAGCTTGGCACTGGGGGGTTATTTCGCTGAAGCCAAGTTAAACAGACAGAGGATAACCAAATTGAAAAATTGAATTTAATGGTAAGTATTATCCGGCAGTTATATAATCTCAGTTTCCCAAGAGTTACATGTTATAACTATATTTTTGTAAAAAAGACTGATATGAACTCGCAATGATTAAAGTGCAGGTACTGTAGTAACATTAGGAGTCTGTGTGTGTGTGAGAGAGAGAGAGTTGGAGGAGAGCAAAAGTCCTGAAAGTTGTTAAAGTCATCCAGGATGTCAGACTCAGGGCACTTCCAATGACCTATTTATTGAGCATTCATCCTAATTTGTTTGCAGAGAGATTAGACAACATTGGCTACTGAATGAGCATTTATTCTGATTCGGTTGTGGGGAGCTTAAATGAAGCAATTCTTAAATGAAGCAACAGTTATTCCACACTTTCTGGTGCATTTTCTTTTGACGTTCCTTATTGCACAAAGTGGGACGCGGGTGGCGCTGTGGTCTAAACCACTGAGCCTAGGGCTTGCCAATCAGAAGGTCAGTGGTTCGAATCCCTACGATGGGGTGAGCTCCCATTGCACGGTCCCTGCTCCTGCCAACCTAGCAGTTCGAAAGCACATCAAAGTGCAAGTAGATAAATAGGTACCGCTCCGGTGGGAAGGTAAACGGCATTTCCCTGTGCTGCTCTGGTTTTTCCAGAAGTGGCTTAGTCATGCTGGCCACATGACCTGGAAATACTGTCTGCGGACAAACATGGTCTTCCTCGGTCTGTAAAGAGAGATGAGCGCCGCAACCCCAGAGTCGTTCGCAACTGGACTTAACTGTCAGGGGTCCTTTACCTTTTTTATTGTACTAAGTATGATATGGAACCTGAGTTTGTCGTTATGTGACTGAATCCCACCTGAAAACAGCAATGTCTGGCCTAAATCTCATTCTTGATCCCAGAATGGTTGAAAAACAAACAAAAGGGGACCCTGATTACTAGAATACAAAGCGTAAATATTAAATGGAACCCAATAGGAGGCATTTTCTTTTTTGCAATGTGAGAGGCACTCACAATTCTGGCTGAAACCACGAGAGAGAATTTACATTTGGTGTAAGTTTACATTTCACAACCTCCTTTTGCCCTAGTATCTTTTTTCTGTTTATGCACAGAAATCCTTACGTCCGGGATCAAACTATTTCTCCAGTGGTTTCTGTATGCTTTCAGGACGTTCAGAATTCCAGCGCCTTAATATAATCATAGAATGATAGAGTTTGAAGGGATCCTGAGGGTTGTCTAGTCTAACCCCTTGCAATGCAGGAATCTCAACCACAGCACACATGACTGGTCATCCAAACCCTAATTCACTAACTGTCCTATTAGGTTAACGTAATTGCAAATTGTCAAAGAGCACTGTCGATCAGTGATGGCTTAGATAACATTGGCGGATTTGTGTGCAGCTAAATAGACTCTTCATTCTGCAGCTGATGATAATGTCAAATAACAATGTTTCCTGAGTAGCTCAAAGGTCAGAACTGAGTTCATTGACATCTGGTAGTCTGTTCGTGGAAGATACTTATAAGCAAAAGTAGGGGGGGGGGACGACATCCGGACAGGTCACAATTTATCCAAGCAGAGATACTTGGTAGCCCCCATAAGACTGTTCAAATTCCAAGATTAGAACAATTTCAAAAATCTGAGAATGTATATATATATTTAAAAATAGAATTACTATTGTTTGCTACCTTCTGAATTTCTCTTATGGAGAAACTATATAAATACAGGAAAGAAAGAATGAATTAGAGTTTGCTTTTTATTAATCCTCGGTTCATTTGAATGATGGGGCTAAGTTCTTAGACTTTGCACAAGAGAGACTTCATAAAATAAGTTGGTCTCTAAGGTGCTACTGGAAATAAATTTTTATTTTGTTTTCATAAAATAAGTATCTCATGTGTCAAATGCCAAGGTAAAGAGGTGTGTGCCTTCAGCATACACCAAAAACACACAATCCATGTGTCAGAAGTCTACTTACTCCTTGTCACAATCTCCTTTGACTCAGACGACATCAGTGCCATGAGAAGGGCCTCATCCAGATATACTGTGGTAAGGACATCTCTCTCTCTCTCTCTCTCTCTCTCTCTCTCTCTCTCTCTCCTCCCTCTCTCCCTCTCTCTCTCTCTCTCTCTCTCTCTCACACACACACACACACACACATACACACACAAACAAACCATCGAACAATTTTCTTTTCTCATTCTTTTTTCCTTTCTTTTCCAGGTTCACAGCCTTGACAGGAATTTTCTCCTCTATATCTTGGCATCTATAAGCACAACATGAGTTTAATGAGGAAGCAGAGCTTATGTCTGGATTTGTTTGAAGACAGCCTTAAGGGGCTCATTTATTAGAATCCGAACATCAGGCTTGCAGACAAAAGGAGTGTAAAAAAGCAGTGAGGAAGTTCAGTGTGAATGGCAATAAAACCAGGATCAAGATTCATGGCTACATAGTGTTCTCAATTACAATGCAACAGGAGTGTAAGTGTAAGTCAATTGCAATCAAATGTTTTCTACAGCATTATCACGAGGAGCAGAAATTTAGCCGCTGCATTTTTACCCTAGTTCCGGCAACTTCTTATTTTCAAAGTCAGAAAATTAATAGTATGATCAAACATTCTTTTCAATAGTACAAATGATACTTGATGAAGTCTAAGAACATAGCTCTCCTCACCTTGACTTCAAAGGCTGCATTCACTTAAGCCTCTCAGTTGAATGAGGATTTGCTTTTTCTATGTAGAACTTATTAATGAAATATTTTACTTTCCAACACATTTTAAAAACATTATTAGGAGATTTTCAAGTTGTAGATTTCTAATTTACTTTAAAAGCAAAACCAACGATTATCCACGTAAGGCTTCTAGTTCATTTTCTTTTAAAAGGATAAATACAAAATGTGTAGCAATCATCTTTCCTCTTTTTCCCCAGCAACACATACAGGAATACCAAGCCCTGGCGCTCTAATCTGTTTACCAAATTCCACATCTTTCTTTCCAAAGCAGAAAGAATCCAGATTGTCATAAATGCACTATGCACATTTGTCAGCACACCTGGATGAGTTGAATCTCAGCACTCAATAGTAAATTATGGGCAGTGGAGGGGGAATGAAAGCAAATCCGTGTAAATTTAGGTTTGAGTTTCCAATGCAATTGGTGTTTCAGACCATAAATTATATTTACATCTGCTCTGCAACAGACCTCAACTTGTCCTCAGTTTATGGTTTTGTATGAGTGCTGGAGCATAGTGACAGTGCTTGTGACCATTTAATTTAGGGAGTAAGAAGGCCCTTGAAAGAGGTGTAGAACATTTTCATGGTGTGTACAAAATAAATAGATTTTATCCATTTGTTAAGACGATACTAAGATTTTATCCATTTGTTAAGACGATACTAGAACCTGGGGTCATCCTATGAAGCTCAAAGTTTGGGAAATAAAAGGACATATTTGTTTACACAACACATAGTTGACTGCAAAATTCATTACAGCAAAATGTGGTGTTAGCCACCAATTTGGAAAGCTTTAGACAAATTTATGGAGGATATCAATTAGCTATCAGTCAGAAGCAGCTCATTGAGCAGGCAGAGTTGATATGCTAGCTTCCCTGCAAGTATGTCACTGTTGTTTACTAGGAGTCAGCAGGAAGGCTGGTGTGTTGCAACACACTCTACCAGTGAATTTGCACTGCACTGATCTCTGCATTACTTCGCCCCTTTCCCTCCTGGTAAGCAACCGTGACCCACTTACTGGAAAGCTTGTAGTGGGTTTTGTCCCGGTTCCCCAGCAAGATATCTGAATACTAGTTTCCAGAGGTCATGAGCAGCAGAGTGCTATTACCCTCATATTCTGCTTCCCATAGAAATGTGGTTGGCCACTGTGGGGGACAGAATGCTGGACTAGATGTTTGTAATACTATTCCACAGGATTGACTGCTGATGCCATGTGGAATATGCATTGTGATGGATATTCAGTGTCTCACATCATCACATGTTGTCATTGATAGATCTGTTTTCTTCCATTTCTGCCTGAACTGGCCATTTTTTTCAATCCGTGTGAACACTTGTATTTAAATTCCCCCCCCCTAAAATGTCTTATTTTGAAAGTATACATATTTTATCCCAAAAACCATTTTGAAACATAACACTGTAATGTTTTCTTTGAGCAGAATATGATGTTTGGACATTCAGAAAGAGCAAAAACTGGTGGATAACCAAGTTCAGCCCACAATGATATGTGAACTGATGTCAAGCGAAGAAGAGAAGAGTTTGGATTTGATATCCCGCTTTATCACTACCCGAAGGAGTCTCAAAGTGGCTAACATTCTCCTTTCCCTTCCTCCCCCACAACAAACACTCTGTGAAGTGATTGGGGCTGAGAGACTTCAAAGAAGTGGTGACTGGCCCAAGGTCACCCAGCAGCTGCATGTGGAGGAGCGGAGACGTGAACCTGGTTCACCAGATTATGAGTCTACCGCTCTTAACCACTACACCACACTGGTGTGCATCAGTTCAGTTTAGCCCTGCTTGGGAATTCACATGCAGGGGATGAAGTCAGGCTGCCATGCCCCACCTCAATCTTTATTCTATGTACAACCTATCAGTTTGAAGGTGCAGGTCTGCATTCTATTGATGGATGCTCTGTGTTCAATTTAGAACCCTGCACAATCCAGGTTCTAGATTGCAGTGTGTGCCTCTGCAAAGAGGGTCTTCACATTTCAGACCTTCCCATTCATGCTCATGTACAGATCTTAAGAGCACGGCGAATATGATGACACACCAGAAAGGCTTGGCAGGGTACCTCGTTTCTCCTCCCATGTTTGATTACACTCCAGGAGGCTGAGTACCTGGATTCGGCTTTTGTCTGCACTGCAGTCTGCACAGATCAAATCTCCCAAGAATCCCCAATCCACAGAAGTTTCCAGCACCACGTACACACGGTATGCCTCGTGTTTTGCAATGCAATGTGACGTGGCTTTGGGAACAGATGGGTTTTTTGTTTAATGAATTGTATTCTGCTTAGAAGATTTGTGGCAGTGATGCTTTTATTCTTCAGAATGCTAACATAAGGCTCACAACTTGTACACGGAATAGCTTTGAGTGGGTGGTTAGGCACGGAGAGCACAAGGCTCTCACATTGTTCCACCCTCCTCTGCCTTATTGCTTGTGACACCAATTACTCTTGTGGTCTCAAGGAGGCAACAATGATGTGTTTTTTCTTTGTGCGCACACCATGCAGAGTGGAGGGCTGAGTACATGTTGTGATCACCTGCACTGCTTTGTTTTGAGGACTTCTTCAGAACAGATAAGTGCTTAGCAGTTCTCTCTGTGTGCATGTTTGTCACAAAGCACCATGAGCACGTCACCTCAAACAACAACTCTCACGTTTGACCTAGGGGCTTCTGAGGTCACAGAAAATTGGAAATAACTTTCTGCCCACAGGCACAGTCACCACCACCTTCCTGGGTCCAAAGGTGAAGGTGAGAATCTCCTGTGTGTGCCTACCTTCAGAGTGAGAGGTGTCTGCAGGAAGAAATTCCTTGCAACTGTAGGAACTGTCGCATACTGGTCATAGAATCATAGAATTGTAGAGTTGGGAAGGACACCAAGCATCATCTAGTGCAACCCCTTGCAATGCACAGGCTTGAATTGTCAAGCACACGCCTTGCATGCAAAGGGTCCCAGGTTCAAATCCTGACATTTCCAGTGCTAGGAATAACCCCATTTGATCTCTGGAGAGTAGCTGGCAGGCAATGTAGGCAATACTGAACTACCTAGACCAGTGGTCAGACTCCATATAGGGCAGTTTCCTGTGTTCCTGATCACAGCAAAGGTGGTGCAAGTTTTTTTGTTATTTTTTACCATGCTTACTGCTCAACTGAAGACTTTAGCTTTAAGTGGTGAATGATTCGCGAACTAAACTGTGTTGTGAGCAGGATGAGTTCTGAGGCATGAACTGGTGGAATCTGGCTGGACCCTGAAGCCATCTATATAATTTCCTTTGTTGAACTATGCTGTGTGTTTTCTCTCCCCCCTTTTCCTTTTTTACAAGTAAGTTTTACATTCAATAACAAATCAATATGGCTACATGCAAGCAACTCAGGTGTACAAATGGAGCGATCAGAGATTTCCCCTGGATTATTAGGTGATAAATGAAGCTGAAGCACATAGCTCTATTATGCTGGACTCACATAGAAAGGGAAACTGCACAACCACCATGATATCCATAATAAAAGCCTATAATTTCTTTTGGCCCTTTGTAGGAAGTGCATAGGATACCCTGAAACAATGGGAACAACAGTGCATATGAGTTTGTTCTTCCATGATTACATTCCATGGGTCTATAACTAATTGTGACTTTACTAGAATTCTCATTTCTTGGATGAAAAGCACAAACTATGGGAACTCATAACACCTGCTTTATTTTGGGGGGAGATCATTATGACTCTGTAATTTTATTCCACTTCATGTAGAAGAGAAGAAGGAATAGCCCACTCATGGCTCCCAGTAACAATAACATAGATCAAAATGGATTTTTATTTGAGTGCAGGCAGAGAGGAACTTGTATAGTTTGGGAGTAAATTTCTGAGTTTCAAGTTGGACCTGCAAAAATAAATAAAAGGTGAAGTGTGATGTGGCCATATGCAGCGCTCTAGGAAACCAGTCACTCTCTTTACCCAAATAGGCCACTTCATACCACCTGACCCCCCCCCCCCTCAGACAGCCAGAAGTTGGTGCCTACTGAGCTTGCTCAGTCCTGGTGGAACTGTTTTGGGGTTTTACTTAGGCATTTTTTTTAAAATCAACTTCTGCAAATTTGGGGGTTACTCCAAATCTGTTGCGAACTATCTCTCGTGCACGGATCTGTTTGGGTTACCTTTGAGATGACAGTCAGAGAATGAGTTCATTAGCATATGCAAGTGGAACAGCTTCCATTTTTTCGAGCCCCATTAAAAGAACGGGCAATTCATATGTAGGGATAACATATGAAACGAATGTGCTGGTGTGTGTGTTTATATGTGTGTGCATGGAAGTGTGTACACAAGATTCTGGGAGATCTTCTGCCTGCAATAGGTGTCTGCCTTCATTTATACTCTGCTTGTATACTTGGGGGGGGGGAGAGGAAAAAGCAATATTACAAAGACACTGTAAGTTCTCCAGTGCTCACCACTTATCATCTAAAGGAAATGAAATTCACAAGTTCAGCCCCTGGAAGTTCTTGCATCTCCGAGAGAGCTTTGGTACAGCCGAGTTGTAAGAGATTATAATTGTTTCTCTTCAGGCTGGCATTTATTTTCCTCTTGATCTACAAAGATATGAAGGCCTAAACAAATTCTACCGCCTGAAAGATACCGCGGTATCAGAAATGCAGGAAACAGAGCATTGGTTAAGACATCAAAAATGTCAGCACAGAATGTACTATATCTGATTTGTACTGTGGCTGTTCTCACTTCCCTGAGCTCGCTAAGGATTTTCCTCCTATCCTTCAGAATAAGTCATCTAACCGTGTAATGCTAATATTGTGTTTTAAAAGGTACACTTTGAGTGTGGAACTTGATAGGCAATTTCCTGGCCCCCTGCACAGTAGCAAGCACGTAAAAGGGAATTAAAAGAAAAGTATGATTGCTCATGCAATTAAGTCAGGTCTCAGTGACTTTAATGGAGTAGTGTGCTATAAGAATTCCAAAAATAGCCCCGCACAAAAAATGAATACCTGTATTTGCAAACAAGTGTCCTGGACATGTGAGGTTGGTTTTTTGGTATGCTTGAAATATCTGTGTGAGTAACCGATTAGGTTTTGCACATTCCAATCATAAGCTGTTGTCTATGGGTGTGTGCTGTAGAAAAAGATACAGGATGCTTGGGGGTTGGGAAGTGGACAGTTGCAATTATATTTGCATCAACAATCCTCATACAATTTATTCCCTGTAAAACTTTATGATATTTCCCTTTTCCTCACCACCACTACCACCCCCCAACCAAAAGGGCCACTCTACGGAATTCCCCCCAAATTCTGTCCAGCATTTTTGTGTGTTTGTAATCTGCCATTCCCTGCTCTCTCTCCAAATACAATGTGTTCCAGAATGACAGTAGGGGTGCATTCAGTTGTGGGGAATATTGCATTGGTTTTACTGATTGTAATGCTAGTCCTTCTGTCCCATTTTCTAATGTTCCTGTCACAATTGAGCACCTGTTGTATTATGGCACTGTGGCTATTTGACTGATACACCAGCATGTTGTGCTAAATTTCATTCACATCAGTGGGTGGGATGTAGCACAGAACAAATGGCATTGGACATCATTGCTACTCCTCCATCATTTCTGCATATGCACATGTCTGTTCCCCATCAGCCACCCATAAAAACAGCAGGAAATAATTGCGCACTGGTATGCCACCCCAAATTTTATGACTTTACAACCGTGATTTTGGGGATCAATGTGGTTGCAAACAGATTATTTCTGGAACAAATTCACACAGCGATGAGCATAAAACTTCCACTATGTTCTGCTAGATTTCCAAAAGTGGGCTTTGCATTGTGTGAAAAAGCTAAAATATAATGTAGAAACTAAGAATTCAGAAAACATTGGGAAAATGGAATAAACTGCTATGTAACTTCTGCCTTGGACTGGGGCACTGTAAATGCTGCCAATTGGTGGTTTAGGAAAAAAGGAAGTAGCAGTGTTACTGCCATTGCTAACAGTGATCCCCCCCCCACCCAAGAAACCATTGAAGACTTTATTCTCCCCCTACAGAAATTTGTTGCAATGGTCACCCCATTTTCTCTGTTCACTAATAGGGTGCAGAATTTCTAGAGATGGTGGACATATCCAACAGTAGATAATGTGCACCTTTTGTATTTTATTTTTTTAAAATAGGAACCCTGACGATCTTCTATTACTCAAGAAAGATGTGTGGGAAGGGACTTGATCCAGCCCCACACTGTCTCTCCCAGCCAACCGACTAGTGAGATTTTTAGCTACATTTAATAAGCTGTGCATACACAGAGATGGCTATTAGATTTGTAAGATGTATTGTGCTTGCAGTATCCCCCATTTTTGTATCTGTTTCGCTACCAAGGTGGGAAGAGTTCAATGAAAGCTTTGTTCCACACACATGTAGCCCTTGGGGTATATGGTTTGTAAAGTGTTACAAAGAGATTGACTGCAACCATTGCTCCTCCTATGACTTAGTAGCTGGGGTTTATGCTGGGTACGTGTTTCAGCCATCTACCAGCTCACTTCTCCACAAGCTGGCCTCAGAGCTAGTCCTGTTTACCCTCAGTTTAATAAAGCAACTGTTCCTCTGTTCTCTCGGAGCCTGCTGTGGTGCATGATTATATATTTGTGATTTTATATTTTGATTTTGTTCTGTGAACCGCCCTGAGACCTCCAGGTATGGGGTGGTATATAAACTCAATAAATAAATAAATACAATAAATTAATTAACAGGATGATGTGCAACTGGGTGGGGGACATTCTAGAGAAAATTTAAGTCCCTAGATGGATTGAGCTAAGAGATATTTCATACTGCATCCCCATGGGATTATACTATCCTTTCCAACTGAACCAACCAAAATGGACCTAACTTGTCATTCTGCATTCCACATGCCGTTGAATTCCTGTTCTAGCACTGCAGGGATATTTCATGTAAAAGAACCCCAAGGTTCTTGGCCTTGGTACTAGTTCTATTATTTTTTTCTAGTTACCGTATGTAAATATTAAATATAGCATTTGGTGACAGAGAGGAAAAAATACACACATTTGTAATGGCTAAATGTTAAAATGTTTGTTTCCAGATGGCAGGGGAATGTAGCTTTTGAAGTGAAGTCCCAGCCACCAGACCTAATGGAAGCAGCTGAATTATGTCTCTCAAGTCTGTATCCCACTCTGAAGAGTTCATGGAATGTAAAGAAAATGTACCTATTTTCAGCTGACAAATGTATGCTAATATAATATGATTTGCTATTGCAGCAGAAGCTATTTAAAAGTGATTTGAGAACGGATACTTGAAAACATCCATCACAGCTCTGAATTACATCTTGGTGAGAAGGTTAATGATTAAGTTTTCAGAATTCTTTCTTCCTGATAAAAACAATTCCTATCACATCAGTTTAAGGTAATAAACAGACAGTGAGCAAGTGGAATATTGAACCCAGATGAAGAAACCCAATTTAAAAATTCCTCTCATAACTTACTCAAGCTTTGTTGTTGTCATTTAAGGTTGAATTATTGGCCTGATTAATAAAGTGAGGATCCCATTTGAGAACAAGTTGGGAGGGGTCCTTATGGACAAATCGTATCATATTGTGTATTGGGCATGTGTTCAGCTCTTAAGCTGCTAGTGAAAACTGGCAGCAGAGTGCAGTGTGCAGGCATGAATGTTCACTCTTATGTTAGGAGTTAGGGGATTCCTCAGTTTGGGAGTTAGGAACCACACATTTCCTTTCTGCTTGCAAACTAAAGGGAGGCAAAGTGTGCTTGAAGAATGTACACCCACAGGTGCATGTTTTTACCACCACCTCCACTCCACTATCACTAATATCCATGGGCCTCCAGCAGTTGTTGAATGCAAGACTGATCTTCCCTAGCCATAGGCTATGCTACCTGGCCAGCAATGTCTGGAGGGACACACGTTTTCCACCCCTAATTTACATTGTGAAGATAACTGTTGAAAGAATAGAGGAAAAAGGCAACTGACTGAACACACATGAGTCCAATTCCTCTTCTTCAATTGTTTTAACTATGGGGATGCTTTAAACCAGTGATTCCCAAACTTGTTTTTATTCCATTACAATTTGAATTCCATAGAATTAAACCGGTAATGCAAAACATACAATATAAGAAACAAAAGAAGTAATAAAAAATACAATTAAATAGCAATGTGAATATTTAGCAAAATGTCAACCACAAATCCACAGACACACTGCAGACATCAGAATGAAGCCACTCCACTTTAACGGAAGGAATCTGTACACACAAATAATGTGTGAAGGGGGCTTTAGTGAAATAGCATTGTGTTGCATCCACAAGTGGTAAGTTTAGGCTTCCCGATCCACAGCACCTATTTCTACAGACCAAATGACATTCAGAAGAGTGATTGCACTTGCATGGGTTTGAACCAAGCCAAACCTACAACACTTGTGTGTTAGCACTTATGTGAAAATAGTGCTAACACTCCTCAGATTCCAATGCTTTTTACACCTCCTCTAGTATTTCAACCCATTTAGCAAAAAGAAAGCATGATAAAAGGCAGTTAGGCAGATAATCAGCTACATTATAAGCATAGAAGTGATGCAGAGGGCTCACTGTTAGGATGGTGTTAGTGGCTAAAGTTTTATTGCATTGCCATCCAATACTTCTTTCTGCAGAAGAATAAATTCAGATAAAGAAACTATATATTCTGGATCAGAATGCAGCTTTCTTTTCTAAGTGCTCTCTAAGTAAAGATAACATTTCATCTAATTTAGCCGTAGCAAAAAAATACATCTGAGTCACAATAAGTCTGTGTCACGTTACTGAGCTTTTGTTGCACAAGGAACTAACAAATAAAATGCTATTACACTTTAATACTTTGCTGGAAGGACCAAGAGGAGATACTTAGAAAGAACAAGTTCCTTTGCTTCAGATGTATTACAAGTTCTGGAACAGAACCCATAAATGAAAACAAAGAGAACATCACAAATCCAAATGTTTAAGAAATTATTCAGATAGACTCAGGACATTTTTATTGGAAGGTCTGCTAAATTTTAAATGTGCTTTTATCTCATGAAGGATGCACAGTTCACTTAAAAATAGAGGTTTAAATTATTTGAGGCGGGGGAACCTTTTCGTATTACAAAGCACTGTATTGCAACAAGTTTGCATTGACTACTTTTCATGCTCTTACAGTGTCTTAAGGACTTTTGCCTTCATGAGAGTTCATGATGGGCCGGGATAGCTCAGTTGGTAAAATATGAGACTCTTAATCTCAGGATTGTGGGTTTGAGTCCCATGTTGGGCAAAAGATTCCTGTGTTGCAGGGAGTTGGACTAGACGATCCTCATGGTCTCTTCCAACTTTACAATTCTATGATTCTTTAGGCTTTAACAAATATATAGCCCACCTGTCCAGATCAGATGATACTACTGAGATTTTAGCCCTGTTCAGGTCTTACTTGTGTCATGGCAAATGTGGTGAAAGGCACAATGGGAGCATCTGCCTGCTATTGGGCAAATGTTTGAAGTGGGGAGATTAAAATTTCAGGCTTATTAAATCTGTATGTCCTGAAGTGACTTAAAGGTTAAAAATACAATAATAAAATTACAATATATCTCTCATAACTGTATATCATTGGTTCTGCCCAAATGCACAGGAAAACAAAAGCTTATTTGCTTGCAGAAGTGTGGACCTCAAATTTAGTGCAAGTGTTTACTAGGAGACATTTGCATTAAAACACTGAAGAATGTTCATTTTTTTAAATGCAAATTGCTGCAGAAACTTGGAAAACTGAATTTAAGATCAGAAAAATGAGAAACTGAGAGAAGCAAAATGAACAGATTCTTCCACCCCTGCCTCTAATCTTCTATATCCAGTCCTCAAGACAATTCACATCACCCTTCTCTCGAACCCACACCCTCTTCCCATATGCCATCCCTGACTGAACCTCTCCGCAGGTGCTTTGTTCTGGATTGAATCTGTGCTTGAACTTTGTTCATGCTTCTTCCTTGCCTGAATGGTGGTTGAAGAGTGGGGAGGGTTTGTTGGAGAAACCTCTAGATTTTGCAGGTCTGGCCCTGCTCACTCTTGCCTCTGACTCCATACACTACAGCGATGTAGGATGTAGTTCTGGGCATGAGGAAGTGTGGCCTTTGGGCTAAAAAAAGCTTCTGTGCCACTGCTCTCACAGTATCAGGCTCAGCACCTAATACCACTGATCATGTTTTCCCAGAAGCTGGCTCATCCCAGTGGTTTCTACTGTGGCTGTTCAGTTCAGATGAAGAATGCATGTGTTATGGCATTACATGCAAAGCAACACGCGCACAAAATGATAGCCCATGTATAATCCTTTCGTATACCATAGTTTAAAGTAATGTGTTTTTATCCCTCTAAGCCAGATAAGCCACATAATATAATTTGAAAACATCTGAGTGATGCTATTGGGCCACCACAAGATTGGATTACAAATTGATAAGCTCCTACTTCAGCTTGCTGAACTGAAAAAAAAAAATCCTGTTTGGAACACATTTGGTTTTTTAAACAGCTCCTTTTCCAAATCCCATAGAACTGCGGGTTTGCCCTGTAAGAAACTGAAAATTGTTTGCATGGCTTTCACCCTCTTCTTCTATCCATTGGCAGTACTGCGATAAACACACAACTTTCAACAAGACATGGGATACTCTGTTTACTCTAACGGGAAGCATACTTCAACAGAAAATCAGAAAAGCATGTGTTGGCATTTGGAAAGAACATGCAGTGCCGAACTGTGAAGTGATGTATTGCATTCTGAGTTTTGAATAAGTGAGATATCTGGTTAGATTTTTTTTTTATCCCAAATGTACCTAGATTCAACAGAGAATTTTATTTATATAAATAAGACATTCCATTCTTCTGGATGATTTGCAAAGTTCCATGTGAAAAACCATATATGTTTCAGCTGAGATTCCTGCATTGCAGGACTAGATGCCTCTCGGGGTCCATTCTAACTCTGCAATTCTGTGATTGCTGAGAAAATTTGCAAACCTGTTGTTCTCCATATGTTTTGGACTATAACTCAAGTCAGCCCCAGCCAACACCATTGAAGGCTGGTGAAGCATTGTGCAAGGGCCATAGTTAAGTGACATAACATCTGTGTTGCATGAATACGATCCCAGTTTCGATCCCTGGCATCTTGAGATATACTCCCTGTCTGAAACCCTGGACAGCTGCAACTAGACAGTATAGAAAACTGAGTTTGATGGACCAATGGCCTGACTCGGTGTAAGGCACATTCCTATGTTCCTAGAATGCCTAGGGCAGTCAAATCAATGAAGCACTCTATATCATCAACAAATGCACATTTAAATTTACAGTAGGTCAGCATTTAGTATACAAAATGAACCATGAGGTGTGAGTGAGTGGGTAGCATTTCATACACAAACACATTGGATGCTTTGGGCATGTATAAATGAAAGGAATTTTGGAATTACTACTTCGTGAAGTGAGCACAAGAGTGGGAACAATATAGCTTCCTTTGTCTCCATGCTTCCTTTCCTTTCACTCTCCTTCAGGGACAGATTTAACGCTCAGTAAATATGAAGCATGTTCTCTAGTCTTGCCATCATTCACTTGTTCCACATGGAGGAGAGAGAGAAGTTGGAGAGCATCATGTCCCAGATGGGCAGGGGGTGAGAACATTTGTTGACCTTATACACTGTAAAATACACCCTGCTCCTCACCGGGAGCTTCCAAATGTTCGCGACAACTTTGATAAATAGAGTTGCCAACTCGAAAACATGAAAATTCTGGACAAATATTTTTTTTTTTAAGAAAACTGAAAACACAAGGATTTATGTGAAGAAATGAGATCAGTGTAGAGCATCTGAAGTAAGAAACATATAGGTCTCCATTCTCACATAAGTGCCACCTGGAGAAGGGTGTAGCTTAGTGGCAGAGCACCTCCTCAGTATGAAGAAGGCCCCAGGTTCAATCCCAGGTGTTTCCAGGTAGAACTGGGAGAAACGCTCTCCTAAAATCCTGGGAGCTGCTGGCAGTCTTGTAGACTAGATGACAAATGGTCTCACTCAGTATAAGGTAGTTTCAGAAATTGATGCCACAGTTAACTAGGTTCTGCCTTCACAGATAAATAACTCCCATTGCATGCTCAGAATCATAAAGGAGGCAGTTGAGGAAACCGACAGTCAAGCAGCAACCATGATGCACAGCTGAATTGCAGCTCCATGCACACTTCCCATGCAACCCATATGTCTAGGGAATTTGTAATTTGAATGGATTACTAAAGGATCGGCTAGCTAAAGTTCTCACCAGGTGCAACAAAGTGGAAGTATGGGCAATGTATAAACCACAACGACTCACCCCTCGAGTACATGACATGGCAAGCTGCACCTGCCAAAATTATCTTTTCTATGAAATCTTTAGAGGTACAGGAGCTCCGTCCTCAATCTTAACTGGCCTAGAGAAGGTACAGCTCTGAACCACCTTGCATGTGCATACCTCTGTCTGACACTTCATCTTTTTAAAAATACTTTTCACATCTGACTCTATCAATGAATGTTTGGAAGGGGGTGAAAAAAAATTGGTCTACAATTTTCTTCATTAGTCTCTGCACGATATAAACTTACTTGGCTTTTGGATAGTTCACAATTGTTCTGTTTGGTAGTGGTTTATTTACTGTCAATTTATTTGGCTTTTATCTAATTTAGAGGCGTAAGGGCCATTTGGAGGTGTTCAATAGTGTTCCAGAGGTCCACTCATCCTTTCGGTGTGGCGGTGTTGTGGGATGGCAGAGGCTCACTAAGGCCCGCACCACCTATCAGAAGCCAGATCCTGGCCACATATTGGCAAATGGGGATGCAGGCTCGGACATGGGCTGGACCAGGGGGCAGAGCCAACGGAGCAAAAAGGCTTCCCTCGGATCCACTCCCTGGCCATTTAAACAGCCCTCACCTGGGGCCCTACCTGATTTTCCTTCATTGGTTCCCCACCCACCCTTGGTTCAAGCTGATAGTCAAGGACTTTGTAGTGGATATAGTGGTCACCATATTATGGGGCTGGGTAGGAATTTGTCCACCAGGCAAATTGGTTCCAACCCGGTGGCTTTGCCTACCTCGTAGCAATTATCACAACTGGGTTGGGCATTGGGGCAATCCTTTGTCTTGGACGGAGGGAGGTTGTAGTCTTTGCTTACCCCTCCAAATGCTGGGGTATCCCGTTAAAGGGATCCAGGGGTGTGGTCATGTCTGCCTGCACAGGCAGGGCCAGGTTGATAGCACTCCCCCAGATGGTGGTCCCTTTGGGGGGTCATACTATTTGATGTAAGTCTTAGGGCCCCTTGCCTGGATTGGCCTACACGTCACTTCTGGTGGGTGGGCCGAAGCATTTTGATTGCCCCATGTCCAAGCCAAACCTCTTTCATCTGTGTTCAATAAAGATGTGGCCTGTTTCAATCCAAACCAGTCTTAGTGGTCTTTCATTTATCTGGAGACTGGGGACTGGGGAGAATTTCAGAGTGAAACACACATGGAGAGTGCCATGTCCTGCAGAACATTATTCCAACAAGAAAAGTTGTTGAGCACGTAACAGAAAATAGATAACTCTTCTCTGTCTGTCTTTAAAAATCTCTAATCAAGAATTATACAAAAATGATTCTAACTCTAAAATTGATTATAAACTAAAAGGATTTTAATTACATTATACTCAGAGAAATAATTTAATTTAACTACACAGACAAGAGGGATCAGATACTTTGCCTAGGCATTTTTTCAAATTAAAATATTCAGGAGGAAATTTGAATGTAATGGTTAGATTGCCTTTCTTTTCATTATGCCTTTATCAATGATTATAGCGATGGGATGTATTCTTGTAAGTCCTTTTGAAAAACTATTATCTGATCACCTAGAGCTCCCATGCCTGAATGTCAAAAGCTTTTAGGATAGATTTAAGTATGCAATTCCTGGTTAAGATATGAATATTAAAGCAAGATTTGGGGATAGTATTGCTGTCACATGCATTTTCTTCTGGTATTTCCAGCATTGGGACACACTTGATGCTAGCTCTTGTAATAATTCAACAGACACCCCATATAAGAGGGTGAGAACTTTATTAGAATGAGAAAAAAGTCCCTTCCTGCTTCCTACGAGGACATAACTAAAACTACCAACATGACTGGAAATAAAACTGAATAAAAGCACTGCAGTCTGTAATGTTGTGCTTATGAGTGCTCACCTCCTGAAGCACAGGTTTGGCCCTTAAAGACGTATACTTGAGCAGGTGAAGATCACCCAAATGCCCAAATGCCTATAACAGATGCAACCCCTGCTGAGTGTTATCTCTCTTAAGCTAGGCCTGAGCACACTGTTATTCTGCAAATACCATTTGAGCCACAGTTTCTGTCTAAGTTTGTTGGCAACTATGCTCCTCCACCCTCTACTTGAAGCAATCCTACATAAAGTACTGGTTGCATCGCTCTTCAAAAACGTAGATTAAAATTCTCATGTTTTGTACCCAGCTACTAGCTGCAGACTGCGCCCAACTCCAGGTTATCTCCCAGCTAATGTGCTGTGCTGTCACCAGTCAGCCACACTGCCTTTTCCACCGCCTTGCCCCACCCTCCAGCCTTAGGAGCCTTCATAAGGAACTGTTTCCCAAGGAAGAAGGGTGAGGGGGGAGAGAGACTCTGTTTTGCCATCAGGGCTGGGTGGTTTTAACCTGTGCTGCCTACCTACCAGTCTGAGGAAACCTTCAGAAGGAAGCTACTCCCAACAGACATTAGGTGTTGTGTGTTTAATGAGCTGAACAGAGTCAAGGTTAGAGTCATGGAGGTGTGGAGAGTGTGTCTTTGAATTTAACCCGGGCTAGTTTATTTTTTGGTTGTATTTGTTAATGTTGTTTTATAGGTTATAAATGCTGTATTGATTTGGTAATCACACAACATGGCTTGTTGCTTAATTATGATAATTATTTTCTTTTACCTTGTGTTGCTTTGTTAACAGTGTTTCATAGGTTGTAACTGTTCCCACTAATGAACTGTCAATTAGTCTAAATGATTTGTGCTGCATTTGTGATGCTCTATTATGTTGTATCATGTTATTGTTATTTATTGTTTGTAAGCACTTTGGGAGTCATTTGAATGAAGAGCGGCATAGGCATATAATAGATAAATAGATAACATTAACAATTTCATCTCTCCTACATGTGGTTGTCATGAAGAGTCTAGCAGCAACAATCTAGTGCTTATACTTGTATGGGATTCTAGTAATCCTTCTGGAACAATAAGGCCTTCTCCGTCTCTGACTTGAGCTTATCATTGTGGTTTATTTTCACTAAATAGTATATAATGGCTGGTTGTGTATCAGATTGGTGAATGCAAAGCCATACAACAGCAATAGAAGATCTTGACTCCCATCTGCAAACAGCTGCAAACTGGTATAGTGTAGAATGCAAACTGGTATAGTATAGAATGCAAATCTAACTGTCTCTCTGAATCACCCAAATTGTACATGGGACAAAAATGTCTCCATCTCAAACTGATAGGAATCACAGGCCAGCAGGGTGAAAATCTGGAATTTAAAAAAAAACCCAACACAGTCAGCACATTGGAAAATTGATGTGTAGTTGTTAAGGTTGAGAATGTAGTCCAGGTTACCTCCCATTTTTATGGGGTATGTTTCCATAACAAATCGACGTGATGGGGCAAATGTCATATACAATTTGGGCAACTCCCTTATAATAATTACTGAGGTTGGAGCTCCAGAAATCGCTCTTTACTATCACATACTAGGCAAAGCCAATCTGTATGACAATGGATCCCACAATGTTGTCTAGAGGTGGCCATAAACTATATTTATGTAGCTTTAAACTCTGTGGAACCTTTCCAGGACCACCAGTAGCATCTCCTGATGTATTCCCAGAAGAATGGTAAATGTGAAATACGATCCATGTGTATATCAGGAATTCCTTGGCCTCTCCATTGAGAAGCAGCTGCTGATAAGTTTGGATGGTTTTTTTCTTCCCACAGCTACAAACAATCTTCAATTTTTCATAGATGCTGGAATATGAAGCCAGCTTTCATCCTTCTGAACCAACACTGTGTAATCCTTGGAAATCCACATGGACCTATCTGCCTTAATGAGTGGTAAAATCAGGGTGGCCTAGTGGGAAAATTGGACTGGTTCCAGAATGCCTTGTTTCTCCAGATGCTATATCTCTGCTTTCACTTACTGAGTAGGGCACGTGGCACTGAGCAGGGTCTGAGGGAAAAAAATATGAGGCTCTGCATCTGGACTCACATAGATTTTTACTGTCATCTAGTTAGTGCTCGCAATATTGAAGGAAATACCTCTTTTCCTTGCTCCAATAATTTTTCCAGCAACTGCAGCCTCAAAGAAATGCTGTGCCAATCCAATCTGTTTCTATAGCCAATTCCACTCTGGTGTGATCTTTTTCACACCAACCACAAAAGTAGATCCCTGCCTTGTTGGCTTAACGTCAGGCTGGGGAACTCAAGGCCCTCCCAATGTTGCTGGACTACATATCACCATCCCTGATCATTGGCCATACTGGCTGGGGCTGATGGAACTGAAATCCAACAACTTCTGGAGGTCCACAGGTTCCCTGCCTTTGCTGGTGAGGGGACTCATCCTTCTAGTATAGGTCACTTTAAAGGAACATTCCTGCAGACAGAAGAGTGTTGATGTGGTCAATGGGCTGGAAAATATGCCCTCCACTATAATGTAACTACTGCCCCAGGTTCCAATTCCATGAGACCTGTGACAACCACGTGCCCATATTGATGGTGAACGGGTTATCACTGCCAGATAAACAAAAGCCGATGTTCAGGGTGATTCAGGAATTAGGAGTTGAGAGCACTTCCACATACAAATACTTTGCCACCTCAAGTCTCCAAATAGACCATTCCATGCGTGTGTGTGTCAGAAACCCCACTCAGCTTTGAATTCTGAAAATGGGCAAAAAGGAGCTAGGCCTAATCCAAGGCTTGTTCACACAAGCACAGCAGCTGTGAAAAAAAAGTCAGCTCTTCTACCTCCAGCCTATGGCAAGCAGTAAAGTGAAACCCAGCATAATACACCAAGCAAAGCTGCTCCGTCTTTTGTTCAGGATGCTATCGCTAGCTTGCTATTCTGTCACCCAGACAGCCTGCCAGTGTGGAATTTCTTTCTCAGATTCAGTATGTATCGTGTTCTGCATAAAACCAAGCAGTGCAGCTGAATATGATGTCTCTCAAATTCAATTGGCATGTCTATAATGAGCAAATATTTGCTATAACAGGACAGGTGAATTTATTAGCATGCTTTAGCATTCCTAACCAATAACTTGGTGGTCCAATTAATGTTGCGGCTTTTTTTCTACTGGGCTCTTTTCTGTAGCAGATCCTGATATTACTTTCAGCGTGGGTGGTGGGCTGGGCAAGTCTTCTGCCTCCCGTCTCCTTTTAGCGTTTATAGTCTTCCCTTTCATTAATTGTGGTGCTGCTGTGCCCCACATGATGTATCATTGTTCTACTTACTGCTTCTCTTATCGTCCTTACACATATCCTTTTGATCAACTTCATTCATAATTTTGTAATAATTATAACAGCATAATTATGACAGCATGTGCAACTGTTTTCTAAAGGCTTTGTTTTTTATGATACATATGTTTATAATATATACTCCTATTTTTAATTTTCTTGAGTCTTTATTTTTATGAGATATATATCCATGTTGTTTTTTCTGTATTAGGCATAAAGCCTTGCAAAAACCTTCTTCCTCTGAGTGACTCGGCTTCAGTCTATTAAATACAGTCACTGCGCATAATAATTCCAATCGTCAGAGGAAGATTGTTGTTGCTTGTGCTGCCAAAGTGGCGCAACCCACCCGCAAGAGGGAGGTGTAAGCAGTGAAAGATACTCTGGGTCCAGTGTGACTTTCATGCTCTTTATTCAGCTCATAGTAGTAAGGAATGCAGTTCCCCCAAAACGTTTGCTTTATATACACTATTTACACAATGGGCCCCACATGATTGGCTAATTCCGGATACTCCTGTATGCCAATCGGAATGCGGATTCACTTCCACCTGGAGCTGGATTGGGTGGCTCCTGCGGACCAATCAGACTGCTGCAATCTCAATCCTATTGTTCTGGGACCAGTCAGACTGCTGCAATCTCAATCCTATTGTTCTAGGACCAATCAGGCTGGTGCATTTTGGATCCTATTCAACTCAGTACATAACAAGCAGACACAGGAAAAGCCTATGGTGAGCAGAAGTACAGCAAATCTTTAGGAACGAGAGACAGAAAGAGAGAAATCCCAGTTAGAACTGAGTATGTTCACAGGCAGAAAACGCAGACTGATTGTTGGAGAACAGGTGGAGTGACTGAAATACTGAACAGCCGCACTCTACACTTCAACATATTGTCACTCACATAGGATTCATCAAATCTTGAGCCAGCTTGATTTGATACATCTTGCTCGCCATGGGATAGAGCTGGCACAGCACAGGCTTTCCCTCACCATCACAAAATTCATAAGTGTTCACGTTAAAGTGCTCTGAGTTTGCTTTTGCGCAGAGGTCTAATACATCTAGCAATAAAATCAACACTAAGGCACATTGGCTATGACTCAAAATGTTGTGTGAGGGGAAAAGTAAAACAGCTTGGACCTGGAGGGAACCTCCAACCATGTCTGCTGGACAAGAGCATGGTCTCTGTATAGCCTGCTTGTGTAACTCAGTGCAGCAAAATATTGGGCTTTATCCAATTAAATTCTACTTGGAGTGTTGTTGTTGTTCAGTCGTTCAGTCGTGTCCGACTCTTCGTGACCCCATGGACCAGAGCACGCCAGGCATGCCTATCCTTCACTGCCTCTCGCAGTTTGGCCAAACTCATGTTAGTAGCTTCTATCCACAACCGAGCGTCCTTTCGGGTTTGGCCCAGCCGCTTCATCAGCTCTGGATCTACTTGTAGTTGTCCTCCGCTCTTCCGCAGTAGCATGTTGGACGCCTTCCGACCTGAGGGGCTCATCTTCCAGCGTCATATCTTTTATATGCCTGTTGTCTTTGTCCATGGAGTTTTCTTGGCAGGGATAC
Organism: Lacerta agilis; assembly: GCF_009819535.1. Classification (NCBI taxonomy): domain Eukaryota; kingdom Metazoa; phylum Chordata; class Lepidosauria; order Squamata; family Lacertidae; genus Lacerta; species Lacerta agilis. The sequence continues at coordinate 65,694,040 of NC_046316.1, read as the reverse complement.
TGGAGTGGCTTGCCAGTTCCTTCTCCAGGTGGATCACGTTTGGTCCAAACTCTCCACTATGACCTGTCCATCTTGACCTGTCCATAGCTTCCCTGAGTAATTCAAGCCCCTTCGCCACGACAAGGCAGTGATCCATGAAGGGGCTACTTGGAGTAGCCCCATTGAAATTAATGGACCTAATGTAATCATGATTACTAATTTCAATTCCATTGAGTAATACTTAGTTGACTAGCACAAAATGGACCTAAATTAGTCATGTCCATTAATTTCAATGGGGCTACTCTGAGTAGATGGGACATGGGTGGTGCTGTGGTCTAAACTACTGAGCCTAGGGCTTGCCAATCAGAAGGTCAGCAGTTTGAATCCCTGTGACGGGGTGAGCTCCCATTGCTGGGTCCTAGCTCCTGCCAACCTAGCAGTTCAAAAGCATGTCAAACTGCAAGTAGATAAATCCGGTGGGAAGGTAAATGGCGTTTATGTGTGCTGCTCTGGTTTTGCCAGCAGCGGCTTAGTCATGCTGGCCACATGACCCAGAAAAACTGTCTGGGGACAAACGTTGGCTCCCTCGGCCAGTAAAGCGAGATGAGCGCCGCAACCCCAGAGTCATTTGCGACTGGACTTAACTTTCAGGGGTCCTTTACCTTTACCTTTTACTCTGAGTAGAACAAACATTGGATGCAACCCAATGGGTTTCATCACTGCTACAATCTGGTATTTTCCATGTGCTCTATATTATTGTAGCATACAATAGCTGAAACAACCCAGGCATATTCCCAGTTTGAGTCAGTACTGCAGCTCTAACAATCAGAGGAAGCAAAATAGTTAGAACAGACAAAGGAGAAATGGGCTTAAGTAAAACAATTGTAAATAATCACAGTGTGAGGCTTGTAAGATCTCCCAGATGCATCAATGTAATACATACTCCTTAACATTCTGATTTAGGACAACTGAATAGTAGAATAGCACAGTCTACTTTTGGATAAATATGCTATGAGCAACAAGATGAGCAAAGGCCCTTAACTAACTAGCAGCATAATATACCATAATGAGTGGAGAATGTATTATATGAAGCCACGTATGAAGCCAAATTATTATGCTGCACATGTTCAAGCTCTCATGCCAAGGCTTGTACAATTTCCTGCTTTGCTGCTAAAATACTTCTGTTCTTTCCCAGCGATTCCCTAATCCACATGAAACAACACAACCCTCCTCTCAATGTCTTGTATCGCCTTTGCACTAGTGCACTCTGGTCTCCATCTGTCTTCAAGTGAAAAGTCACTCTCTCTCTCTCTCCCCTTCCCCACTCTCTCCCCTTAATTAATAAATTGCAGCCCTAATCAGATGTGACATTTATTTTGTTCTTAGGCCAGTCACCTGTGCCAGCCCCCTCAGGGATTTGGCAATGGAGATGGGAAGTGCAGCATCAAAGCCCCCACTCAGTTCATCCGAACAGACACTGACACACACTCACCATATCAGGAAGAGCAGCAGACACTGCCTTGTACATATCAAAGCATGGAGAATACTCCAGCCCAATTATGTTCTCAAAGGCATGTGGACCAGCCATGAAAACCAGTCAAGGATTCATGAGTTCCTAGCTGATGACTCACTGCAGTTGAATGTGGCAGTGAATGTGGTGCAGCTAAGAAAATTACTTATTGCAGAAGTGTTGGGAAGGCCCTGACTCAGTTGATCAAAATGTGATACGTGGCCATGGCACACACAAACACTGGGTGAGGATTTTGTCCAACAGGATATCCCAAAGCACTGAAGCACTTGACAATGTAAGGTCTGTGAAGCTTGCTTCCTCCTTATGGTAGGCTTTTATCAGCCTCAAAATTTCTTTTTCCAGGCCCCTCAGTGGTCGCAAAACCATTTTTCCCTAGTATTGTTAGCAATGGAACAGAAACCAACCCGAATCACTGATGGTTTATTTTATTTGTGTGGTTCAAGTTGGTGGCCATGCTCATGCTGCTACCTGAACACCTGGAAGTGTGTTGCACCAGGTCAGATCACTGGTATTGCTAAACCAGTATCACAGACCTATAGCCACAGCTTCTTTTAATTGTAGGTGTAGCTGCCATTGAAAGGTTCTGACGTGTACCTGATGGCTTGATACGGCTGGTCACATAGGACAAAATATGACACATTCAGGGTGCAATGCAAACTCCATCCTCCTTTCTGCAGAGCTCCATCTGCAGAGCTGCTGCTCACCATGGTAAAATGTTGAGGAAATGATCCTCCAGAGCATTCTGGATTGGAGCCAGTGCAATCACACAATGGCAGTGAGAGTGGCTCAAGATCCAGTGGATCTTGGACTGACTCAACCCTGCCCATCATCAGAAATTGAGGTGCTGGGTTTTCTGCTGCCTCTCACAAGTTGGGATCCCACCAGCAAGCCTCCCACTCACCCATTTGGTGGGTGGAAAGCAGGGGTTGGTGCTCACAACATTGGCCATTGGATACCTCTGTCAAATCCAAACACTACCATCCCTCCATAACTGGTGTGAGGGTTTTTTGTGTTAAAAAAATGTTCTGCCCATGACTCTATAGATAACATATGGGCATGTTTTGATCTCATACAGCATCACAAAGTGGGGCCTGGAAGCAATGCTAGTGAACAGAGTGTGAGGTACATCCCAATATCATATGAAGCCAAGGAACAAATCCTTAACAATAGTAATGTCTTTGTGGCTCTCTTTACCAAAGTGTTGTTCTGCTGTACTGGAGGCCATAATCTGATCTTCATCTCAAGTGGCCAGCACTATTGGGTGTCATCTGTTGCTGCCTTCCAACTGTGAGGTGTCTGAATTTCAGGCACAGTGTGCCACTAGCTACTCAAGCAACTCTGTGATGAAAGAGACTATTGTAGTGCCTCCACAGTTGTGACAATGCAAACTGAAGTCTAATGCTCCAAATAAGAATAAGTGTACTATTGTATGAGAACCTGAGAATGGGAGAGCCGGATGGTGTGTTAACTGATCTGTTCATTGTATGCTGAATGTACGTAGACAGCTATGAAGCTGAAAGTGAAACATGATGTGTGTAACTTAACAGAAGTTTCTAAAGTGTGGAAAGTCTATAGATGCACAGAGCAGAGACTAGTGCATGTCCTCACAATACTCAGCCTGGAAAACAAGATTTTCCACTAGATGGAGAAATGGCAAGTTTGCAATTTGTTTTGAATGTCTTGTCTGTGCAAGCCATTGGTGAGACTCAGGCATGCAACAAAAACATCCTTACTTTTTCAAGTCTTTTGATGCAACTATCTGAGTTCATTGCTGTGTGTGCACATGTGCAATTCCACACCTACATGACTGTTGTGTAGCTCTCTGCATCTTCAAAAAGTGTCACTTGGCCTATACTGAATACAGCCTATCCCTAGGGAGCCTTTTTCAGCCTGAGGGCCTCATTGCCTTCAAGGCAACCTTCCAGGAGCCACATGCTATTGGTGGTTGGGGTGAGGGTCAAGGGTGGTCAAAGCAATACATGTAAATGTTGCCTTTGTATGGTAGGCTGGTTTCTAGACACATTCATTTCCACACTCCCCATTTTCCATTCAGGCAAGCAAGATGCATTTTCAGAGTTGAAGGACACATTCCAGTCAGTCAAAGATACTTGATGAAGGTGTGAAACAGAATCAGTGAGGAGTGTAGCCTAGAAAGGTCATGAGGGCCAGAAACAGGGGCCTGGAAACCCAAAGCCAGTTCCCAGGTTTACTTCTTCCTGAAGCAGTCGAGCTTTGTGAACAGAAGTATATGATCATCACTACCTGTTTGAGGGGTTTCTTATATTTTTGTTGTTGTAAGCCACCTGGCTTTATTTGGTAAAAAAAAACCAAAAAAACAACAACCCACCTATATAAAATGATTGAATTAAAAATAAGTCCCTGTTTGCATTTTTTTAAAATTGACTTTGGTTTGATAGGTATTCCTGGTTTGCTTGTACATTTCTTCATTTCTTGATTTGACCAAAAATAATATTTTCGATGCAATAAACAACCTGTGAAGGTGACCCAGATGTAGAAGTTCCTTAGTGACCACCTGAGTTTGCTTCGCCAGACATGGAGTGGCATAGGTGTTTTGCTATTTATTTTAGATCGCTGATGTGCAAGAAATTACATCCCTATAGGCATATTCTTTATCAATCCTTAAAATTTGTAATTACAGAGGGTTGCATCTGACTAAGTCATGCTTAGAGGGGACCCACGAAAATTGATTGAAGTTAATTACGTCTATTCATTTGAATAGGTCTATTGTAAGGCTGACTTTAAAAGGGACACGGGTGGCACAGTGGTCTAAACCGCAGAGCCTAGGGCTTGCCGATCAGAAGGTTGGCGGTTTGAATCCCCACAGCGGGGTGAGCTCCCGTTGCTTGGTCCCAGCCCCTGCAAACCTAGCAGTTCGAAAGCACGTCAAAGTGCAAGCAGATAAATAGTTACTGCTCCGGCGGGAAGGTAAATGGCATTTCCGTGCACTGCTCTGGTTCAACAGAAGCGGCTTAGTCATTCTAGCCACATGACCCGGAAGCTGTCTGCAGACAAACGTTGGCTCCCTCAGCCAGTAAAGCGAGATGAGCGCCACAACCCTAGAGTCATCTGCGACTGGACCTAACTGTCAGGGGTACCTTTACCTTTAAGTATGACTTAGATATAACTCATTTGAAATAAATGAACACACACACACATTTGTAGTCAGATGTTAAATTGCAGACTATCTTGCTTCTGTTGCTTTGTAAAAATGATAATAATAGTAAATATCCTGAACGAATTCAATGTGTGGATTCTAATGGACTTTAAGGAATACTTCGGAAGATTCAAAGGAGACGCTCACTTGTTTCTGTTAATAATGCCCTATGGCTGCATGAAATCAGATGCCAATGAGCAACATATTGTAAAAATATTGTAAATTCATGAGCTCTGTTCTAAAGAATGTACAGTTCAAAGCCCTTCTTCCACAAATATTTTGGAACATGTTTCACAGGTTGGGAAGTAATAGCCAGATTGTAACAAATAATGTGTGTCTTAGGATTCGTTAAGTATTTTGATTGTGGGCTCAATCACATGATTGCAATAATGATGCAAGTGCAACCATGAATTTCCAGAAACCATGTACAGCCAAAAATCAGAACTTATCAATGGAGCCTCACATATAGTCTTGTTCAACAATGTGGGAAGCAGTTAAGTATTCCAGTCCCTGTTCCGGTACTGACAGCTGTGATTGTGTGTATGGGACTACACAATAAAGTCTTTTATGTGAATAACTTCTTACAAATCTAGTTTCCAGATGAGAAACTGGGCTACAAGCCTCACCCGTCTGCCAGAAGAGAAGACTGGTGCAAATCTTTACAGAGATGTGCCAAATAGTGATTCGTGCTCGATGTATCTTAAAGAGAATTATAGTCAGTGTGTGTGTGTGTGTGCATACAGGCACATAGATGCATGTCCACACGTGCACACATCCCTCTATGCATAATGATTAGAGAAAGAGGGAAGGAAGGAGAGGGAGAGCTCCATGCATAATGATTATATGAACTAGCCTTGGAAATGACATGAGTGACGAAAAGCATGCATGAATCTGCTTCTTTTGTGGGTCAGATCTACTTGATCCTCAGGATGGAGAATTTTATTTGGTCTACATTTTTAAGCAAACTGGCCTAGTTTCTCAGTCATATGCACAGATGGGAATGTCAGCATACAGATGGTTGCTGGCTGAGGTTTGTGAGGAAATGCCCCATTCACCCTAAAGGACTATCACCCACTACCTAATAACAAGGAAAGTTGTGTTTTCTTCGTTTTTAAATTTAATCAGTTCCTCATATGCAATCAGCAGATTAAGGGCTAGATTAGTTGACTATATAAACTTAACTGCCTGATTTTTCTTTTATACTTATGAGTACATGTGTGGTTTTTGAATGATACGTGTGCATGTTTTACAACAAAGTCAAACTCTGAGTACACTAACAGAAATAAGTATGGTGAATACAGCTAACCTAAGTGCATCAATTTCAGTGGGTATATTACTGTAAATATAACCATATTGGCTGCAACATCACACACATACAAACATATTGCTAGCAATGCTTCCATATTCAAGGCGCCATTGCTCTTCCTATCAAAATTTTGGGATTGAGAGAAATATTTAGTCCGTAGGTCCCATGGGCTTTGTTGTGGAATAGGCATTGATACAGCATACAAAAGCTATGCTTCACTATGAGATATCCACTCTGATTATTTTTTCCAGTGTGGCTTTTCATGGTTCTGCATTTATTGACTTTTGAGAGGGCAGTTTAGTCTATTTACTCCTTTTCACTGTGTGCAGTTGTCATTAGATTTTGCCATTACGGTGCCTCTTTGCTCTTATCTTATTTATTTTGCTACCAATTGCAGTCTATCAAATGAAGAGATAAGATGAAAAGAAAATTGATATTGAAAATTGAAGCAAAGACAGATTAACACAAAGGTCTCGTCATACACAAAGATAAGTAAGAAACACTTTCCCAACATTCACAGCATTTGTCCTTCTGCCTCATGGGGTCAGAAAATGTCATTTTTAACTGTCAGATGGCATACCCAGTTTTATTTTGTTCTGAATATTCCCCCCCCCCCCAGTATTTGAAAGATGAAACGATATAATTATATTAGACATGATATAATAACACAGGGCCTATAGAGATTGCTGGTGTTTTAGAATGTGAACGATACATTTCCGGTTGTTAATAACTTAATTAATAGTGCTAAGCTAAAAGCGGGCATAGCAGCCTATTTGACAGCCATCCTCTGATGTGGATCCAAATCATAGCTGTCAACTTTTCCCTTTTCTTGTGAGGAATCCTATTCGGAATAAGGGAATTTCCCTTAAAAGAAGGGAAAAGTTGACAGCTAAGATCCAAATGGGCTTCATATCATGTCCATATCAGAAGGTGGAGACCTTGAAGGAGGATCAGGATCAGGTGAAGCAGGACCCCCACATATGAGAAACACCAGCATTGATAGCTTCCCCAAGGTGTCCATTATTCTTGCAGAGCCTTTGGACTTGAACATCCTAGCACAGGAGGTACAGGGCACCTGGTCAGATTCTGGATGCTTCCCCTCTGCCCTAGTCAGCCCTAGGAGAGATGACAAGTCAGAAAGAAACCACAGGGTTACCTGCAGAATGCAAAGCTAGCAGCATGACAGAGCCCATATTAAGAGAATATTCAGGAAGGGGTTGGGAACTGTTGAGGGATGTTGATTTAGGCCCGGCTGAGAACCATGAGTGGGCAACTCTTCTGCTTCCTGTAAAAGCTCCTTGTCTGAGCCAGGCCAATACTGATGTAAAGACCACTTGAGCTCTCTAGAAAACTCCCAGCTCCCTTTTGTGATCAGCCAACTTCATTTGCACCTGAAGGAGCATCTCCAACACCATCGTTCAGCCTGGACACTGAGGTCCAGCTCTGAGCGCCTTCTGTCGGTTCCCTCACTGCAAGAAGCGAAGTTACAGGGAACCAGGCAAAGGGCCTTCTCAGTAGTGGCGCCCGCCCTGTGGAACGCCCTCCTACCAGATGTTTTTTTCCTTTGACAACTACCAGACTATTAGAAGACATCTGAAGGCAGCCCTGTTTAGGGAAGCTTTTAATATCTGAAGGACTATTGTATTCTAATATTTTGTTGGAAGCCGCCCAGAGTGGCTGGGGAAACCCAGCCAAATGGGCGGTGTATAAATAAATAATAATTGTTGTTGTTTGTTTGTTTGTTTGTTTGTTGTTGTTGTTGTATCATCTGATATCTCCCTTCAACCAGGGAGACAGGAACACCCACACTTTATGCCCACAATATGGAAAGTAGTCAGGGTAAACATAAAATTTCAGCTGGTATTCATAGTTTGATTGATCCATTCTACCCTGAGTAAAAGAACAGCCATATTAATAGCCACAAAAAGCAATCATCATGCATATTTCTATCTGTATTGTCTTAATAAAAATCACAGCATCAAGGAACCCGAATAGCTTTTTACAATCAGACAGAAGAACAAAACAAACAGCCGAGAAACAGTTCAAGGTCTTTTGTTAAGTTAGAGTCTTACAGCTCTTTCAGTGCTTCATGTTTAACATCCCCACCAAAAGTCATAATATGTAGAATCATAAAGAATAGTGCTTCAAGGCTGAGTGATCATTTTCACAGAGGTGTGTGATAGCAACAATGTGTGTTAATTGCTGAACTGAAGGGTCTCAGACCACGCTAGAATATTTCAGCAGAAATGGAATAATTAAATCATATAGGACCCTGAGGACAAAGGGAGTATCAAGGATGTTTGGCATAAAGTTGCATGACAAAAGGAAAAATGAAAATATTCAAAACATCATAATAGGCCGGTTAAAATGTTAGAAATGGTAATGTTCTGCATTTGCAGTCCAGTGGATACTTTGACTGCAGCATAATTGAAATCAGATTTCTCTAGCTAAGCAAGAGGCTACTAAATGAACACCTTTGGTGCAACAATTTATTCCCTATATTTTCAGTACAGCTGAGATGCTCACTAATCAGCACTTCTACATGGCCTGGGGATTCTAATTATGTTGGTGCATTCAAACCAGATTTTATGCACTTAAAACACACACACACACACACACACACCCCTACACAGAACCCCCTGAATCTGAAGCAGAAAGAACATTAGAATGATACTGAAGGACTGTTTGATTTTGCAAATATTTCTTTTGGCATGTAGAGGCAGTACAAAGTATGCAACAAAGGAAATGCAGCAAAGGGAAAACAACAACATAGAAATAGACATCATAGTAATAAATTTCCATTTATATGAGCCCTATTTAGGCATCAGTAGTTACTGTATACACCCCCACCCCAGTTACACACTCCTCCGCCAGAGTCTACATGCATAGCACAAAGTCTGCACAGAGGGAACTTCTATGCACACATATCCAAAGGCTCCCCTGGGGTCAGAAACCCTGATCATTCTTCCAAGTGGAATGATCCTTACTCCCTTTGTTGTTCTGCATTGAGATTTAACGATGCCTGAATAGGGCCCATCTCACACAGGGGAGTACTGAAGGTTTTCCCATATAAGAAAATCTATGAGATTGTCCTCATAGAACTTTCATTTTTTTAGTCTCCCAGGCTCTGTTTTCTTGGCTGATAATCTTGGTATGTTATTCAGAGGACAACAGATGAGGTCTGGTGGCTACCTTATTGCTTTTACATGTGGTTGTTAGAAGTATTAATACATACAGTACAACACCTTGTGTTCTTTAGGAGAGGATGCCTAAGAAATTTAATAACTGGATAAATGATACAAGGGGTGTGCTAGGACTGATTTCTTCCAAATGGATAGCTTCTTCCTCCACCCCCCAGACTTCTCAGTGGAAGCTACCACAACTTAGTTGCTGATAATGTCTTTAGGGGGTGGGGGGGGGAATGCAAAGATATATGATGTCCTTCCTAGATTTAGACAAACAAATCTCTTTTTGATGTCTTAATTATGCAAGATCATATTACCATATTAGTTTAGCATTTGCAAGTATTTGGGCAATCAGATTATTTGTGCCAATGTACTTCTTAATTGCAATATAATTTAATCAAGAATACACAGTGCCCCACAGCAAAAGGCTTAGGTGCCATACTGAGATTGCATGCCATTATAGTATGGCTAATTAAGGCCCATGGGCAATGAGGCCCTCTTAATTAAACTTCTTGCATAAAAATTATTTTTTAAATAAAATACCGAAATCTGTAATTAAACACAATAACTAATTGAAATATTTTTTCCTCGTAATGCTTACAGAGCATTATAATGTCCCTCTTCATCAAACGCTTTGGAGGACAGAGAGCATCAATGGCAAATGAGGAAAAAATTAGGAGCGGAAAATAATGACCAAGGAGGATCAGAGATGACATAAAACCTATAAAGATGTATATTCTGTAATGGCTCCATAATTACTGAAACTTGGCTTGGCCAAGTACCAATTGTCATTACTTCAGGACTCTAAAAATACATCATAAGACACTTTGGTGCCCTATGAGAGATGCTGCGCTGAATATGATGATTTGGATTATTTGCATGTGTGCAAAAAGTAAAGCCATTGTGCAGCGTTTGTGTGTGTGCATTCGTGCATACTGTTCTCAGAGCCCTTTTCAGATACTGATGATTAATCCAGAGGTTCAGGGGAAATTGCATTAAAAGCAGTTGCAAAAGGATACAAATGGGGGAGAAATGTGATTAAGTTTGTTTTTAAATATGTACTTGCCAAATTTGCACTTTACAAAACAATGTGTGAACACAGCTGTCCTTTGAAATTCGCGCTTCTCCAAATTTTGCAATGCATTTCTGCAGCCAAGTAATCAAAAATGCATATATTAGGGTAAAATGTGCATTAAAATGTATTTTATATTGAAAATAGCATACAAAAATGCATTACCAGTATGTTATGGGGAAATGCTTTGCAAAAAAATGTGTATATAAGGTAAAATCACATACGAAACAGGTGTTTTTAGGAGCAATTTGCACCAACATTCTCACGAATTCACTGCAGAAATGTGGAGAAAAGACTGGAAAAATAAAAACCGTGATAGAGAAAATTGGCAGATTCAGCCATCTCTAATTTGAAGTTATATTTATGTAAGTTCCTTCCTGCCCCCCCCCATTCTTCAGTACTCATTTTGTGCATCTCAGTTCCCTACATAAATTTACTTGTGCTGAAAACTAAAACAATGAACTAGACGTTAACCATAGAGTTATTTCCAAAAATGGTCACATTGACTTGTTCTTCCATTCACATAGCATTTGGAGTGAACTGGCTTACTGTCTAATCAGCTCACCCTGGCTCATATAGTCAAACCTCAGTTGTCGAACGTAATCCGTTCCAGAAACCTGTTTGGCTTCCGAAACGTTTGACAACCAAGATGTGGCTTCCGATTGGTTGCAAAAGCTCCCTGCACTCAAGCGGAAGCTGCGTCGGATGTCCGGCTTCCGAAAAACATCCATAAACCGGAGCATTTACATCCGGGTTTTCGGCGTTCAGGAACCGAAATGTTCAAAAACAGAGCCGTTCAGGAGCCGAGGTTTGACTGTATTTGGGACAGCCCTGCCATTGGCTGGCACCCTCCAGAAATAGGTAAGGGGCCCTGTGGAACTACTGGGGGAATAGGGGAATTGTCCAAAATTGCATGGGTAGAGCTCTGTTCAATTTAAGATAATTTCCCTCCCCTGCCTCCATAAGAAGAAACATATTCTTCTTATGTTCTTAATGTGGAGATATCTCACAGCATGTTCTCTTCAGAGTAAGGCAACAAATGTTATACAGTGGTGCCTCGCAAGACGAAATTAATTCGTTCCGCGAGTCGTTTCGTATTGCGAAAATTTTGTCTTGCGAAGCGCGGTTTCCCATAGGAATGCATGGGGGGGGATCGCAAAACGTTTTCGTCTTGCACAGCACGACTATAGAAAAATTTGTCTTACGAGTCACCTTAAAAACCACAAAACCCTTTTGTCTAGTGAGTTTTTAGTTGCGCGAGGCATTCGTCTTGCGACGTACCACTGCACTTTGTTCTCTTCTCAAGCAGGCTGCGGGAATGAACAGTGAAAGACATCATCCTGAAAAGAGAGAGTTAGATCAGAAATGGAGATGCCAGGTTCGCTCTTCACTGTAAACCTCTGATTAGTCTGTGTTGTTCTCTTTACATTCCCTTCTATGGTTTTAAATATAAAAACAACAAAAAAGCATATACACTATTTATAGAAAATCAAACAAAGGTAAAAAAGACAGTTGTTTTAAAGCTGTGAAAAGTATGTATAAAAGGAAATGTGATTGATATGGGCCTTCTCAGATAACAGGGGTCAGCCTATGTAAAAAAAATTGTTGCTAGGAAACTCCAGCCACAATGTGCCATAAAATGTAATTGCTAACTTTCAATAGTAAATGGGTTAAGATATAAATGAACACTGATTAATGAACATACTTAACAGATAATGAACAGGGTAGCAAAGGTATCTGTTAACTCAGATGTGCTGAAGCACTTAATTTATAGGTTTCATAAAACAGTGATAAGTGAAAATCTTCAAGGTAAAGTTGGTTAAGTTGGAGATAAAAGAATTAAGTGCTTATTTCATTGCAGTGGCCTGCTAGTCGTAATGTTCTATGTGGACTTCAAAAGTTATGTGCAAAATTCTGGTCCAAAGGAAGATTCTTTGTGAGTGTTCTGGACTGTCTGACTTACAAGAAAGTCCCACAGGTTACACGTTCTCGTACAGTACAGTATCAGAAATCTGGGCAAGTTTAGTTTTAGGCCTGAAATGCTGTTATCAGTATAGCCCATTAATGCATCCCAAGGCATTTTTCTGTATACATTCCAAGGGAATTTAATGTTATAAGATGGTAAGGAATCATAACTACCTTTGGATGCAGTGGATGCCAGACTCTCAGAATTTGTGTAAATAGAACAAACTGCCAAGTCTATTTTTATGGCCAAAGTAAAGGCCTCTTCTCTGGATAATGTTCTATTTTAACCCGACACCTAAGGTGATAATCATCCATGACCATTTCCGTATGCACACACAAGAGGACAACTAGACTGAATATGAGATACTTACTGACACTTCAGACAGGAGGGACACTTGCTAATTTGCAGGAACAGGAGATTAACAGCAGAGGTGTCAGACTAGGTGTTCTGCAAATAAATCAAATATTATGTGAATGCCCTTAGCTCTGACTTGTATAATGTTAGCATAGCTACTGCAAGCAGAACGGTGCATTTTTCTTGTTTGTGCTCAGTAGAAGCTTGACGCACTTGACACAAGAGACATGGGCTGGGAATTGTGAATGTTTACCCCACAATAATACTGTTAGTCTTTAAGGTGTCACAAAATCTTTGGTACTTTTGATGCAACAGACTAATACATCTGATCCCCTGGAAACTGGACCGGGAAACCACTCTTGAGAAATTAAACAGCGGTCTACTTCTTGGGAATGTGTTGATCCCTGGCGAAAGCTTCCATGATTGGCTCCACAAATGTGGTTGCGTTTTTCAAGCATCATAGCCATATGTTGGCAGGGTGGGGCAGCACCTAACCTCCCATCGCCAGAAGGGAAAGAGAGCCAGGTCAGTGCAGTGAAAGCACACTAGCGGAGGCATTCTTCCTCCTTGCCTCCTATATGCTCGCTGCAAGTCTATTTCCCTCATGGCAAAAAGCTGTATATCAACCATTGCACTACAGGAGGCTTCTCCAGTCCTTGGTATACAACTGTGTCCTTCATATGGAGGCCCCGCTAATTTAGGAGACTGTCCTGACTGTCCTCTCTGTCCTACACTCATCAGGCTTTCTGCCTCTTTTGTAGCCAAACCTGAGCAATCATCCCACCTGCTTCACAGTTCTTAGCTTGGTGCCAGGGCCCACTGTGTCATCTTATCAGTGCATGACCCACTAGTGTTTCACTTAGTGATGACATCACTTCCAGGTGTCATCAGCCATAGCCAAGTCAGGGAAGAAGAAGAAGAAGAAGAAGAAGAAGAAGAAGAAGAAGAAGAAGAAGAAGAAGAAGAAGAAAGAAGAGGAAGAGGAGTTTGGATTTGATATCCCGCTTTTCACTACCTGAAGGAGTCTCAAAGCGGCTAACAATCTCCTTTCCCTTCCTCCCCCACAACAAACACTCTGTGAGGTGAGTGGGGCTGAGAGACTTCAAAGAAGTGTGACTAGCCCAAGGTCACCCAGCAGCTGCATGTGGAGGAGTGGAGACACGAACCCGGTTCCCCAGATTACGAGTTTACCACTCTTAACCACTACACCACACTGGCTCATCGGCAGAAGAAAGCCAGGGACAGGGGCGGCCTGCCTCCTGGCCCATGCCACACCCCACTTTCGTTGCCACCATGCCATGGCTCTCGCTGAGCTTGGTGGGAGCTGGGGCACTCCTCCAAGTGTTGCTAACCTGCTTCCTCCTGGGGTGGGAAGCCAAGCAGCAACCAGGGATACCCTGGGTCTCATCAGACTCTATGGGAGCCAGGGCACTCTTTGAAGTGTTGCCACTCACTTGGCTTCTCTGTCTGAGTGGCGATGCTGCATGCCAGAATGTTTCCCTCTTGGCAATGGAAGCTGTGGGGCAGGCAGAGTGCCACCTCTTGCACTTCCGCCACCTAAGGCAGGTACTTCACCATGTATCATGGGTGGCCCAGCTCTGGTCAGGGACCAGAACAAGGTTTCCCCCTTCTCATTGATACTAGCACTGTCTACAAAATGGGGTAGTAATACAAAGTATGATTGAAGCAAACAGATAACTAAGAGGAAGACCTATGCTTAATTAAAGGTTGCAACTCATGGGTAAATTGAAATAAAGCTTCTAAAAGACAGGGGAGAGTGGAGTTGCTAGGGATCAATTTGAGGACTGAAATATATTTAACTTGCAGAGAATGTAGAAAACATAACGAAATCCCAGGTCTCCATAATTTGATATAACTTATCCACAGGAAAGGCTTATATCAATTTATGCTATTTTAATATGTATGCAAATCCCTAAATCTTGCAAGATTACTAGCCTGGTGAAAATAGACTGTGCAGATATTTCTAACAATTAGCACAAATTCAGGTCAAATATGTGAACTTGGCAGTGTTGAAAGCAGAGAAAAGAATGGAGATTGCTAAGAGGTGAATCCAAGTTAATGATCGGTCAAAATGAGAGTGTGCTGAAGAACTGAACATAACACAGACATAGACTATTAATCTAATTTAAAGGTTTTCAGAGGAAGCAGTGAAACAGTGATGGATTTGCTTGGAGGATACGACATCCAAATCCCTTCAAATCTACCCCTGTTATCTTAGGCTCAGTCTTTTTAAATTATTCAGCTGACTTTGGGTGATCATTATGTCTTATCTTCAAAGCAGTGATTTAAAAAATATATATTGTGCACCCATTTCTCCAAACCAGACAGCCTGGTGATATTCCCTAAAGGAAATAGCCACCAATCTCATACAGAAATGTTCTTTTGATAAAGCTGCATGAACTTTTATTTCAGTAGCTGGTGTGCAGTAGGCAAGGACACACACAGAGAGACACACAGGCAGACACACCCCTGAACTTTGCAGTAGCTCCAGATATTTTTGGGAAGAGAAACATACTCTTCCATTTCATTTCTTGCATTTACTGTACTGAAACAATTACTGCTATCACCAGTGAAATCGCTAACTGTTGCAGTAAGTCAAATCATGTCTGATTTGATGTGAGATTATGATATTTGCTTTTTAAATAAAGCATCATATCAGCCATGTCTTATTCTGAATCATTGCAATGCATCAGTGGAAAACTCTGACCTGCAAGTCTAAGTAGACCTGGCATGGGTCCCAATTTTGGTCAATAGGCTGTTTTCCGCAAAGCCATTTGATTGGCGCTGGGTGGGTGAGGTTCGATTCAAACAGCTTGCAGTCCGCAGGGTAAAAACATCTGTTTCCAGGCATGGGTTGAATTCAAGTGGGTAATTGCATACTCTCCAACGGTCCCTGTTTTCAGGGACAGTTACAAAAGCCATCCGGCTTCTGATTTGATCCCAGAAGTTCTTGTTTCCCCCCTATCAGTGCCACTGCTGTCAAGCTTCGGGATAAGGATAAGTGTTTCTCTTAGCATGTTTCTCCCTTTCGTCCTGAGTTCGAGCATCTTCAAAGCCAATGACACCTTTGGTAAAGGCTGTTCTCCAACTGGAGTGCTTGCAGGCCAGCGTTTCCCAATTGTTCTTTATACTACTACTAAAAAAAAAAAAAAAGATTTGCCTTGAGAGGGTCTTTAAACCTCTTTTGTTGACCACCAGCATTATGCTTTCCATTTTTAAGTTTGGAATAGAGTAGTTGCTTTGGAAGACGATAATCAGGCTTCCGAACAACATGACCAGTCAAACGAAGTTGATGTTTTAGGGCATGTTATTAACCTACAGTGATATCACATGGCTCACCAAGGCTGTCAGCTGATCTACAGGATGATCGATCACAAGTCCCAATTTGAAGGTCGATTGACTCAGCAAAACATCATTTGCCTGGGTTTTGGCATTGCCAATGGAACAAAATATATAAAAGGAACAAAAAAGAGTGATTAACATAGGATTGGGTGGGTGGGTTTTATGGAAGCTGTCTTGGGCAAGAGGTGTGTACAGCTGAAGGCTGGGTTTCTGGAGCCCCCAGCATAGCACCCCAACAAATGTGACAGTGACTGGGAGCATCATTGTCCATCTTTCTGCAGTAGGAGCTGATCTTTCTTTTCCTTCAGGCCCACACAGTGATATAGTGAGCAGTGCCCTTGTTTAAGTGCAATGGATTATTATTATTTATTTTATGCTTTTATTGCATTTTTTCAATGCTATTCCCCACCCTAAGATCATTTTGCAATAAAGAGTGGGATAGAAAATCCTACCAATCAATCAATAATATGATGTGATGCCTCCACTGCAATCCCTTCTCCCATCCTTCTGTGTCCACCAAGCAGAGACACTAGCAAAAGTTCAATAAGCTTGCTGGATATTTTCTCATTAGAGTTATTAGAAGTTAGATAAATGAGCCTTTAATAAATGAATCAAGTCAGCTTTGGCAAAGGCATTATTTTGTTTCAGCAGATGTCACTCCGCTATATTGATTGTGTCAGCCAAGCTAAGCCTCATTCCTCTGTGTTCATTAGGGTGCTAAGCAGGAAACAGCTTAATGTGTTTTGTTACCCTAGCTCTAGCTGCTGTGGTGCATTCTGCACCTCCAGCTAAACTGTCACATATTTTGCTTTCTGTTGGGATTTATGAAAAGGTACATGAGAAAAACAAAACATTAGCAGCTTTTATTGACATGTTTTTTATGCCACAAGCTGACAGTCAAAGGTGTGTTTTGCTTGCCGCACCGTGTTTTCAGAGGCGGCAACGAACCCACCTTAACCCAGCTCGTTCTCACGACAAGAAAGAGCCAGAGGGCTTGGGAAAGAATGCTCTCAAACCATTCGTAACATATAGTGAACAAATGCAGTAAAAAGGGGGCAAACCTTCCTCTTCTATATCTATCTTACAACCTCCTATAGCAAACTGACATGAGGGGTGGAGAGGGTGGGGAAGAGAACAAAAGTAATTTGTAGTCATAAGGCTCTCATATATACATAGCTGCTGCTTAAGAAGAGAGGACTCCCCCCTCCAATAAAAGGTACGATTTGCTTCTCTTTTGAAGAAAAATAAAACCTCCCCATGTAGCCCTTAACTAACTGTTAACGGAAATCTGAAATACAATGCTTGGTGATAAGCAGCAGAACCACCCTCTAAATTTAAAGGACATTGAAATTTAAAGGACATTGAAAGCACCCAAAGAATCATGGGAACTGTGGTTAGTGAAGTATATTGAAAGATGCTGCACTTTGTAGAGATAACTACAGTTCCTAGGATTCTTTGGGGAAAGTCGTGTGTTTTAAATGTATTGTGTGAATCTGCCCAAAGCCTCTTATCTGTCAAAGTTCAAATAAAATAAAATAAATCTCAATACAAGCAGTGACCATTTTGCTGGAAGAGGGAAGAATGTGAGCAGAATGATCCTAGTGGCTAATGATCCTAGTGGAAGCCTGTGCAAGGACTTTTGCTAGTACAAATATTCTCCTCCACCGCAAAATTGACTCTGGGGTACAGGAGAGCCCCCGAAACAGCATGAGGAGGAGATTGTTTCATTGGGCAAGCATAAATGCTTGCTCTGATGCAACATTTGTAACAATGTGATAATGAATTCCTCTCTAAGATTCTTTTGCATTGATCTAGCAGAAGCATGTCTTTTGGTGACTCAGGTTAAGGCCTACCATGATGATCTGTGCTGTGGGAGCCATTCAAACAGACCTGCCATATGGAACAACTGACTAATTTTAACAGCCACAGCTGACTTAGATCCGTTCAGAGAGCAAGGAAAATGTTTGCAGCTGTGATGCCTGTGGAATAGATCTGTGCGCGGTGGACATGCCATTTTGTCACATAGACTGCTTTCTGCTTGGCAGACTGCTGCAGATGACAAAGTTTCACCCTGGCGTGAAGATATTGCGCCAGGATAATTTAGTTGTCTCTGTGGGCTCTGCAACAAGGATGATCAGGCAAAATGTTTAGGTTGCTATGTTAGAAGGAATGGGGTGAGGTGATGGTTCATCTGAAAATCACACACACACACACACACACACACAGAGAGAGAGAGAGAGAGAGAGAGAGAGAGGAGAGAGAGAGAGAGAGAGACTTTATAATGAATGAAAAATATAAATGCAATGAAATATCGTGTTTATCTGTTTAGTCTCTTTGTCAACTGAAGCCTACCAGCCCATTCCCCATTTCTCCTCTGAGCAGTTTGTTAAAACACATGCGAAATTATTGATGGTATAACACTGGAGGTAGGCGGTACCATCTGTGTCCATCCATTGTCACCCTTCATGCTTTGTGATCCAACGGCACAGAAGAAGCCTTTCGTGACTAAGAATTGCTGACATGGAATATAGCTTTACTGGCAGCGTTGTCTCATTTTTCAGTATCAGTTTTTTAAAGATCATGATTCTGTTGTCAGATTCAACTAATGGACACATTCCATCCCCCCCCCCTTCTTTGTGTTACATCCCTTGCTTTCTCTCAAATACTGATAAATGTCAAGTTGGAAAGTGTGCATATATGTTTCTTGTGAAACATCAGCTTGTGTTGGATTTTCAAAATAAATTTCAATGAATGAGAACAAAGAAGACCTGCGGTAAGCTACATGTCTTGGAGAAAAAGCCAGTAGCTACATTTTTCAAGGAAGTGTGTGGGGCAGGTTAGCAGCTCATTGGCTGAATAATCTACACCCACTTTCCGGGATCATAACAATTAACTTACTCTTCTGATCATCGTCAACTGCCCAGGCTAAAGGAAGAGCTGTAAAGGAAAGTAAGTAGGAAAGGGATGGAGATTACAAAATTAAAGTGAGAGAAAAAATCATGAGTAACTTAATCATTACCCTGGTTGGCATATCATGTGTCATGAAAGGGAAGGAACAACTTTTTATGAAGTTTTATTTATATACACAAGCACAAACAAAGATTAATAGAAACCAATAGCAAAAGTATTAAAATAAAAGGGAAATTATAAACACTACCAGTGGCTACTTAAGCCATGGTTCTTGGGCTTAATGGAATGATATCTATTGTTTAAATTAAAACAACAACAACAACAACAACAACAACAACAACAAGTCCTCCAGATGTGGCTAGACCCTAACTCCTAGCAGCCTGAACAAAATAAAAAAATCCTTCCAGTAGCACCTTAGAGACTAACTAAGTTTGTTCTTGGTATGAGCCTTCGTGTGCATGCACACTTCTTCAGATACACTGAAACAGAAGTCACCAGACACTGTTTCATTGTATCTGAAGAAGTGTGCATGCACACGAAAGCTCATACCAAGAACAAACTTAGTTGGTCCCTAAGGTGTTACTGGAAGGAATTTTTTATTTTGTTTTGACTATGGCAGACCAACATGGCTACCTACGTGTAACTGAATCCTAGCAGCCCGATTCATCACAGCCAATGGTCAGGGATGGTGACAGCTGGATGGCATTTGCAGGGCAACAGTCACCCATCTCTGGCTCACAGGCACATCCTGATGGTTTGAATTTTTATTTTAGTGTCCAAAGATAGCATGCACAATTGCAAATGTTGCAGCTACATAATTACTGTGTGGTAGTCAGACCCTTTAACATCCACAGCACCCATTGACTCCTTCCTTGTCCATCATTTCAACGCACTCAGGCATTTCCACCTCGGAACGGAAACGCAAGCAATTCGTGAATGACTTGCCCACAGCTTCCCTTAGTTTGGGGCTGAGTGCTGTAAATTATTCAGTGAAGAGCAGGGGAGGGTGAGTGTATCAGCACAATCATATCCTATTGCTTGGATTATATTGCTTTCAT
The DNA here is from genome assembly GCF_009819535.1 of Lacerta agilis. NCBI lineage: Eukaryota > Metazoa > Chordata > Lepidosauria > Squamata > Lacertidae > Lacerta > Lacerta agilis. The sequence continues at coordinate 65,674,141 of NC_046316.1, read as the reverse complement.
TAAAAAAAACCCACTTAGGTCATAACCATGAAAGCTTTTATAATAAAGATATTAGTATAAAAAGATAATATTTTTACCTGAGGAGAAATGCAGTTAGGAGATGGAGACATCAGGTAAAAACAGCAGGAGTCAAATCTATTATAGACACAAAAGTAGCTGAAGCAATTGAAATAAGTGATTCATTGTATTGAGTTCGCATGAGTGAATTTCCTTTCTTGTGTGATCTTATAAAATAGTCCAGTCTAATAATTTTCCTAAATAAACACCAATGAACATTACTCTTTTTCTCTCTCTCTGTGCCTTTTATCATCTGTTTTGTACAGGTTTTCTCATCACTCCAATGATTGTTAAAAATGTACACAGTTCCTTGTTTATCTGACTCTTGCATTGGATAGAGACAATCAATTTCTAATTTGGCTTATAGGGCAAAACAAAAGCGGGGGGGCAGGGAAATCACATTCTCCTCATTCTTTAGTTCCTGATGATCCACATGTGTGCATAGCATAGCATAAACAAAAATGTAAATAATGATTTCGAGACTGTTACTCGGAAATGAGGTATTGATCATTGTGCAATGGGGAGTTTGAAAACATAGTCTGGTATACATAGGTAAAAGTCCCAGGGAGCTGAGGTTTGTAAATTTTTCTTGAACTCCTTTAGGTACTTCTTTATGGATAACTATTCTAGGCAGCCTCTGTTTCTATTTGCATAATAACCTCAAAACTATTATGATGCTATTTTTGTGCATTCATGGAAAATACATCATCAACTCTCTTTGTTTCTAGCAGGATATATATATATATATATATATATATATATATATATATATATATTCAACTAATGCCATGTGTGCCATGCTTTAAATTGATCTCTCTCTCTCTCTCTCTCTCTCTCTCTCTCTCTCTCTCTCTCTCCTCACACCCCCAGAGGAATTGGTTTGGATTCAAACTGCTGGAGGAAGCTCTTTGAATCTAACCTGCTTTGAATCCCACCAGCTGCACAAGGTAGTTCTAACTAGTGCAGCCAATCCTAAAGGGGCTGCTTGTTGGTGCCAAGCAGCTGATTGGCTCTGACAGAGAGCCCTGCTTCCAAAAAAACAAGTGGGAACCCCCTTTAAGCTCCCAATAGTTGCTTCATAGCTGCATCTGTACCTGCCCCACATCTGATGTCTCGTGTGACGTCAGGTGTGGGGCAAGTGGGTGTGGTTTGTGGGAAACAGCTTTGCAGGTTTAATTAGGAAAAATCTTATTAGGCTCAGAAATAGGGATTCATGACGGCTTCGGACATATTTCTTACCTCCAACGTCATAATCTTATCATGCAGAGAATGGATGGCACTCTGATTCTGGCTATGTGCACATAGTCAGGCGTCTCCAATGCCAGGCTAGGCTACAGATAAAACTTCAAGTCATGAAACTGAAGGATTTTTGTCTATGTCCTTTAGTAGTGGTGGTAGCAGTATCTCATTCTTATGATTTAGTTCTGGTGCATGCACTTGCCAAAATACAAACAAACAAGAAACTGTTTCTTGTAAAAGGATGGAAACATCATCTTAGACTTGAAAATTCAGAATGATTTTTTTTCAGAAAGAAATATTAAGGAACAGGAAATACAATTGCTGCTGGCTCCTATATGTGGATATTTCTTCAGTAATGTGGGTAGATTTTACATTTCTCGCTAATACATGCCAAAAAATAGCCTTCTACAGCAAGGGTGGGAACTTGAGTTCCTCCAGATATTGCTAGACTACAAGTCCCATAATCCATGTTGACTGGAGGCTGATGGGAGTTGGAGTCCAGCAACAGTTGGAGAACCACAGTTTCCCACCCTGCTCTACAGATATCATTTCTAAATCAAGAGAACACAATATGTTAGAGGAGTCCTTTAGCCAGTCTCCACCCACCACAACCACTAGAATCATGCCAACAGGTGGGGGAAGCAAAATGATATAGATTCACTGTATCTAGTGTTCAAAGTTAGTACTCAGATTTGAACTACAGTGGTACCTCGACTTACAAATTTAATCCGTTCCGAATGCACATTTGTAGGTCGAAAAATTCGTAAGTCGAAAAAAGTGATTTCCCCATAGGAATGCATTGGAAACGAAAAATTCGGAAAAATTCGCAAGTCGAGTAAACCACATCTAAAATTCGTAAGTCGAGTAAACCCCATCTAAAACTGCCAACGGATGTCCTTTGGATGCCGAAAAATTCATATGTCGAGTAATTCGTTAGTTGAGGTACCACTGTATCTGCGGTAGGATTCACTGCTCCATAGGCTCAGTTGGTCCTCACATCTGTCTTCTTTCTTACAAGTAGTCCAAAGGGTGGTACCACGTGTCAATCTCTTCCTCAATCTCATTGATGACTTTGTAGAACACAACAGGGAAGAAGGCGGAGACAAAACTAGAATTAGTAGGCAGTTCCTGTCATTGGATTGGATTCCACCTATTGTTGCCCTTGCTGCTTTCCACCCAACCAATCTCAATGGGCACCAGATAATGGCCAAACATTTAGACAGGTGATGAATTGGACATTCCAGAAACACAGACACAAGCTGCATGCAGATCCTGCCAAAATGTAACTGCTGCCACAAACTGGCGCCAGATTCCTGCTTCATATGGCAGGGCAAGGTAAGAATATTTCAGCTATTGCAAATCAAAATATGGTTTGTGGTCTGTGTCATAAGCTTTGCAATTAAAAGCTTGTGGCAAAGCTGGAATCTACCCTCAGGAAGCCAGATTGCTCCATAAAGAATGCAAAGGGACTCCTCCCCCACTCTCTTTCCAAATCCACAAAGGCAGTTCAAAATCCCACTTTAAATTCTCTTTAAAGGAAGGAGCAATTCTCTTCTGCTCCAGTCAGATGTGGCAAAGGGGGTAATCTCATCCTGAATTTGGCAGAAGAACAATGGAAGGTGGCTGATCATGTACTAACCTTACAGACATATGAGCTGTCGGCTAAATTGTCTCTCGAGACGTCCCATATTGCAGGCAGTGCAAAATGTGTTGTACTTTTCATGTGTATTTTCTTTTACTGGTCTGATGCTTATGAATTTGAAGAATAAAGATAAGATCCCCTTTAATCAATGGATGGCATAACAACACTTGCAACATATGAACATATTACTTACAGATGTAGACTTTCTTTGGATAAATATATTGATATTTGGAATGAGTTTATACAGAATATAGTAAGTTACTAATGATCATATACATGTCAGGACAATAATAATATCTACATATTTATATAGTAATATTTAGAAATATAACTTATAAATATCATATTTTTCACACTTCCCCCCTTCTTTCTTTCCTTCCTTCCTTCCTTCCTTCCTTCCTTCCTTCCTTCCTTCCTTCCTTTCTCCTTTTTCCTCTTTCCTCTTTTATCAGTTTTTTTGTAACTGAAATTCTTCTAATAAAATATTAAGAAAAAAGAGAAGAAGGAATCAATATATAAATGCAATATGAATTCCACATTCTAAAAGCAAACAAATACCAATGGATGGGGGGATATATGCTTGCTGACCAGAAAAAAAAACTGCATATTTGTCTAAGTTGAGCCTCAACTCACATTTCAGGGGGTGGCAAATAAGGCAATTCCTTTTGTTTTGAATGCTGAACAAATGCTTTGTTGCTGATTTGGGTGGTGTTTGAAAATGCCAGGTATCCATAAAGCAATAATCAAACTGAACCCTTAAGGGGCTGGACTTACTCCAACTATATGAAGGATAAAGAGCATCTACTTAGCCAAAATACTTCTTAAATTTGCCTTTTTACCAGAAGGAGGGCACCTACAAGATCAAACCTTTCATTTTCTCCCTTAAAAAACACAATTACACTCTAATTAAAAACCCTAATTGAGTGCACTTGTATTGTTAAGATTATTCTTTTCCCCTCTAGGGAGACAATTCTTATTAGTCACATGAGATGTATAATCATTACATAGTAAGCTTTTATTCCTTCCCTCAAAGTATTTACCTCTATCACAAATGAGAACATGAAAGGTTGCTTTTACTTTAAGTAGGGTCTCAGTTATCTCCCAAACATGGATGGCAATTGAATACTTGTGTTACTGTGGTTTTCCTTATTTATGTTTTTAAATACACTTAAAATAAAATGATTTTGAAACACGTCGTGTGTGCCTTTGGCACTCTTTCTCAGTGACGGACAGGCTCTGAGTCTGCCTCCTGGTAACTCACCAACCAGTAAGAGCCAATCAGGAAAGAGAATGTGGAATTTAAATGAGCCATTGACAGTTTAATAGTCAGATAAGGGGTTGACTCTTAGTGGGAGGGGACTAACTGTCAAGGTAGGCAGGTGGGGTTTGAACTATCTGCCCTAATATCAGGAAGCAGCAGGTGTCAGGAAAACTTTTTATTGAATAGGCCTGTGCATGGACCCCCTGATCCACCCCGGGGCTTCAATCTGTGGCTCTCAGATACAATGGATTTATCTAGTGCACTTGGGGGGGTCACTCACTGTACCCCAGATCCATCCCTGAAACTATTCAGGGGTAGACTAAGGTGTTGTTGTTTTTAAGAAATAGAAAATTCTTTCCAGTATTTTCTATTTTGTTTCGACTATGGCAGACCAACACGGCTACCCACCTGTAACTTGTTTTTAAGAGTTTTTAAACACACATTGACGAGACCCATGTGCCCTCTAATAATATATTATAATATGGCACATAAATATATGTAGCATATTGGACTAATTTTGGGCAATATGTAGGCTTTTTGATGAAAATGGAAATGTATTTCAGCAAGAGTAGTTAAATGCATCCCTTCTGCTAATTTCCAGTTGCCTTCTATTTTGGCAGATGAGAGATGCTTCCTGTATCCTCCCTGGTTTTTTGTTTTTTTTCCCTCCCGCAGAAAACATTCCAGAATTGAGTTTCAGCACTTTGCCTGGAGGTCTTCATTTATAAGAATCATCTATGTTTAAAGTTGAAAGATTTTAAAAGGAAACAAACCTAATTAAATACAGTTTGTAAAGCAAAAGAATGTTGGAAACCACTTCGGAATGGAAAGCTACAAAGTTTCTTAGTGCAGCCTGACATTCTTAACAATTGGTTGAGTCAAAAACAATAATTTCTATACATTCTTCAGTGTTGGACAACTTAAAAAAAAGCTTTTAAATTAATTTTCATGTATAGACATAGGTGATAGATGTAGAGAAATTATATCAGAAACATTTATCTAAAGGGGGTGAAAACACAAGTTTGTATGTTTTATTCTGGAACAGGGATCATAACTTTTTGAATGTAGGAGGTGGTGTGAACAGCTAGTTCATTGCGTGTCGAGGTCCCCAAACCACCCCTCAAATGAAACACACTTCACACAGAAATTTAAGTTTAAGGTTTGGGGCATAATTTTGGCCACAACTTTATTAAAATACAAAATATGTGAGTGGTTGCTTAGGCATTGGTTCAGACTATCTGTCCCACTGGGGACAGAACTGACATCCGCCCGCCCTTGAAAGTCAGTAAAGGGAAAACACTTTGGGAAGAGAATGGGAGCCAGGGGTCTGACCCTCGCCTCTCCCCTAATGCTCCCAGTGGTTCTTGTGTGGCCCTGGCCCCCGACCAGGGGATACGGACAAAAGCATGGCGAGCCCCTGGATTCCTTTAACAGAATTCCCCGTGCAGCAGGGGCAGCCACAGTCAATCCTTACCCCCCCACCAGCACATTAATAACCAATGCCTAACCGCCAACCTTACAAGTTGTGACGAACTGCTACGCAGTAGGCGAAAACCAGATGGCACCAGCCAATCAGCCAAATGGAAAAAAATTCCTACCAGGACCCTGCCCCAAAAGCAGACCACCCCATGACAGGCATAGCAAGGTCATACGCAGAAGCCTAATAATATTGATCCGATGCACGCAGCAACGAGGAAGCTCACGCTGCATGTAAATAAATATATAACCTCTGGGCTGTCCCTCAACAATTGCAACATATAAATCTCCCCAACGACACCCTGAGCCCAATCACAGCAATGGGCATCTATTTGATCCCACCCAGCAACAGAGGGGTGACTTGCTGGCCCCCACCGCAACAAGTGCCCTCCACGAAGGAGAACCCGCTTTCTTCAGGGAGTGGCCTGGTGGTTATAATCTGTTTCCCTCCCAAGTTGTAAGCTTCCATAAAAAATTGATGCACCTTAGTGCTCCTTTGAAGATGGGCAATTGGGTCTAGCATTACATAAAAAATAAGTATAAGGTGCATATAGATGTTACATGCAAAATAAAAATAAAAAGGAGATGTAACTTTTGAAGTGTGCAATAGCTCTATTTCTTGCACCATGAAAGCATTTTTGCTTTCCTCATGGCTGAAATCATGGATAAATATTTTAGCATACCTTGCTTAAAATTCATTAGAGTACTCATGGCCCAGATGCAATTTCTTGGCAGGGGAAAATGATCCAGGTCACCTCTAGTTGAGCCTGCAACAACCTGTTGGTGCTTGTGGCTAATGGGAGTTGTAATGAGAACATCTGCAGGGCCCCTGGTTTGGTCTCTGGTCCAATGTAGGAATATGGTGGCAACCATAGTGGTCAGAAAACTAACTTCCTTCCTTCCTTAAAAAAAGAAAGAAAGCTGATCATAAGCACCACGGTTGTAATTACCTTGACCATGTGGCCAGCTCTACAGCTCTCTGCTTGAAGGGCTGATCAAGCCCAGTTTAAGATAAAGAGCTTTAAGAAAAGAGAAGAAGGAGCTTGAAGTTGCCTATCAGCACTTGGCTAGCAGACTTATAAGTTAACACAGGCAACTTAGCCACACACTTCCTCAATATGGTGAGATACATTACATTCCTATTTAAATCACAACAATTATTTCTAAATTTGCATCTATACATATACATTAGCATAGCATTTTCTGCACATCTGTTCTAATTCGTCTACTTTTTTAGTGATGTGTTTCCTTTTTCTTGGCAATGCATGAATGGTTGTCCTAGGTGTAGTCACATATCTCAATGCAGTTTGTGAGGTGTGCTGTTCAATTCAGGCTAACTAAGAAGTAGGAAGTGCCTTAGAGGGATTGGTCAAAATAGGTTTTGAGGGACATCAAATTGAAGCCATTTGTTTTATCTAAGAACAACTCTTCATTAACACAAGCTACAGATTACAACTAAATTCTGTATGTTATTTAATCATGTTACAAATATACTAATATTTCCCAATTCTGTTAGTACTGTGCCATATTTAGATGGTTTTGCTCTTATCATAAATTAGCACATTTAGTGATAAAATAAGCTTATTTCTTTTTTTTATGTACATGACCTTGACATTGTTTTCAGTGCTACATTAGGGATCAACAGGGGCCGTGGGGGGTAGAAATCTGTAAAAGACAAAAGGCAGCTGCGACCTAGGAGAGGCCTGTTTAAATGAATACCATTAATATTGTTAGTAAAACTGATAAAATAAGCTTGGAGTTGCAGTCCTTTCTTTGAATCAGAAGGCGAAAGGAACAAATAAGAACTCTTGTTTGGGATTGATATGATTCTAGATCAGACATTTACTAGATCAGTCATTTAATATGCTGAGATTTTTGCAGGCCCACCTGCTGTAGCTGGTAATGTACTAACATTGTATAAACAGGAATATCCATAGTGGACTTTTGTAAATTCTACTACATTCTGACTAACTGACTGAATTCCTGATGGTGCATTTGCCATTTTGTTAACATAATGACATAGCATTAATGGCATAACATTAATCCTAGGCAAGGAGCTGGAGGATAATCATAGCCACAGAGAAACATTTGTTGAAGACTGCTGGCTGTTGTCCCCCCCCCCCCCAAAAAAAGAAATAGGAATTCAGCGAGGGAGGGGGCTGTGGCCTTAAAACTTCAAAATGTCATAAGCATGAGATCATTGCTATTCACAATAGTTCTACATCAATATCCCAAGGGGGTGGGAAATCCCCACATCTGTGGGCTATGGGGTTGTGAATGTGAACCTTATGTGGGGAATCCAGAGGTCAATGCAAGAAAGGCACATTTATTTACAGTGGTACCTCTGGTTACGTACTTAATTCGTTCCGGAGGTCTGTTCTTAACCTGAAACTGTTCTTAACCTGAAGACCACTTTAGCTAATGGGGCCTCCCACTGCTGCTACACTGCCAGAGCATGATTTCTGTTCTTATCCTGAAGCAAAGTTCTTACCCTGAAGCGTTATCTCTGGGTTAGCGGAGTATGTAACCTGAAGCGTATGTAACCCGAGGTACCACTGTATTTGTTTGTTTGTTTCATTTATGCATCACCAAACGATTCACAATAAAAGGTTTAGATTTCAGATCCAACATACCGGTAGATAAATATTAGGATAAGAATCTTCACTTAAAAGTCTTGTTGAATAAGGAAGGCTATCAATAGGAATTGGAAAGACAGTAGTGACATTGCTTGTCTGCTATGTAGCAGGATGAAGTTCCACAGGGTAGGTGCCACCATGCTAAAAGTCCAGTTCCTCTACCCACCACCTTCCAACAGAGTGTAGAGTGTGATGAAGATAAGGAAAGTATGATGGAGTGTTTGGTTTTTAAGATGTTGAAAAATGTCTGTAGGTTGTGTATGTTTTGTCGGAAATATGTGTATGTATTATAATTTGAAACATTAAAATAAAGCATTTTTATTAAAAAAAAAAAAGTCCAGTTCCTACACAGTACAGTGCAGACTTCCTGATAAGATGGTATCTGTGGGAGGCCCTCTCCTACAGAGCGCATTGATTGATTGGGTGAGACAATATTTTATGTATTCTGGTCACAAATTGAGCTTTGTACATCAATATCAGCACCTTGAACTCATCTCCTCCTGCTGCTGTTTTTCCCTCCACTCTAAAGGTTTCTCCATAAAAATACTGTACTTTTCCACGTACAAGACGAGGTGCTTTTACTTTAAAAGAATGTTTAAAATTGGGGGGGGGTCGTCTTATACATGGATAGTGTAGAGGGAGGACATGTGATTGGTTGCAGCCATGAGCAGGAGCTTGTCAGCAGCGATTGGGTGGGTGAATGGTGTCTGTGGCAAGGGCTGCTTTGGATTGGCTATTGCTGCGGCAAATGGGCTTCTGCGCCGTGTGTGATTTGTAGCATTTGTCATTCGGGTGAGTGATTTTTGGCACACACACCCCCAAAAAAATAGCTCAACAGCTCTGGGAAATCCTCCCCAAAAGGCTTAACAAATCTTGACAATCTCTCCCCTCCCCCATTTTCTTAATTTGGAGTCCCCAAAAGTAGGGGGCGTCTTATACACAGGGGCGTATTATACACAGAAAAATACAATATATAAATTAACAATAGAAAAAATAAATGTATTTTTAGGGAATCTGAATCATGTTGCATTCAGATAGCAAAAAAGAGAGAGAGAGATAGAGAAGTTAAAACCTAGCTAAAGAGCATACCTTATTGTTCCTATGATACTGTAACACAGGGGTCCCCAAAATAAGGCCCGGGGGCCGGATGCAGCCCTATCGCCTTCTCAATCCAGCCCGCGGACAGTTCGGGAATCAGTGTGTTTTTACATGAGTAGAATGTGTCCTTTTATTTAAAATGCATCTCTGGGTTATTTGTGGAGCATAGGAATTCATTCATATTTTTTTCCAAAATATAGTCCAGCCCCTCACAAGCTCTGAGGGACAGTGGACCGGCCACCACTGAAAAAGTTTGCTGACCCCTGGTGTAACACATCCGCCAACCCACAACCTCATACTTGTGTAGTTAGAGAATGCTAGGAATTAATGTCTACGGTGCATTTATGATCTGTAAGTTCTCAGTAGGGTAAATGTTGGAGAGGAAACAAGTACCATGGGTCAGGGGAGGGCTGGGGATAATTCTTTGATAAATAGTTTTATCTCATATGGGATTAGTTCGAGGAATCCATATGAAGCTCTCATGTTTGTATCTTTTCAAAGTTGTATACACAGTGGTACCTAGACTTACGAGCGACTCGACTTCCGTATTTTTCAACTTCCGAATGACCTCCGGAAACGGGAAAATGGCCGCCGCTTCTGAAATTTTTGACTTACGAAAGGAAAGCGGAGGCACGATACCTCGACTTACAAAGTTTTGAATGCGGTTTTTTCGACATACGAATTTTTTCCCCGTTCCGAGATGGCACCTTCGACTTACGAAGATTTCGACTTATGAGTGCGCCTTCAGAACGGATTACTTTCGTAAGTCGAGGTACCACTGTATATCATAACACATGGGTAGCTTTGTAATATTTGGAAAGTATTAGAGAATACAATCTACTTCACCACATGTGCCATACTGAAATTTACACGTCAACAAATCTGATATATACTCAACCAGATCCATCATGCATTTCATGAAATAGGTGAAGGCACAATTTAATCATCTGAATTAGCAATCAATGGCACTGTGTATGCATGAGTGTCTCCATATACTTCAGTTTGTTTTACATTACTGCACAGTGTTACTAGGGAATGTTCCTGTTTCCTGAACCATTGTGGCTCACGGGCCAACATCCCCTCCCCCAAACATTAATCTGCTAAATGATCCTGTATCCTAGACTCTCCCAAAGCATTCCAAGTCATTTTCAGGTGGCTCCCAGGAACCCGTTGATTTGTACCCACCATTAAAACATTGCCCCACCTTCTTAATTTGACAAACTACTTTGTAGGCTGTTTAGGCATCTGAATTGTGCAGCAGGACTCTGACCCCAGCTCCTTGACAGTTCAATGAATCAACAGTTGATCCCGACAAAATGGTCTTCAACTATGAATGCATAGCATAAGCAAATGTAGAACTCAGAATATACAGACATCAATCAAGCATCTGCTTTATTTGCTTCTGTATAACATCCACAGTTACATATCTATGATCACTCAGTGGAGAATACAATTCAACTGTCCTTTAAGTACCCTTTCCAATTCTTGGTCATGGTAGATAAAGATGAGAAAATATATGTGATGGGTTTCTTTTCTCTTTTGCAGCATTTGTTTATGGGAATGGAATGGGGATTCTAACATTTTGTAGCCTGTTTTGTTATCCATAACATAGCTCTCTGATTTACTTTTCTATCTGACAAAATGGGACCAGCAGATCAATAGAGAGAGCAAAATTCAACCCACGTATTGCGTGCTGCTACCTTATGTAGAGCAACTGGCTGAATTATGTATGTGCTGTTGATAACATTGGCTGGAGAGTTTCCCCTTATGCTGTTTATGAAGGTTTCACAAATCAATGCAGATTTCTTAAAGCGGATTACAGTATTTGCATGGATTTATTTGCATTGACTATTTGCCATTTGTGGTCCTCACCCACCTTTTTTGTTATTATTTCTGGCTGACATTTTGAAATAGGAAAATAATGAATCCAGGAGTAGTAAAACACTACTAGAATTCATGGAAGATTGAAACTCTGAAGCTCTGCTTTTTGCAAATAAAATGTACAACCTCCATTTGCTTTCTAAGAATTTATATATCCATTACAATTTCAAACTGCTTTCTATAATCATGATGCCTAGTAGCTTAGAATTTTAAAGGTTGTTTTAAAAAAAATCTAGAAAGGCAAAGCACCGACAGAGAGGGAAAAATCCATACCCTTGACCGGATAGAAGTTATTTTTTCCCAGAGAGAAAATATTGTCTGCCTTTTATTTTCTTGGGAAAAGTGGACACATAAAAATACCCACCCCCAAAAAAAAATCCTTTTAAAGTATAGCACACATGGCAAACATTCTGCTATTAAAATAAGTGTCCATAAATTCAAAAGTGATCATTTACAATAGAGTTCAAAACCATGGGGTCCATTTTAGGGACTATAGAGCTGACCAATAAATATCATGGGCTGAAATTGAGACCAAGCCTAGGAACCTGCTATGAACTGCAGGGCTCAGAGTCTCCTGCAGGCCCAGAAGAGAATAAGGAGTTGTCATTGACAAGAAGCAGGCATCAGTACATGACATTTTTGTGCACCATTAGGGTCCTAATCCTCCAGTAATGCCCACTGGTGAGACCTGCCCAGGAACCCCCCTTTTAAAAAACAAACAAAACCAATCTACTGATGTTCTGATTCAGGGGCGGTTGGGATAGTGGGGTGGTGCCACACAGCGGCAGCACAGATATCCTGATAGGAACACTAGATTAACTCCACCAGTTCTCCAGTCTCACCTGTGCCCAGCCTTGACACCATCCAGATAAGTGGCAGTGATGCTGCTGTCGGGAAAGCAGCTGTACAGTACCAGCCCACCATGCCAGTCACTCCTGCTCAGCACACTAGGTGGCTGTGTCTGGGAATCACTATTAATATTTTTTTGCTATTTCCCTAAAGTAATGCTATGGGGGAGCAGGGATGGAAGAAGGGGTGCGGTGTGGGCGGACCACCCCGGGAGTCTTTGCTGAGGGGCGGTGACATTTGGTGTACTGCCCGCACACAACTCCCAAGCCTACCCCGAGCCATTGGGGGAAGCTGCTCCGCTTTGCCGGGGGCATTCCCCCCTTCCTCCTTCATTTTGACAGCTGGGGGAGGCTTGAGAGTCACGGGTGGGTGGGATGCCAAATATCCGCCATCAGCAGCTCACTCCTCCCTCATGGGTGGCTCACTCTGCCCCCGGCTGCAGGGTGTGCATGTTGCTCCGTGCACCCAAGAGGCTATCCCGTGCCTGGGAGGGCACCCTCCATGCCCCGCCCCCCTCGGGAGCACGCCCTGCCCCCTCAGGAGCGCACCCACCCTAGGCAGTGTGGGCATATGCTTCGCCACTGATGGGGGCCCCAGCAGTTGCCAAAGGATGCTTCCTACTGATTTGTGGCCTGTTGCCTGCCACTCACAAGGGCTGATACTCCACATTCCTATTTCCTTCTTGGTCTAGTGAGGACTCTTGAGACTAGTAGAGTCCTAGGATTTGTCACAACTTCAGACCAAGACATTCCATGGTCAAGCCTAGAATCACTAACACACACATCACTGAGGAAAATTAAAACTACAGTTCACAACCTGCTAGGAAGCATTCTTACACAGCTCTATCTATCTATCTATCTATCTATCTATCTATCTATCTATCTATCTATCTAATCTATCCATGCATCTGAGCGATGAGGGACCACTAGTAGTAACACGCCTGAAGACCTCAGAAATCAAGCAAGGATATAAGCAATCAGGGAGTCCCTGAGGTATTTAGGATCCTATTTGTTAAGGAGGAGAGGCAGAGGATGAGATGGTTGGACAGTGTTCTTGAAGCTACTAACATGAGTTTGGCCAAACTGCGAGAGGCAGTGAAGGATAGGCGTGCCTGGCGTGCTCTGGTCCATGGGGTCACGAAGAGTCGGACATGACTGAACGACTGAACAACAACAACATTTGTTAAGGACCTTGTGAATTAATACAAGAACCATGATGCTGGTGCCCCTTTCGTTTAAGATTCAAACTTTTATTTTTATTTTAAAATGTAATTTCATGCCATATGTACATATGAAATTTTAATCATAATTGGATTTTATATCTGGAGTTACATTTCCTATCGTGGAAAGAAAGGCACATTCTAGGTATGTGTATGTAAAGTAGGGCGTGATCCTGAAAATGCCTTCTTTGTTGATATTTTGATACCCTACCTACACAGCCTCATTAGTGATACAGATTATATTCAACCACTATCCCACATAAAGATGAATATTTGTATTTGCATCCTCCAACAGGATTAATTGGCTCTTTTGCTATAATATAAACATCAGAGCCCTCCTACTCTATGCAGTATAAACTTCAGATTGATTTAGTATCTTTATCAAAAGAACCCATTTCATTTGTTATATCTCAAAACCATAAAATAAATTCAATGAAAAGTTTGTCTTGTGACAGCCCCTTCAAAGCAGATGTGTTTCTTTTAATCACAGTGATGTTTTATGGGTCAGATACAGGACTTTCCCCACAGAACTGCACTTAAATGTCATCCCAGTTCTCCCAACTGTATACTCTAAAGACTCCCCCCCCCCAAATAAAATGTGCAGTATCTTTATGAAGAAGGTTGGAAATTATTTAATCTTCTTCCTTTAGTTAATGCAGCACTGGAACTATCAAAGTCTTGCTGTGAAATGTTCACTAGGCACTTCAAGGACAAAATCATTTGCCTTCATGCTGATTTTGATACAGCTGCTAATATAGTATCTGGTGTGACATCCTGCACACTTATCCAATTTTGTTAGATTTGTTAGAGCCTGAGAATGTGGACAAGGTGCTTGCTGTCCACCCCACCACCTCCTCTCTTGATTGTTGCCCACCCTGCCTTGTCTGTACAAACAGGGGTTATCTGACTGGGTGGGAATATTGTTGCACCAGATTATCTCCAAGTGCCCATCTAAATCTTTGGTGCTTAAGTGAAATTTAGATAGATGGATGCATTGTCAGGATTTCAAGAGAGAGAAGTTTTAAAATCAGGTACTTCTTGCTCAATGAACTAATAATGGTCAAGTTACAGGTAGGTAGCCATGTTGGTGAGAGACTTTACTTTCTTGGGCTCCATGATCACTGCAGATGGTGACAGCAGTCACAAAATTAGAAGACGCATGCTTCTTGGGAGGAAAGCAATGATAAACCTAGACAGCATCTTAAAAAGCAGAGACATCACCTTGCCGACAAAGGTCCGTATAGTTAAAGCTATGGTTTTCCCAGTAGTAATGTACGGAAGTGAGAGCTGGACCATAAAGAAGGCTGATCGCCGAAGAATTGATGCTTTTGAATTATGGTGCTGGAGGAGACTCTTGAGAGTCCCATGGACTGCAAGAAGATCAAACCTATTCATCCTTAAAGAAATCAGCCCTGATGTTGGGAAAGATGGAGGGCACAAGGAGAAGGGGACGACATAGGATGAGATGGTTGGACAGTGTTCTTGAAGCGACTAGCATGAGTTTGGCCAAACTGTGGGAGGCAGTGGAAGATAGGCGTGTCTGGCGTGCTCTTGTCCATGGGGTCACGAAGAGTCGGACACGACTGAATGACTGAACAACAACAAGCCGTGTTGGTCTGCCATAGTCAAAACAAAATAAAAAAAATCCTTCCAGTAGTTTATACCAAGAACAAACTTAGTTGGTCTCTAAGGTGCTACTGGAAGGAATTTTTTTATTTTTTATTTTGTTTTTAATAATGGTCAAGATAGTTAGTAACTACATACTAATATGAACTATGTCATGGATAAATTAGACTCGATGCCATGTGTGTGGTATACAAAGTTCTTATGGTAAGCTTTGTTTTAGAAACACAGCTTTCCTGATCTGAGGACCTTAAATAGTTCTTGGAATTTTTTTGCAGAAGAAGAAGAAAAGTTCCCCAGCCCACTAAACACCATCCAGTGACTGTTCTTTGTTAGCCTTCACCCACAATTGTACTTCATTCTTACAGGCAACTGAAAAATGTTAGATTTATTAGCAGATGAGCAGAATAGAGTTGGTGGTTGGAATCCCTTCAGAACTGCATTCCATTGGCAGTAACCACAAATTCCTCTCTTGTTTCATATAATATAACCTATCCCCTCAGAACAAATATATCTTTATTCTCTGGTCAAATGTGCACACTCCGAGCACTCCAAAGGCATAGATTTTTTATTTTAAAAAAGTCAAATACTGCATTGTAGGGTTTTGTAATGGCTCAAATTAACAAAATGTGTCATGCTCACATGCTGTTATTAGTAGGGTTAAAAAGTTCATCCCTTTTAAGAATCAATACGAGATAAAATTGTGTGGATCAGTTTTTATTTCAAGAGGTTTAAATGCATTTATTTTGTACTTCAGCTGTTTGCCAACTGTCAGAATGTAGCATTCTGGGTGAGATCCAATTATGTGTTAGTGGAAGTCATGGGACTCCACCTTACTCATCTCCACGCTGAATACCCCCGTGGTGCCAATGTGCTTCAGATCAGATTACGATAGTGTGCGGAGGTTGTAGGGGGAAGGAAGAGAATGGGAATTGCCGTTTGTGTGAACCGAAGTCTGTTGCACAAGTGGGACACCACAAATAGAAATCTCCCTCTGTCTCTTGGTCCTCCCAACAAAAAGAGAAATATCATTAGCCATTTTGACAAATATCATGGAATTGAAGCAAAGCCTGAATCTTGACAAACAAACAAACAAACACAAGAAGAGCCCTGCTGGATCAGGTCCATCTAATGCAGTATCCTGTTCCCACAGTGGCCAAGTAGATGCCTATGGGAAAACACAAAGTGGGCCTGTGTGAAACAGCGCTCTATACAACTTGTGATTCCAAACAACTGTAATTCAGAGACATAGTGCCATCAACAGTGGAGGCAGTACACAGTCCTGATGGCTGGTTGCCATTAGTAGTAGTAGTAGTAGTAGTAGTAGTAGTAGTAATAATAATAATTCTACCCCGCCCATCTGGCTGGGTTTCCCCAGCCACTCTGGGAAGCTCCCAACAGAACATTAAAAACACAATAAAATATCAAACATTAAAAACTTCCCTAAACAGAGCTGCCTTCAGGTGTCTTCTAAAAGTCATATAGTTGTTTATTTCTTTGACATCTGATGGGAGGGCGTTCCACAGGGCGGGCACTGAAAGCCCCAGAACAGAAACCTACTAGAATCTGGATGCCTCTTCCAAACTTTTGAAATGGCATTTGGATTTCACCAATTCCTTTTAACTGCTGGATTTGTGCATTGCATGCAATAGAATAGTTTTTCAGTTTTCACTGAAAACAGAACATATTTTATTCTTTTATGAAAGTCTTCAACGTTTTCAGACCCAAAACATATCTTTGATCCAAAACACAAGGAATCTCCATCTTTCCAGCATTCCGACACAGTTTATTGGCCATCATCCAGTCCACCACTGCATCCAGACACTGATACAGAGCTTTCACAGCCTCTCCTGACTCAGATATTATGAAGAAGTAGAGCTGTGTATCATCAGTGTACTGGTGACTCCTTGCTCCTGAACTCCATGTAAGTCATGTGAATGAATGACTGCATATGCTTGGTGACCCTGATACCCCATACAGAGATAGGAAAGGATGGCGCAGGTCAAACAAAACAATTCCTTTATCTTCAATAGTTGTGTAGAAGGAGATATTTTTGTAGCTGCTGCCCAGAGGTCCTTCAGCAGCTAGCAGGGGAAATGGCTTACTGGGTGCAAGTTTTGGGAGAAGTAGCAATAATTTGCAACCATTTTTGTCCCTCTCTCACTCTTTAATGCTCAATATGCCCAGAGCCTCAAATCTTTACTCATACCAATGTGCTGACTTACATCAGATCCTGGAAAATTCATTCAAATGATAGAAGAGGAAACCTTTTTCTTATCACAGTAACTAACAATATATTTGGCTAAGAACCTGAGCAGATGTGCACACATATATCACCTTTCTTAATTCATTCCAGTTGCAAAGAAAACTCTGGTCATTTTAGTGCAGGAATCACAGGCAACGAATATCCCATAAAGGATGAGCAGTTTAGCATAAGAAACAAGATCACTTACTAAAATGTCTGAACTGATTCGAGTTTACAATGATATATTCACTTCCTGATAGAAGCTCTTTCTGTCAAAGTCTGCTTGGGATGGGTCCTCTCAATTTGCTCTGTGTCTTGCATGGAACAAACATTTAATATTATTAGAGCAATGTGTGAAGTTAAAAATGGAGACAGACAAGCCTAATTTATTTTATAAGCCTACAATTAGGGTGCTCAGCTAATTCCCAGCAATTCATTTTTTTTCTGGAATGAGAAGAGTAATCTGAATACACCTTTAAAAATCTAAATAGTAGCAGCAGGAGAGGTTTATGTGAGTGCTCACCTCTAAACCTTTTGGAAATGGTGGCACGATCAGAGATTGGGTTTCAGCATAGAAAATGTACTTGTGTTCTCAATGTGTACACTGATTTTCATCTCAGTCTATTTCAAGACAAGAATGAACCTAGCTTTGCAGTTGTTACCCAGAATGTGTCTTTACCTTTCCTACCAATGTCTCAATATTTCTCCCTTCAGCTCAGAGGAAGACATGGAGGGGGACCTGCTACTAGATTGGGAAGCCATTCGGGCCCCTTCTAAGTCAGAAGATGAGGTCTTTTGGGACTCTTCATATGAAGAAGACACTATCAGCACTGACCTCACCATTGCTGCAGCATAGGAACCAACTGTGTTGCAGAATAGCTCCATGAAACTTTAAGATCATAGGCAGTTCCTCAGAGAGCGTGGAGCCGACCAGATCAGACTCAGGCAGTGTTCAGAAATCTCTGCATGTTGCTAAGAGAACAGCCCTCCTTTTGAAACTGAGGACACCTCAGCCCTCTGTCAAGTGGCCCATTAGAAGTGGGGGAGTTCAGGATCCAGCCTTATGTTCTAGTAGAAGCTGGCTACTCCTTTAATTTACCTTGTTAAACATCATTCTTGCAAAATTTAGAGAAAAGAAAGCCATCTCAATGAATAGCATAACTCTATGCATGCTTCTGTTCTCAGAGAATCTTTTTCTCTTTGTGTGGTGCTGAAAGAACAATAATTTCCCTTATTGCCGCTCCCATCTCCCACCATCCCAATGTACGTAGTTATGGGTGGGGAAAATGCTGGCATTGCTGAAAACCTATGAGAATTTCCATTTGGCCAAGTCCCAAATTGCAATGACTCATGATCTAGTAACCAGATTTGCAAAGATCCAAGGCAAATCCTGCTGATTTATTGTGTTTTTCTCTCCCGCGAAAAACAAACAAAAATCGGAAGAGGATAAGCAACTGCAATCCAAAGTTCACATGCAGAGCATATTGATACCATTCCATGATTTCCCTGGTGGCTTTTAAGTTCACTCTGGGTGGCATGTTTTAAGTGTAGGGCAAATCCTGTGCTAGAGGTCAGGTTTTTAATTTCATATCACTGCTCAGTTTGATGCTCACTTTCCTTTACTGAATAAACTTCTGCTAACAACACTATGCTGTTCATGTAAAAAAAACCAAACGCATTCCTTATGGATATATAGCACTGTGCAGAATTCCTGTATAAGTGTCTCTGTAGCTTGAGGTGTTGAAAATGTGGCCCGGTTTATCAAAAACACAGCTGCCTTCCTTGGGGTTCCAGAATGCTCATAACAAATAGATTTCTTTACGAACTTGTGAGAATACCCCGAGGAAAACAGCTGCGTTATTGCAAAGCCTATGAAATCTCAGGCGAGTCTGAACCATTGTAATTTTTAAATACTACTTTCAAATATATATATTTTTCTTTAGTTTTTAATTTTTCCACCAGAAACATATTGTATGGGGGGGGGGATGTGGTAATTACTTTAACATCGTTGGAGTAAGGCTGTAATACAAACCTCACTTACCCGGGAGTAAGACCCATTGAATTAAATGGGATCTTCTTCTTCTTCTTCTTCTTCTTCTTCTTCTTCTTCTTCTTCTTCTTCTTCTTCTTCTTCTTCCAAAAATAATAGAAGACAAGAGTATAGAATTTTTTGTGTGAAAGAAACAGTGTCAGCACTGTTTCACAATACAAATAATCCATGAATCCCAATTTAAACATATATATTAATGTAAGATGTCCATATGTCCAAATAGGTAGCCAAATGAGATCAAATATTAAAAGATACTAGCAGCCTCATTCCTGTTGTTGCTCGGGAAAATTCCAGCCCCCCAAAAAATCACTGCAGTTTTAAAATCCATGGTTAAAATCAATGCAGTTTTGGAAGGTTCAGTTGGCCATCTTGATTTAAAATGGCATCCAGATGTATTGAAACATAGACAAAAGCCTTCCCCTTGTTTTCAAGAATCAGGATGCAAAAATATGGGTTGCAATATTTTACTAAGCTTCTATTGGGGAGCCAGGTCAGCAACAGAGGGTTTCAATCTTGATCTTCCTTGATTTAATTATACCATCAAAGTATGGTATCTTTCTATTCAATATAGGTTGGATTTAGACTAAGGACTCATACACACTTACCTGTGCTCCACATTTCTAGGCACAAGTCCAGGCATTCCAGCTCTGTGTCTAAGTGCTTTTTAAATAATAATAATAATAATAATAATAATAATAATAATAATAATTTGCCCTGGTGCTTTCCCCATGAAAACCCACTCTTTACTGCTGAATCCATGGAAAACATGAATTGCCATTTGTTCCAATTCAGCGTTAATTCAGAAAAAAAGTCAGAAATGGATTGGGAAAGCGCAAACCTGTGCCTAGAAAGTATGGGGCAAAAGGCAAGTGTGGATGAGCCCTAGGTTAGTTGACTTTAGTTCCTATTGAAATCAACACTGTTGTTCAGTCGTTCAGTCGTGTCCGACTCTTCGTGACCACATGGACCAGAGTACGCCAGGCACGCCTATCCTTCACTGTCTCTCGCAGTTTGGCCAAACTCATGTTAGTAGCTTCAAGAACACTGTCCAACCATCTCATCCTCTGTCGTCCCCTTCTCCTTGTGCCCTCCATCTTTCCCAACATCAGGGTCTTTTCTAGGGAGTCTTCTCTTCTCATGAGGTGGCCAAAGTACTGGAGCCTCAACTTCAGGATCTGTCCTTCTAGTGAGTACTCAGGGCTGATTTCTTTGAGAATGGATAGGTTTGATCTTCTTGCAGTCCACGGGACTCTCAAGAGTCTCCTCCAGCACCATAATTCAAAAGCATCAATTCTACGGCGATCAGCCTTCTTTCAACACTAGTAATGTCAAATTAAATCCCATTTATTTAAATCTGAACTACGATCAACTAACGTTGACCCCACCTTAGAATTTTAAAGCAGTATTATAGCAGTTTAAACAGTAATGGTGGAACCTCCCCAACAAATTCTGGAAAGTGTAGCTTGTTAAGGGCATTGAGAGTTGTTAGGAGAACTCTGTTCCTCTCCCAGAGCTACAATTTTCAGAGTTACCTGGAAAGAGGAACTGTTGTTAAACCACTTTGCAACTGTAGCTCTTTGAGGGGAATAGGGGTCTCCTAGCAAATCTCAGCACCCTTAACAAACTACAGTTCCCAGGATTTTGGAGGACAAGCCACTACTGTTTAAAGTGGTATGATACAACTTTAAATGTATAGTGCATATGGGTCACTTTACTGGGGAAATACAACTGAAATACTGCATAAATTTCTGTGTGGGATGAAGACTCCCTGCCCCTCAATTTTTATCAGATAACTGGAATCAGGGGGAAAAATGTATATAATGATATTTCACAGATATCAGGTAACTATCCTTCCTGGTTCAGATATTGTAGAGATATTGCCCCTGCAGAGTCTGTAGAGATATTGCTGTTGCTTTCTAACTAGAGGTGACATACCCTGCCCACAGTTTGCAGAGATCCAAATTTTTGTCATCACATATGAGATACCAAGTCCTCTACAATTACAGTGACACATTGGACTTAGAAATTAAGCTACTTGTGGAATGTGGATTGTTGCCTTTTAATCACCCTACATTTATAATAAAAATATGTATTAAAATAATTTGTGTATGCAGATTGAGCAAATCCTCTGGTGCTAATTATCACAAATCTAAGTTGATGAATAGTAGCCTCCCTGCTGACCCACTCAGACCTTGAGGAAAATCATTCCCTTTTTTTGCCTACTAAAACATTGAGCTATCTAGAGATTTATATTTTTTATTTTACCGGTAGTTTAGCTTGGCTAGACGTATACAAATTTTACTGCCAGCCACTTTATAACAAGGTCCACAGAGATATATACTCAAAAGTGGTTCTGAAAACCTGGATAAGGAAAGCAAACACCTTTTATTTCAAATTATCTCACTTTATCTCTGCAAACAGTCACCAATTGGCACAAAACTGATTTAATCTGGATGAGGTTGAGAGCCAAGGCATAACTTTGAAGTCCTCATAGAGTATTGGTTAAAGGTAGGCTACCCTGCCTGATTTGGTACTCGGTTGTGCAGCACTCCAGCTTTGATGCCAGATGAGGTGGTTGCATCTTCATAACAGTGACTACAAATAAAAGAACAGGCTGCCACAGTTTATTCACACAACCCCCTGATCTATTATTAGAGAACAGACCAAAAAGTGCTCTTGAAGACACATTTGTGAAAGTTACTTACATGGGAAGAACATGATTCTCCATTTTTGCCCTCCAACACTTATTGTTTGACAACCAGCGTTTGTGACATTGAACAAACCCAAGAATTCAATTTCTCTAATGAAGTCAAAGTGCCTTGAAAGATGGGCATGCTAGAACAGGGAAATCTCATTTCTTTGAACAACATCCTGAAGACAATTGAGCTGGTGATTCACCCTGAATGCCAACATGGCAAATAAGTCATTTTATCAAAGAACCGTGTATATGTCTTCCTTTGAGACATGTGCTGACATGGCTATCTAGTCCCTTAAAAGACCTGTCTCAGTTGTTTACCAAACTACTTTAATTGCATCCAAAAAAGGAAGGAAGGAAGGAAGGAAGGAAGGAAGGAAGGAAGGAAGGAAGGAAGATCACATGGCCATGTTTGGAAGGCAAGTCTAGTTTGGGCTGAAGAAGCTGTGAAAACTCCTTGTTACATTAGCCATAAGTATAAGAAAAAGAGAAGACAGAGGCACAGTACAATGCAAAAGCTTAGCACAGGGGTCCCCAAACTAAGGCCTGGGGGCCGGATGTGGCCCAATCGCTTTCTCAATCCAGCCCATGGACGGTCCAGGAATCAGCGTGTTTTTACATGAGTAGAATGTGTCTTCTTATTTAAAATGCATCTCTTGGTTATTTGTGGGGCATAGGAATTCGTTCATGTATTTTTTCAAAATATAGTCTGGCCCCCCCACAAGGTCTGAGGACCGCCCCCCTGCTGAAAAAGTTTGCTGACCCCTGGCTTAGCAGCTCCATGTAGCCCTCACTTTAGCATCCCATGTACCAAATGTCATTAACCACACCATTCCCAGACAGCATCATAGAGTCAGGGGTGATGAGATTCTTTAGTGCCTGGGAGCTAAAGCTTGAAAGAGGTTGCCATAGCAAGAAATCACTTATTACGAATCAACTATAGGTATGGGAGGATATTGGGTGGAAACTGCCTGTCTTCTATACCAATTGCAATTACTGTGGTCTAATTTACATTCAGTCATCCACTGAACAAGTATGTGGACCCATGTCTCAAGAGTCAGTGTATCTTGGATGAGATTCAAGTGATAGTAGAACTCTTTGTAGTAAAGGCTTTCCCCCCATGCTGTTTCTGGCAGGCACCAAAGCAAAAGTGTCCGAAAGCTCATGAGATCCTGCTGTCATCAGGCATTCTGGGCTCATTTTTTCCATCAGAAAGTCAGACAGCTCTAGAATTGGAAGCGTCACCTTTGATCTGCCCCCTTCCTGAGTTGCACGGCCGCGTCTTGACTAGAGACAGATCTCAGGGCCCAGCTATTTCATGCAAAACACTGTAGCTAATTTAATTTCTAGAAATAATAATATGCTCTTTTATTGCACCCTCTTACTGGTATATCAAATTCTTTACCAATATTAACTAAATCCCACAGCAACTCCAGCAGATATTACAGTGGGAAGAAACATTCTCCCTTAAAAAAAAAAAAAGTCAACAGAACTGAAACGTTAAGTGAGTTAGCTGGAGTCACTGATAGCTCGCCTAAATCTCTTTAACAACAACCAACAACAAAGGACAAATATAACCTACCTATATTTACAGATATTGCTGGAAACAGGATCAGCCAGTTCAGGGATTTTGCTATTGCAAAAAGGTGTTGGGGGACCTATTACTTGTACTGTTGTTTTGACAATCTACGAAGTGCTTTGGCTCCATTCAGCCATGCTTCCAGGTGAAACAGCCAGGAATGAGCCTCAGGCTTACATACTTCCTGCTCCGCTCTTGTCTGGCAATTCCCTCCCTCCCTTCATGGCTTGCAGCAAACCATTCCCACCACATATGAACCAGCAAACTGTGTTTTGCACTTGCCATTCAAGCTAGCTTGCAAACTAGAATTTTGCAAGCTAATTTTGGATTATTTTCTAATCATGGTTCATCTACAAACTTAGAAATGGAATAGCTTAAGGAGGCACCAAGTGCTGTATGTCTTCGCTCAGCACATTAATAACATTGCAATCCTATGCACACTGACCTAGGAGTAAGTTGCATTGAACGCAGTAGGTTTTACTTCCTAATAGACATGCACAAGATTGTGCTGTGAGCTGCCATCTTTTCTCCCACAAGCATGGGGATGACCACAGACTTTCAAATGGAACTGGACGAATGCATGGAGAATAAATATATCATCAGCTAGTAGTCATGACGGCTAGGTGAGACTGCTAGTTTTAGAGGAAGTACACGGCTGAATTCTTGTTTGTTTGGAGCAGTAACCGGAAATGAATATTGCTCTTGCATTTCCCAGGGGCATCTGGTTGGTTGTAGTGAGAAACATGATGAATTAGAATGTAGTCCCAACATAGACATTGGGGGGGGGGGGTCTCTCTGGCTCAGCCTGCTGTTTCACATTCTACTGAGATATATATATATATATATATATATATATATATATATATATATATATATATATATCTTATAGCTTATTCTTGTCTTGGTAATAGACTGGATGAGAGCCAACAAATTGAAGCTCAATCCAGATAAGATTGAGACACTGGAAGTGGGTGGTTCGCTAGAATGCAGGAATGGTAGGTTGCCTGCTTCTGATGGGGATTACACTCCCTCTGAAGGAGCAGGTATGTAGCTTGGGGCTGCTCCTGGATCCATTGCTGTTGCTTGAGCCTCAGATGGCCTCAGTGGCACAGAGCCAGCTTTGGCTGGGGACACAGCTGTGCCCTTATCTAGACAAAGATAGCCTAACTTCTGTTGTCTATGCCCGGATGACCTCTTGGTTAGATTGCTGCAGTGCATTACACATGGGGATGCCTCTGAAGATGGTTCAGAAACTTCAGCTCTAATACCTCTAGGACCACCTCTCCCCATATACACTGACCTGCAATCATCATCTGAGACTTTTATTTGTGTGCCCCCTCCACGAGAGGCCCAGAGCTTGGCCACACAAGAATGGGCCTTTTCCATGGTGGCTCTCCATTTGTGGAATGCTCTCCTAAGGGAAGCTCACCTTCATTACATATCTTTAGGTGCCAGGAGACAATTTTCTTCTGTAAGCAGGCCTATGGCCTGTGTGGGTGGGAGGGTTATTGCTTTTGTTTGTTATTATATTACCAGTATGTATTTGTGTGTTTCCATACTGTAAACTGCCCTGTGATTCTCACATGAAGGGCAGTCTATACATTTAATAAGTAAATAAATTAAATAAAAATAGTGTATCTCTAACTAAAAAGCAGCAGGAGGAATTGAGCTTTCAGCAATGCACAATAGCTGGAAGGACACTCAAATCTATCAATTTTGTCTCTATTTCTATTTCCATTTGTCATATGTTGGAGGTTTAAATTATCCTTGGCCCGGTTAAGGCAGGACAATATTTATAACATTTTATTTATTGTAACATCTACCTTCTGCCCTTCATCCCGTTTGGATTTCTACCTGCCACACTCTCCCCAGTTGAGAACTCTTTTAGTTTCCAAGTCATCTATAAATTGTCTAAGTAAATATATTTGACGTTTTGATCTTGAGTCTCAATATTAAAGGAAATGAGCTATAAAATATTTCTGCAACATTCTAAGAAATCCAAAAATCCAAGATATATATCTTTAAGCTTTGTCAAATCCTGCACCCACCATAACTATATTTAAAAGGTAAGAATGTTAGAAAATGAAGTGAATAAGGAATAAGTGAATAAGGAATAAAAACCATGCTGATATTATTTCTGATGTCAATAAATTAACATTTCCTTGACATTTCAGCACACCTGGAAATATGTTCCAAACAGTGCTAAGAATCGTTACACACACACGTATAATTAGTTGGTCTTTAAGGTGCTACTGTAAGGGGGGGAAATATTTTGTTTCGACTACGGCAGACCAACACGGCTACCTACCTGCAACTAGAAATATGTATAATGGAATCATGATTTAAGGAAAATGTCTAAAAGAAAGCTGAGGGTCACTGATCAGAAATGCAGGCATGAGTTATGGTCTGAGCACATACCAT
This sequence comes from Lacerta agilis, assembly GCF_009819535.1. NCBI lineage: Eukaryota > Metazoa > Chordata > Lepidosauria > Squamata > Lacertidae > Lacerta > Lacerta agilis. The sequence continues at coordinate 65,648,170 of NC_046316.1, read as the reverse complement.
ATGAGCACATGGTCCTCCAGCTAGCCTCAGTTTAACATAGTCTCTCAGTCAAATCCTCCAAACTATTTAACTTTTAACCATTCTCCTTAGAAAACCCCCACAGCAATTGCTGATTAAGAAATGAGAATGACTACATTTCTTAAACATCTGGGGGAGGCCTCTACTGAAAGCAAGGTATGGCACTGAGTTAGCAGAGAATCATCAAATTCTTCTCAATCTAAATGTCATGAAGATGAAAATAGGTGTTTATAAAAATGAATTTTAGATTTCATTATCACAGATCTGTATAAAATGAATTCAGTGATAGCAAAGAAATAAATAAGCGGTGTTCAGTGTTTCCCCAGGTGGTTTATTGTTTTATGCCATTTCCCCATGTCTCAAGAAACAATGCCAACACTGGAAGCAGAACCTATTTGTAGATTTCCTAGGAATTATGTATGCTTCTCACCAGACCACATTGTACAGTTTTGCCAAGCACAGATTTATTCTCCCCCACAACCCCACCCCACCCAGAAAAGACACCTACATGCTAGCCTTCCTACATTACATTTGTTTGCATCTTTTTAAAAAAGCACCTGTGTGCACTCTCATGTATTTAGGGAGTATCCTGAAAGCAACCATCAAGCAACCATCAATAATATGGGTGGCTGTTCCTATTGCTTTGGCTGGATCATATGTCAACTGATTTCAATTTTAGAATATTTTAGAACCTTCATTGTCAAATACTGACAGATGTCTGTATTTTTAAGGCTTCTTTAAAAAAAAATCTGATTAAACTATGCAATGGAATGCTTCCACTGCATTGCCTATATAATTCACTCCTCCAAAGGAAAAAGGAAATGTATGCATTTTGTATTTTAGACTGAATCTCAATGGCAAGACTTTAGAAGGCTAAAAATGCAGGGCTTTATTGTAGCTGTCTTTTGGGGTTGCAAATTGTTAACATCTGTCTCTTAGTATCATTTTTTACAATAGTCTACTCTCGAGATACCCTGCTAATGACTGTAATTTTCTAGTCAGCTGCTATTTGTCAAGGTAGTTTAAAGGTCACTTTTTTGCTATGTGAAGAAAATGGGTCTGGGTGGGTATTCCTTTTCTTTTACAGGAAACAGAGATTATATTAGGGCTTGGTTTTTATACAGAAATCATTATACTGCCCAGCACAGCCAATATCTCTTTCCAACATCTCTATTCCTTTTTTTCCACCCTCACATTTATTTGCTACCTTTTCCAAGGCATTTTGATCCGTATTCCTTCTAATGGCCACATTGCTTCATCTTTGTTTTCTTCTCCCCAGCTATGTCAAAGGATCATTACTTATTCATAATCTATTATTAAAATGTCAGAGCTTGATTAAACAGACGGGATCATTAGCTTCTTTCTTGTTCCTTAGCCTTAGGGTTCTTTCATACTTCTTCTGTTTGGAACCAGGGTGGGCAATATGAAGACCTCAAGGCATTTTGTGTACAGACTCTTGTATGAATGATCAGAATTATAACATTTCCTGAAGGGAGAAGCACAAATTTCTACCCCTTGTTGTTACAGAAAGAATTTTGAAAAAGCAGTGTAAAACATTTCCGTTGTAAACCAAACCTTAATGGATTGGACATATGGGTGTGACCACTTCAAAAAACCAGTCCACCACTAGTTTAAAGCAATAGCAGTATAAAAGTAAAACATTTTAGCAGCATTGAGGACTAGCAACATGTCCATAGGTAAATGTTTCTTTAGCCTTTGTTCTGCTGAATTCTGTCTCTGGTGTTTTAACAGTAGACCTATTGGAAATAATCTTTCATTGGGGCCAATCCAATAATGACCTTTCTGGATAGCAGTATCCAGCATTGTTCTCTCAGGCATTCTTTGGCTGCATTGCCTGAGGCATCTTTGCCTCTCAGATGGCAAAATCTAGCGACAGCCTTGAAATCTTCAGGAACTCCATGGGAAATGTTGTGAGCAACATATGCCTCCTCTCAAAATTCCTCTTACATTCTGGTTCTGCCTGAGCAGGACAGCCCTCACCTGAACTTGTTATTTGACTTTAGGTAGAAGATTGATGACAACATTATTGCCAACTGGGTGGTAGGGCTGGGGCTGGCTGGAGAACCTGAGAAGGCACAAGTTTTGACCACAAATGGAATTAAGAGGCCACCTTATCCCTTGCTGTGGTCTGTGGGACAGTTTCTTCTGCAAGTTCCAAGGATTTCAGAAGCCCACTCTGCAATAACTGCAAGCAAGGCTTTTAGCATAGCTGCCCCTATGTGGAATAACATTATTGTTGAGATACAAAGGGTACCCACTATCTGCACTTTGTGGAAACAATTGAAAACATATTTTTTATAAAATTAAATAAAATCCAGCAGGCTTTCCCAGCAAGTAGATAGATGGGTCTTTCTAAGGAGTGGCTTCTTTGTATCTTTTCGTTTTTGTTCTTTTAAACTGCCTGTTTGCTATTTTTATTGCCTTGGGACAATGTTTTTTATTATTATTGAGAAAAATATTATGGGTAATTGATTATCATTTCAAATTTCAGTGCATAACAACTCCTAGGTCATGGTAAGCTGTTCATAGGTCTTATGAAAAATTGAACCACTATTTTTACTCTTATAAACTTTTCATCATGTAGACTTATTTTCTCAAAGTTTCTGGCATTATTCAATATTTCTCTCTCACGCACACAGTACAGTCTTATACAGGTCACTAATCTGTTTCTTTGATAGCTAAACCAGTCCCTAAAGCAATCTGCTGGCACAAGCAATATTCAACTTATTAACACTTGAGCCAGCAGGAGGGCTTGGAGACAGAGGTCTTATAGCAGTCCTCCTTGTGTTACCAATAAACAAATAAGAAGTAAATTAACAGAAAAAAAGTAAATTGGTTCTATTTAATGTGAGATCTGAATCAAGTCTCCACAGCCCTGGTCTCGAATTCAGCATGAGTTGGGAGATCTTGGGAATTAGACTCTTCTACTGCAGAACTGATCTACAAGTCAGTATGTTCACTTATAAAATCATTTCTGTACATTTCCCCCACAATCTATGATTAAATAGACACTTTATATGCATCTTAATTCACATTAGCATAGAAATAAAGGAGACGTAGAAAAGTCTCTGCCCTGCCCAAGTCCCTACAACTCTGAAAGAGACAACACGGTGCCGAGGTCTCATTATCATTGAGGTGTTATTTGGATCATGGATTCATTGCAGACTAATGTACACTCCAAGGCGGTTAATGTCACATGTGTCATTGCTTCTGACAGCTCCAAGTAGGTGAAGGTTGCCATATTGGCAAAAGGGGAGGATGGGTCAAACGGAACAGTGATTGGGGTGGGTAGTTTACTGCTCAGCATGCAAAAAAGGAAAGGGGGGAAAAAACCCACAGTGCAGTGAATAGATAGGCCCACAAAATGAGTCATACTCTTAGAGTAGCGGTTGTGAAGAACACTTTCCAACAGCATAGTGCTTAGCAGCAGCATATGTGGGTACAGAGCACAAGATGTTCTCTATCTTATCACTTATTGTCAGGGAATCTGGAAAAATAATTACTATGTAACCTTATTATGGAAGGGTGACAGCAGCGCCATTAACTGAAAGCTCTCATGGACCACAAGTCATTTGATCATAGTGCGCTCTCCCTCCCTCCCTCCCTCTCTCTCTCTCTCTATATATATATAGTTAAACCTGTGAAAATTGTCCCTATCCATTTTACACATCCACACACAAACACGCTCACATATCTTCTGAGTTTGTTGAAGTTGAGCTAATGATGCTGGGAAATAATAATTTTTTAAAACATTATTCCAATGGGAAAATATTTCCACAGAAAAGCATGTCTGTGTTATATTCATTTTTGCCTAAGTAAAGTTAATTCCTCATGCATTTGCTTTGCTTGAAGTCATGCCAGAGTGTGAACCTACCCAGTCCCAGAACCGCAAGTTATTCTCAAACAGATGCTAGAGACAAAGTGCTCTGTTAAAGCCCACCCTTGATGTATGCCCTAAGTCCCCTTTCCTTATAACCATTAAAAAAAATAAAAAATAAACCTATCAACTTTCTGAAAATTATACACATACATTATAATAAAATGAGACAAATGTAGCAGATGAAACATAAAATGGGGGCATCAGATAAACATGCATCTGTCTAACTGAGTGTCTGATGAAACAGGAAAGAACCAACTGAGCTTCCTGGGGCAAAGGAGGGTTGGCGGAAGAATCTGATTGACTTGTAATATGTTTGCAAAATGGAATCCCATTCAGGTGTATGTAGGTGAGATCCTGCACCTATATGTGTGTATGGTTCTCTAGCTAATCATGGGCCCTAATGGCTTGGGAGCAAGATGGCATGATTGATCCTATGGGAGAGTTCACGTGAGCATGACCCCCATAACACCCAGTGTTTCAACGTAGATTGTATGCTAACAAATTCTTAGGGCAGTGTTGGGGAACTTGTGGTCTTTCAGATATTGTTGAGCTACATCTTTCCTGACCATTGATCCTGCTGGGAGATGAAATCCAGCTACATCTGGGTGGTCACAAATTCCCAATCCCATACTATCTACAATCCTTCAAGTTTGTTTGACTAGCTATGGAAATATAAGCACCCACCAAATGTAACTCATATGTATCAAATACGTACATACATTTCTCTGCCCTTTTCAGCTCGCTGGCATCTTTTCCCAGAACAAAAATAATGAATGCACCAAAGAAGGTTAATTACCCAACAAAAAAAATATCTGAACCACTGAACAAATTCATTTTGATTGGTAGCTATCCACCATTGCCCAGCAGGATATCACAATAAGCTTCAACAGGAAATGAATCAAGAAAAGTAGATGAAAAGAAATCAGGTGGGGTCATGCACACACACAAAATTAGTGACGGACCCAGAAGTGAATAAACGGAAATATATATTTCATTTATTTTCCCTTTTTATCTTACCCACTCTTCATTTCTCCCACTTTGATTGGAACATAGTTCTCTTTGCCCACCTCAGGGAGGGTTCCCGGGAAAGGGATTGTCTGATGACATATATTAATGCCACTACTTCAGTTGTATAAGCTTTTATTCTAATAAAACCACTCTGCCATGTAGTTCTATGATCGAAGGTTTGAAGATATCAAAACAGAGCCCTGCATGATGCACTTTAAAGGAGCAATTTAATTGAGCTACAATGTCAGGGTCACTGCGGAGACAACCTGGGTTAATAGCCTTCAAGAAGATCGGGAGCGTGAGGAGGCACTGACCAAATCTCTCAGCATAATGGACAGCAGCAGTGTGCCGGAGATAAGAACCCTTTACTCAGCAGTTGCCTGAATATGATGGACGATCATAGATTTTGCATATTATCACTAATTTATGCAAGAGTTAGTGTTCCAGGGCTGAAATGAAACCATAAAACTGCTTGGGGGTTGTTAGGTGAATAGCGCTGATGGGTGGCTCTCTTAATCCCCATTTAGAAACTCGCTGACTGGAAAAGCCACACTTTGCAACTATCACAAATCAGTCATTAGCATATTGACTATCATGCATAAAAGCAAGAATGATGTATGCAGATTAGTAATTTTTAAAAGCCCAACAAAGCTGACCGTATTACTTCTGTGCATGTTCTCTCACGAAATTCCAACACAATTCATTCCATCTTTGCACATCAATACATTTCTGATTATTTCTAGGCACATATCTTTAAGCAGTGAAGACCTGAAGACTTTGTCTGATTCCACAGCATTGACCTCAGGGAAACAACCACCTGCCACATATTAAAAATCAGACATAAATTCTCACCTACCTTGGGGCTATATATATATATATATATATATATATATATATATATATAGCCTCTGATTACTAATAATCTCACAACTACTTTGGATGTGTTATTGTCTAGGGACAGCAGTGAAATAAATAATTTATTTATTTATTTATTTTATTTTTTATGAAGAATTTATTGGCATTTTCTTGAAATAAATAATTTAATTCAAAGAGCCATGAGGCTCTCATTGTCCTCAATGTGATTGTAGGCAAACTGCTATATCAAAAGGTTTATTTTAGGATAAATCTGTACTAAAATGCTGGTGACTTTTCATGAGGACTTTGTTTAATCTGATGTTGAAATGTGGGAACCTGAACTTGAAAGAGGAAAAATGAGAGATGTGAAGTTGCACCGAATGGAGATGATTTGGTTACTGATGTCCGTGACGTTCATGCTCAGGGCAGTGGTCAGTGGCACTGCATTAGACAAAAGTACTGAGCTCTGTAGCGAGACATGGATTCATTCTTAATTTGTCTATTCTTATCATGTTATTTTTTAAAAAAGTCCAGACCAACTTTCCGCTCTCTGTGGCTAATACGAGTTTCAAGGGGAGCTGGAATAACAACAAAGAGTTACCCCTCCAGTCACGTGGCCCCAGCCCAAATCACATGCTTCGATTCTTTGAAGCAATGAAAAAGATGGAAGCTCTCAGGTGAGACAGGGTTAAGATCTGACTTGGAGAGAGGGCTTTGTGTGTTTTCCATCCTCTTTCTCTTTTCCTTCATTCTGCTTTCTTTTTTAATTTTCATTGGCTTTGTGTGTGTGTGTTTCCCTCTTTCTCTTTTCCTTTCCTTTTCCTTTGTTTTATAATTTTTATTTAGATTAGTTTTTTTTACTGTATTGTATGATGAAAAGTTTAAAAAAAAATTATGAAAAAAGGAAAAAAAATATGGCCCATAGTATAACTTCAAGATATATATTTTGATTTTATCTAGTATTCCTTTTTTTTTTTTTTTTTTTGCTTTTAAAGGGGGACACATCTAATTATACTGAACACCAATGCAGTTACCTAAAAGTAAAACCCCTTGAACACAGTGAAACGAACTTCCAACTAAACATGTACAGTTGATTACTTAATCCTTAAAAATAATTTGAGACATGGGTGATTTCCCCCCTAAATATCATGCCCAATTTATGAATTTTGTTCAGTAGCACTAAAACTAGCAGTATGCTAAAAGTATTTTCATAAACCCTGAAAATGTATAGCACACGCGGTAATTTAAATAACAAAAGGAAACAAAAATGATGGTATCTTTTAACATACATTTCTGTGCAAACAAATTAAAAACAGATGGTTTGGGGGAAATAATCCTTCATATAAATTAGCTATTACTAAGTTCTAATATAAAATTAAATTTATTGTGGTTGTGAACTTGGCAGGAAGTCATCTTGGCATGAAGAATAACCTTTGTTTATTGATATTTAAACTTGAGAATGATGTATATTTTGTATTGTAACTGGCCATACATTGCAGCCGATATACTAGAATTACCACTGGTGGTGTATAAATAAATACAACATAAACTCAAAATGATACGCCCAAGCAAGCCCCAGGCAAGTACAATCCACATAATGTTAAGCACTTGGAAAACTCATTGATTTCAATGGTAGAAAGTGATGCACATCCTTAAGTCTCTTATTGAAATCATTGGGACTTCCAAGTGCTTAACCTTCAGTGGATTGTGCCCACTCTTTTAGTTCAAACTTATGCATGCCTACTCAGAAGTAAGTGTGCACAGGATTTCAGCCTCACAGCTCAACACTCTCCCTGCATGCATACTTAGAAGTGCCACTATGTTCAATGAAGCTTACTCCTAGGTAAGCATACACAGGACTGAAGCCTTGCAGTGTCATCCTGTATTCAAAAGCGAATCCCACTGAGCTCAAAACCACTTACTCCCAGATAAATCGTAGTATTGCAGCCTTAATCTCCCAATATAATACTCCAGCAATTGAAAATAATGCCTCTTTTGTTTTCATTATTTTACAGCAGTTTACAGAACAGCTGTTCAGCCAACCAGCATAATTATTCCACATTGATTTGCTCTGTTTAAAGTGTTAACGTATCTATAACTCTCTTGCTATTGGGATACCATAATGCTTTTAATATCCTAGTCAGAATTAAAGAGAAAAACGGTGTCCAGGTGTCATAAATAAAGTTGTCATAAATAAAGTTGCCAGTGTGGTGTAGTGGTTAAGAGCGGTAGACTCGTTATCTGGTGAACCGGGTTCGTGTCTCCGCTCCTCCACATGCAGCTGCTGGGTGACCTTGGGCTAGTCACACTTCTCTGAAGTCTCTCAGCCCCACTCACCTCACAGAGTGTTTGTTGTGGGGGAGGAAGGGAAAGGAGAATGTTAGCCGCTTTGAGACTCCTTCAGGTAGTGATAAAGCGGGATATCAAATCCAAACTCTTCTTCTTCTTCTTCTTCTGCCACCAGGCTCATCTTGTTTTAGTGAGAGAGAGCAAGCTTGCACACTGTTAAGAAGTTCTTCAAAAGCTGGTTTCCAAGCATATGAGTGCTCCCCACATTTTCCAGCTTTTTTCCCATGTAAAAATTCCCTTCAGCAAATCATCCGTGTGATGCCACAGTCCCTTTCATCATTTCCAAATGCAACAAGGTACCTTGAATTCTGTGATCCGCCCTGAAACCTGCGGGTATAGGGCGGTATATAAATTCTTACTACTACTACTACTACTACTACTACTACTACATAATGACTACATCATTGAAGGATGCTACTTCCAGTGTGATCTTGGAAAAATTGAAGAGTGGCCTGAATGATAAGGCATGAGGATAATTTAACTTGTCAAATAATTTAACTTATCTATAAAATCAGCGTTCTTCAAAACTGCATGCACAATTCTATGAGTCTCGCCATTCTGTTCCTCACGTCACAGTTGTTTTTCTTTTGGTTGCACAAAACTGGCCTGGGGGTGCCATTTGCGGCTAGTCAGAACAATGCAAGACACACAGGAGTCTGTGTCATGCTTCCCTCTGCTTCTTCAGTCCTTACAGCACAGCACACCACTTAAGTAAGTGAAAAGGAACCAGCATAGTTGGAGGTCTTGTGGTAGAAGAAGAAGAGTAGAAGAAGAGTTTGGATTTGATATCCCGCTTTTCACTACCCGAAGGAGTCTCAAAGCGGCTAACATTCTCCTTTCCCTTCCTCCCCCACAACAAACACTCTGTGAGGTGAGTGGGGCTGAGAGACTTCAGAGAAGTGTGACTAGCCCAAGGTCACCCAGCAGCTGCATGTGAAGGAGTGGAGACACGAACCCGGTTCCCCAGATTACGAGTCTACCACTCTTAACCACTACACCACACTGGCTCTCACACCACACTGGCTTGTGGTGGATGGCTTTGGGGGAATTTCAGCCTCATGGTTTGGCTCATGGCTGAGTTTGTGACTTAGCAGCTTCTAGGTTTAAGGGCTTTGGTGTTTTGGAAGTTTTGACAGATATGTCCATACCTGTCAGTGAGCACACACCAATCTCAAGCTCTCAGTAACCAGCTACCCCAGCATTTCATGATTCAATTCCAGTGGACGCTTGGGTTGCGAATGTGATCCATGTGGGAGGCACGTTCGCAACCCACAGCATTTGCAACTCACAGCGCTGTGTCTGCGCACACGTGGGTCGCGATTCGGTGCTTCTGTGCATGCGCAAAGTGCGATGTAGCGCTTCTGCACATGTGCAAGCGCCAAAACCCGGAAGTAACACATTCCGGTACTTCTGGGTACAGTGGTATGTGCAACCCGAAAACACACAACCTGAAGCGTCTGTAACCCAAGGTATGACTGTAAAGCTAAGGCTGCCATAAGTCAGGAATTTCCCAGACATAGCCAGGATTCAGCGTCCAGGCAGAAAACGTTAAAAATGTCCAGAAAAATGCAGGCGTGTGGCATGTAAGAAATGTAGATTTTGGCAAATTTCCTTAAAAATAGCACAAAACTCCTCCCCCCCCCCACCTGAGATTTTGCAAAATAAAAATAAAAAAGCTTCGGCCAAAAAAAAAAAGCTCAACAGATTTTCACTGTTTGAAATATGGCAACCCCTATTAAAACACAAGGAAAGACACCACAAAGTCGTCTCAGATGGCTTCTTCTGAGCAATAAACCTGGGCACACAGATGTGGAAAAGCACAGGAAAAAAGGTTAACAGAAAGAGAAACACACACACCCACACACATACACCCCAATCCCAGTCATCTCTAATAATAAGGGAAGCTGAACCCCAGACCCACCAAAATGATAATGAAGTTCTGAAGTGCCCTGGAAAAAAAGGGAGAAATGGAAGCCTCTTTCTGAGGAGGAACTGGGGGACAGGATTTGGCACGGTGCAAATTTGCATTCACAGTGCACTCCTTTCTAGTCTCCCTACTGAAAAATTGGAATGTGTTTTTATATGCAGATGGATGTGCATAAAATTCAGGCCCACCAGTTGTTGTGCATGACTAGAACTGGACGAGGGACAAAGTCTGTTGTTGAAAACCTCCCCCGAAATATTCAATGCAAGTGAAACCAAATATTTTTACTAATGCCTTTCTTCTTGTAGTTGACAAAACATTTCCAAGTTCAACTATCAAGGGGGAGTTTGTTCTTCATGTTATGATCATTGCAAGGCAGTGGAAATTATTTTGAGCAGGTCTTTTCTCCCATAGTCAGCAACAGCAGGCATCAGGCACAGATTGTCTTTGGAAATGAGCTGCTTTGGGTATCTAGAGAGAACAGCAATCTGCAGTGCCATGGCAGTTTTTGGCAGACATGACTTAGCAGCAGTCTGCCCTTTATCTTCCTACCAAGGGAGCGACAAGAGTATGAAGTAGCGTTATTTCACTTTGGCAAAAGAAAGAGGCTGTGTACATACCATGTATTTAAAGCACATGGCCTCCCACCAAAAATCCCGAGAACTGTGGTATACTCATCACAAAGCTACAATTCCCAGCACCCTTAATGGACTACAGTTCCCAGGATATATATATATATATATATATATATATATATATAATATATATATATATATGGGGGAGTAGTGTGCTTTATGTATGCAGCCATAGAGAAATGAGCAATTCATTTCCAACGGATGAGGCATTTCACAGATGGTTTTATTCCCCTGCCCCCAGTCTTTTCATTTGCTGGATATCCACAACCAATCCACCAGAAATAGTTCCTACCTCAGTTCTAGGGAAACTCATAATTGGATATTAGTATAATCTTGCTTTCCTCCTTCATTTAGGGTTTTTTTCCCCACTCTTAAGGCAAAGACTCCTGAAGATTTCAGCTCTTTTCACGCATTACTCACATCTAGAGGTAACCTAAGTTCTGGTTTTTGTATTGTATTGGGTCTAGATGCACTTCAGAAGTATTCTACAGATCACCCTGAGAGTTTTTTCTTCTTGCTACATTTTTCTTTTAGAAAGAAGAAGAAGAAGAAGAAGAAGAAGAAGAAGAAGAAGAAGAAGAAGAAGAAGAAGAGTTTGGATTTGATATCCCACTTTATCACTACCTGAAGGAGTCTCAAAGCGGCTAACATTCTCCTTTCCCTTCCTCCCCCACAACACTCTGTGAGGTGAGGGGCTGAGAGACTTCAAAAAAGTGTGACTAGCCCAAGGTCACCCAGCAGCTGCATGTGGAGGAGCGGAGACGCGAACCCGGTTCACCAGATTACGAGTCTACCACTCTTAACCACTACACCACACTGGCTCCTCCCAGCTACTCCCATTTACCTTATTATCAAATGAGATTTACAAAAAAGAATGGCAACTAATTTCCAGTGAAGTATATATTGTACTATGATCTTAGTTAGATTTTACATGGGCAGTGTATGTTGTATAAGAAAATGAAATAAATTTCAGAAAACTGAAATGGATCTAATTATCAAATGTTTGTAGCTTAATACTTCCAGGAAATACATGTCAGCAGTGGGTTTGGCTACTACTTGTACTCTCAGGTACACACACCATCAAAGAAAGGCATATGAATATCCCTCCTCAGCTAATTATTGCTCCCTCTCTGTTCATTAATGATCAGTCTAATGACTAGGGAGAGTTGATCTGCATCACTATAGGGGGGCTGGGCTCTCCCCAACCCAGTGGTAGCTATTTTATTTTTTACTGTTGTTGCCACCACCAAAATCAGTGGGTTGTGAGGGAGGGATTAGTTTGGGGAGGAAGGGTCAGAACCCCCCCCCCCAGCTCACTACTAGCCATATATATATATATAAACATTGACATCACAATACCTTTTTAGGACAAACAGAAAGACCGCAAAACAGCAATCTTTGCAGGATTTTATTTGTCTAGGCAGGCACATTATGTGACCCAGGAGAGCAGCAAAATAACCAGACTGTATGATGGTGATGGGATAAAATCAGGCCAATTCTTTATTGACAGCAGCAGGCAGTGCAAAGGTTGGCATGGCATTGGATCCTAGGATCAGTTCATCATTCCACAAGCCCCCTATTGAGGGAATGGATCTGCTGGGTTTGGATCGCTCCAAACCTGTACGATGGGAGTCAGCCAGTGCTGAACATTGCCATGCCGCAAGCCAAGCAAGCAAGGTCTCACTGGGGGACCAGGGTGCAGATTCCAACCAGGCAGATACTGAACCCACGCTTGGGTGTGCCCTGGTCAATCCTCCCCTCAGGCCCCTTATGGTGACCCACCTATACTATGTCGATCCTGACCAATACCATTTCGGTCCTCATACAAACAACGCTCTTCCACCTAACAAAGGAAAGCCATAATTTCACTGTTGTTGTTGTTGTTCAGTCGTGTCCGACTCTTCATGACCCCATGGACCAGAGCACGCCAGGCACGCCTATCCTTCACTACCTCTCGCAGTTTGGCCAAACTCATGTTAGTAGCTTCGAGAACACTGTCCAACCATCTCATCCTCTGTCGTCCCCTTCTCCTTGTGCCCTCCATCTTTCCCAACATCAGGGTCTTTTCCAGGGAGTCTTCCCTTCTCATGAGGTGGCCAAAGTACTGGAGCCTCAACTTCAGGATCTGCCCTGAAGTTTCACTGAGGGAAAGGCAAAAAGAAAGAAAGAAAGAAACACCCAACCAAGTGCCAATCAGGTTGAAAGGAAATAAATATATCCTTTCCGGCCCTTTCAAAATTGCTCAGTGAAGGCTCTAACCTGAGGGTGGGCAGGTGTAAAGCTCTCAATGCAAAACGGCTGTGAGCTCCAGAGGAAGCAGCCTTCTATAGGCCTTCCCCTCCCCTTTGCAAGGGCTTACAGGACAGCAAATTCCCATGAGTCCATCACACAGAGAAGATACTGGGCAAAACCTTGCCCAGTATTTTGCTGCAATCTATGGGTCACAGCGCCACTAGGGAAAGGTGCTCTGTGCTTATTGGGCATGGAACAGGGCTTTCAGGTGGGATGCCATGCTAAACAAAAATGGGAAATGAGAGGGGGTATAATTTCAGAATTAAGAAAGAAACTTCTTTTTAATGATTTGTGACAATGTTATGTATGCAGTGGGGCCATGGAATGTGCATAGGAGGGGATCAGTATTGCAAGTTTGTACAAGCCACACCCAGATGACCAAAACAACATATGGACCCTACTCACAAGGCTTCAAATATAATGTACGCCCTGATGCCTCAGACACAAGTAATATTATGGAGGATGTAGTCTGAAGCAATCATTTGTCATTTGTCTGCAGATAATTATGTAACTGCAGCCACAAACAAAATATAATATTTATTGCAGATCAACAAGCAAAAGACAAACATGAACCTCAAACCAACATTTTTTTGACACTACAGCATTTCCAAAACCTATGTTAAATAACTAATGTGCTCTGTATGAAATGAATAAAACACTTTCCTAGAGCTGCCTGGATTAATTGTCGTAATAATTTGGAGAAATAAATTATTGTGTAATTTAAAACAAAACTCCATCCAGTTATTATGGATATCCCAATAATATTCAGTGAATAATTCATTTAAAAGGCCTTTCCTCATCTATTGAATAAATTATTCACAAACAGATCACAAATAAATTCACAAAGAAAATTAGTCCATAACCTTTAGAAAGACTGAAAATCCAATTGACCTCTAGTAAAACATTTCTAAAATGGGGAGTTAAAGGGAGTCTGCAGAATATTGCCCTTAGAAGAAGAAAACGACTTTACAGTGGTAGCTCGGGTTACATACGCTTCAGGTTACAGGCTCTGATAACCCAGAAATAACGCTTCAGGTTAAGAACTTTGCTTCAGGATAAGAACAGAAATTGTGCTCTGGCGGCGCAGCAGCAGCGGGAGGCCCCATTAGCTAAAGTGGTGCTTCAGGTTAAAAACAGTTTCAGGTTAAGAACGGACCTCCAGAACAAATTAAGCTCTTAACCCAAGGTACCACTGTATAAGTAATCCAGAAATAAAAATTTAAGTTCCTATACTTTAAATATTTGAATCCTACCATGTGCTTGTCTCTGAGATAGGCATTTCTTTGTGTGTAGCTTTGGCTGGTGGGAGATGGGCTGGTATGGGATGACTTGTCAGTTATATCAGATGCCTGTAGTATAGTACTAATATTCACTCTTGGTCAATCCTCCCCAGGTGGCATGCCAGCAGTGGGTGTGGCCAAAAGTGGGTGTGGCAACTCCACTTTCCCGCATGCAAGCACACATACCGGTAGCTTCCCCTCCTCAACTGATTGGTGCAGAATTGTGAAATGCCTTTCACGTCAAGGGTGAGGGGCAAACTGATGACTACACTTAGGAATGCTTGGCCAATTCAATCTTCATCCATTCTTAGACAAGCTGGCCAGACTTATGGACTAATGCGCAGGTCAGTACTTAGGCCAGCCATCTAATAACCTAGGGATAGCCAGTGTGGTGCTCTCCAGATGTTGTTGAACTGCAACTCTCATCATACTTATCCAGTCAGGGATGGGTGGGAATTCAAATCAAAACTTTATTGTGGTCCAAAGACCCACAAAACAATTTCAAAACTAGATACAGTTAAAACGAACAGACAGATAGATGGAAGAAACCAAGGCAGTCATTTTGTTTTATCTAGGGCATAATAATCTGTGTTTCTTACAACCTCCAAAAGAAACTTTCCCATGGCCAGTGTAATATCATTTGACCTGTCTTCCAAACGATAGTTCAGATTTTCCTGGAAAATTTGCCAGTAAGGGTTTGATCAGTTGATCCCTTGCTTGGAATTTTAGTCCAACAGCATGTGGACAGCACAACATTGGCAACTCCTGTAATAACCCAATGGTGATGAAACATTAGGTCAATTTTGTTCTTGACATAATAGCCAGTAAGTTATATGTTATCTTTAGCAATAACATATAAAAAGTGCATGCTTAGCAAAAGGGATCTGGCTAGTTCCATTTTCTTCACAGACCTATTACCGTGGTACCGCGAGTTACAAATGCCTCAGGTTACAAACGATTCAGGTTACAAACTCCACTAACCTGGAAGAGTTACCTCGAGTTGAGAACTTTGCCCTAGGAAGAGAATGGAAATTGTGTGCCGGTGGCGCAGCGGCAGCAAGAGGCCCCGTTAGTGAAAGCATGCCTCAGGTTAAGAACAGTTTCAGGTTCAGAACGGACCTCCGGAATGAATTAAGTTTGTAACTAGAGGTACCACTGTACTGTTTAATGCCCACTGGTGGGTGTGGAGGGTGGCAAAATAAGTGTACCTCCTTCTGCTGGTTTCTACTAACCTGCCAGAGCGGGCATGTCCCTCCAACCAGGCACTGTTTGACCAGCCCTTGCTGCCAGCACCTCTTGTTAAAACATTGGCTACTTGGCCAGAACCTAGCTGATTAGGCTGGCACAAGTTCCCCCACAGTGACACTGGCTCACAGCCAACCTGTGTAGACAACAGGTGATCCACAGTTTTTCTTTTCTTGAAGTGCAGCAGATTGCTCAGCAGACATTCCATAACTCTTGGCATCCAACCAGGCCAGACAGACTGGACCAGATAGTGGCCGCCCACATACTTAAGGTCAAGGTACAATTTAAGGGGAAATGACTTATACTGACCTCCTTGCCATCTTGCCCCGTATCTCTAAGTCCCATGAGACTTGATATTTCATGAGACTTTGCCACAGGTGCTGCATGTACCTTCAGTTAGCAGCAGCTGCTTGCACTGTAGTGGTTCTTGAGGTGGCAGAGTAGGGCAAAGAGGCGTAGGAAGGTCAGGTGGTACCCGGTACAGAACATTCTTGTGTCCCCCCCCATTGATTCCCCCCCTGCAAAAAAATGGTTTACGTTATTTCATATTTCTTACAAAGGATAATAACAATTAATAATAATAATAAAACTTATTTATATCCCACCCTCCCTGGCCGAAGTCGGGTTCAGGGTGGCTAACATCAGATACATAACATTGGTATAAAACAATAATTAAATTACCTCCTAAAAACATCTCAAAATCAAATTAAAGTCTAATTAGATGGCTTTCCACAGGGTTAGGGTTGGGACCAGTAAGTGCTCCACTGAACTGAAATTTCAGCCTTCACGACATAGGAAAACAGCCAAGTAAACAGCTATTTTTGGTGGAGGAGGGTCAAGATATTAACCAATATGCATGAAATTTCATATATAGCTATATAATCCCTAGTATAGTAAGATAAGACCTTTGGAGCAGGCATTTTTTTTTAAAAAAAAGGTTTTTTTATGAACCGCGCCCTAGTAGGGCAGTAATTGTTCCTTGATAATTTTTCACACCGCCTTCATTATGGAACATGGGGTGGTCACCCCCTACGCCCCCCCTTGCTACGCCCCTGGCAGTGCTGCCACCTTTCCTCCAGCCGTGAATTGGCTTGAGTGAGCCCTCGGTGTCAGGATTTTCTGAAAATTCTCTGTGATTTGAAGGCCAAGGAGCTAGCACTTGGCTGAAATGCAGTGTTGCAATGTTTTATCCTCCTCCTGTTTTACACCGGTTTGTATCTTTGTGCATTTTCAAACATAAGATATGAATTACATCCTTAATGACTTACCCTAATACCACTCCATTTATCAGAGTCTGATAAATTAGCACTTTGGGTCCTTTAGGTCTCTACTTCACATGTGAGTTGGCACTTTGCAGATCATTCTCGGTGCTCTTAGTTACCCTGGTTACTTATTTTCTTTCCAGCAGGAGGTCCTGATTCATCATGTTAATGAGAAGTCTCATTAATATGTTGAGACTACTTGTGCCTGAAGAGAAGCACTTGATAAATTCTAGACTTAAGATTGTTCTGGTTAATTTTTAGTTTATAATTTTTATTTAAAAGGTGCCAACTCCACACAGTTGCTCCACGAGGATTAACATTTCAGCTGTGGATGTTCAGTTTATCTGTGTCGTGCAAAATGACAGGGACAGAGTATTCTGCCATTTTATTTCAATTTAATTCCCCATGGCTATGATATCAATGCTCTTCACTTATTTCAATTTTCAAAGCATTTGTATCCCAGTTTGTCTCAAAACAGCTCACAAGAAGACGACATCGCTTCAATAATACAAGAAAATGAGCAAGAATAACCCACACACAAATTTTAAAAAATCTATAAATAATAAAAAAATGTTAAACCAGCTAAATACCTGAATATACTGCTTGAATGCATTTAAAAAGGCCCCCCAGAAGACCATTGCTTTAGCTGCCTACTAAAAGAGGGAGCTAGATGGGCCTACTTAGGGAAAGCTTACCATGTTTTAAAATAATAATTATTATTATAAAACATGGTAAGCTTTATTATTATTATTATTATTATTATTATTACGCCACCCATCTGACTGGGGGCTCCCAATCGAATATTAAAAACACATTATAAACTTCCCTAAACAGGGCTGCCTTTAAAGCCACAACAGAGAAGGCCCTGTGGCTTGTGCCAATACCCTTTTTATGTTACACGCTCTCCAAATATATGCATTAATTTGCTAGGAAACGACATAACTAAATCTGGAGAAAGTGCAAATTTGAAAAGAAAGCTGCACTTTAGTTCACATACATGTTTGGAAAGCATTGTTTAAGTAGATTTGGCACTAAATTGACTTTCTACCTACCCCATCCATCTGGGTAAGTAGTACATGCGATTCCCATCCCTCCCATCTTCTAACTGTATGCAATAATGAGTAGTATTCAAACAAAGTTTTTAACTCAGAGTAGACCCATTAAAATTAATGAACATGACTAAGTGAGGTCCATTAATTTCAGTAGGCCCTGCTCTATCTAAAAGTTTAGCTGAAGACCACCTAATGATTCCAGAAACTCTTGCACGTTTGACCTGCACACCAATTCTACATAGCCTTCCTGTCTGTTGGCTACCACTAAAATCTGAACCAGTGCCCCAGTTGCTCTCAATTAAATTCAGCTGGATTTTAATAATAATAATCATTTTCTATGGCATGCTGCTGCTGTCAGTAACACAGAACCAAGAGGCAACATTAACATTTCAATTAATAATTGCATTTACAATAAGCCATTGTCAGTGATGACTCCTCAAAAGAATAACCCTTGCTGAAATTGCTGCCATCCTTATCGGCCTGTGTTTGGGTTCCTTTCTGCCAATGGACAATTCAGAAGTTATAAAGTGACAAGCACCGCAAGTCCACCAATAAATAGCTCTACGCCATTTTTCGAATTTAGTATCATAGGAGCTCAACCGGGAGGAAGGTGAATGAGGGCAAACTGCCAAGCAGTTATAGAGATTTTACAATCAATATCCCTTTATAGCAGAGAGTGCTTTTCCCCCTGTTAATCCCTCTCCTTTTAGGACTGAGCGCCAACACTGTGACTTTTCATTCCATGATGACTCATTAGGTGGCAAATTGTATAATACCAGTGTGGAAAAGAACAGATACTAGACAAAGCTGGCTTTGGGCAGGGTTATGGGGCATTGCGGGAAGACTGCCTTGCCAAAGAAAAATGCCAGATTGCCACTTTGTATTTGACAGCTTGAACTCTTCTCGAAAGTGTATCAGCTGGCTTCTGCACAGTGTTTTCTGAACTTGTGATACTGGGGGAGGAGGGAGGGGGGGAAACATGTTTCGGATTCAGCTTGTGGAGGCTGAACACAATGGTAGTAGGACAATCTGCTGCGCTGAAAGAATTGAATGAGGAATGCAATGAAAGTTTCTCTCTCCTTCTCTCTCTGAATGTCCGCAATGATTACAATGGTAACAATTTGAATTTGCAAGGGGAAAGCTTTATTGTGTGTTGGGGGAAGAAGGGCTTAGAGTATGGGGTGGGTAAGAGTTCAGCTCAGGGGGCACATTTCCTTGTAGGAAACCCTTGTGGGAGGCAGGGGGTGTAGTAAGGAAATTGGTACCCAGGGGCAAAAAAATTTTTTGTCAAACCCCCCCCCCCCCAGGCATGGGAAGGTCAGGTGGTACCCAGTCGGGAAATTTCTTGTCAACGCTCCCATTGATTCCCCCCCCCCGCAAAAATGGTTTTACATTATTTCATATTTTCTTACAAAGGAATAATAACAAGTAGTAATAATATAATAAACTTTTTATATATCCACACCCTCCCGGCCGAAGTTGGGCTCAGGGTGGCTAACATCAGATACGTAACATTGGTATAAAATCAAACAAGAATTAAATTACCTCCTAAAAACATCTCAAAATCAAATTAAAGGTCTAATTAGATGGCTTTCCACGGGTTAGGGTTTGGGAACAGTAAGTGCTCCACTGAACTGAAATTTCAGCCTTCACGACATAGGAAAACAGCCAAGTGAACAGCTATTTTGGTGGAGGAGGGTCAAGATATGAACCAATATGCATGAAATTTCATATAGAGCTATATACTCCTGTATAGTAATATAAGACCTTCGGCATTTCAAAAAAAAAAAAAAAATCAAAAAAAAATTCCCCCAAATTATTTTCCCCCAAAAAAATGTTCTTTGATATTTGTCACCCCCTCCATATGGAACACGGGACGACCTGCCCCTCCCCGTCCCCTTGCTACGTCCCTGGTGGAGGGGGGTGTCACACGACAGAGGTGGCAGGCTCAGAAGCCAAAGAGGCAGAGTGCATGTACCTTTTACCATTATACGTAGGCTGCATTCCGTCACACAAAAGCCAGAGGATTTACGCGGCCAAGACGGAATATCTTCTTCATTTCCTTTATTTCGATTTGTATACCACCTTTCTATATTAGTATACACAAGGGAGGCAGTTTAGAAGCAGAAGAAGAAACAAAAATAGACAGCAAAGATCACACACTAACAACAGCTGATCCAATACAAAAAGCGCAAAAACTTATAACAACTATAATCAAATATTCAATAACTGATTAGAATATAATAGTGACTGTAAATTAAATACCAGCAAATAATCATTAAACGGTGTTACACTTATCAATTACAGTAAAGAATTACTAAACTATAATCAATAAAAACAGCAAGTCACAATGCATAAAATACCACAGAACATTAAAAAAACTATGTAAAAGACTCAATTGAGAAACAAGGACACACAACTTGTATTAAAAAAAATCAAACAAATTTCAAACAAAGCAAGCAAGAGGCATTATCACAACTCAATGACATATTCCAGCCAGGCAAAAGCACTCAGGAGGTTATGGAGCAAGGTCATGAGGGACTTTTCTTGGAAATAACCATAACAGCTACTAGAGAAGCCCGGAGGCTGCATTTTGTCCATAGGCTGGAGAGATTTCCTTCCTGCTCTACTCCTTTATTGGTTCTCTAATTTGCTCTGCCCCATGCATTTGAGTTTTCATGTGTTCTGCTTTAACTAGGATAATTTCTAATAAAAATTCCAGAGTGGGGGCCATATTCAGTTGAGCTGAGTTCATCCACATGCCCCCTCCTGCATTACTGGCATGCACATGATAAAACACCTCAAAGTGGATCAACATTCTTTTTCAAGGGCAATTCACTGTTGTGCATGATTTCTGACCCGATTTTTTTAAGCAGTGGCAACAACAAAATTTTCACTCTTCCCAATTATACTTCTGAAACTGAGAAAGCTGAGGGAGGGCTTTTTGTGGTTGGAAGTACTGTGAGCTCAGTTCAGGTTGGGTATCCAGAACAGATTTCTGGGTTAGGAATTCTAAATCTATATCTCTTGCACCTGGTTCTGGTCGGTGGCTTTTAGGATTCCAATAGAAGAAGAAGAAAGTAAATCCAGAAAACCTAAAGTTTACTCACCCTCCTGCTATAGAATGTATGAGTCCATTTAAACCTGAAATCAAGTCTGTTATCCTTAGCTCTACATCCACATGCAACCGTGCAAGTTTGGTAATAGAAAATAGATTTATGGACTCCTTTTCCTGAAGTGCAGGCATTTAATCTGAATTCACGGACAGTCTGGCTGTTTTACAGCAAGTGGGATATCAAAGTTCTTTGAGTCTGAGAAGCAGAAGAGTTGTGCCTTCCATGATTGCCTGATCAATATTCCACTTGAGTTGTGATATCAGTGACTGGTTATTGTGCTTTCTGACTAAATTTCACAGCCTGTCTCCTGACATGTAAACTCTGGGCATCTCTGTTGCAGAATTAATTTCAGAGCAGAATAGTGAGTTTTAAAGTACCTATAAAGCACTAGGAACAAAGCACCATCAAAATATATTTTACTACTGCTACTATTTTAATGTCTGTGTTCCAGGCACTAAATGGAATTCACGTGTGACACTTCTTTCGCCAAATCAATTTACAGATTAAAGTGAAATCCTGAAAAGTGGTAAAGCTGAATGCAGACACAGAAATGTGTTTTTGCTCTGTGCTGGATTCAAAGCAGTGACTAATAGAAAAGCAAGATATTTGGGGGGGTGTTAATACTGTGAGCCTCTCCATCCTACGCTCAGATTGTGTGTTGTGTTGTGTGTGTGTGTGTGTGTGTGTGTGTGTGTAATTTGGAGAGTGGACGCACTTTGCGTTTAGTATGAAAACCAAGTTTATATTGCAATAAGAGGATTTGTAGAAATATGAGCTTTTTATTTTGAAAAAGAGAGTGTTGGCTCTCAGAATACTGGAACATTGATTGTTGGATGGAATTGACTGACAGTGGGCTCTTGGAAAACAAAAGAAGGCACTACTTTACAGAGTGCATCATTTATCCACCATAAGATGTAGTTCCACTAGCTTAGTCGGTGTTAAAGGGGATTAGAGACATGCTGCTAATGGTGAAGTTCAATGTGCCAATAATTTCAAGTTGGGGCCTGAGACAGCCCAGGCATTTCATGAGAATAATTTATTCTTGGAAGACTGCTGTCAGAGAATACAAAGTGCTCAAAGGAATGGTTCTGGCTCCTGGGTTGTAGGTCAGAGGTGAGACATTCAAGTTATCAGTAAACACAAAATATGTAGGGAGCTGCCCATTTTTTTAATTTTATAATGATGATGGGCTATTGAGTATGTGATGAAGCCAAGCAAAAAAGTTGATGCCATGAAAGACACAGAATGTCTATAAAAAGCATCAAGTGCAGGCAATCTTCCTTCACCTACTGATGCTCAATGTGACCCCATCATGCTGTGAGTTTCCCAGCACCACCCAGCATCCATACTGTACATTTAAACCACTCATACCATTATGTCATGGTCTTGCCCAAAGAAGCATGGGAACTGTAGTTTGCTAAGGGTGCTGATATTTCCCAGGATTCTCCCTACAATTCTCAGAATTCCCCATGGAGTATGAGTGTGTCAAACACATAGCGTGGGCCTGAACTCTGCGCGAGGAAATGTGGAATATAGGTGCTGGAGTCGTGTGAACTGAAATCTTGTTAGAGTCATGATTATTTGTGCATCGCCCTCCCACCAGCTTGCCTGCTCCATAACGCTGAGTAAAGACAACCCTTTTGGGAGTGTTGATAAGTCAAGCTTGAAGACGGAGATTAGAGAATGCATGGGAAATGCTCTGAAGTATCAAGATTAGCATTAGCAATGTGCGTTGCCGATACGAGATGAAGCCCGTGGTGGTGCTGTCACTGACTCCTATTGAAACTATGAATCTCATTGAGGAGCAGCCTAGGGGACATGAATAAAAATATATGGAAAGGAGGAAAACTAAAAATGAAAGATGCATTTAAGGCATCAAGCTCCCGAGGCTAGAAGCTGATAGCCACACACATTAAGGAACACAGATGAAGATAGCGTTGTCAGGGGTGATAACAGATTATGAAATACTTCTAAAATAAAATGAAATAAAAAGATTCTGCCACATGTCCGAATAAATCAACACTCACTAGGGCTCCCATTGGGCTTGATTTCTTCCCTCTGCTGAAATAAGCATGCTTGATTGCCAAGGCCTGCCATTCCTGGGGCCAAATCAAAGATATAATATTCACTTCTTTCAAAAGATGCAGCAAGCGAGGCAATAGAAGAATGCAGATAAATCAATTCTGCATGCTTAAGCCCATCTTCCTTTCATGCATGGTTGGCGATGGAAAATGATTTTCTTCCCATCCTGCCTTATCATTTCTGGAGCTATGAAAAATAGATTTTCCTACAGTAATGAAGCACAGGAAAAAACAACTTGTTATAAACTGATTACACTTTAGATTGGAGGGCTGGCTCTCATTAGCTTTGTTAGACTGGATGTCAACCTGAGATTGAAATCATTTTCATGGTGAAGCGGGGAGACTCCTTACGCAATAACACACTCCTGCAAGGGGCTCCACCCTTCCAAAGAAAGGTTTAAAGGTTTGCTTCTGAGCATTCAGGTGCTGAGCAGAGCCAGAATGAACTCCTAATATCATATTTTGGTACTGCAGCAAGCACTGCTATTACCTGCCACTCAACCTGCTTCATGTAGCACCATGAGTTGTGGGGAATTACTGAGGTAGGAATGGGCACCTGAATGGTGCAGAAAAAAATGTAAAAAGTGTTGACCCTAATGAGGGAGCACCTTTTGAGTTCAGCATAAGGCAGAAAAATGTCTTGTGTTGGGAGTGATAACAAACAAGTGAAACAATCTGGAGATGTGACTCTACTAAAGGTAAATGAAGGAGCTTCTGAAGGACCTTTCCTCCAGTGATGAATAGTAGGTCTGAGTCTGTGTTGGGGGGATATTGATGAAGACCACAGTGGGGACAAAGTATTTAAGCTCCCCTCCCTACATTGTGGTGCCTTCACCTGCTAGTTATTTGTTTAAATACATCTTTCACCCAAAGCCAAACCACAGAGCAAACTTAATGTCCAGTTTGACTCTTATGACTCATTTTTTATGAACAGCATTTTGAAGTTTAATCTCTGCGTTTTCTTTTTAAAAGTATTTTTTAAATTGTTTTTGTGTTTTACATTGTTGTAATCCACCCCAAGTTCACATTTGAGATGGTACAGGATATAATTTCTGTGAATGAATAATGAATGAAATGTTATTGAGGTTAATATGGTAAACTGCAATTATTTAATTAGATGATTTAATTTAGAATTGTACATGGATGCTTTCAAATGTATTTCTTATCTTAACCATTTGGAGAGAGACAGAGGGGGGAGGGGTGTGGTTCCCCCCTTTCTAACCATTTCTATATTGCATTTTTTATTAGTAATATTATTTTGGTATATTTTAATTTGAATACATATTTTGGTTGACACTGTTCTTCAATATTGTTATTAGGGTATCATATTTATAACTATTTATTTATTTATTTATTTATCTATGTATGTATATTACTGTGGTTCATATAACTATGATGATCAAAACAACAACAATGAATGAATGAATGAATGAATGTAAGAATGAATGAATGAATGAATGAATGAATGAATGAATGTAAGAATGAATGAATGAATGAATGAAAAAACAAAGTGCAAGAAAGGAAGTACTGTATCTGGCTTTTGTTAATCCCATACCTAAAGCTAGATTCTGTGTTCCTTGTCAAAATCTCTGATACTTTGTAGCCGGACTCCCTGGGTTCTAGCAGTTCAGTTAATGCCCAGTATAAAATACCATAAGGGAACTGCTCCTGGAGGGCTTTTATTTTATTTTTTAGATCAGGAAGCCTAGGCAGCCAAGAAGGCTGCAGAGCACGGGGAAAGGAAAGGAAAGCTAAACTTGGCACCCACCAGAATCTGAAGAAGTGAGCATGCACACAAAAGCTCATACCAAGAACAAACTTAGTTGGTCTCTAAGGTGCTACTGGAAGGATTTTTTAATTTTTTATTTTTTTAATTTGTTTTCAGAATTATAGAGAAATTCTAGAGCACCTGCTAATGAGGCAAAAAAACCAGAAGCCTCTCTCATGAGGGGAGAAAACTTTTTTTAAAAACTGGAAGGCACACTTTTTCGCCCTGTGCTAATTTTTTGCCAGCATATGTTCAAAGTGTGTTGTTCTCAATCAGCAGCTAAACACATTTGCCAAGGAACCTTGGTGATTCTGCCTGCACACCCATTTTCAGATATTCATCACTTTATATCTGCAAAATACTATAAAATGACCCCTTTCTCAGGAAGACGTTAAACAATAGATCTTCACAGAAAAATCTCTTAATTTTTTTTGCTTACTCAGAAATATTAGAGAATTCCATCCACTGCCTAAAGGACAAATTGTTCATAAAAAGGAGAAGCAGTTCTCAATAAAATAGATTAAAGGCTCTAATGATGGTGCCATTAATTCTCTTACAATTCAATCTTGCCTTTACAAAAAGCACCAGCCTTTGCTACTCAATTATATTTCAGGGCCTGATTTATGAAACAATCCCAGCAGCATTCCTAATAGTACAGGTAGCTGTCACTGTACAGAAAGTGAGTGACAGCATTGCTATTAAAAAGGAAACGCATGATGTTTGAATCCCGTCACATTTTATATTCCATCTTGTTAATTGTTGCTTTGGGGTTGCTAAGAAAGTTGTGCATTCTTTCAGCCAGGGTGCTCCATGTTACTAGAGTTCTCACAACTGATGAGTTACTGGTGGGGAGAGTCCTGTTGCCCTCAGGTCCTCCTTGTAGGCTTCCTGGGTAGCCACTGCGAGAACAGGGTGCTGGACTAGGGCCACATTCACACCAAACATTTAAAGCACCATGATTCCACCATCATGGCTTCCCCAAAAGGATTCTGGGAGCTGCTGTTTGTTAAGGGTACTGAGAGTTGTTAAGAGGCCCCTATTCTCCTCATAGAGTTCTTCAGAGCTCCCTGTGAAGAGGGATTGATCCTTGAAGCACTCCTGAAATTGCAGCTCTGGGAGGGGAACAGGGTTCTCCTACCAACTCTCAACACCCTGAACAAACTGTAGCTCCCATAACTTCTTCTTCAGCCTCAATGCTGGTCTCTATTGTCATGATTCCATAGCAACATGAGGCTAGGTACCAAACATCCACGACCCTTGGTCTATAGTGGTTTGGAGACTTCACTGTGTGCATGTTTCCCGAAAGGTATGCTTTTGCCTGCTACCTGGCCACATTGGTTTCTTTGCCCAGTGGGCCCAAAACTTAGAACACCTTGTTTAGAAACAGCAGTGGTTTAAAGCCATGGCCTGCCATTCAGTCATGTGGATTTTTGTGTTTTTTTTTAGACAAGTTCCTGGTTGCCACTACAAATCTCCCCCAACCAGATACTTGGTCAAGTGTATAGAAATGATTTCATGAAGGGTCTCACAGCCCTGTATTTCATATCCATGCTATGCCAACCTATCAGTTTTAGATATCACAAGATATATTTCCTTAAGCCCCCATTCATGTGATCCATGCTGGAGGTCCAATGTGTTGTGGTTAGAGTTCAAATCCTCGCTTAGCTATGAAGCTCACTGTGTGACCTCTCAGCCTAACCTACCTCACAGGGTTATTCTGGGATTAAATGAGGAGACAGAGAACCACATATGTCACCTTGAGCTCCTTGGAGAAAATTGTGGGATATAAACAAACAAACAAATCTATTGTCCATCCACCTATAATTTGAATGCTATGACATGATTGTTCTGTTCCTGCTCAGAGCTATAATTAAGTAATGGAAAATGCATGCTAGCTGTTGCTCTGTGCAGAGGACAGAAGACAGGTCAGGAGTGCACACTGCTTGCCATATGTTCCCTCTCCTTATGCCAAAGAAAGCTCTCTGCTGTGGACATGTGCTGCTCTGGTGCAAGGTTTAAAATGCAGGGGCGTATTGTTTAATTTTACATAAATTAATTTTAGGTGAAGGCATGGAGATGGCAGGCAAAGTGATGGAACTGGAAAAACATATTGAAAGGGCAAAGGAAGGAGAAAGTGGAGGCCAAACTCTGCCTTGCATATGCAACCTATTAGAGGGAGAATAAATTCACAAAGCCGTGCCATAAGCTTGCTTGCTCATCCAGCTGCTGCAATTGCAGCCGCCACTAACCATCACTGCTGCCAGTGGTGCTCTGTCAGCAATGTGGAGGAAAAAGAGTAAGGCATTTTTCCATGAACAACCCTTGCCCGGCCTTGCTCCCCTGCCTGGGGAAACCAAGACTGGAGCAAAAAGTAAGTGATTTAATTGCTCATGAAATTTCAAAAACTTTGCTAAGGACCTAGCATCCTTTCCATTCTGGCTTCAAGTAGAATTCCTCATTTATACAGATGAAAGTTTGTGTGTGTAGAAAAACAAGTGCTAGGAGAATTAATTGTGAACAGAAAATTATTTTTGTCAAAGTATAGTTTGTTTTCCCCCCAACTGCTGAAAAGTGAACTCTGGCATTTCTTTTACAAAAAGTAAACATTTTATTTCTACTTTGGAACAGTAGTTAGGTCAAACTAGATGTTACATTCATTTATTTATTATTTCATTAAAAAAAATCCTACCTTTTCCCTGAGCAGCTCAAAGTGGCATATATTGTTTACTCCATTTTATCCTCACAACAACCATGTGACGCAAGAGTGGCTAAGAGATAGTGACTGGCCCAAGGTTGCCCAAGCTTTGTGGCTGATTTGGGATTTGAATCCTGGTCTACCACAACACTCTGACCACATTGCCAACTTCCCCTTCTTAAAATCTCCTATGCTTCCTCTTGCATTGTTGCATGTTCAGACACAGAGACCTCCCCCCTAAATAAACACACCTTGGGTACAGCTCATGAGGTATTTAGAGCATGACAAACCATGAGCTTGGATTTGGATGCAACATGAAACCAAATCATGGCTTTCCCCCCAGTTAGTGCAGAAGCAGCTGGACTGGAGGAGGAACACAGCAGCCATGGTTTTCAT
Organism: Lacerta agilis; assembly: GCF_009819535.1. Taxonomy (NCBI): domain Eukaryota; kingdom Metazoa; phylum Chordata; class Lepidosauria; order Squamata; family Lacertidae; genus Lacerta; species Lacerta agilis. The sequence continues at coordinate 65,620,293 of NC_046316.1, read as the reverse complement.
GGCAAAAACTCACATGTCCAATCATTCACATGACGCCATGGTTTGGGTCCCCACTAAGAGTGAACTAAGAGTTCTCCAAATGTGATGACTCAATTCTTGATTCAAGAAATGTATCAAAGGAAAGGATGTTATATTGATAGAAAATAGATATTTAAATCCATATTTAACTTCAAAATTTCACATGCATTTTTTAAAATACAGATTAATGCAGCAATGGGACAGAACCATCTTATGAAAGAAGTTATGTGATAGTGACATGGACCAAAGACAGACTTGATTCTCCCAGTCCTGGCCTTGTTGCATTTGCCTTTCATTTACATTCAAACAGTGGGAGCATGTACAGAATACCATAGCTTAGCTTAAACATGTGGGTGGGTGTGAATGGGTGTATGAGTTAAGAGGCAGGAAAGAACACTTTTTCTCTGAGAATTTGCAGCCATGGAATCCTATACTTTGGGAAGTGGAAACATTTTTTAGCACATTGTGTTCCATCATCATTTTTCTTCCCTGTGCCCATCATTTAACAAACAGAGAACATTTTGTCTGCTCTCCCTTTTGCAAGTTCAAATGAAAACAGTACTGACTTCTATGGAGCTTGCATCCACTGCTGCCTGGTCAGGTTTTCAAAGGTTGTTGGAAGAATTTAACCCCAATATAGCATGCCTTCAGATTTCACTTCTTGCCGGCCTCCGATTCCCACTGTGTATGACACTGTGAAAACAGGGTCAAGCCCCTATTAAGAGAGGTTATGAGAGGTTAAAAAGAGGAGGGTTCATACTTCCCGTTGGTTTTTAGACCCATTCCTATACCTGCTTCAAACTGTTCAGGAATTATGTGAACCGTTGACTTTGGTGAAAAATAGAGCATTGATATACCGACTCTGATTTTGTCTTCTGAGAAGCATCCTAATATTAGAGAAAACTTCAGTGGTCCAGGAGAAAACATAGGAAGTTGTCTTATATTGTGTTGGACTGCTGATCCATTTAGCACAGAACGGTGGACACTTCGTATGGTGATTTTATCTAGGACTTTCTGCTTTTAAAACAAATACTAGTAATACTAATAAGGTAAAGGGACCCCTGACCGTTAGTAGTAATGTGTATATCACCAAGAAACTAAATTGTACTTTTTGTCTCTCTGAACAATAGCAATAATGTAACAGTAATAATAATCAGCATTCATATTTTATTTATATTAATACTTAGCTTTGTAATGTTCAAATCACTTCACATGCATTCTTACAGTCATTCATATCACATCTCTTGTAAGGTAAACCAGTATTATTAGCCCCGTTTGGGGGAAAGGGGAAGGTGAGGCTGAGAAAATGGAGAGCTGCCTGGTGATTTCGAAGTGGATCCCAGATTTCAGTCTTCTGAGTTCACAGCTCGGAATTTCAGCCACTATGCTAATAGAGAAAACAGATTTAGATGATGCACACAACCACAGCTTTAGGCTGGCTGGAGGTGGCATGATCTCGCAAACCCATCCTGTGTTGCTGCTTGTCACAAGGGTCCACCAATCTTAGGAAGGCATAGTGGTGCTGGGAAACTGGTGAAAAAGTGGAATTATGGAGCAGTGGATGTCGTGGTGAGGCTGCACCACATTCCTGACCACTGGTCATCTGAGTTGCTGCAGCATACCGGGCTGGAGACAAGGAGGGGGACAACAATAAAAATGCAGCAGCAGGGCCCATACAACAATGCTGTGAGTTTGTTTGCACTGGTCTCAAATTGTTTGTGGTCTCAAATTTCAGCAGCACCCCGTGCGACAACAAAATCTGCTGCCCCCCCACCTCTTGCCTTCCATTCTACATCATAGTTGCGGAGTTCCCTGTGGCACCCTGAAGCTCCATGCTCGGTGCCACCGAACCAGCTGCACTCCCTTAAATCTGCCTCTGACACTGTGCCATCCTTACCTTGGCTGTGCAATTGTGCTGGTTACTGCACTGACTAAGCTGAACAGAGGTCAGGTGAGCACTGCAGCCTTGCCATGCTCTCCGCTGATGAAAAATGGAAAGTTCATGAAGATGAAATCCCATGCAGGACGGGATCCCAAAAGTCAATGGTTGGTTGCCTTTGATTTCTTTGATCGATTTGCCTTTGATTGCCTTTCCTTTTCCATAGCTTTTCTTCTGATAGTTTGAGGACAAATGGCTCAGATGGAAATTTGGCAAACAACTGGAGATGGATGCCATCTCTTCACACAATTATCATTCTAATGAAGCAATAGTTACTGCCATTAAGTTAGAATCTGTTCTCTGAGATTAAGCAGATTCCTGATTAAGCATGCCCCAATTAAGTTGAGTGCACAGAGTAAGTGTTTTATTATTATGCGCCAGTGGATGTTTTGAACTGCTCAATTAAACAATTCCTGATTTTTCCCCCTACTAGAAGGATTAAATATAATATCCCCAGTAAGTACAAGGAGAAGATTACTGCTGTGCAATTCCTTTTCCATTTGGGGAAAAGGCCACTGGAATAGGCAGGTAAGTAAGATGTGGATCCATCTTGGATACACACAAGGTGGGGTGTTAAATATGGAAATGCTTTACGAATTATAAGGGAAAAGAGCACTTCAGAACATTTTGTAGAATGAAAATCCCAATTGTTTTATAAATGTTGTGCATTTATTTGAATGTCAATACTGCACTTCTTGAATTCCTTTCTCTTCCCGTTCTCATTTATGTTTTATCATAATATTTTCCTCTTGTTTGCTCTGCTGATACTGATTATCTTGATTTATGATCACAGCCAGAGCAGCTGAAAGAGTCATTTCCCCCCATATTACAACACTGAGGCTAAATAGGTAAAAGAAATAATAATAAAATAAAAACTGCTGCATGAGGAAAATAGATTTTCTCAACTGCAGCACTGATTATAGACTTGGTTTCATCAAACAGCAAGGGATATAATGACCTCTCAGCTATCTGTCCTTGTAAAAGATAAGAACATTCTCTTTCATCTCCAGTGGAGCATTTATAAATCGTAATGCCATTTTAGAGTGATTTAACATAAAACAAAGGCAGAAAGGGGAAACATTTTGTACTGAACATCCAGTAGGAAGAAGAGAGTACTAGGCTCACATAATTTAGTATCCCTAGTGTCTTTATTTAAATACATTCACAATTTTGAAATGCATTTGGCATTTTCTGATATGGTCCATAAACACAACATGCTTAGGGTCCTGCTTTTTATGGGTAAATGCAGCAAATAATATTATTGCAAAAAAAATTAAGAATGAAATCCTGCGCTGTCATTCAGCTTCTTTTTGATCTGCTAATGTAGGGGAAAGAGATGCAATTATTTTGAATTGCCCCTTCCCATTGCCGTTCCCAGGTAAGTATTTATCAAATTGCAGCATAAATTTAGCCTGGATAATCAAGTCCATTTATATATATCCCATTTCTGCAATCAATAATTGTAAATTCACACCAGATATATAAACAGCAAAATGATTACATTCATTACAAAAATGGATAAATCATCAAAACAATCTCAGGACACTTTCAATAATCAATGCACACTCAGTCACTAACAATTCATCACACTACACAACCAACAACACTATAATGATAACATTAAATAAGAAGTCCCAGTTAATGTACCCAACCGGAGGGTGGGAGTAGGGGGGAGGAAACACAGAAAAAGGCAGTGGCAGCAAAAAATACAAATGAATTAAGATGAATCGCCATAGACACAATATGGGTATTAAAATGCACAGCTAAAATGTGATATTGATGCTATATGTGCCAGATGACAATATTAAAAAAATAAAAATCCAGATGAGTTAGATTTTAACAAGTAAGCAGTCAACAGTGTCCATCAGCGAAGTGCATAAAGAATCCATGCAGTGCTGAATTTACATATAAGCTAAACAAGCTATAGCTTGGGGCACCCCAAAAAATTAAAGGAAAAAAAAACCCCTGGAAGTACATTTCATTTCCAAAATATAAGATAAGAAACAAATAAAAAAAACCTACATACAGCAACAGTGTTTTGTGTTGTGTAGGCTCCTATGATGTAAGTAATGGGCCCCGCCTGCTGCCTAAAATATCACTGGTTTGCTCATTTCTATATATTGGGTGCCTACATTCTGCATGGACTTTTCAACAATTGCTTAGATAAAATACATATTTTGTTATGTGCAAATGGCTTTAGATACCTATTAGGGCCATAAATTACCATATAGCAAATATTTAACACATATTATTGGTATGAGCATGCACACTGAAAGAAGTATCTGAAGAAGTGTGCATGCGCACGAAAGCTCATACCAAGAACAAACTTAGTTGGTCTCTAAGGTGCTATTGAAAGGATTTTTTTTTAATTTTTTAATTTTGTTTTTACAATCAACAAGTAAAAAATACTGTCCATGGCCAAAGCCTTTGCTTCCAGAAAAGGACACAGCTGGCAAATCAGCTAAAGCAGCCAGATCCCACTCCTGGCCACAGCCATCGAATAGGTCCTTAGCAACAACACCAGTTCCTAACTGTCAGAAGTCATGGTTGAGATCTACTGTAGTCTGCTAGCCTTAAACATAAGCTCAGAAATCCTTGGTTCAAATCTCACTGCAGTCATGAACTTGTTCCATGATCAACCAGCTGTCAGTTCAGATGCCTATGTGCACTATGGTCTACAAATTTCATAGCCTTTGAATACACCACCCAAGTGTAAGATGGGGGGGGGGGGTCAACGTGAGAGTTTGAGCCAATGGATTTGAACATTCTGGCATGTTACAATGTGCAGTTGTTGCAGAAGATATTTTATGAGTTCATAGTGGATGAAAACATTCTTTGCCTGAACTTGTCCAGAGCAAGTAGGAACTGTGCTAAAGGGAGTCTGACTATAGTGCAGAAGCACAACTGAAGCCCATCATAGCTCAGTTGGTAGAACTTGAGGGTCATGGGTTCAAACCCCATGTTGGGCAAAAGATGCCTGCATTGTAGGGGGTTGGAGTTGATTACCCTTGCGGTCCCATCCAAATTCTACTATTATGTGATGTCATTGTATTGGAATGAGAATTGGTTCCCAGAACAACACTGCAGCCACTGGAACCCTTGCTGTATCGATTCTCATTTACACCCCTTCTATGGCACATTTTACTGTATTGTATGGCTTGGTTAAGTCTCCATCGCTTCCTGAACATTGCAAGTTGGGATTGTTACAGGAGGGGGCAATGTGATCAGAACTCCAGCCCCTCCCAATGCCAAGAAGATTTCCTGGATGTGGTCCATTGTATGTAGATCGGGTCCCTGCATTCCACTTGCCTTTCAATCTATTGACAAGAAATGCTGAGGAATTTGTGCAAAATCTGCTTTAAATATATTGTATATGCACTCTGCTTGAAAAACATACCGATGTTGCCCCATTTTTAAATTATTAGAAATTAATTTTTTCTTTGCAACTTTGAATGCCATTTACTGAAACAGAAAGTGATTTTGACTTTCTGATAGTCAAAGGGGAAAGTGCTGAATAAACCCATTATCTTTTGTGCCTGTGTGTGTGTGTGGTGTGTGTGTGTGTTCTTCCATTCGCTTTGATGTAAAAATAAAAAATGAACTGACAGCTCGAAATATGAAGACACCCTCTCGTTGTCACTCGGCATTCTTACAAATCTGATCCACTTGTGCTGTGTAAGCTGTAGGCGCCTTTGAAGTTGGAAAATGCTACCACAGGATCTCATAGCATTGGTAATTAAGACATAGTGTGGCAAATCAAAGGAGACGTGCTACCAGGAATCCACAGTTCCTTCCTTTAACGAAAAAAAGAGGAGGGAAAAAAAAGCAAGCTGGAAGTCATGATAATAAATCAATTGGCTTTGCCTTTCAGGAAGAAAAGACCTGTAACTTGTTACATTATAACTCAATCCATCTTGTGTCCGAGATCAATTCCTCTTTTCTTCATGCTTTTTGATCTTTGCATTTATTTTTTCCTTAATTTCTTTCCCTATAAAGGGAGGCTAATATTACAACCTTGCGAAAGGAAGATATACCTTTACACTAGGGAGAGGGTGAGTGTCCCCCACATCCCTCTTCAGCTATTATTTTCTCTCTTTTCCCTTTTGCTCACTGCCGTTGTTTCCCCCACAAATCTAAAAGGTTCTGCTTTTGCCTCCAAGCTGAGCAGGCAAAACACAGTATATAAAAGGATTATTAGTACAACTGGTATCATAACACATTAGAGCCCCAGGAGCCTTGTGTTCTAGTTAGCAAAGACTCCCTTTTCGTGTCATAGCATATGAAAATATATAAACTATGCAACATTCTTTCCCTTAAAGACAAATGGATAGAGGCTCTAATTGGAAAGATTTGAAAACTACCCTGCTACCTTAATCTGCTTACTATAGATAAACTGTTCTACACTGGCATGGATTTTCAGATAAGGCAAAGTAAGAGATTTCAGGAAAATGTTTGGGGCCTTTATTTTTTCTCCATCTCTGCAATTTTTTAAGAGTTTGTTTTTGCTTCTGGACAGGTAGTGGGAGCTATAAAATACAAAGCAAGGGCTGAGGAATAAACATCTTCAGGCTTAACATATAAGTAAGATGTAATATAAACAGGTATCTCAAAGTACTGAGAACATGATGTTGCCTTTCCTTATATATTTATATAAGGGGGAGGCTTGTAGCTCAGTGTCAGAGCATGTTTTGAATGCAGAAGGTCCCAGGTTCAATCTGCAGCATCTCCATATAGGGAGTGTCTCCTGTCTGATAACTTGGAGAACTACTATTGATCAATGCAGACAATACTGAAGTAGATGGACCAATAGGCTGATTCAGTATAACATAGCTTCTTCTGTTCCTATATTCATCTAGTGACACAGGTGGCACTGTGGTCTAAACCACCGAGCCTCTTGGGCTTGCCGATCACAAGGTCAGCAGTTCGAATCGGCATGATAGGGTGAGCTCCTGTTGCTCTGTCCCACCTCCTGCTAACCCAGCAGTTCAAAAGCATACCAGCACGAAAAGATAAATAGGTACCACTGCAGTGGGAAGGTAAGCAGCGTTTCTGTGCACTCTGGCACTCATCACAGTGTTCCGTTGCACCAGAAGCAGCTTAGTCATGCTTGCCACATGACCCAAAAAGCTGTCTGTGGACAAACACCAGCTCCTTTGGCCTGAAAGTGGAGATGATCACCGTACTCATAGTCAAATTCGACTGGACTTAACCATCCAGGGGTCCTTTACTTACCTTTACCTTTTTTATATTCATCTATGTTTCTAGAACACTGGTGAATAGTGTGGTGTAGTGGTTAAGAGTGGTAGATTCGTAATATGGAGAACCGGGTTCGCGTCTCCGCTCCTCCACATGCAGCTGGTGGGTGACCTTGGGCTAGTCACATTTCTTTGAAGTCTCTCAGCCCCACTCACCTCACCGAGTGTTTGTTATGGGGGAGTAAGGGAAAGGAGAATGTTAGCCGCTTTGAGACTCCTTCGGGTAGTGAAAAGCAGGATATCAAATCCAAACTCCTCCTCCTCCTCCTCCTCCTCTTCTTCTTCGTCTTCTTCTCTCCATTCACTCAATGCTGTTGTAAGTTCCTCTTTCTTCTTCTGGTTAGCAAATTGACCTACAGCCAGTGTTCTTGATGGGAGGAGCTTGCAATGATTCTGTGTCAGGCACCTGGCTGCAGGAGTTCCCCCCTACCTAGGAAGAAAAGTAGATGGTAGTGATCAAGCAGATGAGAAAACAGGGTGAGGAATTACACATCCATGTTAGATTTGCTGGTGAAACAATGTCAGAATTAATACAGAGTTTGCATGTGTGCTGTGAGCTCTATATTGAATTCATCTTCAGCCTTCATTTGCACTAGTGTCCATTCAGACTCAAAATTGGTCTGAGAAAATAAAGTTTATTGAGTAATTGGGAAGGAGGCAGAAGGAAGGACTTTTTTGGTTCAGATTTCATTCTGAACCAAAGAGGAACTTTCCAGAGCACTTTGAGGTGACTATTAAGGTTTAATATTTCTGACCTCGTGGAGTATAACGTTCTGCAACATTGGTCATTTGCCTTGCCCTCGGAGTAATTATATTGCTAAATATCTGAAACATCCCATGAAAACATGGGACTGATGCTGAAAAGAGTGTCCCTATGTTCAATTTTCCCATGCATGCCAATGACATAATAATGAGCACTCTACCTCTACCCACGATCCCTATCATTGAGCTGGATCAAGCTGCACTAAGTTAAGTCCCATTCATTTCAATGAGTCTCCTCAAAGCATCACTATCTCTCAATACAATTCATTGACTGTGCCAGGTAGGAAGAAATGAAATGCCACAGCACAGGTTAAGTCACACGGGTTAAGAAAGAACAATACCAATAAATTCTATTTTATCCATGACCCCCTTTCAAATACAGATGGATACACTTCTGTTAGATATGGCAGTGAAGGAGAAGCCTACTGCTCTTTAAACCCCTTTAATGGTTTGTCTGTGGTACAGGACATTGCTATCATGGTTTGAGGAGGATCCAGCAATAAAGCAGAGTGTTTTGTTGCTGAAGAAGAGAGACATGAAACACTCTTCCATAATCTTACACTAGTTAGGAAGATATATCTGTATTTCATTGGCTTGGTTCCTAAAATAAGTTCACAGGAGGGATGCTTTCTGTCCCCTTATCTGCCTTGCAGCCAGTAGCAGATGGAGGGATTGTGTTGAAGAGGTGCTGCTGTTTATCAGGAGGGAGAGTGGGAAGGGCAAAATAACAGAGATGTCAGCACTGTGCAAGCCTCTCAGCTGAAAGGCAAAAAAAAAAAAAAAAAAAAAAACCCTACTTGGCTCCAAAGGCAACCAGTTAAGGGAGGGGTGGGTGCCACAGGAGGCTGAAAGAGGCCATTGGGGGAGGAAAGCAGGGCTCCAATAGGCTCTGAGCTGCCCTGCCCCCCCATGTTAGCATTACATGAGGGCACACAGGTCACCTAAAGCCATGCCAGGTCTAGCTGCAAACTCCCAGTGCTGCTGGAGTCCAGTAGACTTGGCAGGGAGGGGGGAGGTCTTACTTTTCTTTTCTCTGTTGATGCCTAAAAACTCAATTAAAAATATTTTCAAAAACATCAAAGAGGAAAAAAGATCTTTTATCAATAAACTCATTAATATCAATGAGGAGAAAGACAGCTTATCATTTAGTCATCGTCTGGCAACTGCTCAAAATACTCTTAATAAAAGGAAGCATATTGGACACCCACCCACACATTTTGTTCTAAGTGTAAAGGAAACCGTTTTATGCAAGGAACTGTTTTCTTTTTCTTTTTTTAGTTAGCGGGCAGTTGTTCTGGAAAATAAAGGAAATCATTCCACCAATTTGTGGCCAATTTGTGCAGTGCAGGATATGAGAAACGATAAATATATTTTGACCTGATTCACATGACATGGTAAGCCAAACTATGGCTTACTTGGACTGTGCAGAAGTGTGGACTCTGGGAGAGAAGCTCACAACTGCTTTGCTCCCCACCCCACCCCCAGCCTTTGATATACCTGTGCTGTCCTGCACTAAGTCAAAGTTTGCCTTAGTGTACCCTCCAAACCTGGGCTTATTGTTAAGCTCTCTCCTCAACAAACATGAACTTAGAATAGGTTAAATAAGTCCTCATTGCTGCAGATCCTTCAGCAATACCAGCTTGGCACACCTTGGACATGCCTGATCTCATCTGATGACAGAAGCTAAGCAGGGTTCGGCCTGGTTAGTTCTTGGATGGGAAAATGCCTGGGACTACTACATGCTGTTGTAGAGAAGGGCTGCAGCTCAGTAGTAGAGCATCTCCCTTGCATCACACACACAAAGATCCCAGTTCAATCCCCAGCATGTCCAGGTAGGGATGGGAGAGACCCCTCTCTGAAAACATGGAGAACTGCTGCCAGAAGGTAGACAATACTGAGCTAGATGGACCAATGACTTGACTCAGTAAAAAGTGAAAACCCAAGCCATTGGTCTCATATGTTTCTTCCTGGGGTGAGTGGGCAGCTCCTCTGTGTCATTTGAGAATAGCATTACAAATAAACTAATAATAATAATATTTTTATACCCTGTCCATCTGTCTGGGGTTCCCCAACCACTCTGGGCAACTCCCAACAGAACATTAAAAATACAATAAAAGATAAAACATTAAAAACTTCCCTAAACAGGGCTGCCTTCAGATGTCTTCTGAAAGTCAGATAGTTTATTTCCTTGACATCTGATGGGAGGGTGTTCCACAGGGCAGGTGCCACTACTGAGAAGGCCCTGTGCCTGGTTCCCTGCAACCTCACTTTTTGCAGTGAGGGAACCACCAGAAGGCCCTCGGAGATGGACCTCCATGTCCGGGCTGAACAATGGGGGGGGGGGAGATGCTCCTTCAGGCAGTGCTTTTCTCTAAAAATAAAAATAAATGTTTAAGAGTACTCTCATTTTCCTATTTAAATTGAAATACTGTCCCTCAATGAGGACAAACTTAGATTCACAAAATGCTTAGGGGTATGCATACCCCTGTACCCCCCCCCAAAACACTGTTTTCGGTATACTGAGCCGAGGCCATTTAGGGCTTTAAAGGTGTGACATAGACTGGGTCCTAAAATATGATCTCTAGCAAAGGGTTATCAATCTCCAAAGAGAAGGAAATGCATAATCCAAAATAAGGCAGAGATTTGCATATGCTAATACTCATATAGCTGTACATTTAGAAATGATTACAGTAGAAGTGGCAGGCATCTCACCATGGTTTGCAGGACTGTGACCAGGTGACCTCAATCTGCTGACTTGGTGTTGTGCGTTTTCAAGATTTTTCAAATTGAGAACTGTCCTCTGTAAAATAGAACAAATGGTCACCCTAATCTAATAAGTCCTGTTCTTAAAATAGGTAAAGGGACCCCTGACCATTAGGTCCAGTCGTGTCCAACTCTGGGCTTGCGGCGCTCATCTCACATTACTGGCCGAGGGAGCCGGCGTACAGCTTCCGGGTCATGTGGCCAGCATGACAAAGCCGCTTCTGGCGAACCAGAGCAGCGCACAGAAATCCCGTTTACCTTCCCGCTGGAGCGATACCTATTTATCTACTTGCACTTTGACGTGCTTTCGAACTGCTAGGTGGGCAGGAACTGGGACTGAGCAACGGGAGCTCACCCCGTTGCGGGAATTCGAACCACCAACCTTCTGATCAGCCAGCCCTAGGCTCTGTGGTTTAACCCACAGCGCCACCCGTGTCCCACGTTCTTAAAATACTTCTGTTTAAATTCATGAGAAAAGAAAGATGAGCCCAGAATTTTTTTTTGTTCTGTTCTCCTGATTATTTTCTTCCTATTTTGCAGTGTGTAAACTTTGCTTCTAACAAATACCCACCATTTAAAATTAACCTGCATTTTTCCTTCCTTAGATTGTATGCCAGCATGTACATCTCTTGCAGAGAAGTGACATGATGGGTGTTAAATCCAGCAACACTCCTTGCTCCCAGAAGGATATATTCATAAATGTTTCCCACCCCAGTGATTCATTTCAATTCTGATATCAAATAGAATCTGTTTTGCACCTTAGGCTGTCAGATATATACGATGATCTTGGGTCTGAATTTAAAACCCATCAGGGGAATGGTAGAGATAACACCGCTCTCATTACAGGTTGGGGAGACAATATAAATCGCTTTGGATATTGAAGTGGGCCACTGAGCACTTGGATAGATTTCACTTTGCGCTCTCAGTGATGCAAAGAACCAGATGTCAAAAACACCACAACTGCTGCAGTACTGCTCCTTCCAGACCAGATGTCTGTAAATGTTTTTGATTTATCAATGTATGTACTTGTAGATGTTACATTCAGACATTTGCACACTGGCTGATTAAAGGGAATTTTTTTAAAAAATGCAAAAAACCCACACAAATCACACCTATATTTACTCTCCAGATTTGCCAATGATTCATCGAACAGCTGTGAAATGTTTGTCAGAAATAGACATCTTGAGGAAGTTCATCCAAGTCTTAGAGTACAATCCTAAAGTGTCTGCTCAGAAGTAAATCACAGTGAACTCTCTCTTAGAAAAGTAAATATTGGTTTGTAATCTTAAAGCCCTATTTTGCAATCAGGAGATTACATAGGACTTATTTCTGTGCTTCATATTTGTAGTAAAGATTCACTGTGCTGTTGTCATGGTTCAGCTCTGCCCAGACCTGGAACCTGAGGTCTACTAAGACAAGAAGGAGGTCTACTTGCTGCCAATGATCCTGAAGATCCTGCTGAATCTAGACCTCCCTGTCCCAGGACTGCATGTCAGAACAATTGCATCATGGGCCCTCAGCTCTGTCTTAAAAAGTGGACAATTCCCTTACCAGATAGTGCTCTGCTTTGATTTTTTATTTTATTTTTATTTTTTGCAAAAGATTGTTATGAAACTTATCACTATTCAACTTCTGGCACACCAGGTTAGCATCAGCTAGGGAAAGAATGAAGTATCTAAATTTTTGTCCACAATAACTGAAAGATACTCGGAGTCGAGTGTGAATTTCATGCTCTTTATTCAGCTCATAGTAGTGAGGACTGTAGTTCCCCCAAAACGTTTGCTTTATATACACTATTTACACAATGGGCCCCACGTGATTGGCTAATTCCGGGATACTCCTGTATGCCAATCAGAGTGCAGATTCACTTCCACCTGGAGCTGGATTGGGTGGCTCCTGCGGACCAATCAGACTGCTGCAATCTCAATCCTATTGTTCTGGGACCAATCAGACTGCTGCAATCTCAATCCTATTGTTCTGGGACCAGTCAGACTGCTGCAATCTCAATCCTATTGTTCTGGGACCAGTCAGACTGCTGCAATCTCAATCCTATTGTTCTAGGACCAATCAGCCTGCTGCAGTTTGGATCCTATTCAACTCAGTACATAACACCCCTCCCCTCTAAGTTCCAGTCCTGCCTGGGAGGTTGCATCCATAGTCCTCAAGGTACGCTGGTCGCCTACGTGTGCGTTGCGGCCTAGGCTGTTCCCTGGTCAGGGGTTCTGGTTCTGGCTCGTGTTCCGAGGCTGCTGGTTGTGATGGGGCTGTTTGGTCTGGCGCAACCAGCTCGCTCTGTCGTGGCTCTGGTTCCGGTGCCCTTTCGGCCTCTCGGGTCCTCTCAGTATTTACTGATTCTGCCTCCCCTGCCGGCCCCTCCTGCTCTACGGGTCTCAATGCCCCACTGTTCCCTTGGGACTCCTCTGACCTGTCCTCCTCCTGGTTTTCTCCTGGGAATCGTCGCCGTAGCTGGTCGCAGTGGCGGCGCCAGCATTGCCCCCCTCTGTTAGCACCTCGTATGACACAGGGCCCATCACCCTGGTGACTGTGGCGGGTACCCATGCTGGGCCTGCCCCAAAATTCTTTGCGTACACTGGATCCTGGGCCACAAAGGTCCGGGGGTTCCTGCCTTCACCCACCACTACCTCATCCTGAGCTCTGTCGGGGTGGAGGCGGTCCAGTCTGATTGCAAGGCGCCGGCCCATTAGTAGTTCAGCGGGGCTCCGGCCAGTCGTTGAGCTGGGGGTGCTGTGCTGTGCTAGAAGGAATGTGGCAAGGCGGTACTCCCAGTCCCCTTGCGTCATGCGGCGTAGGGTGTCCTTGGTGGTCCGCACCATGCGCTCTGCTTGGCCATTGGTGGCAGGGTGGAATGGTGCTGAGCGGATGTGGCGGATGGCATTCTGCGTTGTGAAGGTCAGGAATTCTTCTGACGTAAATGCGGTTCCGTTGTCTGAGACGAGAGTGTCAGGGAGTCCATGGGTTGCAAACAGCCTGCGTAGTACCTTGATGGCTGCGGACGTAGAAGTGGATGGTACCAGTGCGACTTCCAGCCATTTGGTGTAGGAGTCCACCACTATGAAGAATGTTTTCCCCTGGAAGGGGCCCGCGAAGTCCATGTGCAGCCGTGACCATGGTGCTCGGGCGGACTCCCAGGACTGCACTGGGGACCTTGGGGGATCTGGGCGGGATTCTTGGCAGGCCTGGCAGTGTTTGACCCAGGTCTCTATCTCTCCGTCAATCCCTGGCCACCATACATAACTCCTGGCGAGGGCCTTCATTCTCACTACCCCTGGGTGTGTCTCGTGAAGGGCTGCAAGGACCCTTTTGCGAAGGGGCTCAGGAACGACGACCCTGCTTCCCCATAACAGGCACCCCTTGTGGGCCGACAGTTCATGTTTACGGGTTGTGTAGCCAGCGAATTCTGGCCCGGGGCTGCTGCTGGGCCATCCCCTCCACACCCAGTCCAGGACCCGGGAGATGACCCTATCTTTCTTGGAATGGTGTGCAACTTCTTGTGCCTGAATAGGGCGGTCGGGAAGCAGCTCCAGGCTCATAACCTCTTGTGCGGGTGCTGGGTCGGGGCCTGTTTCTGGTAGTGGTAGCCTGCTGAGAGCATCTGCGTGGCCCATTGCTTTCCCAGGGCGGGTGAATCAGTACATACTGGTAGCCGGCAAGGAAAATTGACCACCTGAGGACACGAGGAGACAGCACTTGGGGGGTCTGCTTTTCGGGGGCAAACAAACCAAGCAACGGCTTGTGATCAGTCACCACGGTAAAGGGCCGCCCGTACAAGAAATCATTGAATTTTTTTACGCCCTTCACGATTGCCAGACCTTCCTTGTCGATTTGCGAGTAGTTCCGCTCGGCTGCGGTGAGTGTCTGGGAAAAGTATGCCACTGGCACCTCTCTTCCATCTGGGAGTTGGTGTCCAAGGACAGCGCCAATGCCGTAGGGTGAGGCGTCGCATGCTAGCACCACCGGCAGCCTCTCGTCGAAGTGTGCCAAGACCGAGTTTGAGACGAGCAAGTCCTTGACTGCCTGGAATGCGGCCTCCTGGCGCTGGCCCCACACCCAAGGGGCCCGCTTGTCCAGGAGTCTGTGTAGGGGCTCTGCTACTGCTGCCTTATGGGGAAGGAAGGCATGGTAAAAGTTCAATAGCCCCAAGAAGGCCTGAAGTTCAGTCTTGCCCTTGGGCGCTGGGGCATCACAAATGGCCCGTACCTTGTCCCCAGTCGGGTGGACCCCTTCTGCATCCACCATAAATCCCAGAAAGTCCACCTGAGGCACTCCTAGTAGACACTTTTCCCGCTTCACCTTGAGACCCGCGTCTGGAAACGGTGCAGAACGGTGCGAAGGCGGTCCTCAAACTCCTCTGCCGTGGGCCCGGCAATCAACACATCATCGAAGAAGGGGGTGACGCCAGGAATCCCTTTAAGCAGCGAGTCCATTAGATTCTGGAATATGCCTGGTGCCACGCTGACACCGAATTGCAGCCGCTTTACCTTGAACGCTCCCCTGTGCGTCACAATCGTCTGTGCCTCTGCTGTGGCTTCATCTACTGGCAGCTGTTGATAGGCTTGGGCCAAGTCCAGCTTGCCAAAAATTTTTGACCCAGCCAGGGTGGCGAGGACATGGCTGACCACTGGCACTGGGTATGCGTGGGCCATGAGGGCCTTGTTTATGGTACATTTGTAATCTGCGCTGATGCGGACTGAACCATTAGGCTTGACGGGTGTGACGATCGGGGTTTCCCAGGTGGCATTAGGTACAGGCCCCAGCACTCCTTGCTCCACGAGCCGGTCCAATTCCTCGTCTATACGGGGTTTCAGGGCGAACGGGACCCGGCGGGCCTTGAGCCTGACAGGTCGTACTGTGGGGTCCAGCTGTAGGGCAACAGGGGGGCCCGTATACTGTCCCAATTTCCCATCGAAAACCGCCGGAAACTCCTTGCATATGGCGTCCACATCCATTTGTAAGCTAGTGCGGTTCACCCCGGTGACGGCTAGCCCCAGTGGTCCAAACCATGCCAATCCCAGTAAGCTAACATAGGAGCCCTTGACCACGAGCAAGTCCAGTTGCCGCGTCCGCCCTCGATATTGCACCTGAAGGTCCCCACCCCCATTGTGGGGACCTTACGTTTCTGGAAGTCCCGGAGGGTGAATGGGGCCGGCCTGAGTTTGGGACCCCCACTAGGGCACAGTTTCCTTAAAGTCCGTGCCGAGATTATGGATAGGGTTGAACCTGTGTCCAGCTCCATGCGGCACGGGGCCCCCTCTATCTGTACCTCTACATAAATTTTCTCTATGTTGGGGTGGGGCAACTGGTATACCTGGTAGTCCGTGGTCTCCGTCGAGTTGCCTTGGTGCGTTGGGCCCCGGGACCTGGGGCTCTTGGGGCGGTCATCTGATGCCTGGCGTCGGGTGGGCCGAGCCCGACACACCCGGGCGATGTGGCCTGATTTTCTGCACTGCCTGCATTCGGCATTGCGGAAACGGCAGGTCTCCTCTCGTGATTCTCCCCGCAGCTTGCGCAGTTCCCTCCTTCTGGTCGAGGCAGCTGTGGTGTGTGCACGGCTTGAGTGCGCTGCTGTACTCTGTGCACCTCCTCCCTGTCTGATCCTGAATCGTCGATGAGGTCCTCCTGGTGGACCCTTGGTTGGGACGGCACGCTCGGCCGTGCCTCTTGCATCGACCTCTCGGCGGCTTCTGTTGCCAGGGCCTCCTCCAGAACGACCTGGAACGTTAGGTCCTTCTTGGCATAGAGGCGTCGTTGCAGCTTCTCGTCCCTCAGGCCACCGACGAGGCGGTCACGCAGCATGTTCTCCAACTCTGAGAAGTTGCAGAACCGAGCGGCTTGGCGGAGGGAGGTCACAAACCCCGTTATGGTTTCCCCAGGGGCTTGCCGCTTTGCATAGAAGGCATTTCGACGAGCCACCACCGAGGGCTGTGGCGAGAAGTGCCCCTTCAGCCGTTCCACTATTGTTTTGTAAGGAACGGTAGCGACATCATCAGGCGCAAGGAGAGCCCGGGCGATTTCGAATGTCTCCTCTCCGCAGACGCTGAAGAATATCGCCCTCTTCTTGGCATCGTTGGTGACCCCTTTAGCTTCTAGAAGAAAGGTGAAACGGGTGGCATATCCTTCCCAGTCTCCTGATGCTGGGTTGAACGGCGAGAAGCTGCTGTCTGTTGCCATCTTGAGTTCCTTGGGACCCGGAGCTGAAGCCTGGATACACGGTGCGAGGCAGCTGTGCGGCAGGTGGCGTTGCTGCGGTGCTGTGTGTTGCAGTCAGCTCAGCGGGATCCCACCTTCGTCGCCAGTGAAAGATACTCGGAGTCGAGTGTGAATTTCATGCTCTTTATTCAGCTCATAGTAGTGAGGACTGTAGTTCCCCCAAAACGTTTGCTTTATATACACTATTTACACAATGGGCCCCACGTGATTGGCTAATTCCGGGATACTCCTGTATGCCAATCAGAGTGCAGATTCACTTCCACCTGGAGCTGGATTGGGTGGCTCCTGCGGACCAATCAGACTGCTGCAATCTCAATCCTATTGTTCTGGGACCAATCAGACTGCTGCAATCTCAATCCTATTGTTCTAGGACCAGTCAGACTGCTGCAATCTCAATCCTATTGTTCTGGGACCAGTCAGACTGCTGCAATCTCAATCCTATTGTTCTAGGACCAATCAGCCTGCTGCAGTTTGGATCCTATTCAACTCAGTACATAACAATAACCTTGTCAGTCCTTTTGAACTGAGGTTTCCTTTCTAGTCCAGGATCAGGCCCCAAATGCTGAAACTAGCTGATAGCCCATGCTCACATACCTTGATTTATCTTGCATCAGAGAGGCTCTATGGCAGCCCTGACTCCCTGTATTCACAATGCAGGTGAGCCAGGTAAAGCTGATTTCAGATGACACTGGACAACGATGAATGGCAGGCCCAATTACGGGAAATGGCAGTCAAACATAACTATACACCCTTCTTCTCTGATGAGGAAATGAAGCCTTCTCTTCCTGTTCGCTGCCTCATGTAACTGACAAAGGAAGATGTGCCTTAGCAAGTTCCAAGCTTATAGCACGTGTTTGAAGCTATCATTCTGCACAATAGTTTTCTGCCTGTGTTGTTCTTGCTGCTGCTTGGATAAATGCATGAACCTGACCTTTGGAACATTTTGTAAGTAAAGCATTTTAAATGTACATAAGTATGTGGTCTGTTCATTGCAAGAGGAGTAGAAAGAGGGGAATGCTTTGTAATCAGACTAAAGGGAATATGCAGAAGGTTTAACAGCCTACATTCCTAATGCTTCATTGTGCTGCTTGATTTCATGAGTTAAATCTCTGCTACTGTGGGCTCACTTTTGCTGGTGAGTTTACCCCCACATTTTGGATTCAGGTATCCAGCAGATTCGTTTGTTATTTACCCCACACATGTGGGTCACATGGATTCATATTTTTCCGCCCACACCAGTGACCTTCAAGTGGGATGAGGCCACTATTATTCATGTAGTTCAGTCATCACTAAGCACCCTATTTTTCTGATTCAGGCCTGTCAAATCGAGCCTGCACCACTGTAATATACTGCATGTGCTGGCAGAGGGCAGTTTGCAGCTGTGATATAATGGGATCACAACAGCTTGGTTGATGCAGCTAGTGAGAAACATCCTGTCCTCATAGTCAAATGACATTTCTGATTAGGGTATGTTTATGTACTTGCCTAAAGGCCCTGCAATGATGTTGATGTTGGTATGTGATTATGCAATGCCTGTGCATTAAATCAGAAAGCAAAAAGTGCCTAAGGAAACTATGCTGGATAAAGTTGCTGCATGGTAGGGCTGGGGAACCTGTGGCCCTCTAGATGTTGTCAGCTTACAACTTTCATTATTCCTGACCATTTTGATGGAGTTGGAGTTCCACAACATCTGATGTGCCCCACCTTCATATAGGGCAGTGTTTCTCAACCTTGGGTCCCCAGATGTTGTTGGACTACAACTCCCATCATCTATAGCTAGCAGGACCAGTGGTCATGGATGATGGGAGTTGTAGTCCAACAACATCTGGGGACCCAAGGTTGAGAAACACTGATATAGGGGGTGCCTTCATATAGCGTTGATGCTTAGTACTGGGTTGTTGTAAAAGTTTTGACTAATTGATTCTTGTGATTCTTAAGGAGATCTTTATTAATAACATCTAGTAACATTCTAAGCCAGGCATAGGCAAACTCCGGCCCTCCAGATGTTTTGAACTACAATTCCCATCATCCCTAGCTAACAGGACCAGTGGTCAGGGATGATGGAATTGTAGTCCCAAACATCTGGAGGGCCGGAGTTTGCCTATGCCTGTTCTAAGCAATAACACACACATTCTGTCTATATGGTCTCTCTCTCCTCTCATCTCTTCATCAAATACTGGTTTCTACTCAGGACAAACTTCTTGAAATATAAACTTATAGTTAACACAATACAACAATGTGGAACTGATAAAAACTTATATTACTATAAAAGTGTTAGAGCATCTGTATTCTTGCCTACTCATTGTTCTTAGCTGAACAAGAGATAACAGGAATGAAATGCTTTGTGCACAGTCCTAATAACACAATTTTCTTGGAAAGGGATTAGTAAGAAAAAATGTTACGGAGTGAGGGAGGGGGTTTGAGGCACAGAGGAAGAAACAAACATAGTGCATGATTGTTCTCCCCACATACATATACACACTCCCAAGCACTAAAATAGGAAATTGTTTTCCACAGATCCTACTCCTCTTGTAATCATTTCTCTGCTAATTGTATTGCTACCTTAGTGAGCTTGATAAACTAGATGTTGGTAGGACTAAGAAGCATCTACAGCAGTGGATTTTCTTACAGTTTTCCAATTTCCAACTGCTTGCAATTAAATGTTCCCAGCAAAATACCCATGGTAAATATCTATTACTAGGGATGGATGACTATGTCCAGTGCTTTTTTTCTTTAAAAATGTTTAGGGGTGCTCTCATTTTGAGTCAAGAAAATCACAATTTTATAGTTCAAAACAGGAAAAATAAATACAGCAAATGGACAAAAGTAAAAAGATTCACAAAATGTTTAGGGGTATGCGTACCACTGCATTCCCCCCAGAAAAAAGCCCCTGACTGTGTCAATTTTGGATGTATCAGTTTCTCATATTTCCAGTCTTAAATACAGTTCTCTACAGCAATGTGCAATTGTGGTTTGTTTGTTTTTAAAGGCTTCATGAAAATTCACTTTCATTTTATGTAATTTTCTCCTAATAAATACATTTCTGATGCAGTTTTGACTAATGTTCACATTTTTGCAAGCAAATTCCTCCAATAGATCTCATTTCACAACGTACATTCTAACTATATTTAATCTAAACGTATATTTAAAAATGTATTTAGAAACCTTTTGAGCATGAACTGCATCATAAAATTCTAAGAACTGCAAAATTCAAACTGCATTCTGCTCTGCACATTAGAAAAGGAGGTATGGATCAGGCCACATCATATTAGTATCCACAGACAACCTATTCATCAAGTACTGCTAGTCTGTTCTAATTTTTTATTAATATCTTCTATTAATGACTGAAAATACTTTTCAAATACTTTTGCAAAAATGTGTATATTAAACATGAAAAATATGCATATTAGAAGAAATTTGCACTAAAATGCTGTTGAATTTATGCAAGGACTTAAAAAAAAGTATTCACAAACTGATATGGAAATTTGAAGAACTGAATTTAGGACTGGAAAAATGAGAAGCCAGAGTGTTCAGATTTGTCCATTCCTACATGATACTCATGCCATCCCATGGTTTTATTGCGCTTCAGCTTTAATAAATGGTAATTCTGCCCTTGTACACGATTTGCTTCGCTAGAGCTATGTAGGATTGTGTGTAAATGTCCAGGGATACATTTCTATACATGTGTTCTAGGATGGAATTATAGTATCCAACTCTGGCACTTTTCACTGCAGCTACGCAATTAATTATAAATGCACTGGCAGGATAATAAATATAGAATTATTTTTCCTACGTAGTTAGGAGTGAGATTTGTATCATGGCATTTTAACTTTTCATTTTCTTTCTACTTTCTTTCTTTCTTTCTTTCTTTCTTTCTACTTCAACAAAGCTTTCTGTGTGGTTTACAAAACACACACACACATACACACACACACACACACACAGAGAGAGAGAGAGAGAGAGAGAGAGAGAGAGAGAGAGAGAGAAAGCCAAGATAGAATCTCCCATCATTCGGAAACAGACAGAGCAGACCATCTCTCATGGGCCCCAATTCATCCCTGTAAGACCTCAGAATTCCTAAATCCTTGGGTCAACTAGACCCCACCAGCAAGACCTTCTGTAATAAGAATAAAATTGACTGGCTCTGTACAAGGGAAGATGGTCCAATATTATCATGAAGTTCTTTGTTGATTTTAGGCTTTAAAAGCTGCTTGATACCAGCTTTAAAAGTGTGCATATTGCTCCCTTTGTTAAAGAGTTAAGTGAGGAGGAACGAAAATTTATTCCAAAAAGAAAAATTGCCCAGGAACCCAGCATGTGATTTGATACATAGTGTTGCTAGCCAGGCTCTTCAGTCATGGCAGGAACAAAAAACATAATAACCTTGCAAATGGCTCTGTTGGGAACCTGGTTTACATAATCAGTCCAACATTTTGTAACAGACTTCAGTAATTCTTTTTGGTAATTTTTCAAAGCATGGATATCTTGGCATACTTTTAAGTTAATCTAATCATAGCCCAACATTGAGTTTAGAGATTATTTATTACTAGTCCATCCATACTTTTTCAGCTATGAACCAATCTGCTAGGACCTACTTCCAAGCTAGGGCAGATGTCTCTCAGGCATTAAAGTCCTTAATGTAAGTGGTAGTTGCATTCCTGATTCGTGGAAGGCTGCAGACAAGGACTTAGAATCAATTGACTCTTACCTCCTAATTTAGTAGGTCCTTAAAGTGGGTTCCGTCACTCCCTACTGCGTAAAATGCATCTCCTGCTCATGAATGGTCATCTATGATGCCTTCCTTTTAGGAAGATTTTTGGAGCAGAAATAGTTTCTTTCTTAGGAAATGGTGGGGTTGCTGTGGTTAAATTTTTGTTGTTGTTTAGTCCTTCAGTCGTGTCCAACTCTTCGTGACCCCATGGACCAAAGCACACCAGGCACTCCTGTCTTCCACTGCCTCCCACAGTTTGGTCAAACTCATGTTAGTAGCTTCTAGAACACTGTCCAACCATCTTGTCCTCTGTCGTCCCTTTCTCCTTGTGCCCTCAATCTTTCCCAACATCAGGGTCTTTTCCAGGAAGTCTTCTCTTCTCATGAGGTGGCCAAAGTATTGGAGCCTCAGCTTCAGGATCTGTCCTCCCAGTGAGCACTCAGGCTTGATTTTCTTAAGAATGGATAGGTTTGATCTTCTTGCAGTCCATGGGACTCTCAAGAGTTTCCTCCAGCACCATTTAAATTATTAAATGGTTAAATTATTTATTCTTTATAGTGGTTAGGTTTTTAATCATTTTCGTTGATGTTTTGGAGTTTTAATGCCATTTTATTCCATTTAGTGCTGGTGTCAGGATTGTATTTAAAACTGGACTTGTTGAGGAAAGGTGGGGTATAAATGTTTTAAATGCAAAAATTTCACGAGGCATGGGCACACACTTTGGGCTTGCAGCCATCCATTACTATGCACAAACAAAATTCACACATGCATACCAATATATACACAGGGACTGTTTGTTTGGTCAGTTTCTACTCCCCCCTCCCCCGACACCCACACAAAAGGGTGCATGGATCACCTGAGTGTGGTCTACATACAGGAATGTTGTTGTCAATTTTCATCCCTATGTGTGTTGATTTAAAAAGGTGTCTTTCTCCCGTTTTTTGCTGCTTTGCAATTCAGATTACGAACCATGATTCGAGTCGTGTTTTTTCTGCCTAATCATAAGTATTTAATTAACGATCTGGGGTTTGGGATTTTTTTTGCCGGTCGAGTCTGGCTAAGCCCAGGAAATAGCTAGCTGAGCCAGAGATCCGAAGCTCTTCATCTCAGTGGATCTTCTGTAGCATCACCTCTTTTGTATAGAATTGCAACCTTAAATATTTAACAGATTTATTTAATAAAACCATAAGATTCTTTGCAGCTCCCATAGACCAATAAAGCTTTCTCTCTAGATTGTCTAACACGTTTTCATCTCTTTAAAATCCATATAGTTTAAAAACCATCAAAGTGTACTGAGCAAATTAGCGAACTAATGAGTTCACAAAAATACTTCTCTGAACTAATTGTGTGTTTTAACAAAACACAGCAAAACAAAAACATAATACAAAGAAACCCTAAAGCAGGAAGGAGGAGAAGTATATATATGTGTGTGTGTGTGTGTGTTTCTAAGAAAGATGTACAAAGAAAACAAAAGGTTATTTGCAGTGAGATGCCTAATTGTTGGACCATTAGCTGCTTCATTTGCATTGAAATGACAAGGCAGGTGGGGACTAAACACAGAATTACTGTACCTATTAATCTCTAGAGTTCCCAATAAGCAACATAATTATTTTTGTAAAACCCACAATTCTTTTTTTTTTAAACTGTGTCACCAAAAGCAACAAGCATTCATTGCAAAGAAACAAACAGGTTCAATCTGTTCCCCACTATATATTTGTACAATGGGGTGGTTTGAATAAAACAAACTGGGGGTGGTACCCTACACCTGTGGCTGGGGAAACCCAGCCAGATGGGCGGGGTATAAATAATAAATTGTTGTTGTTGTTGTTTTTATTTTGATAATAATGCTTTTATGTGCTACTCATTTTCATAGGTCATCTGGGAAGAGACCCATGGCATGAATAATCAGACCAACTCTGTCCCTTCTCCTCTTGACGCTACTACGTTTTCCAGCCCCCCTCCCCCTACCTTAAATATTGATCTGAGATTTTTTGGAAATGACTTTTTCTTGTACCTTTCTGTACTCCTCAAACACTGGCTGGAATGTTTGATATTTGCAAGTGCTGTCTCATGGGAGCTTCTGTTCTGCCACTTTGCAGTTTTATATAGAAGAATTATTTTCACACTTTAAATGGTGTTGTGCTGGACAAGTGTAGGAGGGGGAGAAATAACCTGTTTTGTTTTTGTTTGCTTGAATTTAGCTACACACATGTATGAGCAAATACCAGCCAAGAGCGCTATACTAGGCAATACATTGAAATACCCGAATGATGGAATGGAGAACTAATGCTGCATTTTCCACCACAATGGATAAATAGACATGGTGGGTAAATAGACAGACAGGTATAACTTTAAAAAGGGGTGGTGAAACGTTTTGGGGCCAAAAAGCCACATTACCCCAGTGCAAAGTATATGTGACTATACATAAACACACACACACACACACACACACACACACACACACAGTTTCAACACATATACTTAATACAGACACCCTTACACACACACCACAGAGACATAGATGTACTTAACTCATACTTCACCCACATGCACCCACATGATCTTGTCTATGCTCACCCCCACCTCAGCTGATCCATACAGCGAGGTATTTTCATACCCATCATAACACACTTTGCAAGGTGGTTTAAACCCCCACACCTGATCTGCCATGATCAGAAAGAAGACCAGGCTTCTCAGTTGATCACAGCAGATCAGCTTAAGGGTGGAGGTGAAGCCAGCGGCTCCAGCACCCAGAGCGGCGGACATGCTGTGCACCCCAGGGTGGGGGAGCATCCCAGGGGGCAAGCTGCCAATGGGGATGGAGCAAGCTGCCCATGGGGGGGGGGTGAAGCGAGCCGCCCATGGCGGGCTGCTTTCTGGGCAGGGGAGGGGAGTGAACTGCGCCGCTTTGCCAGCAGCCTTCCTCCCTTCCCCCTTCCTTTTGACAGCTCGGGGGAGACTCCCCCCCAGGAAGCAGCCTAGGAGCAGGGGGGCATGACACACCACCTGCCCACGACTAACAAGCCTCCCCCGAGCTGTCAAAATGAAGGGCGAAGGGGAGAAGGCCACCGGCAAGGCGGCGCAGCTCCGCCCCTCCCCCCGGCGGCTCAGGGTAGGCTTGGGAGTTGCGGGCGGCATTCCGAATGTCATCCCCCTCAGTGATGACATGGGGCAGATCGCCCCCACTGCCCCTTTTTTCACCCCTGCTCAAGGGGTGTGTTATCGTAATTGTCTTTTGTCCATTTTGTTGTAACTTCTTCTTTATCAATATATGATTGTTACAGTTGCAGAGAAGGGGAGCATGACTGGTTCACCCACACTGGGCACTAAGCCAAGAGGGCACCTCAGGCACCGCTGCAACAATGGTGTAGAACAAAAGGCAAGAGGCACAGGGTGCCAACTTTTGGCATTGCAACTTTGGCATCGCTGGAATTTCAAAACCCAAAGTCCACCACTGACAGCTCTGTGCTCTTCGGCATTTATTTGCAGATGAAAATAATCTATCCTGATTTACTGAGATTCCTAATGAACTGCAGTTGCCCAATGAAGTGATGTTTTCAGGGATGAGAAAAATATACATAATATTGGCAGTGAAGTGTGTAGAGAAAAGGCAGTTTTTTGGATTGGTGTGTGATGGTGATTATGATTATGTGTGTTTGTGCATGTGTGCACGCGCACACACAAATATATTGTTTGCTGATTTGTGTGTCACCCCTCCTGTTTTTTTTTAGTGATAATGTTAATGCTTATTGTAAACTGCTTAGATGTTTTATTCCAATGAGGTGGCATATACATTTTCTTAAGTAAATAAATATCACTAAATATATGGGTCTTTATATTTCATTGAGTATTACTTAGCTTCAGAAACCAAACTATATCAGACACCTTCAAGTCATTCTTTGAGCTGAAAACAATGACATATTTAAATGTGTGAACCAACCAGAGAAAGCTTTGGCTGCAAATCTGTTTTGTGAATAAACTATATGAAGCAGCGACTTGACAGAGCCACCTCATTGTTGTAAAAACACTATGGTTTTCCATATCTGTGCAAAAAGAAATCAGACAAAATCCACCCTGTTGAAGAGTTCTGCTAGAATAAAAGCCCTTTTCATTCTGCTAATGATCCATCAACTTTTGGATGTGCACACCACAGGGTTATCATTTTTCAAACACTTTCAGATATTATCATCAGATTGACACCCAACAGCCTCACTTTGTCCAGCTCTGCACAATGACACAGACTCCCATCATGCCGTGGGGCAGGTATCTGACTGTCGAGAAGTGGCGAGGCTGCCAATCAATGCTTGCATGAAGTGGAGGCTTGTGTCTACTTTATCTCCAATCTATTTGAGTATAAATGGATGTTTGCAGAGCTTTAAGACCACACAAATCACCTCAGGCGGAATAATAATTGTTCTTGTAGCCAAAGCTAGGCTATTTCATGGACATGTTGGGTTGGCAGAAAAGCGAATCAATTTATAAAAGAGTGTGCAGTGTTAGATAAAGCCCAGGCCTCGACAGTTTTACCTGATGGCTTTAGTTTGTTTTTCAAAAGTGAGTTGCCCACAGGCATTCTCCTGAGTTTCTAGTAAATGGTCATTTTATTTTAAACAATAGCAGAGGCTTTAGATGGAGGTGCAACTTGACAACATGTCACTTGCATTCAAGTGGGTTTATCAAAGTGAAATCTAACTTAGCTTCGTGCAGATAATGGCCAGACACTGAAGAGCAAATGTTCTTTATATTTTAACATGATGTCATATTGGATGTTAATTATCATCAGGGACTCACATACAGAGAATTAAATCAGTGCAACAGACATTATGTACATGCACATTAACACAATCATTTATATTAAGTTTCTAGTTAAGCAGATAAACTGTGAGTATCGCAGATGTTGGGTAGAGCAGGCTAGGGGCAGATCTTCGGCTTTAAGAATTCAGTGGTGCCCTGGGCAATGCCAAAATTCAGTCCCCCCACTGCCTCTTGCCTTCTGTTGTTCATCATTGTTGCGGTACCCTCTTGGCCTGGCACCCAGTGCTGGCGAACTGGTTATGTTCCCCTAAGCATGCCTCTAACACACACTCCTCCAGATGTTCATAGGTTGCAACTCCCAACATCCCTGACCATTGGTGATGGCTGTGGCTGATGTGAATTCTCATCCAAAATGGTGAGGCCACAATGTTGGCGGCTTCTTGGGCAGACAAACTATTTTCTACTACCGCCTTAGCAATTACTGTCTCCCATAAAATACTCTTTCAAACTTTAGATTGTATGTTCCTTTGTGCAGGAACCAAGATGTATTCATGGTCTCTTGATGTCCGGAGATCACTTTCAAATATTTTAAATGTAGTTCAGAGGAAATGGCTTCTCCCCTCCCAACTGCCAGCTAACAGGAAGGGCTGGTGTAAGGTGTGTATGTATATTTTTTTTCTGCAAGTGTATGTGTGTGTGTATAAATAGCAGGTTTGGAATAAAGACAGAAGCAATGTTTCCTGACAGGTGAAGGCACGCTGTGGTGTGAATTGTGCCGCTTTCTGGGGATCAAATGTTGAGATCTGTTACCTCGTAGAAGTGCCGTGCTGTTTGCCTGAAGTTATGCTTCACCTATATCTCTGCAAATAAAGCAAACATTACAGACATGTCAGAAGCCCCCAGTGTTCCTTCCTCGAAACAAATCAAGCCTGGGTCGTATTGCCTCTGGAACATTTCAATAAATCAGGAAGCAAGCCACAATATGTTTGCAAGCAGACCTTTGTTACATTCACCCTTCTCTCTTTTTTTCACTTTTTTAGGTGTACACATAGCAAATATCACTTCAATTGAAGATAGCACGTTGTGAAGTGAGACTTTACATCAATAGCAGTTTTAAAAAGTGGTCTCTTGAAACTGTTGAAGTAAGCATGTGTGAAAAGAGGTCCAGGTATATTTTCACCCAATAGGAATATAAATACTAATGCTATGCTGAAATTTTCTCGTGTGGTCGTCCCCACCCCCCACCCCTATTTTCCCTTGATTAATGAAAAAAAAAAGAAATTGCATTAAAAATATAAATACAGAAAATTTCTTTTAAATTCTCATGAGTGGGGTGCAGGGTTTTTTTCATGTTGGCCTTACTTTTGAGATAGTCAACAGGTGTTTCTGAAGGCCTATAGAAGGCTGCTTCCTCTGGAGCTCACAGCCGTTTTGCATTGAGAGCTTTACACCTGCCCACCCTCAGGTTAGAGCCTTCACTGAGCAATTTTGAAAGGGCTGGAAAGGATATATTTATTTCCCTTCAACCTGATTGGCACTTGGTTGGGTGTTTCTTTCTTTCTTTCTTTTTGCCTTTCCCTCAGTGAAACTTCAGGGCAGATCCTGAAGTTGAGGCTCCAGTACTTTGGCCACCTCATGAGAAGGGAAGACTCCCTGGAAAGACCCTGATGTTGGGAAAGATGGAGGGCACAAGGAGAAGGGGACGACAGAGGATGAGATGGTTGGACAGTGTTCTCGAAGCTAGTAACATGAGTTTGGCCAAAGAGAGCCAGTGTGGTGTAGTGGTTAAGAGCTGTAGACTCGTAATCTGGGGAACCGGGTTCGCGTCTCTGCTCCTCCACATGCAGCTGCTGGGTGACCTTGGGCTAGTCACACTTCTCTGAAGTCTCTCAGCCCCACTCACCTCACAGAGTGTTTGTTGTGGGGGAGGAAGGGAAAGGAGAATGTTAGCCGCTTTGAGACTCCTTCGGGTAGTGATAAAGCGGGATATCAAATCCAAACTCTTCTTCTTCTTCAAACTGCGGGAGGCAGTGAAGGATAGGCGTGCCTGGCATGCTCTGGTCCATGGGGTCACGAAGAGTCGGACACGACTGAACGACTGAACAACAACACTTATCCTTCAGCCCAAAGTGTAGCCTGGCCCCTGTTTCTGCTGATAGTAGTGTATATATAGTGTATATATATGGGCTGAAAGACAAGTGAACTGCTGCCAGATCATACTATGCAGAATTCAGAACAAGCATGAGGTGAAGTGCTTGGCTGCAAAGGAGCACTCTGTATGCATCACTGCAGCTTCCTTATACTAGCAGCAGCAGACAGAAAGTTTTGCTTGATGCCAGTGGGGGACACTGCATAAGCTGCTCTCCATCAAAGCATGCAGGCTTGGTGAACTGGATTTCACCCCTAGTTGATTATCTCACCCACCATTAAATTCAGATTTCTGTTCCGCGGCACCAGCACTCATCTGGAGGCAAAAACATCTCTTTGTTTGTCCTCAGCTTGAACACGACAAGCATAGACTGAATTAAAGATAAATACCGGGACCAGTTAGTGTTGCCATATTTCAAACAGTGAAAATCTGGACAGAGCTTTTTGGGCAAAATCACTTTTTAAAAAAATGCCGTTTTTGAGCTATTTTTAGGGGGAAATGGCAAACGGCACTGCTGCCATGAGCTGCCATATATTTGACCGATTTTGGCCCAGACACTGCTGCTTCTGCAGTATTCTGTGTGTCTCTGGGAAACTCTGGACATATGGCTACCCTATCTTGAGTCCATAAAAAATGAACTACAAGTGCAACTTCATTCTTTCTCTTTGCAATTGCCATACCAGTTTTTCAAAACCAAAATATTAGAGGAGTACAATTGCACATGTGAAGGCCCCTTCCCTGCAGATGTTCACACTGGCAAGGTATGTATGATAGAACATAGTTCACCTCAAGAGAAGTTTGTTGAACAATGTTTTGCTGCCTTCTGAATCCTTTATGAACTGAAGTTTTGTCACCACTTTTGCAGACTAAAATAGAAGAATGAGGTAACAGCACCAATGGAAAAGCCAGAGAAGTGGAAATATTTGCCAGTGGTTAGGGTTGTGAATGGCTGCTGCTAACTGTTATAAGTTGTATAATTTAAGATATTCAAAACAAAATAAAATAAAAAATTCATTCCAGTAGCACCTTAGAGACCAACTAAGTTTGTTCTTGGTATGAGCTTTCGTGTGCATGCACACTTCTTCCTATGCTAAGAAAGTGGAACCAATAAATGAATAAATAGGGATGATTTGAAACTGCAGGAAGGAAAGGACAAGATCATAGCACTCCTTACACAATTGGGACTGTTTTCAAGCGTGATCTTTGATGGCTCAAATCCATATGGAAATTCCACAAAACGCAGGGAGTCCTTAAATGACAAGGCAAGTTACATTTCCACCACCAGAGCCGTACAATTTCCATTGTGGCAGAATTACAAAGGGAGTTACAAAGGCCCGTTATGAATGCTGCATATTTTAATAACAGCTCATCTTCCCACAGTGAACACAGCTGCAAGCAGAAAGGCTCCAAGTCAGCAAAACACTGAACCCAGCATGTGTTTAAGTTTCATGAAGTTGATGGGTCTGAAACTTATTTCCAAAGGGGATTGCTTTTATCAAGTCCTACAGTTGGCTGGAGTCACAAACTTTCAGAAAGGATGCAAAACAAACAAACAGACAAGAACCCAACAGAGATGCAGTCTTGAGAGCCAACAATTAACAAATGAAAATAATAACAGTAAGAATAATAAGAATATAAAACCAATTAACGTGTGTGTGTGTGTGTGTGTGTGTGTGTGTGTGTGTGTAAGTGAGTGCATGCAGATACATATATGTGCATTATATCATTATGGACTTCCAATTAGATACCTGTGAGCAGGGCTATCTGTGTTGCAGCACTCTGAGGCAATACCTGGACTTGTCAAAGGAGTGTTAATAGCGTGGTGGTGTGTTTCCATGGAAACTAATGTGGCACACAATGACTAGGAAATAGTTGAAGAGCTTTCTATGAGGTTGAGGTTGCCTTTCTGCCTAGCACTCTGCCCCAATAACTGGTTCAGGTAACTAATTGCAAGTGTTGCTGCTTTACTCCCAAACAGTGATGAGACTTGTCCTTCTAGCTTGAAAATGCAAGCCTCAGGAATTCACTTTGGTAAAAGCCAAGTCTGTGACCCCTACATTCTTAGGTACTTCATGAATTGGATAAGAATTCCCATTCCAACTGTACGTACAGTGGTACCTCAGGTTACAAACACCTCAGGTTACAAACACCTCAGGTTACAAACACCTCAGGTTACAAACTCTGCTAACCCGGAAGTAGTACCTCGGGTTACAAACTTTGCCCCAGGATGAGAATGGAAATCGTTCGCCGGCGGAGGCCCCATTAACGAAAGCGCGCCTCAGGTTAAGAACGGTTTCAGGTTAAGAACTGACCTCCGGAACGAATTAAATTTTAAACCCGAGGTACCACTGTATCTGCCTTGCCCTCAAACGTCCACTCTCCCCCTCTCCAGCATAGAGAAGTGCCTTAGCCTAAGTCAGATCATTGTTCCTTTTAGCTCACTGTTGTCTACACAGACTAGCAGTGGCAGTGGTGTTTCAGACAGAGATCTCTCCCAGCCTTACCTAGAGATGCCGGAGATTGAGCTCAGGAGGTTTTGCATGAAAAGCAACTGCTCTGCACTTCCCAAACTCCCTACATCCTTCCTTCCTTCCCAAGTTACCAGAGCAGGCTGGTGGTGATAAAATGGTGGCAAGCCTTGCAGATATAGAAAGAAGGGAGAAATGTCATTTCCCAGCCCACAAAGTACCACAACAGTTTGTACGTAATAAAACTCTCCTGACCTCCAATAATTGATAGTTTTGCCTGCTGGTATATGAACAAAAGTTAGTCTCATATAAGATAGCAACTTTTTTTTCCTTATCCCCCAGCACACAAAAATGACAGGAAATGTCTGTACCAAAGAAATAAACATTTCAGGGGGGAAATGTAAGATGTCAATATTTATCCTATTCCTGAGGAAATTTTGAAATTTCAACAATATGTTAACAATATTAAAACAGCATGTCGGAAAGACTGTTATGACATTTGCAGAACAATTTACCCATTTGCATGGTCTGGTTCTCTTTTAGAGCTAGACCTAAATTAGTATTGTGAAGTTTCATTCCGAGTCTTCAAACATTTAAAAGAATATTATTCCACCACTGAGCTGCAGCTGCAGACCATATGAGCAGGTGAAAATGGGACCGTAGTGACAGTTTCCCTCTCTTCATATATTCATCACCATGCAGTTCTGTGTCTGTTATGTATCTTTTTGTTACGGGCAAGACATAAATGTCTGTTTGACTAGCATTTACAAATGCTGTCACTCCCATTTACATGTGGGGGGAAAGCTTTAGATCCCAAAGTGGTCAAAATACAAAGTTCCCAATGGTTTTCTTCTTTTATCAAGTACTTTAATTCTAGCCGTTTTTAAAGTTATAATACAGAATTGGTGGGTGGGAAAGATGGTGTTTTGAAACTCCACAATTTCTTTGCCTCGGCAAATCCAGGTTGAGCATTTTGAAAAAGGCACATTACATGGTCTTCATAGCACAGGACCGCCCCAATTATTCCAGTTCCTCTGTACATGCAAAGGAAAAACAAAACAAAACCTTTCACTAGTAGCATACTCTGCAATGACTGCTCTTTCTGAGGTGGTTGTACCTT
Source organism: Lacerta agilis (assembly GCF_009819535.1). Lineage (NCBI taxonomy): Eukaryota > Metazoa > Chordata > Lepidosauria > Squamata > Lacertidae > Lacerta > Lacerta agilis. The sequence continues at coordinate 65,588,125 of NC_046316.1, read as the reverse complement.
GTACTACTGAAATACAGAAGGAAAATAATTTAAAATTTTAAACTGCTGTTTTGTTTCTCTAAAATTCTCTGTGCCTATTTGGAGATGCAAATGGAATATTTTTGAGCAAAGCGACTAAGAAAGGCTCGATTTTGAGCAGAGAGGTGGCAGGATGCAGTCTGAGAAAATAGCTCAGAGGTAACTAGAGCAAAACAGCAGCAAAGTGGGAAAGGTTAGGCAACCACCCGGTTTGCCTGTTCCAAGCATGACTTGGATAACGCTGGTTCTCTGGTTAAAAAGAGAGAGGCATTGGTGTCGCATGTGCCATGCAATATTTCGTTAGCCCTGAAGGATAGCTTGCTCAAGGTCACCTAGCAATGGCTGAAGAGCAACTGGAATCAAGCCTTTCCAACTCGCCCTTGGGCCTCTGCACTACGTGGATTCTCAGTTCTGACATCACCTTTCACTTAATTTCATTTAAGCATTTAACCATGGCTTAATTAACTGCCGAACAAATGTCATTCATAGTTTGCATAAGCTCTGCACCAATGTTTTTATAAACCACAATAATGGGCATATGGAGTATGTGAGTCAGTGTCCTCTTTGGGGTTATTTCACTTTAAATTCTCGCTAATAAGAATTTATGGACCATTGAAGTAAATGGAGCAATTCAAGTTAGCATTACCCGAAATGGTCTAGCCTTTCGTTTTTCCATTTATGCATTTTGACAAAACTTCCATTTATTTCAGTTTGTGTGCTATAAAAGATTGTAAGCAGCAGAAAGCCCTGCTGATACATTCTTCCACATCACACCACCAGATGCTCAATAGTGAACGATAAACTGCAGCCTCCCCCAACCTGGTTCCCCCAGATGTTTTGGACATTCCAAGGGCTGATGGAAGTTGTAGTCCAAAACATCTGGAGGGCATCAGGTTGGGGAAGCTTGATGCCTTGAATCTAAATTTGTATCTCTCACATAACATATTGCCTACACAGGTAGAGGATGACGAATGCAGTGGCCTCCAAGCACATGGGTTATCACTGCAAAGGAGACAATTTCCTTTTGTATTAGAGAATACATTGGCAGACTCAGATTGAAGTTTTTGTTTTCAAAAGGTACTTGGACATCCGTGCATTTGAAAATCGAAACCATAATCAAACAACCTCTTACCAAACTTTGTTTGACCAGATGTTAGGCCTGGACAAGAGTGACTCTTTTTTTGAATGAGAGTTCATGTGTTGTAGATGATGCAGAAGCTTTGACAGCAAGAAATATAACTTGTGTAAAAATATTTGAAAAGGGAATAAGATCAGTTGTTTTAATGCATGCTTGACACTTTCACAATCCAGAATCGGGACACTACACTTTCTGTCCCATCCCTCATAAGGGTGGAATCTACACACATATAAAAAAATGCTATGAAAACGTTTAAAAAAAGTTTTGAAAAATATATTGAATTTGCCATAGCTCACTGTCACCATCTAGTGTCACATTTGTATATTTCACTTTACAACACACTTAAAGTGTTTTATTTGCAGCTGTATAGCTGAGTCCAAGGACCAATGAACATATGTTCTTATGGCAGAGCTGGGAGATGGCCGCACCAGGTAGAAGTGCCAGACATCTTAAGGCTTTAGTCTCTCCTGGACCATCTCCCAGCCTAGAAGCTTTGGGTTGTCAGGAAAGCATGCCCTCCTACCTGCTATTATTAAATTCCAGATCAGTCCACAATAAGCATCCCTAACTCATGATTTAGAAAAGCAAAAAAGTAAAAGTAAACAATATATTATAAATAGAAATATAAAACCAATACATGGATATTAAGCCAAATATATGCTACACACAAGCTATCGTAGAAGATTATTGATGTTTGTGTGTGCACGTGTTATCACCCTGCAGTTTGCTTGGCCACAGACACATGTTGCTATAAACTACAATGGAACAAGCTGCATGGCTTGCCCTGAGAAAACCTGCTTTTCCCCAACAACTAGCACAGTTTTCCCAACAGTATATTGTGTGAACAGGTAGTCCACAAAAAACAACAGCAACAACTCCTGCCTAATAACCATGAGAAACCTGAGCATTTAGATTCCACATGGATCCATGCAGATCTACGTTACTAGTCTTAAGGTCTCTGTTTTACAAAATGTGGATTCCACCCCCTTCCCCAACTTGAGGTACTTTTATCCAGGAGCAGCTCGATATACCTGAGACAAAGGAAAATATGGTGTGCATCCCTTCTAAGTACCAAAGCTAACCAGACTGGTTTCATCATTGGTGATAGGGCAGTATCTTTCATGACACCTAAGATAGATATACTTGAAAAGAAATGAACAATATTTAGGTTACGAATATAATAAGTACTGCATAGGTAGGCCTATACTTAGCTTTTAATCTCTATTCTACCTGAGCCCAACAATAATTCTACCATTCTTGTTCCTACTCTAGAAAGTTCCCTGTTCAGTGTCTGTAATTTAAGGTGAAATAGTCCAGGGTGAGAATAAAGCCCCCAAGCCTTGCAAGATGCTTCTGCTACCATCTGTGAAATATGTTATACATCTGTTGTATGTGTTATTACCTGCAAGTTAACATTCCCCCCATCAAGCAGATGACCACTCCTTTCTGGCCTCTCCATCCATGTCCTAACAGGAAAACTTTAAAAGGCATGCCTGGGAATTGATATTCATAAATTTATTGTAGTCGAGGGACAGTGGGTTAAAAGGAGATCTTGCATTCATGGATCATTACATCTGTCTGTAATCTCCTGCTGGTTAATGCATTTTGTGTTTGAATGCTACATAAAACAAAGAAAAATGTTTTCCCTTGTAACTGATACAAATGGAATCTATGAGATCACACAATACACTGTATAAGGTATCTTTTTTTTTTTTAACCTATTCTGCTTGATTAAATGTACTGTGTAACGTGGAAGCTGGAAAACAGCTAAATCAATGTTAAGAAAAAGATACCGTTAATGAAGTAGCCTGCTTCAGGCTGTCATATTCCACAATTAAGACGAAGAAATATTTTCTACCTACCACAAGTGAATAATGGACTGCTTGATGCAAAGGTTGTCTGCTTTTTAAAGTTGTAAGTATGGATGGACAGATGTATCTATCTCTGTCCATCCATACTGTATCAATTTTGCATGTGTTCATTCACAAGACCATCCCATTCCATCTCTGCCTTAATGAAAATTCATGTTAACAGGTTGGAGATCTGGGCTCAGACTAATAAAATGAATTTCAATAGGGACAAATGTAAGGTTCTGTACTTAGGCAAGAAAAGCCAGAAGCACTGATTCTGCCTGATGCTGGGTGATCCTGGGTCCTCCTTTCTTGAAGAAGCCACTTGCAAAGGCACACTCCACAAATTTGACCCTTCCTCCATTCTCAGTAGGGAGTGGGAGGTTGGAGATGCAACTTCTCTTTCCCCTTCTCAGCTGTATGGTCAATTGCAGGTTAAAAAACAATTACGGTAAGCTTTAACCTTACCACTAAACTAATTTGGGATTGGGGGGGCAGAAGGTGGTGCCCAGGTTGATCTAAATGGGTAACCCAGACAAGGGCCATGAGGTGGATATGGGCATGGGCTATACATACATACATACATATATATATATATATATATATATATATATATATATATATATATATATATATATATATATATATATAAAATCTCAGTGGATTTCTAATTTATTTAATCCTAAAATTTGCTCTTTTTAACACTTGTTTGGTTTTGTTTTTTCAGCTGAGAATCTGAAGGATAAATATGTTGCTGACCATCCATTAGTCCAAGAGTTGCTAACTGAGTCCAGTTTCTTAAATATGTGGACCAAATGAAATTCTCCTGCCTCCCTTATTACTTTTGCTAAAGAATTTGGTATAAATTTATCTCATTTCTCTGTGATGAACCCAAAACTGGATAGAATCAATTGACTGCATGTCTTTTGGCCTTTTTAAATGTGGGTTAAGAAAGGGTTAATGCTATTATAGCAGATATATATGTATTATTTTCCCTGGTGCACCATCATCCTTGCTTTCTACTTTATGTCTAACATATGGCAGGATCTTTTTTCTCTCTTTTAACCTTCTCCCCCCTCCTTCCCCTCCCCTTTGTATTTTATTTGGAGAAGTTTGTCCAGCAAATCTAATATAGTGTTTAAAAAACCAACTGACATACTAAGACATTAACAAGCTGAGCTGTATCAGATTTCTTGGCAGTTGGAGAACAAATACAATACACACACACTCAAAAAAAATATGATAATGCCTAGGGAAAGATGAGCAGAAAACTTAGCATCAAGTGACCATAATGAGTGGAGATACATGCAAACACATGGCAACTATTTCTTTGGTATATACCGTATTTTTCAGTGCATAAGACGCCTCCATGTATAAGACACACCCTATTTTGGGGTATTCCAAATTTAAAAAAAAACACCCCTCAGCACTACCTGTGTATAAGACGAGTCCCAATTTTAAACAGAAATTTTTGGTAAAATAAAACCTAGTCTTAGACACGGAAAAATACGGTATATTCTCGTTGTCCACCTCCATCATGACTGAAGTTCAGCATGGTGGAAATGTGAACATGTTGGCATAAGTTTTTATGCCAAGATTAATCTCTAGGAAAAGAGTAGGTAGATTTGATAGGCTGCAGAATTAATAGAAATATTAGGAAGAAGGTAGATAGAAGAAATGATAAGGAAGATAGATTCAAGATAGTTAAGGTTTAATTGGATCGTGTTAAGAAATTACTAAAGATGATATTCAGTGAAAGCAGAAGGTGAGGATGTGAGGAAGTCAACCAAAAGAGGTTAAATACATTTGATGTTTATTAGAATATTTGTATTTTTATTTGTTTTTATTAGTATTGTCTGTAGTGTTTTGTTGTTTGTAGTGTTTTTTTTTATTTGTATGAAAATAAAAAAATTATTTAAAAAAAGGAAATGTGAACATGCTGCGGCAACAGAACAATGCGGCTCTATAGCAGATTCTGAGATACCCATACAGAGTGTCAAAGGAAGATCAAGTGGGCCCATAGTCTTTACTGGGCGAGCTACTCTTTAATAATACTGGAAGAGAGTGACATGTTTTGCATCAAGCTTAGATGCTCAGTGCAAAAATAAATAAACAAATTTCCAGGACATTTTAATCTTGCATAGTTTACTGCCGTTCAGGACAAAGAGAATGCATGGGACCAAAGGTGAGGCTGTTCAAGGAAATAGGTTAATACACCTCCCCTCTGCCATCTTCAGTGCATCAAAGCGGTGAAAATTTCAGCATGACAAGTGCATTCGAAACAGACCTTGTTTGTGCTGCTTTGTTTTTTTTTTTTATAAGATTTTATTATTTTCCAATAAAACAAAGAAAAAACAGAATGCAACATCAACACAAAACATAAGAAACAATAAAAAACAAAATCAACATTGAACATAATCAACAATATACATGATCAACATTCAAAACAATAACAGCAATAAGAACATAAAAAGCACATATACAAACCTTAACCAATATCTATCTTTGTATATTTCTTGTTTCTAACTTCTCTGTTTGGGGACTTCCCCCGTTCCCTCCACTGTCTTCAAAAAAAAAACAAATACTTCTTCAAGGTAGCTTTATATATTGTTCGATTCACATTTGCCCAAATTTTAATATACTTAGCTTTTACTTAGTCAGATATTCCAATAACTATGTATCTTATCTTGACGACCTATCTTAACATATTTTGACACATACATCTTTCACATAACAACAATTCCTCTTACTATTTATATCTAACACATATCTACCAAAGCCAATGTTCTGTCTAATTCTGCTCAAATATTCAGTTTAACTGATTTAACTAAATAGTCTTTAAATTTTTTCCACTCCTGCGACGCCTTCCCCTCCCTCTGGTCCCGGACTCTGACGGTCAGTTCTGCGAGTTCCATGTATTCCATCATCTTCATCTGCCATTCCTCCACCGTTGGTGTCTCTTCACCTTTCCATGTTCTTGCCAATAGAATTCTGGCTGCTGTTGTGGCATACATAAAAAACACTCTATCCTGACTGGGTATCTCTTCATTGGTTATGCTCAGAAGAAATGCCTCTGGTTTCTTACAAAAGGTAACTTTCATCACCTTCTTAAGCTCATTGTAAATCTTATCCCAGAAAGCACTTACCGCTGGGCACAACCACCACATATGAAAAAAGGTACCTTTCGCATGTTTACATTTCCAACATACATCTGACATTTTGGTATTCATCTTGGCAATCTTAACTGGTGTCAAATACCATCTATAAACCATTTTCATTATGTTTTCTCTTAAACCATGACAAGCAGTAAATTTGATACCTTTTTGCCACAATCTCTCCCAGTCATCCATCATAATATTATGTCCTACATCTTTTGCCCAATCTATCATTGAGGATTTAACCAGTTCATCTTTTGTATGCCACTCTAGCAGAAGATTATACATTTTGGAAAGGTTTTTAAAGTTCGATTCTATCAGTTCTGTTTCCAGTTTTGATTTTTCTACTTGAAAACCAACTTTTTTGTCCATTTTAAATATTTCATAAACCTGATGATAGTGCAGCCAGTCGGGGACCTGACTTTTTACTTGATCATAGCTTTTTAGCTTAAAAGAGTCCCCTTCCTGCTGCAATATGTCCATATATCTTAACCAGTTTGCAGACATATTCGGTCTCTTATATGCCTTGGCCTCCACTGGAGAGATCCATCTAGGAGTCTTTCTCTCAAACAAGTCTTTGTATCTAATCCAAACCTGATATAGGGATTTTCTAACAATATGAGACTTAAATGTTCTGTGGATTTTAACCTTGTCATACCAAAGGTATGCATGCCAGCCAAACATATTATCATGTCCCTCCAAGTCCAACACATCAACGTTCTCTAATTTAAACCAATCCTTTAACCAGCAAAAGGCCGCAGCTTCAAAATAAAGCCTTAAGTCCGGCAGGGCAAAGCCTCCTCTGTCTTTAGAGTCTGTTAAAATCTTAAATTTTATTCTTGGCTTTTTGCCCTGCCATATAAATTTCGATAGGTCCTTTTGCCATTTCTTAAAACAGTCTAGTTTGTCCAAAATTGGTATGGCTTGGAATAAAAACAGCATCCTTGGTAGGACATTCATTTTAACCACTGCTATTCTTCCCATTAACGACAATTTAAGTCTTGTCCAGATCTCCATATCTTTTTTTATCTCCATCCACAATTTTTCATAGTTATCCTTATACAGGTTCAAGTTCTTATTTGTGAGATTGATACCTAGATATTTTACAGATTTGACAAAGTTGAGGCCTGTGGCTTCTTGAATTCTTTGGGTCTGTTCTGCACTCAAATTTTTACCTAAAACTTTGGTTTTCTGCTTATTTAATTTGAAGCCAGCTACAAGTCCAAATTGTTCAATTAATTCCAAGGCTCTGGGGACACTGCTTTCTGGTTCTTGCAGGGATAGCATCAAATCGTCCGCGAAGGCGCGTAATTTGTATTCCTTCTCTCCCACTTTGATTCCTTTTATCTGTTTATCTTTCCGAATCATATTTAGAAGGACTTCCAGGACCGTAATAAAAAGTAAAGGGGAGATAGGGCACCCTTGTCTTGTTCCTTTCTCTACTTCGATCTCCTCCGATATCACACTGTTTACAATGACTTTTGCTCTTTGTTCTGTGTAAATGGCCTTAATGCCATTTAAGAATTTTTCTCCAACTCCCATTTTTTCCAAATTCTTTTTCATAAATATCCAAGATACTTTATCAAAAGCTTTCTCTGCATCAACAAACAATAGTGCTGCATCTGTATTTATGTCTCTCTCCAGTTTTTCTAAAATGTCCACAATAATTCTCGTGTTATTACTTATTTGTCTTCCTGGCAAGAAACCTGCTTGGTCTCTATGTATATGGTCTTTCAACACTCTTTTCAACCTTGTAGCCAAAACATTTGCAAAAATTTTATAATCCACATTCAAAAGGGATATTGGACGGTAATTTTTCATTAGAGTCTTATCAGTATCTGGTTTTAAAATCAATGTGATAAAGGCTTCTTTCCACGTCTCTGGTGCCCTATCTCCTTCTAGTATTCTATTGCAAATTTCTCTTAACGGCTGTGATAGCCAGTCTTTCAATGTCTTATAATATTTTGCTGTTAATCCATCCGGTCCTGGAGCCTTCCCCAATTGCATATTATTTATTGCATCTTCTATTTCTTGTGTCGTTATTGGGTGGTTGAGAGTTATTAATTTTTCCTCTGGGACTCTTTGCAATCCGTTCTTTTCCAGAAATCGGTCTATCTCTACTTCATCTATCTTCTCCTCCTTGTACAGTTGCTTATAGAATCTCTGAAAACACCATCTGATTTCCTCCGGTTTCTCTACATTTTTTCCATTTACTACCAATTTACTGATGACATTTGCCTTTTGTCTTTTCTTTAATTGCCAAGCTAGTAGTTTTCCACATTTATTTGCAGATTCAAATGTTCTTTGTTTCATCATTTTCACTTTCCATTCGATATCTTGATTCATGATATTCGCATATTGGGATTGCAAGTATTTAATTTCTTTTTGGATTTTAACACATCTGGGATGTCCTCTTAATTCTTTTTCCTTTCCTTTGATTAATTTCAACAGTCTCTCCATTTCTGCACTTTGTTGTTTCTTCTTTTTTGCCTTTTCACTAATGAGGAATCCTCTCATTACCGCTTTACTTGCATCCCAAGCAATCCTTTTCTCCACTTCTGAATTCCAATTAATTTGAAAATATTCTTTTATCTTTTTCGCCGCTCTTTCTACTAGCTTGGTATCTCTCATCAATGCATCATCCATTCTCCACCTGAAAGAATCCTTGGAAATCATTTTTAGGTTTACCTGCACCGGATTATGGTCTGAAAGCGTTTTAGGACCGATTTCTGCTTTTTGTAATTTTGGAGCCAATTCATTCGAGATCCAGATATAATCTATCCTCGACCATGACTGCTGAGATTCACTGAAGTACGTTGCCTCTGTTTCTGTGGGGTTTTTTAATCTCCAAGAGTCCACCAAATTCAAATTATCCACCATTTCAAAAAAAGTCTTTGGGAGTTTCCCATCATTTGTTAGTTTTGTTCTTTGAGATCTATCCATTAGTGTGGAAACTGCCCCATTAAAGTCTCCAAGGCAAACTACCTTATAGTCCAAATAATCCAGCAGCAAATCATGTATTTTTTTGTAAAAAATCGACTTTCCATCATTTGGTGCATAAAGTCCCAGAATCAAAAATTTTTCGCCTTGTACGTTAATTTCAATTGCGATGTATCTCCCTTCTTCATCTTTAAATAGCTGTCTTGGGCTGTATTTCTCCTTTGCGTAAATCACTACTCCTCTCTTCTTGACCTTGTCCGATGATATGAACTCTTGGCCTAATTTTTTGTTCTGTAGTAGTCTTCTGTGACGCCGGACTATGTGGGTTTCCTGTAAACATATTATGTCCAAATTCTTCTTTTCTATGCTATAAAATACTCTGCGTCTCTTTGGTCTCTGATTCAATCCCCGAACATTCCAAGTCATTAACTTGAGCGCCATTTCTTTGTTTATTCCTCTCCTCCAGTTGCCTCTCCTTTCTTATCTTGTTCTGGATCTTGGCTTGGTCCTGGTAATCCCGGCGGTGGTGGGAATACCTCTGGAAACTTGTAGAGCTGTGCTGGGTCTAATGGAGTTCCTTTAAAGAATTCCAGGTGCTTGTCCAAAAACTTTTGCTTTTCCGCCAAGGACCTTATTTTTATCTTTTTCCCTTCAAACGTAAATGCCAGGCCTTCTGGAAATTCCCAACTGAAGGAGATTTTTCTTCTTCTTAGCTCCGTCACCAGGTCGTTATAGGGAGCTCTTTTATCCAAAAAAAATCTGGGGATATCCTTATAAAATATTACTTTGTTCTGCTGTACCACCAGGTTGTTTCTGTAGTGTAAATCCAGAAAATAGTCTCTGTCGTGTCTATCATGCAGCACAATCAAACAGTCGCTGACTGTTTTAGTGCTTTTCTTTCCTCTGGAGCCTCTTGGTCCAAATCTGAAGGCCTTCACTATGCGTGCTGAGACGTTTACCTCTTCTAGCTCCCAAAAAGTTGAGAATAGTTCCACAATATAGGCTTTTAGGTCTTCTCCCTCCAATTCTGGAAGACCCCTTATTCTTATGTTTCCTTCTCTCTGATGTAGTTGCAGAAAAGCAAGAGACTCTTCCACAGTTCTCTGCCGTGTTCCAATATTTTCTAACTGCTCCACATCTAAGTTGTCCAATTTTTCCTCCACCTTTTTTATTTTTTCTCTGACCACTTTAATTTCCTCAGAGTCCTTTTTTAACGTAGTCACCTCCTGCCCAATTTTATTAATTTCTTCTCTGTTCTTTCTTACATTTTCCTCAATTTGACCAATTGATTTTTCTAAAGTCTGGGTGGAGGTTTTAATATCAGCCTTAATATCCACTTGAAGTTTTTCAATTGCAGAATTAACTGTAGTATTCACTGATGCACCAATAGTGTTCACCGATTCTTGTGTTTGCTTCAACCCTTCGGTGACACTTTTCAAACCTGCTGCAATTTCTGCCACACTTGCTACCAATTTCTCCATTTGTTCCTGCAGAGTTAGAGAAACAGAGCCTTTCCTTTTTTCAGAGCCAGTTCCTTTCGATCTAGTTTCCATTCCCTGTGGGCTCTGCAGCTGTAATCTCAAGGTCACTCCAGTTGCTGTAGTAACAATCTCAGACATTCACAGCAGAAGACCAACAGTCCCAAAAGTAAACACCAGGTGGCCTGCAGCTAGCTTCTGAGAACAAAGAGGCTGCTGAGCCAGGAATCCACAACAGTCCAGTAATCCAACTTTTAGGCAAGAGTTCAGATTTTTCAAGAGTTATAAGTTCCTTAAAGCCAAGAAGAGTCTATTTTAAATAGCCCAAGTCAGTATCTGTTTCTCACTTGCAATGTAACCACCAAGTCTATAAAATAGCTTGTATCTGGCTGCAAAAGAGTCAAAGTATCTCCACTGGTAAACAGTCACTGTAACACTGGAACACCAACAAAGAAAAAATGGCAACAATATATTGCAGCCCGCTACTGACCCGGAATCCTAGTCCAGAGGGGGAGCGGTGTCTTCTTTTGCCATATCAACTGTTTTTAAATCTTTAAACAAGCTTTAAACAACTTTTAAGTAACTTTTAAGAAGTTTGGCAGAGTTCGCAAAACTTTCCCGTTAGCCGCGGCTTTGATCTTTTAGCGCTACCAAGCTCGCGCAAACAGTTCAAAGGGAACAGGCTTCCTTTTAAAGTTTCCTCTGCAAGCAGTGCTCTTTAAACTTGTAAAATAATCCAGTATTTTGACTTACAGAGTTTCTTTGGAAGTTTCTATGTAGGAAGTGCCGGGTGCTCAAGTCTGGCGGGATCGCTGCTTTGATCCTCCGCAGGCAGTCGCTTCTTCAGTCCCGTGCTGGGGCTCCGCTCACCCGATTCTCCCCCTTACGAGGGTAAATCAGGAGCGGAGACAATTGTTTGTGCTGCTTTGAAACATGGTTCCTATTTTCGCTTTAGTAGTCCCGAAAGCAAGGGCTGGCTCCGTTATCTGGCTTGATGCCTAGTGGTCTGTGAAAACTTGTTTGTGGAATTCTACCATAATGTGGCCCTCCTCCCTTGATTGACATTTGATCCATTCAGAGATCCACCACCACCAAACCAAACCAACCAAAAAACAGAAAACCACAAGCATTTGTAACTGTGTGTTCTTAAAAACAACAACCACCATCTTATAATTGCTAACTCTCATGCTGCCTCTATATCTTTTTGGAGTAGGATGCCATTTTTAGATCATGGTGTAACAAAATGCATACATTTTGAATTGTTTTCTTTACTATTTTCAAATGCTGCTGGGAATAGATTATTAGCCGAGCTCTGAAAAACTGTTCTCATAAGGCTAGGTTCATTCCAGTGTTTTCCAGTGCATTCCAGAGAAATAATAAAATGAAACAAAATTACTAACAAATCATGTCCTCCCTAAAAGAGGGCACATGTTGCGGTGAGACCTGGAGACAGACCTCCTGGTTGTGGGTGGGTCTATTGGATAGCCACAACACCCGGTTGGTAGGTCCCTCGTTGCTGGGTGTAATCTGGCCAATGGGTGCAGTGTAAAACGATTGAAGGACCTATATAAACCTATGCACGTGTCCCAGAGCTTCCTCTGTCAGCTCGTGCATCGGAACACCCGCCCACCTCTCCCGATTTTTAGGGCATTTTTTGCGATTGACCTTGCTATGCCGTCATGTGTCGTCTGTCGTTGGGACAGAGGTACGGCAGGAATTTTCTCCACTTGGCAGATTGGCTGTGGCCATTTGGGTTTCGCCTGCCGCGTAGCAATTCATCACACCTTGTAAGGTTGCGGATAGGCACTGGTTCATGTGATAGGGATGGGAGAACGGTCTCATCATACCTATGTAAAGGGTATTCCATTACAGGAATCCAGGGACTCAACTTGGTTTGGTCAACCCCCGAAAGGGGTTGTGCCCGTGCCTGAGTCCAGGGGAGCATCTGGGGAGTGAACAGAGTCTGTTCCCAGGCTTTTCACCTACCCCAGGTGTTCACCCTTGGCCGACCTGTGACAGAGCTCTGGGTCAGCACTACCTGCAAGGGTGCAGGGAGCTAGTCAAACCAGAGCCTATGCAACCACTCACTTTTCTGTAATCAATAAAGTTGTGGCCTAAATTCTGCCAAAAACCAAAACTAAAATTTGAGTCAAATGTGTGTTTACAGTATTTAGGGGGGAGGTCTCTGGGTCTGAACACGCAAATGCAGCTCAGGACAAAAAACAAACTGAAACAAAAAAGGAAGGAAGGAAGGAAGGAAGGAAGGAAGGAAGGAAGGAAGGAAGGAAGGAAGGAAGTCAAACAATAGTTTTTACAGTGGCTGACCAAATCCAAAACTCTTGAGCTTGCCTTGTGGATCGGAATGCAGCACCCAGAAGATTACACACCACTCTGGATTTTGTGATGCAGTTTCAGTTCAGAAAAAGCACACATAAAAATATGTATTTTTCATAAATGATACCTATGCAATATGTATTTTGCAGATGAATGCATTGGAAAGTGTGTGTTTTACAGAGAAAATATATTCCATTTTAATATGGGCTTTTTGTATTTTCTTTCTTTTCTTTTTTTTAAAAAAGCTCTACAAAACAGATTGGAACAAGCCTACGATTGAGACTGAAATGGGATGGAATTAACTGTTCATTGCTTCCCTGGTAGAGAAATACTTCAGCTGAACTGATCTCTTTGAGCAGAATTCCAGATATTTCTCAGTTGCCTCAACCCATTTGCAGTATTAGAAGCTAACACAGTCTAGGAATATTGTGTTGCATATGCTAATGGCAGAAGAATCTGCAGCTAAAATAGTCTTATGCAAAAATTGAGTGAAGGAAAGTTAGTCTGCCAACCACACGCAAAACAAATTTAAACATATAAATTGGAATTCTATTCATATGTCTCAAATGCTACAGATTATACACTAGTCATTGTTTTGAATTTGGTACATTTCCATGAGTCATTCATTTTTTTAAAAAAAATATGCATAAAGTAACAGTCATTTAAAACACAGTCACTGAAATTATTTTCATTCATTCATTCATTCATTCATTACATTACATTTATATCCCACCTTTCCTCTAAGAAGCTTCAGGTAGCCTACATAGATCTGCCCCTCTCCATTTTATTATTTGCATCTTATTTGTAAACTTTGCCAGCTTCATTAAGCAGCATTATTACTGAATTATGATATATGAGAAGACATTGACTTAATAAATGTTTTATTCTGTATCAGCAGAACAATGTATTTATTCTTCCCAGGGAAATGCACGGTTTCAATAACAATATGGGTAGTAATAATGTCTGCACATGAGTGCTTTTCTGAATAATTTTTTCTTTGTTTTCTGTTTCTCATAATTTCTGTTGTTCACATACATTTCAAAAAAATGGTAACATATAAAATTGAATACAACCAGGTTGTTAAATTCATAATGTGTTGCATTACTAAAGAACTACTAGCAACATTTAAGATGTAAAAAAACCCCACTATTTTTTTAAAGAAATAATAAACTTAGGAGTCACTACCAGAACTGGAATTTAGCACACCACACAGAAAAAAAAAAAAAATCAACGGTGGGGGGGAATCGGGGAAGTCTGTAAAGATGATATGTGCAAAGTAAGTGGTTAAATTGGGAAAGAAGTGTTGATTATCCCAGTGAGAGGGGGGTTTGTTTTGTATGCTCCCCTTGGTGAGAGAAAGGGGAGTTTGGAAAAATTTAATCATGTATTGTAATTTGGATTTAATTGGAAAAACCTTTAATAAAGGTTTCCATAAATCATATGGAAACTGGGTGATAGCGCCAATAGATTTATTTCCCCCCTGGTCAGTAGTGGGTGGTGTGGTGGAGGGAGGCAGTTACCTGACCTGCAGGCAGGTGAATTGCTGCTGCTTTCCTGAAGGGGCAAGGTGGTAGCCTGGTCAGTGTGGTGCAAATGCACCAGCAGAATCAATCCAACACTCATGTCAGTGTATTTGCACCATGCTACCCTCCCTGCTGCCTTGCTGCTGCACCCTCCTTCCCGGTAAACTGCAGTACTCACATGCTGGGAGGTCTGGTAAGTTCCTCTGTCCCACCCCACCATCTGCAACTGCCCCTGATCCAATCTCATGTTAGGCACAAACTGTGCACCATGATTCCATCTATGTATTTAATGACCTGTTCCTGTCCAATGCTTTTGTATTCGTCAGAATACACTTAAAATATACGATTATAATGGGATTCACATTAATTAGGTAAAATAACTACTCTCTTACACACATAACCAGGCTATCCAAAGTCAATCTACATTTTTTAAAAAAAGGAAAAAAAGAAATAATCACACAGTCCTTCCAAAAGGGAGAAAAGATGTCTTGTTAATATGTGGTTTATAAATACTAAAAATAAAAGATATGTGAAATAAAAATTACTGGATATAAATGAGATTTTAGATAGAAAATGAAAATTCCATAGTTATGAATGTGCCCATGCTGTCTGAATTTGGCTGACTTAACACAATTTGGAAGTGGCAAACATATTTTCTAGCTTATTTTTAACTTTTTAACAGAATATCAAGAGTCTCATATGAGGAGAAAAATAAAATCAATAGCCCCAGGCATTGCCGTCAGCTGTTATTTTTGTGGGTATATTGATATCTTCTCTCAACAAGTAATTGCTCCATCATCCTCAGCACTGCTTTTTGGAACATCTGGTTTATAGTTGTCAACACTGAATGTGGGAAATATATTAATAAAGCTGTATCTGACACATAGTGATTGGGTGATGCTATTTAAGCACTGCACACAAACTAAAATATTGGCTTCTACTATATACTTTTTGTTGTTATTTTGTTTGCAGACACTCAAATGCACCAGAACAACAAGCTACTGTGCATGGATATCCCTTCAGGATATGAATGCTCACATGAGCCATTAGATGGAAAATGTAGAGTGAAGTGGAAGAAAAATCCTTCAGTAGGACAGGGAGGGCAATTAGTTTTGATCTGCTTTTTTCCACAGTGGATCAAAATGATCTGATGTTTGCAGGCTTGCTTGAAGATCAGAATGCAACTTCCAGTCAGATTATGCACCTTCCCAGACTGGCAGGGCAGTGGGGGAGAATAGCTGGAATTTGTTCAGTTCATGATGGAGGCAAGTTGTCCTTTGTCGGTAGTTGGTATTCCGAGCAACAATTTCCACTGAGGTCCCTTAATGCAAGTGAGTAGTTCTGAGTAGCTGGATCTCACACAGCCTATGATGGAGTCCTGTTGTTGCCAGACCACTGTGTGTCTGAAGCTGCTCCCAAACCATGGTTAGATGTTATACAGCACTGACACCTGCAACCCAGTCACCGATCCAGTGATACTACTGAACATCTGATGGCACAAGTCTTGCTGTGTATTAACAGCAGGAGGTACAGATAGAGGGAAACTGGCCAGTGGATGAAGAAGATGAAAAATTGCAGAGGAGGTAGTTAGTGAAGGACACAGGAGACCAAGTACTATTAATGTACAAGAACGGGATTTTATCAGATGTATCCGGATGCACCTGCCATCCAAACTCATATGCAGTCAATGGAGACATGTAACATGCATAGTCATAGTATTCTTAAACTTTGCAACAGAATAGGCAGCAATATGAAAAGCCAATAGCTGCAAACACATTCTGCTTCAGATCATCTTGCCTGCACTATGTAAGCAGTGGCAGCTAGGTCACACTGGGTCATTCACATGGTTAAAGACCAGATGCCAATACAACACAACACACTCATAAAGGGACAGTGATTATGAAGAATAAAATACAAAGTGGGTTATAACTCTCGCTTTTTAAAGGGAGTATAGATTTGCTTCAAAAAAAATGTTCATGTATTAGTTTCTCTATTTGCGTTGCATAAATATTTTGAAAGTTGATTGGCTAACATTGCCATGTCATTCAGAGGTTCACAAAAAAGGTGTGTGTGTGCAGGGGGGGAGAGATCTGGCCTGTTTTAATACAAAAACAGATTTCTAAAACAGCAAATCATATTTTACAGCGTACTGGTGACTTGTTACATTTTATATGCATGTGTTTTTGCCCTGACAAACCCATGCTTTGTAATTAATTTGCCAATGCAGTTCAGTGTAATCCAATCCAGGTATATAAAATGCACAATACATAATGCAGAAAAGTACTTTAACAGAGCTTTTCTGAAAAATCATTTGGTGTGATGGTGAAACATCAGGAAACTGAAACAAAAATCCAAAGCAGGAAACAGAAATCTAAAACAGTGCTACAAATCCCAGAGGGACAACCTTTTTATATGTTAAGTATTCCCACCACAAATCTTTGTATTCATGCATTATATAAATCTGAGTGCTCTTCTGGGAAAAAATTGAAGAGAAAGAAAAGAATCCCAGATTGCTCACCCCACCCACCCCCATTTATGCAATATTACACAGGACTGCTTTTTGAACTTTTGTCATTAAATATCAATCTGCCCGTGTTTTTAGGCGTGTGCTGAAAAGTAGATTTATTTTAAACAAGTAGAAGAGAGAACAAACTTACATAATTCCTGCTCAGAACATTTCGAAAGATTTGTATGGGTATTTACTTGCATATTAATGGAACACTTCATCATAGCCTTTTCTCTATGCCTTGTATCTAATGGGCAGAATTAAGCAGGAAGTTCTTCTGAGTAAGCCACATTGCCTTTAGATAAGAGGAAAATTTTCATTTTTAATGGATGATGCAGGAGTAGAACTCAAACAACTTTCGCTCATTGAAGTTCTCCTGCAAAAACTTCTTAGGAGATTTGATTTTCATAATTTACATATAGGGAACATGTTCAAAAAACCTAAAATCTGGAAAGCAATGTTTATTCATTCTGGGCAGTAGTCAACTAAATAACTGTGTGAGCAAGGAGAAAGGAGGGGGGAGGAGTCCTGCTGTACAAGCAGAAATTTTTCTTGCACTATTATTGAGTAGACTAGCCCAATAAGTTTCCTTATGCTCGGTCCGATCATTGGTCCATCTAGCTCAATATTGTTGACACCTACAGTGGGGGACATTTTTCAGCCCAAAAGCCTCGGTCTCTTCTGGAAGGTGCACACAGTAGTAAGTGGGATCGGAGGCAAAAGTAGGCAAATGAATGAATGCAAAATTTACCTTTGTACCTTTGTTTCTCCACAAACTTGCATACCCCGCTCTGTGCTGTAGGCCTCGGATGTGACTTCCAATGCTTTGAGAAGCACCAGAAGTTGTGTTGGGGGCCCTGTGGTGTGGTGGTGCCAGAAGATGCCAAGTTAACACTCTCCATTGCCTGTCACTTGAGACAATTGTCTCATCCCACAATGGAGCCAGCTCTTCTGGGCATCACAAGTGGGAAAGGGCTCTTGCCCTGCTTGTAAGTTTCCTGTAGACATCTGGCTAGCTACTGTGAGCTACATAGGTCTTTGATCCAAAAGGGATGTTTTTCCATTTAAAAAGTTATGTTCTTACATTGAGAAATTCAATGCAAAGTTAGTGTCTGGCCTATTTATTTGAGATGCAGGTGCAGCTAGCAAATCCTGAGGTTTTTTCCATACTGATTCTTTTCAAAGAAACTTGTTAGCAGTGATTGGAGAGCTGCACCATTTCTCTGAAATGTGCAAACCTTTTCTCTCACCACAGTGCAGAACTATAATGAACCCCATTTTGGAACAATTTCCAGAAGCTAACTGTGTTACAGTGTGTGCAATATTCCAATGTTTAGGTTGGAAATATTGGGTTGTATCCAACGCTAGTCATACTTGGACGTTTTACCATACTCAGAGTTGAACCATCAAAATTAATGGGCACGAGTAACTTAGGTGGAGCAGAACATAACATCAATGCAACTAACACAACTACAGAAACACATAGTAACACACACACACACACACACACACACACACACGGATATTATCCTTTACCTATAATTCATTAGTATTTGAGCATACACATAATAGCATTTGAGAAACCTTCTAAAAATTATTTAAGGGCAATTGCTGCCATATACTGACTTTTTCTAAATGCATTGCAAACTACAATTTTAAGGTTTTTTGTTTTGTTTTTGTTTTGTTTTGTTTTTTGCCTGTATTTGCCTGCTGGAGGTTTTGGGAGTA
Organism: Lacerta agilis; assembly: GCF_009819535.1. Taxonomy (NCBI): domain Eukaryota; kingdom Metazoa; phylum Chordata; class Lepidosauria; order Squamata; family Lacertidae; genus Lacerta; species Lacerta agilis. The sequence continues at coordinate 65,569,455 of NC_046316.1, read as the reverse complement.
CAACTGCAGAGCTGCTCTTGAGATGTGAGGCATAACTTGAGAGAATCATTTGTTTTCTTTGAATATGAACACACACACACACACACACACACAACCAACCAAAAACCTGGAGGTAGCAGAGATTGGTAAAATTGATAAATTACATCTCATTCTTGCTAAAGGGAAGAAACATACTCCAAAGGTAGTTTTGAATGAAATTACATGTTGATATGTTGAGGCAAATTTGCTGTTTTGTTCATTTACAATACCTCATGGATTTCCCCCCGAAAGCTACGATTTATTGCTAATTGAGCCAGAGGACCTTTTCTGTCACTTCAAACCCAAATATATTTACAGGCATATCTCCAAATTACTCAGGGTTTTAGACAACCTATTTAAGAGCCTTGGGAGATTATCATTAATAGCTGTCAGAAGATCCTACACTAGAGCATGGTACATCCAGTGAAGTCAATGACGTTACCTGTTGCCTAAAGCAAAAGGCAATAAGGCATTCTTGAAAACTGTGTATGAATGAATATCAATATAAGATATTCCCCTTGGTCATAACTCTGAAGGGAAGGGGAAGGAAGGGAAGGGAGGATTATTAAATACTATTTTGGATGATAAAAACTATTACAATAAATCAGCAGTAGATCGTAAGGTGGATACTACCAGTGTGTGTGTGTGTGTGTGTGTGTGAGAGAGAGAGAGAGAGAGAGAGAGCTCACCAGTGCATGGGGGAAGAAGTTCAGTGCCCTTACTAGAGAGCATTTCCAGGCAACAGAGTGCCAGGACCATAGTGGTAGAGCACATGCTTTGAATGCATCTGATATCGATCCAGTTCAGGTAGCAGGTGATGTGAAACATCTACGCCAAAGTCAGAAGCCCAACATACAAGCTCCTTTAGTTTGAACAGTGATGATGGAAAACACTGCTGAACTTCCTTTCTCTTTGGAGCTAGGAGAGCTGAATCTGTTTTGGACTCAGTTCTTTTGAATGGCTTTGAATCTGATCCATATTCTGATGAATACTCATGCCATGTCCAGATAGAACATATGCTCTCCTGGAGTATATGGGATGTCCACTGTCCCTACTACTGCCCCCATAGGGAGTTACTTCATTCTTAGGTCACAGCAAGGGGGAGGCACTGAGTTCTTTGCAAGTTTTTGAAAGGAAGATGTACAACAAAAGGCTTAAATGAATATGCACATGCCATTGGACGATTTTGTTTTGTATTTCTTGTGCAGTAGCTCATAAGTAGGTCTCCAGGATTTGAGACAAGTATCATTCCTTGTCCTACTTGAAGCTGCCTTTGATTGAACCTCAAACCAAATTGCTGTTCTACCACTGAATTATTGTCCTTCCTCTACAGAAGTAATGAGAAGCCTGTGTCCCTCCACATGCCGTTGGAGTACAACTCTGATCACCTTGACCATAAGCCATACTGGCTGGGGCTAATGGTAATTAGAGACCTAGAACACAGGGTGGGAGAGGTCATACATTCCCCATCTCTGTGATATGGGTTGCAGCTTGAAGCTCTAGCTTTGCAGTGACTGAATCCTTGGTATTTACTTTTTGTGGGTGGAGTGCATGAGAACTAGCAGCAGTACCTCCTAGGAGAGATTTCATTAGCAAGATTTGGCCAGGTATTGCAGGGCCAGGCTGAAGGTATTAGATAGAGAAGGGGTGTTTAGGCAACTTGGTTACCACCTGCCAAAAGGAAGTGGTGGGAAACAATCATACTAACCTATTGAGTAAGGCAGTATTCTTCAATCTTGCATCACTAGTTGTTGTTGCACTACAACTCTGATCATCCCTGACTATTGACTAAGTTGACTGGGGATGATGGGAGCTCTGGGCCAACTTGTGGGGACCCAAGGCTGAAGAACACTGGAGTAAGGCTCCCCTACTGAATTTCCAGATTTGTTGTAAGAGTAGGAGGAGAGCCCATTTCAGTAGCTGGATTGAAGAAGCCTAGCTTCGGTCTTTTGAAAGCCAAACACAATTAAAGTCTTGGAACAGAATAGAATCATCTTGGCAACAGGCATATTAAATATGTTCCTTATTTGCTTAGTAATTGTTTTATGAAAATTCTTTGTTCAACCTTACCACTCTCTCTCTCTCTCTCTCTCGGCTGCACACTGTATGTAGGCAAATATAATTAAAATAAACAATTGGTATGTTGTACTCAAGTGACGTTGCTTTGTTTTCTAGTATAATAGCACTATATAACATTGCTGTATCTGTGTAGACAGAAACAGCTTCCTTGGAAATCATAGAGTTAGTTCCAACAGTCAAAATATCACATGCAATGCATTTCAAATCATTTTGGGTGGCATGGTCTAATGGAGCATGGGAAAGAATGGTTCATCTTGTACATGGCTGTATTCAGGTCTCATCATGGCAAGTAATTCAAAGGTGGTTGAGTTCTACAATACTGCCTGCAAAAAGATTGCTGCTAGTAGAAGCTCATGAGAAGGGTGGAGACATTGGCACCCCCCCCCCTTCTGGAATCCTTTTGTGGTCATCGGAACGGGAATGAGACAGAGTAAGGTTACAAGGTCATGGAAACCCCAGTTGGCAGCAACTGCTGATCCACAGCTTCATGGACTTAAGTACTGCAGCATCACCCCATACTACCCCTACCCCAATGCTAGAGCACCACCACAGTCAGAAGTAGGCAGCTGCCTCTGCCCTCCTCTCACAAGGCATCACAGATTACTGCAATTTACTCCATGGGTGTTATGTCCTCTGTGCGCATACATTCCTAGAAATATGAGATAGTCATGTATCTGATAGCCACATAACCTGTTGCAATGATCAGCATGCTTCTGTTTGCATGTTTGTAAAAGTGCCTTGATCATAGAAAAGAATGAAATAGCTCCAATATGTACATAATTATGTCAGCACCAGACAGTAGCAAGTCATGGTTCTGTAGTTTTAGTGGGTTGGTATAGTTATGAGGGGTTTTTTGGTCTCATTTTCTATTACTGTGCTGGTGGGTGTTGTTTTTGAAGTTTTGTTACTGCTCACCACCTTTGAATTACTTGCCATGATGAGTGGGCTAAAAATATTTAACCTACAACAAAATATTTTAACCTTTTTTATTGTACGGCATGTAATGCATGCACACACACCTACACATTGCCATTTTCCTTGAGTCTAGAAGCAAATTAATTTAGTTCTCCTACACAATGCATACTCTGAGGATCTTGGCTTTCTCGAAGACTTGTACTTTGATGTTTCAGTTATTCTATTTTTAGAGTTATGCACTTGCGCATGTGAAAGGAAATCCATTCATCCAGTCTGCGTCAGGTTCTTCTGTTACCAACACATAGTGAATTAGGCAAGTGTCCATGTGACAAGATCACTGCATTAAGTAAACAGCCTTTCTTTTGTTGCTTTCTACATATGAAGTGAAACATTCATTTGATGTATTCCCATCAATTTACTTGGTAACATGGAAGTTGACTTTATCATTGGTGACACTACTCTGGTAGAATGCTCTCCTTGCTGAAACACAAGAGGCCACATCAGAATTGGCATCCCATTGGCTCTTTAAGTCATAGAATCATAGAATCGTAGAGTTGGAAGGGAGCCAAGGGTCATCTAGTCCACCCCCTGCACTCTCATCCATGAGAGACAAGCATTTAGACAAGCATGCCCCACTTGACTTGAACATCCAGTTTTTATTATTTTAATTGTTGTTTTAATCATTATGCTATTTTAACGGGCCCTTTTTATTGTGCATTTTAATTGTGGATGCTTATCTCAATGTTTTGATGAACTTGTTTTATTGTGTACTTTAATTATGAATGGTTATTTTTTTATAATCAGATTTATATGTGTAAACAGCTTAGAAGCCATTTTGGCAATTAAATAGTATATAAATTAAATAGCAACAATGAAAACATCAAAACATTGTTCCTCTTCAATGAGGGCATTATGCATTCTAAACCAAACCATGTAAACACATACCACATGTTAGAAATGTCAGAGTGGCCACAGGTACATTGTTAAGGATGGCTACAGAGTCTCTGAATGTGTAAGCTTGAGTAACTTTCCAAAGGCATGTTGCAAAGATAAAAGTGGTTATCCCTATCCATATATGTAGAAACAAAATAAAATTAAAAAATCCTTCCAGTAGCACCTTAGAGACCAACTAAGTTTGTTCTTGGTATGAGCTTTCGTGTGCATGCACACTTCTTCATTCATAGCTAAAGGCACAATACAGAACTGAGACAATGCAAACAAGATAGATTCACTAAAAGGGAGAAACTTATTTCAGACATTTACTGTAGATATGAACTTCCTTACTTCACTTACCTAATTAACACTTTTAAAACAATGTGCAAACGGAAACACAACTCTCCTTTGAAATTCACACAGCTCTGAATTTTGCAATGCAGTTCTCCAGGCAATTACTGTATATACTAGAGTAAAGTGATCATAAGTTTTGGTGAAAATGATGTAGAAAAATGCAATAAATTAGGGGAAATGGCATCAAAAATACCGGTACGTATATTAGAAGAAATTTGCACCAAATTGCTGCTGCATCTCCATTTTTTTAAAAAATAATAATAATCACAAAATGATGTGAAAATATGGAGAATTGAACTGAGGACTGGAATATTTAGAAACCAGAATGGACATATCCACCCATCTCTAAAATGAAAGGTGCCAGAAAATCCATTCCTTTGCCATTTTTACTCTCAAACCATGTTGACAAAAATAAATTTCACCTTCCAGAGTTCAGGACAACTGTCCCCAACAGGATGCCTCTCAGCTGTTTTGGAGCAGAACACTTACCAGCCCAAGTTTACATGGCTAAAGGTCAGATACATTGGAAACTGTAGTAGCGAATTATCTGGATGCCACCAGATAGTAGGAGAATCGCTCAGGATGAGCTTCGTTTCTCTTACACTTCCAATCTTCCCTAATGGATCAAAACCTGATATGGTCCAGTGCTGCAGTTCTCAACACACAGCTGTGGTTATGAGAGCCAATGAAAACTGTCAGAACTTTGACTGCGAAGAAGTAACCCTCAACACAAAATACTATTTACAGTGTTATTGGTGAAAAGTATTGTGGAATTTATACAGTGGTTGCATAAATGGGGGGGGGGGGGAAAGCAACTTAAATACAAACGGTTGGTGGAGGAGAAAATGGAAACCAGAAGCAGGTTGTTATGTGTCATGCAGAAGAACTAGAACTAAAAGCATAGTACCCGAGTGGACTCTGACAGTTCCTAATATGCCAAGTCAGGAAGGCCAATTCACTTAACATGGTGTGCAGGTAACAACACAGGTAATCTATCTCTCATTTCCTCACCACTGCAGAGGACCTAGGTCCCACATAGTCAAATGATGGGCCATATTGCTATAATGCCAATTAATACACAAGTTTTGCCATAACACCTTTACTCAGCCTGGCTATGTTGAAAGAGGTTCTGTAGTCCAAAAAAATAAAAAATAAAAAAAAATAAAAATCTGAAAAAGCACCTGGCTCAGGAAGGCTGTTAAAGGAAAACCAGTAGATTCAAAACTTTGAATTGCCCTGTACAAATATTACTCCTTTCTCCATCTCTTTTTAAAATATTATGTAGTTAAAGGTTATTTATCGATTTACAATAGTGGTCAGAAAAGAACCTCTTCTCTTTAAGATTTTTTAATCGAATATTAAAGCTAAATAACTTTTAGCCAAAAAGAGAGAGTAAAATATCCAATATGCAATCTTGCTTAAAACCCTGCAAAAAAATTATTCCCCACCAAGAAATAACTTCCCTCTAGAAACATTGACATGACATTAAATCTAAGCATGACATTATGTTTTGCAGAACATTTCAAGGACGTTTCTGACTTGAAAAGAAGGAACTGATCATAGCAGATTTGTGCACAACAACAAATTATTTAACAGCCAATTAAAAAAGTATACTTGACTAGGGGCATATATTGCAGTTGGTGTCCACATATGATATTGCAGTGTCCGTTTATTGGAAAGTTCACTCAGAAGTGGATTTAGAGCATGGGTTGGCAAACTAAGATCCGTGGGCCAGATCAGGATCAATTGCCTTCTGGATCCTGCCTGTGGACAGTCTGGGAATTGCCACGTGGACCGCGAGTGCGCACATTCTTTCCCTCTCCCTCCCTCCCACGGTGGCTGCACCTCCTCCCTCCTGGCTTCTCCCTGCCCTGCCTAGAGGAGGAAAGGGGCTGGGCTTTGTTGGTGCTAGCAGCAGCAGCAGTAGCTGAGTGGTCGCCATTTTAAGCAGCTCCTCTCCGGAGCCCTTTCACACACCGCTCATTGTCCCTCCACCACCACCGCCAGCCCCTGCCGCTCACAAGACACAGGTAAGCAGCAACCGGGACTTGTGGTGTTCTTGCATCATCCCCCCCAAATATAGTCTGGCCCCCCACAAGGTCTGAAGGACAGTGGACTGGCCCCCTGCTGAAAAAGTTTGCTGACCCCTGATTTAGAGACTAGAAATTTTCAAGCCTTTTAAATTCTTCTGTCCACTAATAGGGAATTAAAAAGGTGTCCCACAGTTAATCCATTCTTATATAAGAGTATAATAAATAATATATAATTTCAAAGTGTTATTCAAAATGCATAATGTGTTGTGCTTTTTTTATAAAAAAAGGGGGAAGAGAAATCCAGTTCTGATCAACAATTTCCTTTTATCATTACTGAGTAGCACTATGTAATCAGAGAGCGTTTTATGAAGATATATTGCTGCTAAGTCGAGAAATGCTGTCATATAGGCACTTTAACAGATACTATTTTTAAAAATGTGTCTTAATTATATAGGAAGTACTTAGATAGAAGGAAGGAACTGATGCTGACGGGTGCTATTTTTGCAGCTTTTCAATGACTTTAAGGGAATGAAAGAGTTTCCTTACTTTTCCCATATCCATAACTTGATGAAGGACCTGGGGAGAAAATGGTTCAGTCTCTGTTTCCTTTTTGAAAATTAATTTCCAGCATGTTTTTTTTAAAAAAATAATTTCTCTTGTACCAAACAAACAAATACAGCGGTACCTCGGTTCTCAAATGCCTTGGTACTCAAACGCCTTGGTTCCCAAATGCCAAAAACCCAGAAGTAAGTGTTCCAGTTTTTGAACCTTTTCGTAAGCCGAACATCCAATGCAGTTGTCAGCTATTGTTTCCCAGATGCTTGCACCAATCAGAAGCTGCACCTTGGTTTTCAAACATTTCGGAAGTCAAACGGACTTCCAGAAAGGATTAACTTTGGCGCTTTTGTTTTTTCTATTTATTTTGCATTTTTGCTTATGAGGCTTTTTCAGTGAATTTGTTTTTGTGACTGTGTGGAACCCAATTCAGCTACTGATTGATTGATTGTGTGACTACAGAAATGAATAAAAGCCCCCCATCCAAATAATGACTATCATCAGTGCAGGTAAAAAATAATAATATTAATTTTATTTTTTATCATCTACAATACAGTCTTATTTATTTTATAGTACAGTACATTGATTATTGCTTTCATTTTATGAATCAGTGGTCTCATTAGATAGTAAAATTCATTAGATAGTAAAATTTATTAGATAGTAAAATTCTGATAACAGGACTCATTGTGCTGGCTCCTACTAGCACAACTACTTAGTTGAATCCTACCCATTTGGTGGTATTCAACTAAGCTTTACTCACAGCATACCCATCAAAACTAATGGACCCAACTTAGTCATGTTCATTAATTTCAGTGTGCATGAATACCCCAAGGATATGGTTTCCATCTCTGATCTTTGGTATGGTACTACTCATTCTTTTCTGATTAACTTTTAACCTGATTAGGCAGACCTATGATCAAAAGACGTTTAGAACATTTATTGTCAGTGAGGGTGAAACTGCACATGGGAATAAGAAGCTCTAGTCCTTTGCCCCAGGCTGTGAGCACTATCTGTCTAAAGCTAAACAGTCTGAAAAACTGTCCCATCAGCAGAAAAATTAACACTTGTTCAACTGGACTTCTTCGCCGCATCTCTTCCAGTGTCTCCCCAAATCTGTTCTGGGGTTCCTCTCGACCCTCTAAAGAAGAGTTGGTGTCTAGACAGGAAGAAGTCCTATTGTGCAACTGTAAATCCTTTTGATGATGGGGCAGCTGCCTTGCACTGCATTGAATACAAGCCAAAGAATATTATTTCAACTAGGGACAATCTACTATAATATATTTTATCAAACAAGTACTCTGATTGTATACCTGTCTAGTCAGAGGGAATACTTCAGTCCCTTATTGGCTAGAATAAAACAGTAGAATATACCTGTTCCTCCCTAATTATTCAGAATTTAGGACACAAGCCTCAATGTTAAACATTACTAGAAAAACATACCCCCCTTTTAAACTCAGAACATCACTTGTTTGATGCTACATTTATGAGAACAGTCCAATAATGCAGAATATTGCCACCATCTAATTTTATATTTACAGAGGAGAAGGAAATAAGCTTTGGGAAAATGGCTTGCCTTCTCAGATTAAAATGCCAAATGGAATCCAGTGACTGGTAAAGGGAACGTGAATGCCACAATGCCGGTGTAATACAAAGCATGTGGGGTGGAGGAGGGAGGGTGAAAAGAACTGGGAAATATAATGAATGAGATGGAGACTAAAGCACAGGAAAGCATCGAGAGGTTTGCATTGTGGCTTTGTGCCAGAGTCATCCTCCCCTGCAGGTACCTGTCACTCTCAATCATAGTATTCTCTCACCTCCTCCCTGTGGCTTCTCTTTATGGAAGAAGGCTGAACCATGACAATGCTTTGAAAAAAAGATTTATCCTTATCTTGAAGCTTCAAAGCACACCCAACAAAAACACATTGAAGCTCTTAGAGACTCCAGGTTGAAGTGCCACAGAAAACTCTTAATAACTGTCGAAGATCTAGAGTGCTTGCTGTCCATATATTGCCAGGTTCAGCTGGAGTTTCTCCAATTTGTCAGTCATTCCGGTACAAAAGTGCACTTGTCATGGCTTGAGAAACAATCTGTTAACATGTCAGCTATATTGGAAGTGCCCCCTCCTAATGGTTAGAAAAAGCCAAACCTGTATAGTTTTAACACGTACAATGGATGTGTTTTTGTTTTTAAATGTGAATTGATATATTTAGCACATGAACCAAAATTAAAAGATTGCACGGCCACCTTTATAAGCACAAGAACTGTATTCTTTCTCAAGTACAAAGAGTCATGTGACACCTAAAATATTAACAAATGTATCATGCATGAGTTGACATAGACCAGAGGCCACCTATGAAGTGGCCTCTGGTCCACAAAGTATTATTATGACACAACAGATGAGTTTCTATTTGAAGGGCTAAAAGATCCTTTGCTGCTGCTGCTGCTGCAACAAATGTTCTCTTGAGTTTTATAAAAATGGAATCTGTTATAAGACTGCTGTAAAGAAGCCATGGTCCACCAACACCTCCAACTTTAACTTCACCAGTGTTAGTTGGGCGGATATACAGTATTCTGTACAATATATATAACAGTAGTAATTCCTGCAAGTGTGTGTTTCAGATTAATCTTATTGTTTCAAGTGGTTCGTTCTCATGTTATGGCTCCTATAGGGAGACCGTGGGTTTTGCATGGTGGCTGCTCTACACAGGAGCTTGGGCGAAAACAAAAGAGAAACCTCTGCCATTTGGTGGGCCTCAATTCTTCATCCACTTCCCCACCCTGACAACTAGGCTAATTCCTTTTAACCCCAGCCCAGCTCCACACAAGCACAACATTATCCTATAATACATTATCCACCTGTATGCAAAAAAGAATACACCTGCAGCAGGTTACAAGGGGGGGGGGAAGACCAGGCTTTCTTAAAGGCTCAACTTTATTTTAAAATGTGTATACTGTCCTCCACCCAAAAGGCCACAGGACTGTTTACAACATAATTAACAATATCACATACATACACAACATAATAGCCATAAAATGAGCACCAACCTCTTATTGTTCGTTTATTATTTCAGACACCAATACTCTCATCTGAAAGCCTGCTGGAAGAGCTTTCCTTCAATAAATGGATGGATAGATAGATAGATAGATAGATAGATAGATAAATGTGTCTAGATGCACCTCAGTTGAATAGTGTTCCATAGATATGGAGCCACTACTGAAAAGCCTCCTTCACAGGCTCCAGCCCACATTTCATCCTGAGCAGGAACCACCACTTAGAGGGATCCGCCGCCCTGGCGCAGTGATCCCTCGGCGCCCCCAGCCTGCCGCCTCTCCGCCCGCCTCCCTCCCGCGCTGGCCGCCCCTCGGGAGGGGGGTGGGTGAGCGGGGGATGAGGGGCGTGGCATTGGAGCGGGCGCTCGCGCGCCGGCGGGTGGAGGATGAGGGGCGGGCGGGCGGGCGCTCGCGCACCGGCTGGCGGGCGGGCTGCAAGCCAGCCGCCCTCGCCTCCCAGAGCCCCAGCTGGAGTGCTGGAAGGTCGCGCAAAGCCCCACGCCGCTCCAGCGCTCCAGCTGGGGCTCCGGGAGGTGAGGGCGGGCGGCTTACAGCCCGCCCGCCCGCCGGTGCGCAAGTGCCCGCCTGCCCGTGGGGGTGGGGGCGGGTTGGGGAGGGGGAGCCCGGTATGCCGGTGGGCTCGCGGGGGCGCCCCTGGGGTGCCCGGCGCCCTGGTGCGCCACGCCACCGGCCTCTATGGATGAGACGGCTCTGACCACCAGTCATGTCATCTGCAGACCTGAAGATCTGAGACTCAGAAGAATTAGACATTGTGAGGAATGAACTCCACATTACACATACTTGTGCTGCTCTTTATAGAAGGCCAGCAATTTTGTTGTTCTGTGTCTCACAATCTCCCTTACAATGCCCAACCTCTACATCAAGGATGTCATGGAAAACCAGCTTTACACAGAGACATACCTAGGGGTTTTCAAAACTGGCCCTTGAAAGGGGCTCACCCCAGATTGCTGGGGTGGAGAGTCCATTGTGTGGGGCAAGAGGCTTGAGAGGCAGATTGCCTGGATGATAATCACCTCAGAAGAAATTGAGAATGCCGGGTGAGAGGGATGACAGGATGGCTGGTGTCGCCGCTGCTATCTTCCTCACTCCTGCTTCTGCTGGGGCCTTTTATTTCCCCCTAACTTTCTTGTGCATGCCCGAACCTCAAAGTTGTGCAACAGTATCTTTATTAGGAAACCTATATGAATGAAAAGTAGACCTGTGGCTTCAATGCACTAGCTCTCTAAATGGAGCACCGTAAAGGAAAGGAGGGAAAGAACACTGAACATTTACATTGCATGTTGCTCTACACCAAATCCAGGAATTTCACATTTACATGTTTGCCATCAAAACCCACCAGTCAGACACTGCTTCCAGCTCAACCCTATCCATGCTTATTCAGAAGTACACCAACAGTATCTTTGAGGGAGTTTGCACCCTAGGATTGTAGCTTTTATCTTTTAAACTGAAGTGTAAGCATATGCTAACAGACCAGTTTTAAATCCCTAAAATCTTGACTCATTAATCTCTGTAATATATGTGCTATGCACTACATTGAGCCCATTTGGAGTTTTCCTTTAATTCAAGTGGTGGCAGCTTTATCTCGACCCTTTTACCCCATTTTCAGTGGAAGGAGTTGAATTTGCTTCTACGTGAACTAGCAAAATGCCCCACGGCCAGGGCATACAGCAAGCATGGCAACAGATTTGTTACAAGACATTAGCTTCTTGCTACCTCACTTAAAAGTGCACCACAAAAATATGCCATTTGGAACCAAATCCAGTTGGGTGGCAGGATAGAAGAAACTGTCCATATTTATGCTTATTTTATATATGAGAAAAGCAGCGTGAGAGAGTGTGTGTATGTGTGAGAGAGAGAGATTGTTTATGAGAAAGCAATGCATCAATATAAAAAGAAGAGAGAAACCCTCACGTCCCTGGCAGTAAAGCATGGTGTTTGAGAATCCTTAATACATTTGTTCTGTCTCTTCCTGTGTCACCGGTTGTTGTGCATATAATAACCTTCTCCCTCAGCAAATAATACCAGTGAAATAATAAACTTGCCAACAGCATACATTGACGATTTAGTAAGGCTACCCAGCACTTGGCTCATATAGAAGCAGATGCTCTATTATACCACTCTAGCTGCAGGAAACATTTGTCTGTTGCATGATAAGAGGGGAAAACAGAGAGAAAAATTAACCTTGGCTCTACAGCAAGCTAAAGATTCATGGCAGAAGAAAGGATGAAACATAAGCACTTAATGCAAAAGCGATTCCTTTGTTGCTTTGCAGAGGGTTCCTCATATCCAGCGTTGTATAAGAGGCTTTGGGGAGGAGGGGAAGGTATTTGTCATGGAAAACAACCATCTCTATTCCAGCATAAAGCTGCTCAACCATAATTACATCTGCAGAAGTTTCTATGTCAGATGAGTTGACATGTGCAACACTTACAGACATGAGAATTCACCCCGTGTTTCACAGAGCGTTGTTAACACCATACAGGGAAGGGCACCCGTATCAGGGGGAAGGGGGGGTGACAATAGGACATTCAGGGGAGGAGGTGGGGACAGGCAATGAGGCCACTGAGATCCTCGATTCCAGGTGGAGGGAAGGGCAGGTGGAGTACTTGGTGGCTTGGGAAGGGGAGGACCCCGAGAGCAACACATGGATGCGCCATGATAACATTCAGGAGGAGTACCTCAAGGCTGAATTCCATGCGTTATTCCCACAAAAGCCGGCCCCACCGGGGTATGAATGTTGGCAGGGTCATCAGGAGGAGGGGCTGGGGGACCAAGGGTACAGCAGAGGGGAGGAGACAGAGGAACCCCATTCGGAATGGTCAGAGGAGGAGGTTGACGAGGTAGTGTCATTCGCACCTTTTACGACGGAACAGTGGAAGACGGTTTTTGAGTCGGATGACAATGAGGATACAGACTTCCTGGGGTTTGTCACTCCACCGCGCACGCAACAGTGGCAGCATGGGAGCGGGGAGGTGGAGACTGTTAGCACGAATATACACCCTCCGTTGGAGTCCAGGGAATCCGGGGAGGAAGGGGGCCTGGAGGAGGGAGTGGATGTCACGGAGACAAGCCTGGATCGGGAAGGGAGTGTGGGGGGAGGAACAGTGAGGGAAACGGGCTATCGAGAACCGACCCCATTAATCTCAACAGATACGTCCGATGACGACAGCCCTATCTTAGAATTATCGCCAGAAGAAAGGGGGGGTGTGGATGTCAGTAATAAACAGGGGGGGGAAGCAAAAGAGGGCGGAAGAAGTTTTCTCGTCACTTCCGGAACACCCGGAGATTATTGTGTTGGAAAAAGCGGGAACCGGAAGGAAGTAGTTGAGATGTTTGTAACCAAAGTATGCAGACAAGCTTTGTAGCTCTGTAAATAATTAGTGCAATAAAATGCTTTGAAAACCGAGAAACGTCCCGGCTGCTGCCTCATAGCAACTCCAAAGGCAAGGTTGCCATGACACTTACTTTGTGAAAGGCAGGGAAGTTGGTAGCAACATGGGCGTTGAGTAATCAAAATGTATGGCCTTTCCTGGTATATTGGTACTGAAAGTGAAATACAAAACACATCATTCTCTCTCTCTTTTTTAATCCAATGCTTTGCACATGTTCTTTGGCATATCTGGTTTATCCAGGCAAGAAAGTTTTCCTTTTGACTTTAGTGCCAGGGCAATTCTGCACATACTATGGGGATGATCACAAGAAGCAGCCTCTTGACACTGAAGTCAACGAGGATCCATTGCTTGCATGGAATCCTTTGGTGTGGATTCTGGCCTTGGGCTGGAGCTAGGGGAAACTACACTCTCCAGTGTACAACAATGAATATATCCGGAGCAAAGTTAGAGAACCTGTAACCCTCCAAATAGTGATAGCTTCAGATGCTCATCAGCCATCATCTCAGGATGGCCAATGATAAGTGATGATGAGTTTTGTTGTCCAACAACATCCAGAGGACCACCAGTTTCATATTCTTCCTGTAGAGGAAGGGTCATAGTTCAGATGTAGAACAGTGATAGGTTCTGAATTTTATCTATGGCAGTCTGTGGAAACAGGGCAGTGGGCACCCCACAGACCCCAGAACAGCATCCATTCCATCTGGAGATAGGAATGGAACTCCTGCTGGAGATGGCATGAGAGATTATCTGAACTTGGATCAAAACTATTCAGAAGACCTGAGTCCAAAATGGATGCAACTCCTCCAGAAGAGAACAGAAGTAGAGCAGTGTTTCTCTGTATCACCATGAAACAGGTGTGGGGAGTCTTTGGTCCTCTTGATATTGCAGAACTACAACACCCATCAGACCCAACAAGCATGGCCAATGGCTAGTGATGATTGATAGTGATTGAGCCGCATGAAATGGAAGTCCAGGTATCTGAAGAAGTGTGCATGCACACGAAAGCTCATACCAGGAACAAACTCAGTTGGTCTCTAAGGTGCTACTAGAAAGAATTTTCGATTTTGTTTTGGCTAGTGATGATGGTAGTTTTATTTCACCAATATCCAGAGGGTCAATTGTTCTCCACACTTGTCATACAAGGTAAAGGAGTTTGGGTGTTGGGTTCCCCACTGCCCCCGGATCCCCCCCCTCTCTCTGTGGGTGTACATATAACACCACTAATAGCAAAAATTCTTCCAAATTGACAAAAATTAGGTGGGAGGGGGTGACATCAGGGTGTGAGCCATTCCTGTGAATCAACTGGGTGGGAAGTAACTTCCGCCCCCATTGATTGATTTTTTTGCTCCCCATAATAACCAATGGTTCCATTTATCCCTAGTTACTGAGATTATGTACCGGTATATCTATTTAAGAACAAAGCCATTAAAAAAATAGATTTTACCTGTCAGCTTTATTTAGCTGTCTTTCCACATATTTTCTTATTTATTTAAGCAGACCAACCATCTCTCCTCTGAGAGACACATCCACATTCGGCAGCTGTTTATAGAGTGTGATCTCATTTAGAAAGAAGGGAAAATTCTTGCTTTTTCTTCATCCGTTGTTTCCACATTTTCTGGCTTATAGCAGTGTCACCTAGTGCATGATGTTCAGCCACGCTTGTTGACACAGACATCCTTAGGATGTCATACCTGACAGGACAGTGAGCCAATAAATACAGAAGGATGAATGGAGTGGAGGGGGGAGGGCTTGTCTCAGTTTCCATCTCCCCAACACTTGCCAGGTGTTTTCTCTCCCTGATGGGAATACACATTCCAATACTCCCTTTCATAGCCAGAGAAAAGGCAGCAGAAAAAGTTATTGCAATTTGATCACAAAAGTTCAAAATCACAAACACCACTTTTCTTGGGGATGAATCTTAGGTTAAGCAAATATTGATGTAGTCTTCAGCGAATGCGGGGAAAGAGCAAACTATACAACATCTGCTCATGTAAAGGACAGTAGGAGTGCCTATAGTTGTGTTGGCAAAACATGATTTCACAGGAGGCTAACTGCAGGCAGGAGTAGGAAGATTTTTGTTTTGTTCTCATCAGTGCATGCAAGGTACATCACACATTTCCTCCTTGCTATAAATGTGAATGCTAGACTTCCATCTGCTGCACAATGAGGGGGATGGCTGTAGCTGAGTGGCAGAGCATCTGTCTTGCATGTGGAAGTACCCAAATTCAACCCCCAGCATCTCCAGGTAAGGCTGGGATGAAGTATTTTCCTGAAACCCCTTTCAGTCCATGAGCTAGGTAGACTGATGATCTGACTCAGCATAAGGCAGCCTCCTATCCCCCTGTCTATAACCAATTTGTGCATTCACACAATGTGGACTGGCACAAACCATTGTCAATTGCTTTGAGGAGAATAATATTCTAGGCTAACTCTTCCGAAGTATGCAAGCCACAGGATGCACTTCGCAGGTAGATATAGCCCGCCCGCCCACATGAAGTATATATTTTATGGAGAACAACGTCACATTGCTTTAAGTAACATGCATAATCACTGGCTTAATTGAACTGTGGTTTTTTAAACTGACCCATGTGGCATATAAATAAGCATAAGGACAGTACATCAATATGTAACTTTACCCAATACTTTTAATGATAATTGGATTAGTAGAGGAGAGCCATACCTCTGCAAATGAAATTGCACACATATAAAGTGTATTCTCTCTGGGTCTTTGCAACTCAAAAATTCAATACACAGATGTAAATGCACCTGGATTATGCTGCGAAATGGGAGGCATGGCCATCTCATATGCAGGCTCAGTGCATTAACATGTAATAATATGGCAAGCCCTATTCCCTTGCAGCTGTTTCTAATGCAAAACCCATTGTCTGTATCTTAATTATGAACTCATCCTTTGTAATTCCATCTCCCTCTTTCCGTGAAAGATTTGATCAAGCATCCTATTGTTTCAGAAAAACATTGTTTTCCCAAATCAGCTACCCCATTGTTTCTCTCTCATCCTTCATTACATTATTATTCATCAATATGCATGATACTAATATCTACAAATGGGAGTAGGCACTTGGATGAAAGCATTTTTAGAACTACTCAGTGAGAAAGAGGAAGCCTGCAGATAGTGAAAATAAAACAACAAGGAGGCTAAAAATAACAACAAAGAAAATGGTGCAGAACTGTTTGGTTTAATGACAATGTGGAACAGGTGCAAATTAGCATTATTATATAGGCATGCTTTATCGCTGGGCCAATAAGAAACCCATTGTTTCCAGGAATTCATGGGTTTCACCTCATAGTCCAGTCGATTAACGTTTGAAATCTGTTTGCTTTATGAGCACATTTAACATGCACCAAAGTGCTAAAATGTTCAATATACATTAGAGTAACTTTGCATGATTTGGCCATGAAATATGAATGGTGTTTATATGCTGAGCAATAAAGCACTGTGAAGTACTACAGTCTGACAAAGAAGACTGAAAATCATTAGAGATACAGGAGCATAAAAAAGGACAGTGTCTAAGTTTTACAGAAATGACAAGTTGCTTCCACATCCATATTGGCAGCTGCAAGTACGGGTGACCTGGGAAGCAGCAACAAGAGTCATTTGGACATATCTTCTGTTTTGACTATGTATGGAAGGATTTGTGTGAACACCTCTTATGAGATTTGTGCAGCCATCTTTGTTGTTTTGCTACTTGGAAGTGATTGGTATAGGACTTCAGTAATATGTGAAGTGTACCTAGGCAAATAGAATAGAACACAGATGGTCACAGGGCTATTTCATCATCAAATCTGAATGTAAATGTTCATGGACACTTTTCAGTGGCACAGACTGCAGCTGTCAGTCTTAGAATAGAATCATAGAATCACAGAGTTGGAAGAGACCACAAGGGCCATCCAGTCCAACCCCCTGCCAAGCAGGAAACACCATCAAAGCATTCCTGACAGATGGCTGTCAAGCCTCCGCTGAAAGAACTCCAAAGAAGGAGACTCCACCACACTCCTTGGCAGCAAATTCCACTGTCAAACAGCTCTTACTGTCAGGAAGTTCTTCCTAATGTTTAGGTGAAATCTTCTTTCTTGTAGTTTGAATCCATTGCTCCATGACCACTTCTCTGGAGCAGCAGGAAACAACCTTTCTCCCTCCTCTATATGAGATCCTTTTATATATTTGAACATGGCTATCATATCACCCCTTAACCTTCTCTTCTCCAGGCTAAACATACCTAGCTCCCTAAGCCGATCCTCATAAGGCATCGTTTCCAGGCCTTTGACCATTTTGGTTGCCCTCCTCTGGACACGTTCCAGCTTGTCAGTATCCTTCTTGAACTGTGGTGCCCAGAACTGGACACAGTATTCCAGGTGAGGTATGACCAGAGCAGAATACAGTGGTACTATTACCTCCCTTGATCTAGATGCTATACTCCTATTGATGGTCTTCTTCTTCTTCAGCGATCACTTGTAGCTGAGCAAGATTGTCTTTCATGAACACGGTCTTAATGGTGTGTCTGTAGGTGACTGTGGAGGCCAATTCTGGATCCACATGTACTTCCACAGAAGGGACATAGGTTTCCGGGTGGGAATTGATCATGGTGCGGGTTTGTTAAACGCGCCTTCCACTTAGCTCATTTCTGCTTTTCGCCCAGAGTTTGTGCTTCTTCAAAGTCCCTGGCACTTTTGGTAAAGGCTGTTCTCCATTTTCAGTGCTCACAGGCCAGTGTTTCCCAGTTATCAGTGCTTATACTACATTTTAAAATATTTGCCTTGAGAGTGTTTTTAAACCTCTTTTGTTATGCACCGGTAGTTCACTTTCCATTCTTGAATTGGGAATAGAGTAGTTGCTTTGGAAAAGGATAACCAGGCATCCAAAAACATGACCAGTCCAACAAAGTTGATGTTAAAGAATCATTGCTTTGACACTGGTGGTCTTTGCTTCTTCCAGTACACTGGCATTAGCCTGTCTTCCCAAGTGATATGTAATTTTTTTCAGAGACGTCGTTGATGGAATCTTTTCAGGAGTGGAGGATTGCATTTGTATGTGGTCCATGTTTCACAAGCGTACAGTACAAGCGTACATAGGCCATCAGTGTATTCCTATGCGGAGGCACCAGTGCACACCAAGGCACTTCTCCATGAGCTGTACAATCTGAATGAAAGCCTAAAGAGTTCTGCACAACCCAACACAATAGTAAATTAGTTCCTATGTTCTGTGTGAATCCATTATACGGGTAATATTC
Source organism: Lacerta agilis (assembly GCF_009819535.1). NCBI lineage: Eukaryota > Metazoa > Chordata > Lepidosauria > Squamata > Lacertidae > Lacerta > Lacerta agilis. The sequence continues at coordinate 65,550,855 of NC_046316.1, read as the reverse complement.
AGAATACATGGATATTCTCTTTTTCATGCACATTTAAAAACTATTTTCACTAAGTACGGTGAGAGCAAGGTTTAAAAATGCTGACATGTATTTGGAAGCTAAGATGAAGTCCATTCAATGTGTTAAGAATTCACTGATTCCTCCCCTTGCACTACCCAAGCCCTCTTACACTAGCACCTATCCCTGTAACCAAATCACACCCTGCATTATAATTCCAGCCATCAATGAAATGGGGTGGGGCAGGGATGGCACATACATTGCAAAATGCTACCATCAATTTCAGCATAACTGTAATGGAGCAGTGTCAAAGTTCCGACTTTTGTACAAACTGAAGGTATTAAAACACAAAAGCCCAATGCAGCCATGAAAGAATTACTTTCATGACTCTTTTAGATCCTTCCTGGCTCAAAGTGATATATCATCCTTTGAAATATGGGCAGCCACCATCCAATTAGGAGAATCTTCCCCCGTTTGAATTCTGTCACATTTGATAGCTTTTCTTTAAAAAAAAAAAAAAAAAAGGTCCAGAAGTTTTATAAGTGGTAAAGTTCACATCCAGATTCAATACTGGGAATTCAACATTCCATCCTATTTGACTTTTAGCAAAACACCATTTTGGCTTTCTTTTGGAACAAATACGTGTCCATTTTGTTTATTACTTGTCCAACAGAATAATAATGTTCCTTCTAAAATGAAAACTCAGAAGTGAAAAAGGCACAGCAGCAAGGGGAGGAGTAAGCAGTTTATTGCTTAGTTAATGACTGTGCTTCCAACTGGACCATTTGCATTCACTTTTAGTTTTTCTTTGGATTACTCCAGGCAGGAAACACACAGCACAACAATGGTTCACTTCACCCATTGTGTGTTTCAGTGCATCTGAGGCTGACCAAAACCAGGGGTGGCCTGTCCTGTTTGACCATCTGAGGTGAAACAGGAATGTGCCCCTCCATCCCTTTTGCCATGCTCATCATCACTACTGGTCCCTGTCTGCTGCAACACTTTCACTGTCACCACAATGCCTCAGTCACATTGAACAAAGTGAAGACAGTATTCTACAAGGCCTTGCTGCTTATCTTCTCTGCCCTGGGGTGGGGGACAAGTGGCAATGTTGTGTACCAGAACATCTCCCTCTCACTATCTTAGTGAAAGGAGGGTGTTTTGGTGGGGGTGGAAGTGGTGGGGCAGGTTGGCTCTGAACAAAACAAATACAGGCCGAAGCCTTTTTAGTAAAACATGTTGGCTTTCATCTTCTTCATAACACGGCTGAGATTTCAATACAGTTTTACTGGAACTTTGGATCTCTTGACTGTTGAGTAGCCAGTCAAGGGGTGGGGGTGGGGGCAATGCAAAAATCACTCTGGCTTATTAGGAATTCCTAACTAGGAGTGATTTCCATGTCATTTGAAAATAATAGTACAAATGTGAAAAATGCCAAAATAAAAATAAAGTAGGGTAAATAATGAGCATGATATGTTGTGCAGACCAAGAAAGGCTAGTAAAGGAGATAAAATACTGAAAATAACAGTAAAAAGATAAATCAGAAACAGAAAAACAGAAAAAGTGAAGAAAAAGAAAAAAGAGAAGGAGATTGATACAAAAATGCAGCATTCATTCTATTGTAGGCAACACAAGTAAGATGCAAACAGTGGAGGAAGACAGTATAAAAGTGTGTCTGGTCTAGTATAGGCTGTATAGTAAGAGTTAACTCTATTTTTCTTTTCTGGGCTGTAAGTAAGACAAGTAGAAAAACAAATTGAAAGTAAAAGGAGAGACAGAGATGGCTGCTGTGTTTCTTTTTTCATTAAAACGCTTCCAGCTTCTAGCTATTTTTCAAAAAGAATGGCATTTGTGAATGAGGGAGAGGAAGGGGGTGGGAGAGAAAGTCTGGAAAGCAGCCATTCTCCACATTCATTTGGGACTCTCTTGTCTCTAGCAAACCTTGTTTCTTCCTGCCTCTTCTCACACTCTGTCTAAAGCTGCTCCCAGGTTAACGTCTGGTCTCAGCACGGCCAGAGCTTTGGCGCTGGGGATCTCAGGAGGGCTAAGACTACAGTTAGCCCAGGACCCTTAATAAGGCGAGCCTTTGTTACACTGTCTACTCCAATAGGCAAACTGGTGCCTACATGCTGGAGAGAAAAAAGTAAGACGCTGAACGGAAGTGAGAGGTATAGCTTGCTTTGCACTCATTCAGTTTCCCCTACTTGGATTTTGGCTTCCAGCTAAGGCTTGACCCATAGCTTGTGTGGGTTATTGAATCTGATCATTTAGCTTTGCGAGTTTCAAGGAGGTAAGGGCAAATCTGTTTCATGTTTTATTCAAGCAAGTAGGATGGCCATGTGTCTGATCTGAGTCCAGTTTGAAGATGGAGAACTATAAGAAGATAGAGGACAGGCCTGGGAAGTGCCCATCAACAGGTAGCACCTGGGTAGCAGACTGAGCAGGTACAGAGTTCACCTAGTCACAAAACTCCTCCACTATGGTGCATTTTATTTCCATTTAAAACAGAGTAATTATTTCTAAATTTCCATCTATGCTGGCACACTTTTTTGATGGGGAAATAAAAGAGCTATCCTCTTTATTGGTGATGCAATAGCTTAGGAATGGATCTGCTTTCTTTGATTTGTGTACCCTGGTCCTAAAAATTATTAACTAATCAGAGGTAGTAGCTTTCTAATTGTAGTGGAGGCTGTGCTTTTTTTCTTTTTTAAAACCTATTTCCCAGTAATTGTGCTTTCAGTTAGTGGTGGCTGGTACCAATCAGAACTGATATGGCAGGAGACAGGAAGATCGATGGTAGGTAGAGTCATAGCTGATGTTAGCATAGCCAGAGTCAGTGACAGACAGAGACAACTGATTCTAGGAAGAGTAGGCTGAGATTGGTGTGGCAGTGTAGCCCTAATAGACCAGATGCCACAGTTTAAATTGGGAAGAGGGGGAGCTGAGATAGGAGGCTTTAGCCAAAATAAGTTCTACTCAGATTAGACCCATTAAAAATAATGACAATGACTAACAGGCCTATTAAATCCAATGGGTCTATGCTGAGTAGAATTTAGCTGAATATAGCCCATGGCGCTTACAAAAAATAAGATTTCAAATTAAATACTGTATAGAATATTATTTTACAGATCTACTATCTGTTTCAAAGTTAACCAAAACCTTCTAGCAGGTTACTTTAATTGTGTTTTCCTGATCATTTTCTAAATTGCATCTGTGCCGTTTTCAAGAAATGAACATTAATAACACAAACACTTCAAAAGGGAAAGGCAGGAAAGCTGCTAAAATAATTATTTCTCTATAGAAAATTACCTAATGATCTTTTCTTGGAAAGAGGGATGCAATCATAGTTAGTCCCAAGACTGCTTTGACCCTTGTTTGATGGAAAGCAACATCTGTTTCCCAGGTTTCCAGCTGGGTTTCTACTATCCAGAGGTAGCCAATTGCAGACAGATGTGACATTTCCTCAACATATTGTGTTGACATCATTGACATTCACCTTATTAGAACAATGGGCACCAGAGCCTCTCAACACCTTGAAATCTGAAATGGCTCCATCCAAGTAAAGCTGAAAACCTCTGTGGTTTGTCTTCCTTGGAGATCACTTCCTCCAAGCAATCCAAATAATGCATCATCTACAACTAAATACCAGAAACTTTAAAACAGACATACAGATGCATAAATCACACTGCTCTGAAGAGATTAGCAAGAATTAGAATGCACCCCCCAAAAAAAACCAACCACCAGAATATTGATTTACTCAGCTGAAGACTGGAATTTAAATCAATCAGATTTAAAGCTCTCTTTCAATATTTGTTCCCACTTCAAAATTCACCTGCATATCAATTTCAAATATTGAAATTTACTGTTCCCCATAATTGTTTTATATTTGACTTAGCCGTTTTTTCACTTGCACTAAAGCAGAAATGCGGAGTGAAAAAAGAAATAAAGAAAAGATGAGCAATGCAGTGAGAAACATATAAAAGTTGAAATCCGGGACCGATTGGTCATTTCCTGTTACAGAGTAGTATATTGGGTCGTACAGCATTGTTCTTTTTGAGCACAGGTCCTTTTATACAAAGGACGAGCAAAACATTCAAACTGTAGCCACATCATTGATTGATTCAGGGTTTTTGAAATAATGCTTTGGGAAAGCTCAGAAAATGTTTCAGTCTATCAGCTCTGTGATATTATTTCAGCTCCAGCCACTTTACTGTTTCTACTCTACTGTAGCAACGCAAAACTTTCAATGAGAGACACATGGTGATCATGGCCAGAGAAATAAGGAGAAACACTGGAATGATCTGGGGCTTGTGTCACCGGTAAGAGAGGCTGCCTTTTGTCCACTTCCTGGGAATATTGCCATCACTCTTATCTCTAGCTGATGTAGTTCTGCTTTTGCATTCCTTGGTCATGCTTCATCCCTATATCTCATGCTTGAATGGATTACAAAGCTGCACACAGGTCTGTTGACACTTTCCCTGTTAGAAGAGGCAAGGATCTTTTCGCAAGGGTTCTTATGGGCCAGCAAAGCATGGCGAGATCCACAAAAAAGGGCTGTGCATAGGAGATACAAGAGGGCCATATAACCAACCAATCCCTGCATTCTGTTCTTTTTGAAGACATAAGCCCTATCTGTACACCATGCATGGGGAAATCGTATCTGTCTCCAACCTCTTGGCAATCTTTGACAGGTGAGTGAGACAACCCACTAGTCAATCACCTGACATTACTATGACAGGTGATTGTTCAGTGGGCTGTCCTGCCCACCTGTCCACTGCACAGTCAGCTGGTTGTCAGGGACTTGGGAACCTCAGCATAAGGAGCTTTGTTGTTCCAGTAGTACCAAGTGGTCTGCATTGAAAATGCACACTGCTTGGTTCCTCTTGAAGCAAAGGGCACTTATGATCTGATGGATGGGGAGGGGTGTACCTTGCTCCAAGAAACAAACCACCAGGAGCTCACTTTAAGCTGTTTCCTTTGTATCCAAGTCAATACGTGACCCATTCCAGCCCTAACATATGACTTCAGATATGGGACACATGGGTGTGGTTCAGGGGAAATGGCCTGGCAGGCTAAATGTAGAGCAACTGATAATAGAATAATGAAAAAGTCCTTATGAATAAGTTCTAGTATGGAAACAATACCAGTAAAGTCAGACAGCAAAGTCCAGTGAGAAGAATTTCAGAAGAATCCTTACACAGTGGGTGAACACAGGTTTCTGAGCATCATATCTGGCTTGGTGAGCACAGTCCAAACTTTAAAGCTAAAGATTACAATAACTTGTTGTTGTGTCTGCTGAACATGAAGAGAGTAAGTAGGCTCCTTATGAATACCAGTTGCTTCACTTCAAGTAAAAATTGCCCATCCACACAACTGACTTGTGTATTTAGATCACATACATTCCACTTTGTTTGATCATGTTAAGTGGTTGATGGGGATAGTCGTTTTAATCACCCAGCACTGGTGCCAGATCACAAGATGATAAATGACCTAGAACTTGCTAGATGAAAGCAATTGTCAAAACCGTTCTTTTTTTATATTGCTAGGGAGAGATGCAGACACACGGCTATTCTCAACAGTTCATTGGAGACTAACCAATAGTTAAAAGCTAAATTACTCTGATTCCTTAAACACAAAATCTGCTAAGCATCTTTGAGACTAACTGGTTGGATACATACACTTTTGCTGGCAACAACCCTCTTCATCCGATAGCTGTGGATGGTGATTAGCCAGATAACACATTTGCAACGTGTTTTCATGCAAATAACACAGAAATGTGGAAGGCTGCCTGGTGGTGCCTGATAAAATGGTGGTTCCATTTTTATAATGAAATAGAGTTATTTCATTATAAAAATGGAACCACCACTACCTGTTCCATAAAAATGGAACCAAGCAGCTCCTGTTTTACGGAGATAAAAGCTGATAATGGAGTAACTGTGAATTGTTTATAGGGCAGTTAATAGGCTCTTTATCAACAATCCCACATTCACCAGGAAACAATAAAATGGGCCAAAACTGCACAGGAAGTGTTTAATTAAAGTCACAGGATTCCTCAAATGCCTCCTAGTCTTTGTCTGACTACAGCAGAGAGGCTGTTAATGTCGTTGCATTTTGTAACTGTTGTTGTTGTTGTTGTTGTTGTTGTTGTTGTTGTTGTTTTTAAACACCACAAATTAGGTTTGAATGAATTAGGAGAGTGACACAGAAAGCAATGGAATGTGAAAGGCTAGATGCTTGATAAAAATAAATAAATGAGTGAACCAAGGATGGTAATTCAAGAAAAAGGGACTAGCATACAACCGGCCAGTGAAAGTTAATTTCAGAAAGTTGTTTATTTAAATTCTGGGAGTGGGATCTGTGTTTTGGTTTCCCATGCATGTACAGCAATTTCACATGTGATACTAGGTTCCCCCCCTTTAATTATGTGATAGCATCTGATTATTAACAAACTTACTTTTTTAGGCCAATTCTGTCTCTTTAGTCTCTAGACCGTGTCTTATTGCTCATAAAGCATTAAGGAGCTGATGAACAAAAGGTTCTGCTCAATTTATCTTTATTATTGAGCACATCAGCAAGAGATTCCATGGGCATCACTCAATGGACTCAGTAAAATCCTTTTACATTATGCCCTCCTCATCATTTAAAGGTCCTTAAACTGTTCACAAGACATGTCTGGAACTGGGTAATTTTATAATCCCATTTTTTAAGCAGGTTTGTCTCTACTTTGAAGGAAGAGGGTAGCTTGGACTACTTCAAGCACTGGCTATTTGTGCACACATTCAGTTGCTGGGTTCATCAAAAATCTACTCTCTGAATGTGCTTACTTTCTCCTTTGGGAATGCTAGATGTATCTATGTATCTGTTTATGCAGTATTTAGGCTACTTCTCAGAAAAACACTTGAAGCAGTTTGCAAATTAAGGTTTGCCACAAGCAACACATTCAATAAAACAGCAATATAAAATATCAACACTACAATAAAAGGAGAGCAGGGAGGTAAAAGCTTTACTGCGCCCATAAGACTGTTGTTTATGGAGCACTGGGCAAGTTATTTGTAACACAGTCAAAGGGAGTTTGCAAAATGGCTTTTAATAAGCTTATTTCTTCTTTTTCTTTTAAGAAAATTGGGTCACCCACTCTGTCTGACATCTGAAGCAATGTGCATGGGAAGAGATCCTTGTCAGTGCCCTTTAATTCTCACTTCCACATCAGCGTTTGGCAGGATGCATATTGGCCGTAACTGTTTTAGCTCTGACTTTGAGCAGGTGACCAGGGCATTGATTCAGGAAAGGTCTTGCAATGTCCTGGTGATGGGGATGCAAGAGGAACTCATTTGATCAACTTTCACAGTGGACTGACCCAATCTTTAAATGTTCCCAAACTGGCTTGCAAATCACACACACATTTTTCCCCCCTTCCTGGGCAGGGAAAAAGACATATAAGTGTTTTTTTTAAAGCTTTTTAGTATTTTTTGCAGTCTGAAGATCAGTATCAATTATACGACTTCCTAAGCAAATCAATCTGTTCTTCCTAATGAAATTGATCAAAATAAGTGTCAAAAGCCAAACTAAAATCAATACAAATGATTTCATTACCAAACTGCTGTCTAAATATGTTAGTGGCTCCTATTAACTTATAATCAGAGTTAATGACCCCAAATGCCTGTTATGTTAATAAACTTAGAGAACTTTTATTTTCAATTCCCACCAGCCCACCAAGGTTTTCATTTCAGGAGATTAGGAACACTCAACGGAAAGAGAAAGGGCAGGATGGAAGTAAAAGTGGGTGGGGGTGAAAGTGAGCATGCCAAATCTAGAAAGAGATTTAGAACTGGGAGCAGATTTACTACACACTAAATTATAAGAAGGGCTCCAGAAAGTTGACAGGTCTTGCTAAAGTCTCGTTGTTTCAAACTGTAATTCTATGTCCTCTTGATTGAGCATAAATGCCATTGAATTCAATGCGGCGTACTTCTGAGTATATATGTATAAGCCTGCACTCAGTCCTATCCAATGTCTACTCAGGTACAAGTCCCACTGAGTTCAATGGCACTTACTTCAAGTAAGTGGGTACAGGATCGCATAGGGTAGCCTGAGATGCACAAAATGTGAGGAATGTTGTCAGTTTTGTTTGTTTTTTTGCTTTTCCTGTGAATGCTCTGGAAAAAGTCTCAGAATATAGGTGCTCTTAGTTGATCATTAACCAGAGAAGAAAATGCTGTGTGCCTAGATGGGGGAAAAAAAATCTGTAGTCTTTGTAGGCGAATTCTGACAGGGAAGAAAAGATGACTTAGAGTTGAGAAACATAGAACTATGTTCACCCTGAGGCACCTCCATCCTTTCAATTGCGCTCAGAGTTAGAAATGAATAGGGGAGTTAGGGTTGTATATGTGCAACCACAAACTGTCAAATATTGCAAATACAAATTAATGTTATGATTCAGCTGCATCTAGTTTTGGGGACTCAATTCAGGCTGCAAATATACTTCATGCGTCATTTTTGTGGGATATTTTCAAATTCAAGTCAGCAATAATTACTCGCATATGTATTTCTATCTACATCTCTATCCCAATGACAATTATTATGGAGAAATATCCCATTCTGGTAGCCCCGGCAAGAAGCAAATGTAGTTCCTCAAGGCAAGGAATACCACATTATCTCCATTTGTACAACATCGTTTAGATCACTTCAATCGATTAATCCCTTTATTATGGTCAATGACCAGTGTGCAAAAATAAACTTTGTAGAAATATATAAAATAGTACGAAGCAAAACAAAACAGAGAACTGTGACAATAAAATTACTAGTAACTGTACCATGCTATAGAATGTCAGGTGGAGAAAACATAATTAGAATGTTTGCTAAAACAAGTCCCTGTTGAGTTTTACATGCGGCAGCACAATATTTAGCCACCCTGGAAGAGATGGGTGTGTTCACTTCAACACTTAATGCAAGCTGCAAATAGAGGAGGTGGTTCCACTGACCGGTCAACAAAATAACACCAGAGCTGCAGCTACTGATGCTGATCCCCATTTAAAGCTACTCTCAAAGTCCTTCTGCCACTAAAATGGACTGGTGCATAGGAAGGGATGGGGGATAAATTTGATTCAGTTCACATGAACACTTTCTCAAATAATTCCTGAGCCAAGATGCAACCATCTTTTGAGATTTGCACTTCTCCAAATTTTTCAATGCAGCTCTCCAGCCAATTAATGTGGTTCCTCTTCAACCAAGCCTTTGACTGTTTAATATTCTACAAGGGGGTATTGTTCTGTTGTTTTGTTTTAATTATTTACTTGTGTTTCTATATTATATTATATTATATTATATTATATTATATTATATTATATTATATTATATTATATTATATTTATTATATTATATTCTGTTGGGGAGGCAGGAAACTAGGGAGAGCGAATGAAATGCCACATCATAGATATGGGCATGGCTGGCATGAAAAATGAGCAGAAGCATGCCACATGACATCATTTTTTGGTGCAGATCTCACTTGTTTCATTGCTGAGCTTGCAAACTGTCTGAAATACTAACCGGGATTTCAGGTTCTATTTGTTTCCCCCATTATTGGGAAGATGGTAAAATACCAGAACTCAGAGTGCATTTCTTCCTTATGCACAAAGATGTACAAGGAAGGCAATAAAGGGAAGACACGTGATTATTCAGCCCTCTGGATGAGCAACAAGGAGACTTGAATTTATTATGACAATTTAACAACCCCTACTTATCATGAATCACAATATTTATAAAGAGATGGACCTCTTCACACTTCAGATCAAACAAATTTGTATCTGCTTATCGGCTTAGATGTTTGCCAGATGTAAATATGCACATAAATACCGACCCTCTTCACTTAGACTGTCAGATGACCGAATAACATTGTGACTGGCAAGTTTCCCATTTCTGAAGATTCATTGAAGACCTCAGAGTTTACTTAAATCCATTTTTTTGTTTTCTTACCCCCTTATCCTTTTTATAGAACTCTCTCAGGAGAAGTTCCAACACTGTTATACGCTGGTGCTCTCCAGCTGCAACGATGCTGGGAAAACGTCCAAGGTACGTGAAGACTTGCAGGGGGGTCACAAGGTCAAGAAAGGCTTGGCCAATTTTCCTTCTTTCTTCTCAGAGGAACTGGTCCACACCTCATCACTAAGAAAAACATCTCTTACAACCACGACTGATTTTTCTGTGAACTAACATTTGTTGTAATAGAACCGAACAGAGTGAAATGTTCAGGTCATATTCCAACAAAGCAAAGACTGACAATTACTGTTAGGGGGGGAAAATGGGACGGTAGAACATTGGTACTGGTCAATGAAATGTACAGTACATTTAATGCAGACACAGCCTTTCCCACAAGTGTGTTGCACCAGAACACGTCTCTGTGACTTACAATGAATTATAGCACAATTCTAACCATGTCTATTCAGAGATAAGTCCTGTGGAATTCCATAGGCTGAAGCTCAGGAAAGCTTCTTCAGTTGAAAGTCAGGCAGACTCCTTAGACTAGCCTTCCCTGATGATGTTCCTTGGTAGGCCTTTGCACAGCCCCCTCCCTTATCTGCCCTGTCACCACGATCTGGGGAGGGTCTCAATCAGGCCAACCTGGGGACCACCTGCCTCGTGCTGGATCTGGTCCCAAATTCGTCAAAACTGCATTTACATAAAAATGTAGAAGAAATTCACACTGAAATGCTGCTGAACTTTCCTGGGGATGTATATTCAAATTGCTTCAGAAATGTGGAGGTGTGGATTTAAGATTGAGAAAATGAGAAACAGAGAGATCCTTCCATCCCTAGCTCTTCGGAATCCTGTATGAGCTGAAACTGCCAGGGAGAATAGCTTTGAAATCCCATGTTGTGTATAGATGCCAGATAAAAATAGGAAGGTTTGACATGGCTGTGAGAAACCCCATCCCATTTCATCTCTTTCTTGATATTTATTTCCTGGGATTGCTATTTTTGCACATTGCCCTCCTCTGTACACAAACCGAAACAGCTGCTTTAAAAAGTTTTGCGTTCATTCAAATCTGGATAATCAAGAAAGGCTTTTGCTTTTCTGCTGCTCAGTAAACCTGTTCCTTTTTAAAGATTCAGATGCTTTTACATTCTTTGGGGACTTCCGCAGGAAAGATATATTGTTCGGCTGTGGTTTGCATCACCATTTGGTGCAATTATTCCCCATAATTATGAAATAATTAGATAAAATGATGACATAAACCCCAGTGGAAAATATACATCTTTGAAGCGCCTAATGTTTTTGTCACTTAAAAATGAGAGCTATGTAACTTACTGTAGAAGAGGAAGGCTAATTGGAAAACCAGCCACATCTTATCCATCTCCCCATATTTCAGGCAAGTTGGCAATGGCTCAAAAGTGATCACAGTCTGGCCTATTTTTCAAAGACCCCAGGAGAGTATAATAATTTAAAATCATCGTAGAAAAGTGCCCTGAGCACTTGTCTTTGCTCTCTTTTTTTTTTTGAAAATGCTCTCTAGTCAGAGATGGTTCTGCTCTCAAACCTGGCACCAACATTATAAACACTGGGTTACAGGAAAGCATTGACTACCCCACACTGACATGGATCCTGGCATGTTTGAACCTCTGCCAGAATAAGCACATTTTATCTAGGAAACATAAATACTGAAAACAGTATTGTGCAGGAATATATGTGTGTGTGTGTGTGTGTGTGTGTGTGTGTTATTCAGTGTCACAAGTCTCACAGAGGGTAGGCCAGCAATGGCTACTAGCCAGATGTTGGTGTTCTATCTTCACTGTTGCAGGGAGTATGCTTCTGAATAGCTATGACTGGAAATCATAAGTGAGCAGAGTGCTGTTGCCCTTTGGTCCTGCCTGCAGACTTCCCATGGGCATCTGATTGGCCACTGTGAGATCAGGATGAAGGACTAGATGGGGCAATTGCCCTGATCCCGTAGGCTTTTCTTATGTTCTTAAGTCTGTTTTGAACTCTTAACAGCTAGGTTAGGCTTGATGCATGCTTCCATGCTCACAGCACTTGATGACTGAAGTGCCTAGTGATAATGTGAATGGATGAATATACAGAATGTTCATGGCATTGCAGTGCTTTCCAATGGATTCAAATCCAAACATTCAGCTTCATCGTGTATGTCAGTCATGGCCAAACTTGGCCCTCCAGATGTTTTGGGACTACAATTCCCATAATCCCTGACCATTGGTCCTGTTAGCTAGGGATGATGTGGGTTGTAGTCCCAAAACATCTGGAGGGCCAAGTTTGGCCATGCCTGATGTACGTAGTACCTGAATTACATAGATCAGTCAAGTTATGTATAATTGTACCTTGGTTCTCAAACAGAATCCATTCCGGAAGTCTGCTCGACTTCTGAAACTTTTGCAAACCAAGGCATGGCTTCCGATTGGCTGCAGGAGCTTCCTGCACTCAAGCAGAAGCCGTGTTGGACATTCAGCTTCCGAAAAATGTTTGAAAACCGAAACACTTACTTCTGGGTTTTCGGTGTTTGGGAGCCAAAATGTACAAGTGCCAAGGCGTTCGAGAACCAAGGTATGACTGTACTGATGTGCTGATGTTATGTGTGAACCATAGTTCAGTGGTATGCTTTGTTTTGTTTTGTTCTAATAAGGGCCAAGTGATGGGAAATACATCTTTCTTCCTGAGAAAATGGAGGTTGGATGCTGGTCCTAGGGCGGTAGCCCACCTTCCTGTTCCACTAGTGCAAAAGTCTTCTGCTTACTGAACAGAACTTTCCTACCCTCCACAGCCGACTGAACACCCACAGAATCAGCTCCAAAAAGATGGAGGATCCTCTGTAGATGATTTGTTGGGCATGCTGGGGAAGGACAATTGGATAGTCCCCAATACTGGCTAGAAAGACAAATAGTTTGAGCTGGTATATTGAAAGATCCTGTGTTGCCAACCAGCTCAGACAGATGTAGTCTTACAGCTTCCAAAATTCTCCTGTGTTGATGCCTTAGCAAACTTGGAATGCTTCAAGTCTGATTCAGAGAATTTACCCAGCTCAGCAGGGAACCTTGTACCAGCAAAATTATTTGGAGCCAGAAGCAGAGAGGGAATGACTCTTTGGTGACACGCCAAGAGGATTTGTGGTAATCACAACCTTAAGTACTGAGATTAGAGCATGATCTGGCATTCGGGCACATTTCCACTGGCACAAATCCCTAGGATGGGTAGGCATTAATATCTGCACTGGAAAGCAGGATAGTTTCGCATTAACTATAATAATACAACAAGAACTTGTGTACCAGAGCAGGGCTGGCTCCTTTCCACAAACAGAAACCAACCAAACTGGCAGTCAAACCTTATAATGCAGGCAACAATATAGGTTCTTCCACTGCACCCAAGGGCAGCAGGCTAGTTATGGGGTGCAAGGTATGCCACAAGGCGCACTCAGTTCCATCCTCCAACAGAACAGTGGGGGCCCAGGAGAAACCAGCAGAGGGAGCTGTCCCTCCTGCCTCAATTAGTTGCCTAAGGAGGACCAGGCCTCGGTCAGAGTGACCACTTCACAAGGGTCTTTATTGGCTCCATAACAATGTTGCTGCAGATCCCATTATAGCACACTGTTCCCACTGTGCAAGATGGCGTGGGATGTTCTTGTTCCTTTCCTCTCAAACTCTTGTCATATCATATGACAATCTTTAAAATCAGTTCGGAACACTCCCTTGACTAGCCACAGGTCCTCATTTAACAGGGGCTTGAATTTTTAGGATTTAAATTCAGCAACAACCAGTAATTATAACTCAGTGCAGTTCTTATAATATTATGAATATGTTTTATTACCTCTGCCTAGATATTTTAAGCCTGTTGTCTTTGTCCATGGAGTTTTCTTGGCAGGGATACTGGATACTGGATCCTGAAGTTGAGGCTCCAGTACTTTGGCCACCTCATGAGAAGAGAAGACTCCCTAGAAAAGACCCTGATGTTGGGAAAGATGGAGGGCACAAGGAGAAGGGGACGACAGAGGATGAGATGGTTGGACAGTGTTCTCGAAGCTACTAACACGAGTTTGGCCAAACTGCGAGAGGCAGTGAAGGATAGGCGTGCCTGGCGTGCTCTGGTCCATGGGGTCACGAAGAGTCGGACACGACTGAACGACTGAACAACAACAAGATATTTTAAATAAATAACGGTCTCAATGTTGAGCATCAGCCACAGGAGTGAAAGCACAGCCTTAAATGGTGTTCTCCATTTTCCAGGTGTACACACACCAGCCTGGCAAAGTGGCATTAGAAACAAAGAAGGACAAGATATGGCTTGGAAGATGGCTTGATTACTGATTGTGCTGGCTCCCATAAAAAAGCCACAATTGTGATTGGTTTTTTTTAAAAAAAGTAAACATGGTTGTGTGTGTGTGTGTGTGTGTTTGTACACAGGTACACATTTCTAAATGTCTCTTGTTTATCACTTCTTGTCCTTTTGGCTAAGATCATATGTAGTCAAGTATAGTTCTGCACCACCATGGCAATTTTTAAAACATCTTTGACTGTGAGAGCACTTAAAAAATAACTTCATAAAAGTTTATTGAAACAACATAGAACCTGAAACAAAACTATAACATTATTTTGCCTGGGCAAATTCTTTGCGTTCATGTGACACTGATACATAAGAGAGTCATAATTCCACAGAATAAATATGTGCAAGAGATTGTTTTAGCCTTTACTTTGTTGAAATATGGTCAAATGTTTATTGTCATAAATTCTAATTGTTATTGCTCGATCGATGTTGTCTTTCCTGGATAAGCTGTTATTTGCTTTTGGGACATTCTTTGTCCATTAGAACCACTCCAGGCTGAGCAAAATATGGGATGTAAGATAATAAAACATTTGCCAAATTTGGAGGGGTGTAAAAGCTTGAAACAAACCCTGGGGAAGATGTATTCATTTCAATAAACTATATTCTGCACTGCTTGCTCAGCAGCATTTACTACAACAAACAGCCACTCTTCTTCATCCTGTTGTGAGACTGTGGGATGTCACACAGCTACTTCCATTCCATGAGTGCTGCTATTTCCACCAGCCCAGATGAAATAAGAAGGTGGCATGAGAATTTTACCACATGGGCCAATCCCAGTTTATTAGATTTGGTTTCTTGGAGGACCGTTGAGCTTTTGCATTAAAGAAAGCATTCCATGTCCAATTAACTCCATGTTCATTCAAAAGCCACTATTGATTAAAGATCAAAGGTAAGGGGACCCCTGACCTTTAGGTGCAGTCGCAGACGACTCTGGGATTGTGGCGTTCATCTCGCTTTACTGGCCAAGGGAGACGGTGTACAGCTTCCGGGTCATGTGGCCAGCATGACTAAGCCACTTCTGGAGAACCAGAGCAGCACACGGAAACGCCGTTTACCTTCCCGCTGGAGCGGTACCTATTTATCTACTTGCACTTTGATGTGCTTTCGAACTGCTAGGTTGGCAGGAGCAGGGACCGAGCAACGGGAGCTCACCCCATCGTGGGGATTCAAACCGCTGACCTTCTGATCATATTATAGTTAATTCTATTTCAAAGGTTGTAGCAGGCACTGAAAAACAACATAATATCTTCGTCAGACTCTCCTCAGTGGCACTGGTATATTCCTTCTCAGCACACCAGTTTACAGTTGGAACCCCCTTCCTCCCAGCTGAAAGTAGGGGTGGGGGATAAATTTGATTCAGTTCATATTTAAAGGCAAACCTTCCCAATTTGAGCTATTCAGATCTGTATGTGAACCAAAATACAGCCATCCTTTGAAATTTGCAGTGCTCTGAATTTTGCTACAAAGTTCTTGAACCAAATAATATGTAGCTACTAGAAATTTGCACTAAAATGCTGTTGAATTTTCACGATGACTTTTTTTTTAAAAAAAGCACACAGATGTGAAGATTTGAACTTAAACTTGAAAAAGAAAGAAAGAAATAGACAGAACTGAAAACTGACAGATATGATCAACCTTAGTTGAAAGAAGTGGGTTAGTGATGGTAACAGCAGGAAGTGGAGCAGGGGACAGTCAGATGCAGAGCTGGTTGTTAGCATCCCAACAAAAGCAGCTCTGTGTTCTTTAATCCATCCTTTGAGAAACACAGTTTTACAGTGTTTCTTAATGTAGCTGTTTGCAAATTGTTTTATTACTGCTCTTGTGTTTTTTTCTGGTAAACTGCTGGATTATTATTATTTTTAATGTATTTCTTTATTCTCATAAACCACCTCAAACTTGAGGAAAGGTGGAAAATGACACTTCAAGGAAGCAAATCAGGGCTCAAAAATGGTGGTGGGGGGGACAGAAGACAACAACTCTTTTTTGTGAAGTTTATTTCTTCATATTACAGAACAAATATTAGTGTGGCACCCGCCCTGTGGAACACCCTCCCACCAGATGTCAAAGAGAAAAACAACTACCAGACTTTTAGAAGACATCTGAAAGCAGCCCTGTTTAGGGAAGCTTTCAATGTTTAATAGATTATTGTATTTTAACATTCTGTTGGAAGCTGCCCAGAGTGGCTGGGGAAACCCAGCCAGATAGGCAGGGTATAAATAAATTATTATTATTATTATTATTATTATTATTATTATTATTATTATTAACAGATGGTTCAAACACCTTTGGGCATACAATGTTAACAAGCACTAAACTATCAGTGCTTGAAAGGGAGATCTGAGTTCAAGTGTTTCTTCAATCCCGAAGCTCAGTAGGTGGTCTTAGACAAATCACTACAGTTATTTTTAGACTTCACATATGAGCCCATGCTAGACATGGCAGGACCACACACAGGCTACACCTCTACTTCCTCCTTCATGCCTACAGCACGTACAGTTGCTACATTTCTTAATGAAAGCATTGAAGCTTGGCAAGTATGATCCAGTTCCTTTCCTTTACATATTTATATAGTGATTATCTCTCATTCTAACCTATATCACTGGCCAGTCCCAAGGACAAAACGGGATAGCCCCCTATACACCATCCTGAGCTCTAAAGAGGACAAGCAGAATTTGAATGTCAGGATTATTTAATTCATCACATTCTGAACAGCAGATTCCTGAAGGAATCATGCAATGAACTTGCTAATCCACACCATTCTTTAATTAGAGCTACCATGCCCTATCTCATTTGACATTTCGTATTGGGAAGCTAGAAAATCTACCTCAATCTTCCATGGAAATGGTAGCTGGCTTTCTCTGGTCCCCACATGATGAAAATCAATTTATCATGAACTCGGATTGTCAAATAATTCACTACAGATTGTTTACTGCAAACAGGAGGTGCCTATCAACTAATAACAATTTTATTAAAGAGCTGAAACAACAGTGGAGACAGGATTTATTAGTTCCTGGCTGGCTCATTTGACTGGCAGACTATTTGGCCAATTTGGATAATTAAGTCAGGAGGGGACTTCAGAGGCTCTTAGGTTATACATTTATGGACAGCCAGAGGACCACATTTTATGTGCTTGGCTACTGAAAAGACAGATGCCAAACAAAAGCAACTCCTCCGTTCCGACACTGTTACAGCACCTTGCCTCCAGGTATGGAACGGGAAGTAGCAGCAGAAGAATTACAAGCCAAGAGAAAAGAACAGAAATGAATACCATTTAAACACTCCCTCCTAAATCACTTTCAAAGGCAGACAAGTGTTATGAAAGAGGGGTGTTTTTTTCCCCTAGTCATACTTCTGTTTACAGTGATTCCCCAGGAGGGGAAAAAACTCACAAAAGAGTGACTTCTAAGTGAACACGAAGGGCTGAATGAAAATAAAGATTGGAGCTGGCTCAAGGATCCATTTAATGTAATATGCTACACAGTATGTAATACAATCTTCTCTCTGGCTTCCACACAATTAGATGGAGATCCCCTTGGGAAACGGCAGCCTGACATTATAGATGTTCAGACATAAATATGGGCCTAACTGCCAGAGCAGTGTGTAATATTCTCAAACTCTTTTTGTTTAGGAATCACGGTTTGCTGGGCACCACAAATAAATGTGCAACTTCACAATAAAGGGGTATGTGTGGGGAGCAAATCCCCAAATAATTTTGGTAGATCTGTTGAATTCTGCATGTGAATTCAAATAATGAATTCACCTGATAAATTGATCTGATTCATCAGGCCACAATGGCATCATTTGCATATCATGGACAACCAAACTATGGTTTCCTGGGACCCTTACTGACATGCTGGCTCACATTCGCTTTATTCTTCCCTGGTCCCTTCAGCAGCAGCATGGCAGCTAAGTCAAGGTTTGGATGAGTGTGTCATCTGAACCTGGGATCATGCTTAGAAATACAGGAATCTGCCTTACATAGAGCCAGGCCATTAGTCCATCTAGCTCACTGTTGCCTACACTGACTGGCAGTGGTTCTCTAGGGGTTTCAGGCAATAATGTCTCCTGACCCTACTGGAGATACCAGGGACTGAACATAGGATCTTCTCCATGGAATGAAGATGCTCTACTACTGAGCTATGGCCCTTCCTCAAAGGTTTCTTCCCCTTGAATCTTCTGGGCCCAATTCAAAGTGCTGGTTTTGATCTATAAAGCCTTAAAAAACCACAATACCTCAGGGTTCGCCTCTTTCCATATGAATCTAACCACACCCTGAGAGCATCTTCTGAGGCTCTTCTTCATGTGCCTCTTCTACGAGAGGTCTGGAGGGTGGCAACATGAGAACAGGCCTCTTCTTCAGTGACTCCCTATTTGTGGAATGCTCTCCTCTGGTAAGTTTGCCTGGTGCCTCCATTATAAACCTTTTGGCACCAGGCAAAAATGTTTCTCTTTAACCAGGCCTTGGGCTGATTGACATCAAATGCCCTTTCAAAATGTGTCGAGGAGGGGAGATTATTAGGTTGTTTTTGTTTTTATTCTTATTGTGTATTTTGTGTTTTTATACAGCGTGGTCAGGTGGAGTCCCCCGAACCCCGGGCAGCCCCTGAGTGAAATAACGACACGTGACAACGTTCTATGGGATTAAATTGGCCACAAGTTTATTAATATTCAGATGTAGGGAGACCTTGGCTCAGGCATTGGGCGTTTATCCTTCCCAGCCCCCCCAGCCGGGGGTTCTGGGTAATTTCAGGGTTATCCAGCACGTGTGGGGAGTGGGCTAGCTCTGGAGAACATATGTTCAAGCAGATAGCTCATCCCCCTAATTCGCCGCCGCTGGAGGGGGAGGGCAGAGACGACCTCTGGGCGTATGGTCAATGCCTCCCCCTGAGACCCCTTTAACAGGAACCCTGTTATCAACGCCGCAATGGGGGTGGGGGTCACCGCCCCATGCCCCCCAATCCTGTATATGACTAAAGGATTCCACCCAAGGCCTGCAACCGCCAAAGTTGTGATGAATTGCTACGGGAAAGGCAAAACCTGCCAATGCAGGGAAAGTCCTTTCCAGCCCTTCAACAGCGACCTTGTCATAGCAGCGCCTGCGTGCCTGTATGGCTGTGGGGGGAAAAGGTGGTTAACCTGCAACGTAAATGACAATTGAGGGAGTGGAGGGTGGGGAAGCTCTGAATTAAACTGCCACTTCCCAGGTATGACTCAGTTCTGTTGTGTGTACTGTAAATCCCTCCTTCTACATGGCCATTCCCCCCGGCAACACCTCCCCAGCCGGGATTGGGCGGCTGCTGGAGTAGGTGGAGTCCACAGGTATCCAACCTGGGAAGGTGGTGCCAGGCCCAACTACCAGGAGCTGCACCGTGATCCAATGGGGCTACTCGCGACCACGCAAAATGTGCACCCCATTTGATGAAGGGAACATCCATTGTGATTTAATGTTGTAACCGACCTGAGACTTGCAGGTATGGGGGGAGGGTACACAAGGAAGAAGAAGAAGAAGAAGAAGAAGAAGAAGAAGAAGAAGAAGAAGAAGAAGAAGAAGAAGAAGAAGAAGAAGAAGAAGAAACAACAACTATATGATTAACCATGGATACAGATCAGGATTAAGGAGGCAAAAGTTTAACCACAATTTGGTTTTAGAACACATGCTAACCCAATCCTTGGCATAGATGCCACACTATACTGCTAAAACCACCAAGGAGGAACAAAATAAATATGCGCTTGTCCCTGGGAGCCAACACGTTTGTGTAGTTCCACTGTCTGAATGCTTGGTGGTTTTAAATGAAAAATGGAGGAAAATGCTATTTAAGGAGGCAGCACTTTTATTTTTCCTTCCTTGCTTTGAACACAAAGTAATAGTGTGTGTGCAGGTGGGTGGGTGTCTCTTTCTCGAACAACTAACTTACATATGTTTGTTTTCCACTTGTCTTGCTAAACAGCAGACTGACAGCAAGAAACCACAGTGCACTATATTTAACTGCAAGTGGGAAAGAGAGCCATCAGTCACAAAACTCAGACTCCCAGCATTGTCCTTCCTCTGACCTTAAACCTTCAGTTTGGTCTGAATACACCAGCTTTTCGAAAAAGTTAGTTTGGCACTTTCCACAAAGGATCTATTATGCAAAGATGATGGAGCAGGGCGATTCCTGTGACCGCACGGCTGGTGTTAAGACTGTGTGGCCTGTTAAATCAGGCAGAAATGTTGCTAGCCATGTTGACCACAAGGAGCTTTATGAAAACTGTCAATCCTGCACTGCCATGTGTAGAATGCGAAATTTCAGGTACAGAGCACGATCCTGCTGCGGTAAGACACTTGCAGCTGCAAACAATACCTAAGTACAGAGGCCACAAGCAGCTTCATCTCCCACTGCCTCCTCCAGCTGTGGACAAGTTGCAGAAAGTAAGAATGGGGCAAATTCTTTGCTGCCTGCTGTTCCTCAAACATATTTTTCCTCCTTGAATACAGTGTCAATTTTCTGCTGCTTTCATGGAGAGATGGGGAATTTCTGAATTTTTCAGAGTTGCCACTTACCTTACTTAAGTCTATGGGATAGCTCTTCTCTTGCCTTTTTAACTGACCACAGCAGCATGGGGCTTTCTCTGCAGTTTCCCATCAGTACTTCCGGGAAAGCCTTGAAAGCAACGAGATGTGCGCTGACTACTGTATGGTTACTGTAAGCTGCAAAATGCAGTATTTAGGAATTGTTGCTCTTGTATTTACAGTGGTACCTCGGGTTCCAAACACCTCCGGTTCCAAACACTTTGGGTTACAGACTCTGTTAACCCAGAAGTAGTACGTCAAGTTAAGAACAGAAATCGCGCAGCAGCGGTGCGGTCGCAGCAGGAGGCCCCATTAGCTAAAGTGGTACCTCAGGTTAAGAATGGTTTCAGGTTAAGAATGGACCTCCAGAACGAATTACGGTAAGTTCATAACCAGAGGTACCACTTTATAGGCTCTTATGGAGGATACCATTCAGATCCTGATCCTGAGACGTATGTAAGTGTATCAGTGCAGTGGTGTGTTTACTTTATTGTAAAAAGCATTCTTAACACTAGGATAGCCGTTTCTCCAGCAAATAAAATGAAACTGTTGCCTTGTTCAATTAGACTTTCCTGCTTATAAACCTCAGACATGGTATTATATATGCTAGTACAACGTCTAGCTTAAGTGGTCCACCTGTTCCCCACCACCTGCTTCCATATAACCTAGAATTATCTGAGATTTTAATCCTCTGCCCGCTTATGTGGTAGTAAGGCCAGCTGAACTCAATGGGATCTACTTCTGAGTAGACACATATAGGCTAGTACTGCGTGTCTCTTACCCACAACTAATATAGCTAACTGGTCCTTTACCAGTTTTTAATGTTTGGTGTTTTGTTATGCTTTTATATATGCTGAAAGCTGCCAAGATGGGGATACCCATCCAGATGAACAGAGTATAAATTATAAAATTACTACTATTACTACTATTACCAATAACTGATATGACTCAGCAAGGCTAATAAGGGCAAACCAATGAGTGATCTGATGCTCCTTACATTGACTCTGGCTGTTCTTTTGTATTTTCCGACAGTAGATAGTGTAACAGTGGCATAATTATAACCTACCCTCTATTCCAGGGAAGGGCTCATCCTTGCTTGTTCTATAGCTGCTTTAAAGATGGATCCTATGGAAATTACTATAGCAAGATGTGGTTATGGGCATTCATTTAGATAGATTTGAAAGGAGATTTGACAAATTCATGGTGATAGGTCTATCAGAGACTATTTACCATGATTATGTGGCCTGTATACAGAATCCCACTATGTATTAGTTGTCAGGGTGCAATAGTGGGAGAAATTATTGCTTGGGGGTCTTGTTTTCTTGGATGATGCTTGCGGAGACATCTAGTTTGTCACTGTAGGAAGCAGGGGTGTTGGATTAGATGAATCTTGGTCTCATCCACCATGACTCTTCTGATGTTCTAATTACCAGTTTCAACTCACAACAATAAAGGTATGTGCATGTGCATTTTAATTTAACTGAAGTTGAATGAAGGGCATCTTATTCCATTTTCTAGTCAAGGATGGATATTTCTTAAGAATAAATAATCTTAAATTAACTCAAATCTTAAACCTATGAGTTTGAACTATTGAGGTGTGAAATCTGACTATTTTTGCTATACTATTTCAAATTGCAGGTGGGAAGTTGTTTAATCAAATAAATCACCTTCACATTAAAGCACACATGGCATATTTAGAGATTTCCTCCCCTCTGGAAAAGCTTTCAATCACGTGAAATCCCACCTTCAAGTCTAAAGGGGTGCAGGCACAATATTACCACTTGAGTGAAGCCTAAGAGTTAGGCAGTGATCACCAAGAAATTGGCACATTAGCTGCTAATAGTTGCATTTTCACTTAATGTAAGAAGCCAAAGACAAGGGAAGTTGAGACTATAACAAATGACAGCAATATTGCCAATTTCAAGGAGATTATTGCTATCATAAGCCCGTATTAAATCTTTTTTTAAAGCAATTGCCTGGGTTTTTTTATATAAAAAAGTTATCTGAAGTTGAGTAAATGGGAAACTGCTTTGTTAAATAGATTTGTTTCCAACAATTTGTTTGAAGAATTTAGGACAGAGGGAATGTTCTGATAGCCATATAATGAACATTTTAAAAGTGCCAGAGTTTGTTCTTTACTCCCATTGGTGGAAGGAAAGACATTCACTTTGTTATGTGATCAGCCGTCAACAAAGATACTTCCTAATTTGGCATAAAAATTTTAATCAGTTCACAGCGTGTTCAGCAATTAGGATATCAAAAAGCACATTAGCAATTAAAAATGTGGGTCAGAAAACTAAACAGAAAAGGACAGGCTATAGTACATATAACATTCCAAGGTTGCAGTGGGTTGGGTTGCTGCAATGAGTGACTTGACATCTATGAAAATGAATACATTTGGTACCATTATGCACAGTGGGATACATCTGTAGTTGGGATTGAAATCCAAGTCTATATTATAGCCCTCGGATATCATGTGTCACAATCCGGGTTACAGGCAATCGGAGTCCTGGCTTGGTACGTCAGGACCGGGGTAGAGGTCAGGAAGCAGGAATCATCAGTCCAGGGTCAGCAGTCCAGGAGTCAGGAAACCAGGAAGCTGAAGCACAGCTAGGTGGGTAGCGTGTTGCTGTGGCAAAGAGCCAGAGGGAAATGCTGGTCTTATATACCCCTCCCGGTTCTTGCCACCAGGTGCTACGAGTCTTCAGTCAAACCTCACCTGTGCGGCCGTGCATTGTCCTTCCAGGCCAAACTCAGGAAGGCCCCAGTCCTGCGAGGCCCTACCAGCCACAGGGCCTGGCTCCAGCACGCACTCCTGACATCATGCCCCAGAGTTCAAGGAGGAGGATCTGGTGGCATGCATCTGAACAGCTAATGGCCAACTTCCGTCACCTTCAACTTTGAGCACTTTTTGATGAAACATTAGTTGACTTTGAACAAATACCTTCTTTCTTTCTGTGGGGGAGGGGATGACACACACATTGAATGAGATATTTTGCACAATGATCTTCATTGTAAAAACATGTCCACATTCTAACCTCATTACAAGCTTGAGACTGAGATTTAATTTATAAAAGTTTTTCCAGGATTCCATGAGTTTTCTGAAAGTGAACTCTCTGGGTTGGATCCAGAAAGCTAGTCACTCTTTAGTTCCCTTGAAATCAATGGGACAAGTTAGCTTCCAACTGGACTAAATCATGGCTGACTAATGGGAGAGTCCTGTGGATGAACAACATAGGATGTAGCAGATCTCAAGCACAGACAGGCACAGCTGTCATTAAGTCCCCAACCTCAGTCAAAGATGTGCTGGTATATCCAACTTGCCCATCCAAGTCCAGCTGGGGTTCAAGGCTGATATAGGTCCCTCCAAAGTGGTGGTGTAGTGGGGTAGGATCAGATGGGGGGGGGGCTTAGGCTGGACCCTAAGCCTGTTAGTTCCATCACGTGGCCTAGAAATGCAGCACGGGCTATATTAAAAGGTTGTTTTTCCTCCATCAGGCTTAGGTAGAGTGGTAGCAGCAGCCCCATTGCTGAACAGGATTTGGATAGGGTGTAATTGATTTGTATCCTGCCTTTCTATCAAGTGAAAATTGCATCCCTCCTCTCCTTGGCACCTATTATAAGTGTTTAGGCACTCGGGCAGGTCAGTTTCCCCAAATATCTTGCTCCATTATCCTTTTTTGGGGGTGGGGGTTCAACTGACACACAAACATTCCATATGTCAAATACTTCTAACAGTAAATTATGCAGAACCAGCAGCATTCCTTTACAGAAGGGCTCTGTATCTGTATTTCTAGGATTATTTTATAAATAGCTATACAGAGAAATTAAAAAAAAGATGACAGTAGTAAGGCTACAGAACCACTTTTCTGTGCAAGGTATATGCACAAGGAAAAAAAGGCTGCCTCTGTTTCAAGGCTGTTGCAAGAGCAAGGGAGGGGAAAAGCAATTTTACCTCTGTTTAAGATGTGCTCGCATCTTTCTTTGCAGACAGCATGTTCTAATGATCACTTAGGAACTGTATTTCCTGGCGTTTCTATTTCTTTACTGAGAAAACCTTAGGGGCAGCATCTGGTCTTGCTCTTTCTTCACTTTTCCAGCTGTGCTAAGGTCAAGGCACAAGTAGGTCAACCATCTTGTGTAAAAGTCACATTGTAAATGCTTCACTTGCTCTAAATTAGTAGGCCTGCAACGGGTCTAACTTTGGGGACACTTTCAGCGGTATTTCTCAAACTTTTTGAAGCAGGTAGTGCCATCTTCTCCTTCACCTCAGGTAACAAAACTGGATGAAAAACATGCAACCCTGCCAGAACCCTCCTAAAACATAAGGGGGGAAAGAAGAAAGAAAAAAGTTTTCTTTATCCCATGAGTCTTAATTCATTTTTCATAGGGATTGTTACACCATGTAACACAAAGCAATAACTTGTAAATATACGTAACCATGACACGTGAGCAAAAGCTTGGGATCATTGACCGCAAAATGCCTGCGCCTTACAGAAATAATATACGAGTTTTGAACTATTACTAACTGTGTGCGTATTTCTGTGATCTCTGTGCTTATAAGGCATACAGTTCATAGCGTTCAAAAGGGCTGTAGTAATGACATCAGGGAAGTCAATTTTTTTAAAAAAAAAAATAGTTTTGGCTTTAGGCAACAAAATGACTGCTGTTCCCTAAAAGACCCAATATTAATTTTGTGCACAGAGACAAATTCGCAACTCCTACGCTTCTAGCATCTGCATAATTCCATTTCAGCTATTTAGGACCATAGGTTTTAAAGACATTTACAGTGGTTTCATGCTGATACATTCATTGCTGTATCATAGAGAAGAAAGCCGTTCATTTCCTTATTAAACATTCAGAATGGAAGTCGAATAATCCCACACCACACTAAGTTTATTAAGATCATCTGAAGATAGCCTTATAACTCAGCAAATGATACCAGGTGTCTAGAGGGTCACAGAATAAATGCATTTCATATTAAACATGTTTTCATTTGAACTTCTGAAACACAGAAGAAAGCAAATGCATTGTGGACGTGGAGGTGAAGAGGCTCGCATGTCTGTAAGTGTCCCTTTATTTTATTTTTAATACCAGGTACAGCTGTATGTTAACATTTTTTTTTGCAAAAAATTGGTCACTTGAAAATTAGCAAATTGAATTTTAAGCTAAATGTCTTTGTAGCTTTTATGATATTTGCTAAATTGGCACATTTCCACTTTGTTTTTTGCTGTTCAGCACTTTAGTACATATCCCCCCCCCCCCAATCTCCCATCATAATTATGCATTTTGAACTTTCTACTCAAATGCACTAAAACAAGCAACAGGGAAAGAATAATGGAAATATACAATTTAATTTGACTACAGGTTACAGTAGTAATGGGCACGTCTGACAATTCGGGAAAGAGTCATGGGGATCACCCCTCTCCTGTCATTTATCTTTCCTAGGACATGCTTTCCAGCAAAAGAGGGAAAACTCAGACACAGATTATTTGCTTTTCCATGGGGCCTGGGTGAAAGTCAGATACAGAAGAATTAAGGTGTATAGTCTTGAATTTGGATGGCTTTAAATGTGATAACCCAAAAAGCTACTAAAGTTGGACTATTGGTGGACTGCAAAGTAAAAAGCACAGATCCAGTGCACCTAAAAAAAAGCACTGAGATGAGGGAATGATGCTAATGATGACAAGAGCAAAAAAAGTATCATTTAC
Organism: Lacerta agilis; assembly: GCF_009819535.1. NCBI lineage: Eukaryota > Metazoa > Chordata > Lepidosauria > Squamata > Lacertidae > Lacerta > Lacerta agilis. Next base: position 65,524,275 of record NC_046316.1, on the reverse strand, counting down.
CAACCTTAACTACACAAATAGTGGAATCTGGATGAATCTTCTAAGCCTACTTGGGTTTCCCCAATATGTTTAGTCATGATTAAACATACAGTTGTACCTTGGATAACGAATGCCTTGGCACTTGGACGTTTTGGCTCCCGAGTGCCGCTAACCTGGAAGTGAGTGTTCCGGTTTGTGAATGTTCTTTGGAACCCAAAAGTCTGACAGGGCTTCCACGGCTTCAGATTGGCTGCAGGAGCTTCCTGCAGCCAATCCAAAGCTGCGCTTTGGTTTCCTAAAGTTTTAGAAGTTGAAAGGACTTCCAGAATGGATTCCGTTCAACTTCCAAGGTACGACTGAGCGTGTCCTCCCTAAAAGAGGGCACGTGTTGTGGTGAGACCTGGAGACTGGCCCTCGTGTTGTGGGTGGGTATACTGGACAGCTACAACACCCTACTGGTAGGTCCCTCATTGCTGGGTTTAATCTGGCCAGCGGGGTGCTGTCTCAATGGATTGAGGGACCTATAAATACCTATGCACGTGACCCAGAGCTTCCTCTTTTGACTTGTGCATCGGAACACCCGCCCACCTCTCCCTATATTTAGGGCATTTTGCGATTGACCTTGCTATGCCATTGTGTGTCGTCTGTTGTTGGGACAGGGGCACAGAAAGAATTTTCCCCACTTGGATTGGCTGTTGCCTTTGGGTTTCGCCTGCTGCGTAGCAAATCGTCATAACTTGCAAGGTTGCGGATAGGTGATAGGGATGGGAGAACTTTCTGTAATAAATAAAGTTGTGGCCTAAATTCTGCCAAAAACCAAACTAAATTTGAGTCAAATGTGTTTTTATTTAGGGGGAGGTCTCTGGGTCTGAACACATAATACATATATTCAGAAGAAGTGCTGCATAACCTAACATTGTTTAAATTTGCATGCTGTTTTTCTTTGTAAATAATTTTTATTAAAAGATTTTCATGAAATAACAAAGAATGTGCAATGCCTCTCCTTTTTTTTGGTTCAGATTATAAAATCTTTTGGTTATGTTCAGTGTAAGACAATATGGTATCCAGAGGTAGGGGCAGATGCTGTTTTTAAAGTATATATATATATATATATATATATATATATAGAGAGAGAGAGAGAGAGAGAGAGAGAGAGAGAGAGAGAGAGACTGAATTTTGCTAACTAGTCTTGCTAGCAGAAGCCCACACAAGGACTTCTACTAGCATAACACATCATCTTCCCATTTTCCTCTCCTTGGTTTTTTTGGGGGAGCGGTCAGGAGAACCCCTGAACAGTGCAGAGAGTGGGCAGGGAGGTCATTCCATCTAGCAAGCTGATATGGTTTTGCTCATGGAATGTTTGGGAAAGTGTGACATTGCATCCCTCCTCATATTTTAATTTTGTTCATTCCCATCCTGGACCACAAACCAACAACTTCAAAAGTGGTAAAGGTCCCTGGATGGTTAAGTCCTTTCAAACTTCACTATGGGCTATGGCGCTCATCTCGCTTCAGGCCAAGGGAGCTGGCATTTGTCCGCAGACAGCTTTCCGGGTCGTGTGGCCAGCATGCCTAAACCGCTTCTGGAACAATGGGAAACCGTGACGAGTACCAGAGCACACAGAAATGCTGTTTACCTTCCCCCTGCAGCAGTACCTATTTATCTACTAATGCTGGTATATGCTTTCAAACTGCTAGGTTAGCAGGAGCTAGGACAGAGCAACAGGAGCTCACCCCATCATGCGGATTCGAACCGCCACCCTTCCAATCAGCATGCCCAAGAGGCTCTGTGGTTTAGACCACAGTGCCACGCGCTCCCTTACTTCAAAAGTGATACCAGACACAAGAAAGGATAGTATAAGCAGTCACTAAAGTTATTAGTTTATGGTCTAGGTGTGAGTGAACTTCAAAACACACAAAACAGAGTTGTCTATAATGGTAACGAAGAGAACTATCTCTATAGGAATTGGCATTAAAGACCAGTTTTTCTTCCTTCTGTTGCTCACTGTGGCCACTAGTTTGTTTTTAAATAGTGCTTTAAAATTTTGATGCGATCATATGATTTTATTTTACTTATATGTTTTATGAGCTTCCTTGGGTATTCATAGCTGAAAGAAATATTTTTATTCATAAAGGCAGCATTTTTGGATTAGAAAGTAAACGAACTCACAAATTTATCTTTCCTGTTTGGTTGGCTAACAAAAAAAGCATTTGCAGCTTTAAACTACTCGATATTGCTGACTTTATTGATCATTCATTATAATTATAAGACTATTACCTGGGAGCAGATTCCATTGAGCACACGTAGCTCACTTCAGAGTAGACCTGTACAGAATTTGCCTGTCAGCATTCCTTCTTAGTTCACCAGAAAAAAGTCAGATATAGTGGAATTTGGCTTTGTGTGTTTCATGAATTTAAGATAAAATGCAGACTCTATTTTTCTTTCAAGAGGTGAAAAATAATGAGAATAGTTTCCTTACTTAAAATTCTATCCATATACCTTAATTTTTAGAGAGCTATTCCTTTAATTACTCCAAAGGTAAGCGACTTGGGAGAGAAAATGGACATGCATTTAAAATAACCATTCCTTAAGTATTTTGAATGGAATGTATTCATCTCCAGAGCGGCCTCCAGAGCGGCTTGAATCAAGGGCAGAATGACAGAGCTAACTCCCCATTCCTTTTACTGATATTTAAAGAGCCTATCCATTCGGCTATTGAACTTGGCTCTGTGCAGCACTTTTCGTACTCCATATATCTCAGAGTGCTTTATAAAGTAATGAGTAGTTACTAGTAGTACAGCAACTGTACAGGCAAGCGAGGTGACTATTACTCATTCTGCAGCAGCATAGGCACATGTAGCCTCAGTCATTAGAAACAGGTTCTCTGGAGCAAAATCTTGGCCAAGACAGCAAGCTTATTCCCATCTCCAGCAAAGTAGCCTCTAATTTTTATGTTAGCAGAAAGGGAAAATTGAGATTTTTCCTTACCACCCGGCTATAATTCATTTGGGAAGCATGCCATTACTTTTACACTCTTCTATTACCCACAGAAAGGGGATGGGGAATTAGGATAATGTGTGTTTTGCAGGAAATTGCCTATCAATCTATTCCTATAACGTATTCATATTTTATCAGCCGGAGGTCCAAGGGAACTTGCCTCTCCCTCCAAAACTACCACAGAAACATCCAACCTTCCGACTTACAGAAAGGAAGCTTTCTCTTTGTGTAAATAGGAGACTTGATGGTCCAAGAAGGAGAAGAGCTTTGATTCAAGGAATGTGATTCTAGAATACTAGAAGTGAGGCAGCTGCAATGGAGGGGCAGGCACCACAAGGACCTGTTGTAGCTAATTTGTGATTTCAGTTGGGGTGCATTCTCAAAGTTGCTAAATCATGTCAGCCTATGCTAAATAGTTGGTTTATTACACACACACACACAGAGCTAGACTTTGACTTCAGTGAAGTCAGAATCATAACATTTGTTGCTGTGAGCTTTACAAAATACTACACATATAATTTGGTGTATGCAGCCAAGTTTGCAGTCTTAAGTATATTTATTATGAAGCAGTTCCATCTGAAATGAAGCTTCAACCAAATGTCAAGTAAACACAAGTAGGATGACACTAAAATGAACATTCATATTCTGTGTAATGCTTCTGCAACTCACAAATGGTTGTGCTTCTCTTGAGTTCTGTTACTTACAGAGCGTTTGCTAGGACTGTTTCTCCTAGTTCAACAACTCCTGGAAAACACAGTTCCTGCTCTGTGTTACCTTACTATTACCTACAGGGATGATGATAATAATAACCCAATTTATTGTACCTTTCTCCTCCAGAATCCCAAGAGGACACGACTAAAACAATAAATGCATTACAACAGTTAAAATAACTGTTAGAAGAAGAATAGTAGTGCTGGACTTCCATATACATGGGGCATTCATTTGAAAGAGTTAAGCCCTGTGCCTGTTTTTGTAGCCACAGAGACTTATGCAAATGAAAATGGAGGCGGCGGCTGCTCTTCAGAAGTGCCCCAATTCCCATCTGCCTGCTTGCCTCAGAAAATCCTTTGAACAAACAATTGAGATAAAATCTGTCATTGTAACAAGATTAACCATTGGCTGCATTCACAAGCCTGTTGGGATACCTCTATTGCCTCACAATCTGTTATCTCCGTGAACCTTCCTTGGCTTTCAAATCTGTTTCTTGTACTTACTAAAGTTGCTAGGTAATTACTACTTTTATCCCCATTTAAGCAAGCTGATTATATAAATGTTAGACACTGGTAGGTCCTGGCATAATCTTAATCCTGTGACTTTGCTTTATGCTTGCCTACTAATGTGGAAGAGCTGAAATGTGCAGTGTGGGATATTTCCCATAATAGTGACTCAAGGGACATACAAAGGACGCCACACACAGACGCAGAAGCAAGGAAACTTGACAACTGACACATGCGAGCGATTCTGAGTTGGACTGATGCTCTGCAGGTGCCAGGAAGTGAGGAGCAAAAAAGGGAAAGGGGAGGGGAGGGTACTACCAACATATCAAAAATTACAAAAATATTTCATACCTCACAGTTCTTTGAGCCATATAAAATTTCACTGGGGCAGCCTTTTACAGGATCGTTTTGTATGAGAATAGAGTGCTGGGGGTGGTGTATTGATGCATGTGTTTTCCTAATTCCTGTTTATATAAATTGAGGACAATACTTCTTCACACAGTGCAATTAAACTATGGAATTTAGTCCCACAAGATGCAATGATGGCCAGCAGCCCAGATGGTTTCAAAAGCGGCTTAGATGAATTCATGGAGGATGGGACTATCATTATCTACTAGCCACGATGGCTATGCTTTACCTCCACTGTCAGAAGCAGTATGCCTCTGAATACCAGTTGCTGTGAATCCAGGTAGGCAGAAACTTGTTGTGCCCTTGTTCTGCTTGCGGCCATTTGAGAATGGGCCACTGGCTTGATCCTGTCTGAAGGACTTATATTTCCACATGTCTCCCCTGGCTTTGAGATCTTCTGGGGAGCTTAGGGCTGCCATATTTCTAAAGTTATTGAGCTTTTAGGAAGACCCCAAAATTGTTGAGCTTTTTAAAGATAAATCCCTAAATTGTTGAGCTTTTCTTTCCAAAATTCCCCCCCAAACCCCACCATTTTTAGATTGACTTGCCTAAGATCCAGGACAATGTGACACATTTCAGAAATTTCTCCACACACACACACACACACATACCGGACATCAATTCTGCCTGGAAATGTCTGGGAAAATCCAGATATATTTCAGCCCTAACTTATGCATACTTTTAAAGCTGATATCAACCAGCTTTTAAAGCCTAAAATCAACAAAGAACTTCGTGATAATATTGGACTGTCTTCCCCTGTACAGAGCCAATCTTTATGCTTATTACAGAAGGTCTTGCTGGTGGGGTCTAGTCCACCCAAGGAATTAGGAATTCTGAGGCCATATGGCAGCTCTAGGGGAAATCTTTCTCTATGCCACCATCTTCACAGGTGTGTTTGGTGAAGACACAGAAGAGGGCATTCTAAGGAGCTGCTCACAAACTGTGGAACTATCTTGAATGGGAGGCTCAGCTGGCAAGCATGCTTTTAAATGATTTTAAGTGTTTTCAGTGCTTAATTTTTTAAAAAAAATATAATTGTTGGTATTTTTAGTTTTATCTGTTTTAATTGATGCTGTGAGCTACCTTGCATCTTGCTCTGGGAGAAGGGTGGGATATAAAATGAATAAATTTCTACTAGTATATGTACGTACTTGCAAACACAATTTAGGATGGAGAGCTGTGCTGAAATGTTCTTAGGATCCATAAGAAGAAACCACCAAACTCCTACATTCTACGATTATAAAACAAAATGTTATATTTTCATCATTTTTAAAAAGCCTTTTAACAAGCTGGCACACGTGTTATTCTTGGCATGAAGTTACCACTGACAGTGACATTTACATGGAAAGTGCCTCCATACCTTAATTTCTTCAATGGCTGACCTCAAGTTTAACATCTCCACCACTCTAGCCCTTGGTCCTGCTAGCTATGGGTAGGCCTACTCCCAATCAGTGTTGGCTCCCTGTGTGGCAAGTCACTTTGAATGCACTGGGGCTGAGAGAGAAACTATCACAGAAATACTGATTTGTGTGGTTCCCGCACGAGAAGGGTAACAAACAAACAAAGCTGTTTTGAATTGCCTTCAGCAACTTGGCACACTCAAGATGTTTTGGACCACAGCTTTGGCTTATGGGAGTTGTAGTTCAAAACATCCATAGAACCAGAGTTGGTTCCAGCTGCCCTAGAAAGATAAATTTAGCAGTTTGTTTGTTTATTGTTTATTGCATTGATACCCCACCATTTTCATCTGAGGAGCTTAAGGTGCCATACATGGGTTTCCCCTTCTCCTTTAATCCCCACAGCAGTCGTGTGAGGTAAGTTAAGGTGAGAGGCAGTGACAGGCCCAAGGTCACCCAGTGAGATTCATAGCCAGGTGGGAATTTGCTTCCTGGTCTCTCAGGTCCTAGTCTGACACTAACAAATACACCAGTTTGGCTCCCAAGCTCAATTTCAAGGTTTTAAAACAAAAGATCCCTGAAGTAGAGAATGTTTCCAATCTCTCCAAGTTTGTTGGACATGGTAGAATACAAATTCTTCCTGCATGTTGAACAGTGAAAAACTATCCTCATTACATTTTTTTTTTTTTTTTGCAAGGCTCCTGTTATTTGTTCTGCCTGTGAACCTGTCTTGCCTCTGCAAAACTCTTTCAGCAAACTCCCTGGGAAGCCAGTCAGTGAACCAATCTGGCGGATGGTGTCAGAGATTTAATGCAGCACTCAGCTAGAGAGAATAAGCAGGGAAGTGGGAGAAAGTCCTTACTTTGTGTATGACAAAATGAAATTATCAGTCTTCCCTCTTTGGGCTGTCATCTTTTATATTCATAAAGACAGAGAGAGAGCTCAATGCAGGATCTTTAGGAAAACAGCCTAAAAGGCATTGACATTGTGCTTTATTCCACTTGAAGCCTTATTTAGCAAATTAGCTGTCCATTTCTGTGAACATATATAAACCCTGCATCCAGATGACAGTCTGGCTGGAGGCAGAAAGATAAAGTTCTTTATTGTTCTGCCTAACCCTTCTGGGAATGAGTTGCCTGCATATTATTAGATCAGATTAGATTTTGAGATGTATAACCTCCCTATTCACAGAGGCTCAGAGAAGATAACAACTTCATAAAAAAGCCCAGGAAGCTAATACATTTCAAACTTTATTTTTTAAAAAATAAATCACATACATATTTGAGAAATTAAACTAAGCTGTCCCACCACTCCACCATCCCAGGCTTCTGCCTTGCACCCAACAGAGACCAGCTCAACAATCAAAACTGGAACAATACCTTTTATTTGCCAGGTTATTTATTGCCTCTCATTAGGGGCAACAAATTTCCTAGAATATATTTCTAGTATGATCCTTTTTGCACTGGTAGATTCCTTCATCTACAACCTAGAGATGGTTCGTGTCAGTTTTGCATGTGTTCCTTCTGTTACTAACTTAAGGAGCAATCCTATGCATGAGAAGCTGCCATAAAACAGATGTAAAGTTACACCAGATCCACACTCCATTCAGCAGCGGGGCTATTGCAGGCTGACCTTGTCAGACAAGACTTTAAAATATGGTTCAAGTTGTACCACCATTTTGGGTGGTTTAACTTACAGCTGGATTCAAGGCCACATGACACAGCTGAATGGGCTTTGGATCCAACATAAGCCCATCCTCTCTAGCTCCACCCCCCATAACACCCACTTTTCAAGGCTTACACCAACTTCAGATCCTTCAGGTCCAGCTCAGCTGGTTGGGTCCTGGTTGAGTCAGACTGGGAGTCATATTCTGGCATATTCCTGGCTGAGCTGAGGGCGGGGGAGTTAAGCTGGTGTAGCCTGACTGTGCCAGGAACTTCCCACCTCAGATGGAAATCTGTTAGATCCTAACCCCACAGTCACCCCTGTGGATCTTGCTATGGGAATGCTCGTTGAATGTGCTATTTTTTATATTAAAATGTATTTAGTTACATATTTTATTCCAATGTGCACAATTCTAGGCAGATTTCATTATAAAATATTCAGTTTAACACACTTTAGTCCACTTGAGCTGGGAAAGATAAGGCAAAAGGGGAAGGAATGTAAATAGGAACAGAGAGGGCTGCCTTATGAGTTGGTGCATTTAGCTTATGAGTTGGTGCATTTAGCTTAGTATCATCTACACTGTCTGGCAGCAGCTCTGCAAGGTCTCAGACAGGAGTGTTTCTCAGCCTTATCTGGAGATGCTTCCAACCGAGCCTTCTGCATGAAAAACATGTGCTCTGTCACTGAGCTCTATCCTTTCCCCTGAAGGATAATCATATTGCAACCCACACATTAGTCGGCAGATGGTTTGGATCAGGTCAGTTCACAATGGACTTCAGAGAAACTGAATTCCTCCTCAAGCATTCAGACTGCAAACAATGCTTCCCCCCTACTCTGCCAACCACGTGAGGCAACCATTAACATTTCCAGAGCCCCTCTTCAATATGGTCCCTCTACATCCCTGCTGCTTCCCTGTCTCTCATAATATATCAAATATACTAAAATGTTCAAAGCACTACACATTATATCAGCAGTCCTAATAACCCCAATTTATAACTCCCGTGTAGTACAGATGGAGGGGACACTCCAAGTGAGAGCTAGTTGCTTGCCTCATACACTTTGGGTGAATCAAGGAAACATTTGACCCACATAATTTCTAATTCACTGCTCATTGCCTTTGCTACTGTAGATCTTCTGCTTAGATAATGGCTGGCATGGCAAGAATTCTGCTCATATGGGTTACTCTGTTAAACCTACCACAGCTCATCCAGGATCTTAAATTAGCATTTTCCCTTCAAAACGTCACTTGCAAGGGGCAAAACCAGGGATGCAGAACCTGTGGACTTCAAAATTCTGCTTATGAAAATCATGTACCCCATCACTCATCTATAGGCACTTCCAGAAAGTCCCACAGCTGATGCACTGATGCATTTGTGTTACACTTTCAGTAGGAGTCAAATTAAAGGCTATCACATCTCATGTGGAATGCTTTTCAGCAGATGTGATCCCCAGCATATAGTCACCATTAAATAGATGATCAGGCATATAAATGGGTATTCACAGTATTCTCTGTGTTTCTGCAATGCACAGTCCACACACGAAAGAATAACTCCTTTCTTCCTAACTAGAAAACATACCATAGACATACCAGGCTGCTAATGCTACCCTTGGACCTGAACCAGCACCTACTAAGCTCATGCTGGAGAGAAGGTATGTACCAAAGGTATATAAAATGACCACTTGTGAGGTAAAACCATTTGCAAAATGTAGAAGAGATACATTTTATAAACCCCATTAGGATATTTTCAGTGACAGGTTCTATTATTGCTAACTCAAAGAGGTATATTAGTTTAGTGCAATTCACTGGTAGAAAAAAATTAAACAGACAAATGTCTGAAATGGAGAAATCCATTATTTCTGGCATTTTGGGCACTCTGTTATTTTGGTAAAATTTCTGAACACTTTGATATTTAAAAAAATATTCATCACTCTCAGGCTGGTCACTTTTCTATCAATATTTCTTTCTCAAAATTGCATGTTGACTATGTATAAGAATGAAGTCCTAACCATGTTTCCTCAGAGGTAAGTCCTACTGAATTCAATAGGACTTACTTTCAGGTAAGTGGGGTTAGGATTTCAGCTTTAGCTATTGGGGGGGGATTCCAGTAACAGATGAAAGGAGACCCTAATAACTGCTAGCTTCGTGAAAAGAACAAGAGAATTATGTGATCAAAAGTCAACTCCTACCCAGATGCCAGTTTTTGTTTCCATTCTTCATGACAAAGAAAGAAACAGCAAGAGTGTCTACTGTTTTACAAAAACTAGCAAGTAGCTAGGTTTCTATTCTATAGGCCGGGGTAGGGGATGTTTTTGACTCCAAATTCCATCAGCCCCAGCAAGAATGGCCAATGATCTAGAATGATGGGAGTTGTAGCCCAGAAACAACTGGAAGGCCAAAGATCCCCCATTCTTGCTGTAGACAAACTGCCCTAACACCCACAGTGAAAAATGAGTGAACAAGGAGAAAAACCATTTTCCTGCTTTTTGCTATATGAACCTACCCAGACCCTGAGAACAACACCTAAAGATCTTCTCTGTGTGCCCCTCTGGCAAACTGCAGTGAGAGAATGGGTCTTTTCTGTGGTAGCCCCCAAATGGTGGAATGATCTCTCCAGGGAAACCCACCCAGCACTGTATTTGTCATCTTTCCAGCACCAGGCAAAAATGTTATTTATTCCCCTGGACATTTGGACAGCACTGTTGTTGGCTACTGGAATTCATTCTGTGTGGAGGGAATAGATACATTGTGCTGTTTTAGATGACTTTTTCTTTGGATGAATACTTCTATTCTATTCTATTCTATTCTATTCTATTCTATTCTATTCTATATAGCCCACCTTTTCTCCACACATATTTCCCTGACATATTTAATATTTTCTATCTTGTTCATATAAATCACTTCAGGGTGCCTCAGGATGTGCAAAGTGATATACAGTGGTACCTTGGAAGTTGAATGGAATCCATTCCGGAACTCCGTTCAACTTCCAAAATGTTCGGAAACCAAGGAGCAGCATCCAATTGGCTGCAGGAAGCTCCTGCAGCCAATTGAAAGTCGCAGAAGCTGCGTCGGATGTTCGGGTTCCAAAGAATGTTTGCAAACCGGAACACTCACTTCCGGGTTTGCAGCGCTTGGGAGCCAAAACGTTTGACTTGCAAGGCGTTCGTGAACCAAGGTATGACTGTATAACTATAACTAACCTCTCTCAGTGCTACACAATTCAATTACACAATGTCAAACATTGGCTTTTTAACATGTTAACTACCACAGCATTGCTGTTGTTAATGTATGTAAAGTACTCATTATTATTTCAGTAATCATTATTATCTAACTATAAGTAGGTCAGCATTACCAACTACATATTTACAGATGGAGACGTGTATGTGCTGAAATGTAGAAAACAGGAGTTTGCCTAAAGCTACCATGAGCTGCCGTCTATGCCTCATTCTTCAAAGCAGCCAGGAGCAATGTTCTTGTAAGCTCATCTAGCATTAGCAAAGGAAGGAAAGGTCCATTCTCTTCAGGCTAGGGGTTCTTGAGGAATGCAAACATTGTACATTGTGGGCCCAGGTGCAGTGAAGCCATGGACAGAGGACTGAGCTATGGTGAAGTTGCAATAAACACAAGACAACTGCTTGGGATTTAAACAGGCCACAGCTTTTTGAACAGCAGGTGTGTATCCTGAATTAACCAACCTATCTGCTGGTTGATTATTTAGCAGAATTTATCAAGGTTAAGGATCACCTTAACCTTGGAATGGGCAAATTCAGTTCGGATGACTATCATATCTACTACTGTGGGCAGGAATCCAGTAAAAGAAATGGAGTGGCCCTCATAGTCAACAAAAGAGTGGCGAAAGCTGTACTGGGATGTAATTTCAAAAATGATAGAATGATCTCGATGCGAATCCAAGGCAGACCTTTTAACATCACAGTAATCCAAGTTTATGCACCAACTACCAGTGCTGAAGAAACTGAAATTGATCAATTCTATGAAGACTTACAACACCTTATAGAAATGACACCAAAGAAGGATGTTCTTCTCATTATAGGGGATTGGAATGCTAAAGTAGGGAGTCAAGAGATAAAAGGAACAACTGGCAAGTTTGGCCTTGGAGTTCAAAATGAAGCAGGGCAAAGGCTAATAGAGTTCTGTCAAGAGAACAAGCTGGTCATCACAAACACTCTTTTCCAACAACACAAGAGACGACTCTACACATGGACATCACCAGATGGGCAACATCGAAATCAGATTGATTATATTCTCTGCAGCCAAAGATGGAGAAGCTCTATACAGTCAGCAAAAACAAGACCTGGAGCTGTCTGTGGCTCAGATCATCAGCTTCTTATAGCAAAATTCCAGCTTAAACTGAAGAAAGTAGGAAAAACCACTGGGCCAGTAAGATACAATCTAAATCAAATTCCTTATGAATACACAGTTGAAGTGAAGAACAGGTTTAAGGATTTAGATTTGGTGGATAGAGTGCCTGAAGAACTGTGGATGGAGGCTCGTAACATTATACAGGAGACAGCAACGAAAACCATCCCAATGAAAAAGAAATGCAAGAAAGCACAGTGGCTGTCCAAGGAGGCCTTACAAATAGCGGGGGAGAGAAGGCAAGCAAAATGCGAGGGAGATCGTGAAAGATACAGGAAATTGAATGCAGATTTCCAAAGAATAGCAAGGAGAGACAAGAGGGCCTTTCTAAACGAGCAATGCAAAGAAACAGAGGAAAATAACAGAATGGGAAAAACCAGAGATTTGTTCAAGAAAATTGGAGATATGAAAGGAACATTTCGTACAAAGATTACCACAATTAAGGACAAAAGTGGAAAGGACCTAACAGAAGCAGAAGACATCAAGAAGAGGTGGCAAGAATACACAGAAGAATTATACCAGAAAGATATGGAGGTCTCATACAGCCCAGGTAATGTGGTTGCTGACCTTGAGCCAGACATCCTGGAGAGTGAAGTCAAATGGGCCTTAGAAAGCCTCGCTAACAACAAGGCCAGTGGAAGTGATGATATTCCAGCTGAACTATTTAAAATTTTAAAAGATGATGCTGTTAAGGTGCTACACTCAATATGCCAACAAGTTTGGAAAACTCAGCAGTGGCCAGAGGATTGGAGAAGATCAGTCTACATCCCAATCCCAAAGAAGGGCAGTGCCAAAGAATGCTCCAACTACCGCACAATTGCACTCATTTCACATGCTAGCAAGGTTATGCTTAAAATTCTACAAGGCAGGCTTAAGCAGTATGTGGGCCGAGAACTCCCAGAAGTGCAAGCTGGATTTCGAAGGGGCAGGGGAACCAGAGACCAAATTGCAAACATGCGCTGGATTATGGAGAAAGCTAGAGAGTTCCAGAAAAACATCTACTTCTGCTTCATTGACTACGCAAAAGCATTTGACTGTGTCGACCACAGCAAACTATGGCAAGTTCTTAAAGAAATGGGACTGCCGGATCACCTCATTTGTCTCCTGAGAAATCTCTATGGGGGACAAGAAGCTACAGTTAGAACTGGATATGGAACAACTGATTGGTTCAAAATTGGGAAAGGAGTACGACAAGGCTGTATATTGTCTCCCTGCTTATTTAACTTATATGCAGAATTCATCATGCGAAAGGCTGGACTGGATGAATCCCAAACTGGAATTAAGATTGCCGGAAAAAATATCAACAACCTCAGATATGCTGATGATACTACCCTGATGGCAGAAAGTGAGGAGGAATTAAAGAACCTTTTAATGAGGGTGAAAGAGGAAAGCGCAAGATATGGTCTGAAGCTCAACATCAAAAAAACTAAGATCATGGCCACTGCTCCCATCACCTCCTGGCAAATAGAAGGGGAAGAAATGGAGGCAGTGAGAGATTTCACTTTCTTGGGTTCCATGATCACTGCAGATGGTGACAGCAGTCACAAAATTAGAAGACGCCTGCTTCTTGGGAGAAAAGCAATGACAAACCTAGACAGCATCTTAAAAAGCAAAGACATCACCTTGCCGACAAAGGTCCGTATAGTTAAAGCTATGGTCTTCCCAGTAGTAATGTACGGAAGTGAGAGCTGGACCATCAAGAAGGCTGATCGCCGAAGAATTGATGCTTTTGAATTATGGTGCTGGAGGAGACTCTTGAGAGTCCCATGGACTGCAAGAATATCAAACCTATCCATTCTCAAAGAAATCAGCCCTGAATGCTCACTAGAAGGACAGATCCTGAAGTTGAGGCTCCAGTACTTTGGCCACCTCATGAGAAGAGAAGACTCCCTAGAAAAGACCCTGATGTTGGGAAAGATGGAGGGCACAAGGAGAAGGGGACGACAGAGGATGAGATGGTTGGACAGTGTTCTCAAAGCTACTAACATGAGTTTGGCCAAACTGCGAGAGACAGGGAAGGATAGGCGTGCCTGGCGTGCTCTGGTCCATGGGGTCACGAAGAGTCGGACACGACTGAACGACTGAACAACAACAACAACAAGGATCACCCGATGACATACTTCAAATCAGGGTGAACAGGATTTAACAGGATATCCTTACTAGGGTGAAGAAGCCACACATTTAGATATACATAGCCAGCTGATAACCTTTGGTCAGTCACAATCTTCCAGCACAACGTACCTCATATAGTTGTGGGAATAAAATGGGAGAGAGGAGCAGACACATATACCCTGAGCACCTTGGAGTTAGGACAATATGAAAATGTAAATAAATACTTATCCAACTACACTGCTAAATTTATTCCCATGCATAAATGAATTAACTATCTGTGTGCACCATCCACCATGACTGCCTAGCTGAGATTGTTTCCAGTGGACCTGTTTATTCATCCTTATTTGTTTGGACAAAATTTACAGGGAGGTTATACAACCCTGGATGTTTACTCGGCATTCATTTGGATTTATCGGTATTTGCAAAGAGGCTTTGTGATGCTGCTTCAAGCAATTGTTCCCATACTACTACTACTTACTACTACTACTACTACTACTACTACTACTACCACTAATTTATTATTAATACCCCGCCCATCTGGCTGGGCTTCCCCAGCCACTCTGGGCTTCTCCCAACATAATATTACAGTTTTAAACATTAAAAACTTCCCTAAACAGGGCTGCCTTCAGATATCTTTTCAAAGTAAGATAGTTGCTTATTTCCTTGACATCTGATGGGAGGGTGTTTCACAGGGCGGTTTCTGCTACCGAGAACGCCCTCTGCCTGGTTCCCTGTAACCTCACTTCTCGCAGTGAGGGAACCACCAGAAGGCCCTTGGAGCTGGACCTCAAGTGTCCAGGCTGAACGATGGGGGTGGAGATGCTCCTTCAGGTATACAGGACCGAGGCCATTTAGGGCTTTAAAGGTCAGCACCAACACTTTAAATTGTGTTCAGAAACATACTGGAAGCTAATGTAGGTCTCTCAGGACAGGCGTTATATTGTCTTGGCGGCCGCTCCCAGTCACCAGTCTAGCTGCCACATTCTGGATTAATTGCAGTTTCCAAGTCACCTTCAAAGGTAGCCCCATGTAGAGCGCATTACAGTAGTTCAAGTGGGAGATAACTAGAGCATGTACCACTATGGCGAGACAGTCCGCAGGCAGGTAGAGTCTCAGCCTGCGTACCAGATGGAGCTGGTAAACAGCTGCCCTGGACACAGAATTGACCTGCACCTCCATGGACAGCTGTGAGTCCAAAATGACTTCCAGGCTGCACACCTGGTCCTTCAGGGGCACAGTTACCCCATTCAGTACCATCACCTTCCTTACTGCAAAAAGTCTGATTTTGGGATAGGGGTGGGGGAGTAGGTTTCTTAACCAAAGACCATCAAATCCACTTCAATTTGCACAGTCTGAATTTGTCAGTATGTGACTGAATCCTACCCAGAAGAAATCAAGAGTGGAAGCATCCTGAAGCTATAAATACCAAGGAGTGGGAGAAAAGGGCAAAACAATGCATAGACGACAGGCTGTGTTCAGTTTTGTGGATCCTAATTTGGCCAGAGAGATAGAACAAAATGTGAAATTCAGTTGCTCAAAGACCACTCCAGATTATCTGAAATCAGCCAACAATTAAACAACAGGACATTTAATCACTCATTGTTTCATTTAGGCTGTAAGTTCTAAATGGATTCTGAAGGTCATGACTTAAACAGAGGGAGCTGTATTTTCTATTTTGGTCTGGTTTTAATTTGGGTAATCTTCCCATTAAATATAGCTATTTATGACATTTGTTAAAAGCCTATATTGCTAATTTAACTTTAAAAAAAATTCTAATGGAGTTGTATTGGAAGTTTTCCATAAAATTAATGTCCCAGACTTAATGGATGTCTAAGGTATCATTATTAACGGGAATATTCCATAAACTAAAATCAGACCTTTTGAATGGGTGATGTGATACAGTTAGATCGGAACTTATTTAAAACTGGAAAAGAGCCAAAGTACCTAGGAATTCAATTTAAACACCTTATGGAGGTTAATGCTTTTACAGTATTTACTTTAATTAGTACTTTATTAAATGCCCAGTTTTACTAGCATGTTGGAGTGAAATACCTGCCAACCTGTGGGTAGAAAGTTTTTTTTAGAGGTGAGACCACTTTATTGTCTTTCCCATCCTGCCAATATCACAATTTTCCTATATTATTTCTGGTGCTGCATTACTCTAGGCAACATTCATTTAACAACCGTAAAATTACTGGGCATTACAGGCTGAACTGTAGCCATTCCCTATTCAGGTGGGGGTGATCAAAAGGGTCCATACAAGAAAGAGGGTGATCCAGATTCATGGATTTCTAGACATCCTACAATTAGTCTAATAACTTTAATGATAGCGAGGAATTTGCCTTACAAATTAATAAACTGCCCCGGGAGTTTCCAACTTCAATTATCCTGTATGTACTCCTTTTCCCAGAATACACAATCATTTGTCTTCATAGCCATCTAGGATTTTGTACTCACGTGAGAAGAATGCAATACCACTGTATTAGACTGATTGGGAATATAGACATTTTATAGAATGTCCAACACGCACACACGTACATATGGATATGATATGACAGCCATCTTCAAGTATCTGAAGGACTGTCACATGGATAGTGGGAGCAAGCTTGTTTTCTGCTGCTCCAGGGGATCGGATTCAAAACAATGCATTCAATGCATTGCAAAAAATAAATAAAAATGAGATTCCACCTAAACATTAGGGGGGGTTACAGTGATAACTGCTTGACAATGGAACAGACTCCCCTGGAAGATGATAGACTCACCATTGTTTGAGGTTTTTAACCTCAACCTCAATGGTCATCTCTCAGAGGTTCTTTAGTGTGTGTGTATATTAAAAAATCTATTTTATTGATTTTCAAAAATCCAAACATACAACAAAAAACTATTCAAAACCCCATCTGAATCTTCTGCCTTCCCCCATCCCTTCCATGGGTCCTTTTGATTCTATTTTCATCTGCACATCAATACTTCTCCGTTTTTCATCTTCCTAAGTTATCTATACGTTCTGTTACATTGCAAGTGTATTTAAAATCCTGCTAATGTTTTGACCTGCCTACAATGATTTTGTATATACATTATAAACATTTCCCTTTAAAAAAAAATCTTGTCTTCTTGATTCGTGAGTGGATTTTTAAAGCTGTATTTTTTTAGATGTGCACTTTTAAATGTAAAATGCACACTTTCCTATGTTTTTCAGTGCATTAATTCATAAAATGTGCACTTTCCCCCCAGTGCGCACCTTTTCACACAAAAACTGCACTAGGAATCCAGGAAGGTGCATAATTGTACTGTGATTTGTGTTCTGATCCACATGCAAGCTCTAGAGCATCAGATTGGGTTGGTTGGTCTGCTGCAAAAAGCGGAACAAATGAATTCTTCTCGATCCCTAATCTCATAATGGCAATCATCACGGAAATGATCCTTAAATTAAAAAAGAAAAGAAAATTATATGAGTGGATCCCATTTCAGGAAAGAGAGAGCCAGTATTTTATTAAGTTTAGGAAACACAGTCCTAAATATAGTAGGGAACCAGCAGCTGCATGTCACAGATTTTAATTAAAATTAAAGCTATCCAAGTCTTAAAATACCTGAGCATATGGGCCAGCAGAGTGATTCAGTACATTGGCAAGGATATTAACGTCTCCTTTCTAGGCATGGTGGAATGGAGCCAATATTTTTAAACTAGATGCTTCTTCAAAGCATTTCCCATTGGCTGCAAGTTCCACTCAGGACTTGAACATCTCAGTCTTGACAGTTTGGTGAATTCTACCAGGCTGTTGGAAGAAGAGCCCAGTTATAGAAGGTTGGTTCTAAACTGCAAGTACAGGATTTGTGACTCATGACTGGTAAACTCAATGTTGTATCCTGAGATAGAGTTATATATACTCTTAATTTATGTCAACTAAAGTAGTCATACACCTGCCCATATCCCATTTTCCTCTTCCACCCTTTTCCATACATTTGTCAACTTCAAACTCCATCAGCTGTTTTTCTACTCTCAGTCTCATGCTGTTTTTGATCACTCTCTCATCCTGCAAATTCAGCTATCATTTCTATCTGGCAATCCTTCACATTACACCACACCTCACGAGCAGAGGAAATCACATATATAGCTACAGACACAGTCATCCAAGCCTGCTTCTCCTACCAGACTCCTAAAAACTTTGAAATGCATCACATAGGAAATGAAGACATTTCCGTATGTTTCTACGTCCACATCTATAGGACATAAAAGTGAGCAGAAGAGTCCCAGTAAATGTCCCAGTAAATGTGGATGCTCTTGAATGTTTTATATGTAGAGGATCCTTTTCTAACAACGAGTTCTTCACACAAGGTTCCCTGGCTTCAATTGTGCCATTGTTCTGACCATAGCTGTGGCACATTTCCTCCTGTGCAACTGGAGAAGAATAAATAACATTATTAGAAAACGTAACCCTGATTATATTGTCTAATCAAGAGATCAGTGGCAATGTTAAATGATTCCCATGCATGACTACCAAGAGAAGGAAAAATCCACATGATTGTTTCCTTCCCAAGCCATGCAGTCCAAGGGTTGATCAAGAGGATTATAATGGAACAGGAAGACATGTGTACCACATTTACACATTATATTTTCAGAAGGATCTAGGCCTGGGAACTGTTCAGAACAATGATCAGATGGATGGAAATGTAGTCTGTGAATCGTCTCTAAGTTCATACTTAGTAGAACACAAGAGGAGCTATGCATTTGTGAAAACAAGAATAATGCTGTTGTGTAAATTGTGATGGGATCCCTGAAATTAAAGAAAGGTTTGATTTAGCTGCAACAATGAAATATGCTTTGTTGTCATGAGAACAAGCAAGCACGAGCCTAACAACTGCATGCTTCCCCCACCCTCAGAGGATGGTTAAGTTATCACATTGGTATCTTACTCACCCTCCAAAGTAGCTCTGGCTTTCACTTTCTACAGTATGTAGAAAGTTACTCCATTTTATCCTCACAGTGTGGTAGGTTAAGTTGAGAGATTATGATTCACCTAACACCCTCCCTTTCCCCCCAGTTCTCTCCAAACCCTTCCCAACACTATTGATTAAAGCATGCTGGATCCCAGTTAAACAGAAAGATGATCCACTAGCAGCCCAGCAGCATGAAGAATGGGTTAACATAACATCAAGAAGCAGTTATTTCCCAGGCAGCACGCCTCCCGAAACTCTAGATGTGTAATGGCTCCCTTCCCCTCCCCGCTTTCCCCCCTTCCCTATCCCTCAAGGCACCCTCGCAAACTCAGCAACATGAAACACCAGAGTCTGCTGCCTTCTTTGGCTACTTGCCCTGTGGTCTGCCGTAAGACAGGGTGATTCAGCCCCAGGCTAGGAAATGTAAAACAGCCTTAAAACTTGGATGCTGGGGTATAATGGTGGCAGAAAAGATATTTCCCTCCTATTATAGACACAATATATCTAATCACATAATAGCTGGTGTGTGGTGTTTGGCAGACGTCCCAGAATAAGAGACAGGGCTGATCAATATGAAACATTCAAGAGGAAATGGAGCCAACAGAATGGGATAAGATGGGAATTGTGATGAGCTCTATCTTAAGTAACAGTGTGTATTTTAAATATTGTGAGAGCAGGACTCATTATGCTTCAGCAAATGTGCAAAGGGATATTTCTGCTCTTATCCTATGTAAATTAAAGTTGAAACTGCTCCCAGTTTCTCGTGGATTTCTTTCTTTTTTTCCCAGCAGTGCAGCAAAATGCCTCCTCTTTAAAAAAAAAAAAAATCAACATTTTTTATAGTGCACAAATGTTCTTTTGTTGACTTACATTGGTCATACTTGCCCTCAACTCTCAAGTTTCCTTCCTTCATCCTCACTGATATCAGTATATGGACTACCCAGAATGGCTAGGTAACACTGTGATGCCTTCCTGTACTTTTGCCCAGGCAGGCGCATTATGTGACCTAAGAGAGCAGCAAAATAACCAGACTGTACAATGGTGATGGGATAAAATCAGGTCAAATCTTTATTGACAGCAGCAGACAGGGCAAGGGTTGGCATGGCAATGGGTCCTAGGATCAACTCCTCATTCCACAAGCCCCATGTTGAGGGAATGGATCTACTGGGTTTGGATCGCTCCAAACCTGTACGATGGGAGTTGGCCAATGTTGAACATTGCAACGTTCAAACAACAGAAAGCCATAATTTCACTCAAGGAAAGGTGGAAGAAACCCCAACCAAGTGCCAGACAGGTTGAGAGGGGGGAGTATCTCACTGAAGGCTCTAACCTGAGGGCAGGCAGGAAGCTCTCAAAGCATAATGGCTGTGAGCTCCAGGCTTTCTCCTCCCTTCTGCAGCAAGGCGTCATGGGACAGCTTTTTCCCATGAGTCCATCACACAGAGAAGATACTGGGCAAAAAACCTCTATGGGCCACAGCACCACCGGGTAAAGGCTTTCTGTGCTTTTTGGGCATGGAATCGGGCTTCTGTTTTGTCCTTTTCACTAAGATCAAGTATGTACACTGAAATATTCCTGATTAGGTGGGTTCACCTACAAGAAGAAGAAGAAGAAAAAGAAACGGAGGAGCCCAGAATGGAGGTGATGAACACCCTGAGGCTCGATGCGGGGTTTGTTGTGGATGTTGCCTGGATCTGTGGACACTCAGAGGAAGACAATTGGAGATTTGGTTCTGGTGAAAGACAGAAAAAGACAATGGACAGAGGGGGAGTGGGTTGAAGTATTAAATGTATAATCCAAATGGTCTGCCATGGTATCCGAAATCGGAGTGTGAAGTCTGTTAATTACAAGTTTATTTTAAATAAGTAAGGAGATATTGAATCTTAAGTCAAAAGCAGCATGATAAAGGATAGAAGAAATAAGTTTAGCTATAAGAATATTTGGTTATGATTTAGGTTATAATGCAAAGAATAAGACAATTGTGTTCTTTTTTTTAAAGTAAAGTTAAATTTTTTTATAGAGAAAAGTTGTTAAGGAAATAGTATATTGATTTAAAACCGAAGGTGAATAGGCGGGGGAAGTCAAACGTCAAGATTCAGAACTAGAATTTTTTTTTTTGTAAGGTATATAAATAAGAAGAAGAATCCTGACATTATGTGTATTTGTATTTGTTTTTGTATTTGTAGGTGTGGGGTTGGGTTTGTGTTATATTATGAAAATGCTAATAAATTCTGTTTAAAAAAAAACAAAAAGTGCAACTGGTTTTTAAATTGCGGAAATAGCACTCTGGGCTTTGGTGGTGAACATATTTTTCCCATGTCTTTCTTGAAATAGATTACCTCCTGAAGCTGCAATTAACTTTGCAGGAGGGGAAAAGAGATATGGATACTTTCCATCCCCCTTTTCTTCCATAGCAGATAGCAGTGTTGAGAAGGAAAGTGATTGAGGTGAGTGAAAAAAAAAACTATTGCATGGTGCAATGGAAAGCAACCTTATACCAAGTCAGGCCATCAATCCATGATAAATATAATATATTAACAGAGTTGTTGCAGGGATTTCAGAGTGACTTTTTCCATTCAGAAATAACTGGGAATCAGCTTTCTTTCTTATTCCCAAGCATCAGCCTGCCTTGATCATGCTTGTGGCAGCAGCCAGGAACTACAATTGGCTCCTCCATCCCCACCCAGCAACACTTGCTGCTTAGTGCTAACAAGGAAGTAGGATGTGACATTCAAAGGGAATATTTTTTGCATGCATATTAATTGAACAAGCATATATTCACGGAAGCATTCCAAAATTTGCTGCAACATATGTATTAATTTGTGATATGGGTAAATAAATGACAACTCCAGGAAGAAGAAAAAGCTCCAGTGAGATTAATCAGTGAGTCAAAATGGATGTTTATAACCACAAAATCAAATTAGTTTTAATGTAATGCTCTCAAGATGGAAATAATAATAGTCACGCCAGTTTAGTGGGAGATATAGGAAACATAAAATAACCCAGGATTATTTTAATTTGAAGAATGTTGTTGTCAAGTAACAGTTCCTGAGATTTTTGAAGGCTGCAATGTGTTTTTATTGGCATTCATGTCTGATTAAAAAACCAGAATGTCTTTTGATTTTCTTTCAAATTGAGGCTCCCCATGATATGTTTCAAACTCCTCTGAGGCCTCATTTCATGCTTCTGAATACCTTTGAATACCACTTGCTTGTGAACTATTCATATCATATCTTGCTTGTGGGCTTCTCATAGGCATTGGGTTGACGCTGTGTGAATAGTATTCTAAACTAAGTGGATGTTTGTTCTGATCCAGCAGGCTTCTTCTTAAGCTCATTTGCATGCTTATGCCAAAGGAAGTCCAATTTAATCCAAGTTAAGTACAGGTTAATTCCAAGACAATAGGCTCCATTAGAAACTAACATTTGATAAATGGCTTGTCATGTGTGAGGGACCTTTTGTTTGAAGGAGGATAGCCAGATTCCTACTTGTTTGTATGGAGAGTAATGTCTCATAATGTCTCAATTCTATATATAGTATGTGCTTTGGAATCTTAGGCATTGTCGACATGTTACATACAACAAGTGCTGTCCCCCAAATTGGAACGAAAGCTTCCACCTTCTGAAGTATCCTGATTGTTTTAAACCCAGGAATTCTGGAGATTTGTGACTCCTCTCTTCCAATGGGAAGTACAGTGGTACCTCGGGTTAAGAACTTAATTCGTTCTGGAGGTCTGTTCTTAACCTGAAACTATTCTTAACCTATTGGAATGCGGGTGGCGCTGTGGGTTAAACCACAGAGCCTAGGGCTTGTTGATCAGAATGTCGGCAGTTTGAATCCCCGCGACGGGGTGAATTCCTGTTGCTCGGTCCCTGCTCCTGCCAACCTAGCAGTTCAAAAGCACGTCAAAGTGCAAGTAGATAAATAGGTACTGCTCCGGTGGGAAGGTAAACGGCGTTTCTGTGCACTGCTCTGGTTCGCCAGAAGTGGCTTAGTCATGCTGGCCACATGACCCGGAAGCTGTACGCCGGCTCCCTCGGCCAATAAAGTGAGATGAGTGTTGCAACCCCAGAGTCGTCTGCGACTGGACCTAATGGTCAGGGGTCCCTTTACCTTTACCTTTATTCTTAACCTGAGGTACCACTTTAGCTAATGGGGCCTCCTGCTGCCGCCGCCGCACCACCGCCGCACGATCTGTTCTCACCTTGAAGCAAAGTTCTTAACCTGAGGTACTACTTCTGGGTTAGCAGAGTTTGTAACCTGAAGCGTCTGTAACCCAAGGTACCACTGTATACCTGTAGTTTACTCTCACATTTCCCTGGGGGAAAATAAGTTCTCCAGTATGCCTGCTTTAAAAGAAAACCACCCTTGTTAGGCAAACAAGTGAAACCATGGACTTCTACATTGCATTTCATTGGTTTGGAGTTTGAACCTGCGACTCCCCCGAGAGCATTATGCATGCACAGAGCCTCATATTTCAATTTACCCTTGAGAGAGTACAACTCAGCTTGGTGTAATTACAACAATAGTAACAAGTGATAAAATAACTATCCAAACACCACATGCAACTTTTTAGGATTTAATCCAAAACTATAAATGTTGTCTGGAGACATATTAAAACAACATGAACACAATTCCACTACTCTAGGAACCCAAATGCTTGCTGCTTTTACTAGTGTCACTTAGCCTCATTAGTTCCTTCAGATAGATCCCCAGGTTTCTACTTTTGCTCAGTTAGCATGATAAATAGATTTATAAAAGGATAATGCTACTGTACAATGTTTTGTCTGGAATATTCAACTATGCAAGACACAGTGGGCAGACCAAGTAACGCAGTGGAGATGCTCAGAAGAATTTCTACCAGTGCCTATCATGCAATTGCCAATTCAGATGTTCATCAGCAAGGCACATAGCACAAACTGTACCATTTGACACATGCACATGTTTGGAAGCATACCAAATAAATGATGGGTGGACCATATCCTGCATTTGGATATACTACAATTTGAAGAGGTTTTTTGTAATAGACATAGATAAGAGTTACAGATATACGGTAAGATTAGATTAAAATGTAGTGAATGGCTTTTATAGATACAGAATGAACCCTTTTCAAATGAAGCTACTTCTATTTATTTCTCATAGGACATGAATTATTGACATATCAAATCAACGGTGACAATGATAAACTGGAGAGTATAGTGGCATTTATCACAGACCTTTGACTGTCTTAAACTGTAGTGTGGTCATCATACCTGAACTCTACTCACTAATTTATTTTCCCTACACATAGCCCCATCTTATGACAGCTGGTGGGTGTCAAGGTTAAGAGAAGGAGAGGCAGGGGACATTAAATTATGGGACATAGCGATAAAAGGAAAGTAATCATGTCCATCACAATGAATGGCTCATTTCCCAACATAGTTAGTTGATCTGAGACAGTCACCTTAAAAAGCTATAGGCCTGGGTAAGAGTTAAATAATTTACACAAATAAATCTATCCAGTATTAATAGCACTTGCCATACTGACACTTGAACTATAATTTTTTTTCCTTTTCCTCCAAGACATTCAATTCCTTATCCTAGCCACCTGCTTTTATAAAGGGAATAAGGGAAGATATTCACAATTAGTTTTTAAGGGTTCCATTAATACCACTGGAAAAATTACAATGAGTATGCACTGGGAGAAATATTAGTTTAAGAATGAAAGCAATTAATGCTTCTGGTTTCTTTCTTTTTCTTTATGAAATCAGGATTCATACTGAACCTCTTAGTATGCCGTTTGGATTCTTTCCTTCTGTCCTTCAGGTAATTTGAGACCTCCCAGGGAACAGCAATGCAATATCTCACATCCTGACACATGACATTGTGAACAGCTCAGAATTTGGAATGGGTGAACATTTTGAGCAAATGAAGTTCTATTTGTTGTTTGCTTATACACACTGGAAAGTTAACTCATGAAGGATGTCTAGAATGTAAGGTGTTCTTTTTTAAAAGAAAGAAAGAAAAATATTGCTATCTACAAAAGTGTAAAGGAGAGACAAAAGAGGAATAGGAATGTTTAAGCACTATGCATAACCCCCGTAGGGCTAATACCCAAAGCAACCCTGTCTCTCCATTACTACTAACAAAGTTATGTCCACCATTTATTTTTTGATTACTACAAGTTGAGAGCAAAGTCCTCCTTTAGGCATTACAAAAGTCAAAGTGTGTTAGAGGTGTGGGGGCCATATACAGTGGGAACATTCGCTCCACTCTATCTTTGCAGTGTTCAGTAGCAGTGTTTGCTTTGCAGTGTTTATTGCTCTAAAAGGGACATTTATATATGCCTAAGCCTGCTCACAAGCATCTCTACTATTGGTGATTCTGTGTTATTAGGGTTCCTAATTGCAGGGAAGTTCATAAGAATCTTCCAGGAAACAAAGTTACAAGCCCCTTCAGACCTTGCTGCTGCTCAGTTGGGGGCTGAAGGGCTGGGACTGGCCTGACTTTAGTAGGTAAAAGACCCCTGGATGGTTAAGTCCAGTCAGAGGTGACTATGGGGTTGCAGCACTCATCTCGCTTTCAGGCCAAGGGAGCCGGCATTTGTCCATAGCCAGTTTTCCGGGTCATGTGGCCAGCATGACTAACTGCTTCCGGCGCAATGGAACACTGAAACCAGAGCAGCACAAGGAAACACTGTTTACCTTCCTGCCAGAGCGGTACCTATTTATCTACTTGTACTGGCATGCTTTAGAACTGCTAGGTTGGCAGGAGCTGGGGCAGAGCAATGGGAGCTCACCCCATCACAGGGATTAAAACTGCCGACCTTCTGATTGGCAAGCCCAAGAGGCTTGGTGGTTTAGACCTGATGAAGGCTTGAGTCACATTAACTTTGATTGTGTCTCTGGTTCTTTTCAGTGGATGACGTTTTCATATGCTCATCATAATAATTCATGTTTGTGTGTGTGCACACGCACGTTTGGTGAACACACACATTTTATAAAAACATTTGCAGTCCTCCTTTTCTCTGTACTAATATTATGCCTACCAACCCACTAAAGTACCTTTCGAAATGTGTAACAACAAAAGCTTATGCCACAATAATGTTTGCTATTCTCTGAGGTGCAATAAAACTGCTGGATCAACAGACTAAGAAAGCCAACTCTCTGCAATTTGTTACAAGGACAAGTTGTCTATTATCTTCTATATTACACTATCAGAAAGGCACAAGGACTTCAAGATGTGTTGCTGGTTGAGGCAGTTGTGGTTCTATATAATAGCTAGTCATACTAGAAGCTGAAGGTCAGTTCTGCAAACTAATTGCTATATGTTTCTTACATAAGCAAAATATTTGTATGTTGAAATAATAATAATAATAATAATAATAATAATAATAATAAGCCAATAAGTTTAATAAATTTAACAACAATGAAAGAAGCAGAAAAACATTTTCCCCTTTGTTAAATGTTGGAATTTTTCCAAGCTAGCCAGTCAGCACATTTTTTTAAAAAAAAGTATGGTCTAGCCCTATTAATAACTGAGCTACAGAAAACCTGATGTCCCATTGTTCTCAAATTTTATGATGCTAATTTGTTTAAAAACATTGATAGCCCTTGTTAATTAAAAAAAAGCAATGAAAAACTTTTAGTAGATGCAGAAATAAGAGAGTGGAGTTTTGTGACTTTCTTGCTTCTCGTACAAAAGCTTGCCATTCACCTTGCCTGGCATTTACATCTGGGAACATGACTAATGCACCGATTTAGCCACCTTGTGATCTACAAATTGCTGAAAGTTTGAAGAACATTTCAGTGGGAGGGTGTCTCAGTCATTCAGAAAGAATGTCAGTTTGTTGTGACTCCTTGAACACACACACACACACTCCTTTGTTTTCAAAATGCCAAATTTGTGACTTTACAAAATGACTTGGCAGTTTTGCTGTATCGATAAAATATATAAGGTTTACTTTTACACATTTGACCTGCACTTTGTGGAAGTGCAAGTTTGTGGTAGGGACAATAGCAGCCAGCAGGGCAGCATGGACAAGCTGACCTGGTTTTTTAATGCCAAGCATTGCTGCTGGTTATCGAGGGAGGGAGGGGCACAGCAGCTGGGACCTCAGTATGGTGCAGCTGCAGCTGTGATAGCCTCAGATTCACTCTGTTGCTGTGTCCACACCGTGCCGAGCACCCCACTGGCTCCCCATTTCCCTTGTTGGTAACTGGAAACTATGTGTGGCATTGAGAAGTCAGGTGAGCAACACAGCCACTTGCCTTCGCCTGCCGGCTGCTACTATGCTATCTTCCTTAATTTAATAATGCCATCAAAGTATGGTATCTTTCTCTTCAATATGGTGTGGATTTGGACTAAATTAATTGAATTCAGGTCTCACTGGAGTCATTAGAACGTGTTGATAAGGATTGAGCTTAAATCCCATTTATTTTAATGGGATTCATCTAACTTAGGCCCCATCTGCACTATATATTTAAGGCAACATCATGCCACTTTAAACAGCCATGGTTTCCCCTAGAGAATCCTGGGAACTGTGCTGAGTCCTGTTAGTAGATCCTAATTCCCTAACAAAACCACATTTCCCGAAGTTTCCTTAATTACCATCCATCGCTCTTTCCAGGGTGCTCCAGGAATTGTAGCCCTGTGAAGGGAATACAGATGTCCCAGCAACTTTCAGCACCCACAGCAAACTAGAGTGGTGTGATGCTGCTTTAACATTAGAGTGCTAATGGAGCCTTAGTATGGATTCCACCCTTTGTGAACAGTGGTGGCACTACCACATATTAATCTGAAATGATATATTGGGATTATGCTCACACTATTTGCATCCCATACTCAGGACATATTTAGTGCTTCTATTTCTGCTTAAGCACATTCTTTGTTATCTGTACCTTGATTAAATATTTCCACTGTGGCTTTTTTATTTATTAATATTAATATTAAAAAAATATCCTCCTAAGTGTGCAATATGCCAATTTTTATAGCATTTGGATACATTAATTTGTTCTAGTCCAGCTTCCGGTTACTCATCTAAACTCAAAAGTCCTCTTGATATAGTTACCATATTATATGATGCTGAGCTCTTATATTTAAAAATTAGAATGTCATATCTTTTCCTAAGATTCTCAAATGATTTGACTATATGCAGAGATATTTCTCTGTTGCTTTTCCCCCTTGCACATTGCCAGTTGGCATTGGTTAAAAAGTCATGATACCTCATGTTGTCGTTCAGTCGTTCAGTCGTGTCCGACTCTTCGTGACCCCATGGACCAGAGCACGCCAGGCACCCCTATCCTCCACTGCCTCTCTCAGTTTGGCCAAACTCATGCTAGTTGCTTCGAGAACACTTTCCAACCATCTCGTCCTCTGTCGTCCCCTTCTCCTTGTGCCCTCCATCTTTCCCAACATCAGGGTCTTTTCTAGGGAGTCTTCTCTTCTCATGAGGTGGCCAAAGTACTGGAGCCTCAACTTCAGGATCTGTCCTTCTAGTGAGCACTCAGGGCCAATTTCCTTGAGAATGGATAGGTTTGATCCTCTTGCAGTCCATGGAACTCTCAAGAGTCTCCTCCAGCACCATAATTCAAAAGCATCCATTCTTTGGCGATCAGCCTTCTTGATGGTCCAGCTCTCACTTCCGTACATTACTACTGGGAAAACCATAGCTTTAACTATATGGACCTTTGTCAGCAAGGTGATGTCTTTGCTTTTTAAGATGCTGTCTAGGTTTGTCATTGCTTTTCTCCCAAGAAGCAGGAGTCTTCTAATTTTGTGACTGCTGTCACCATCTGCAGTGATCATGGAACCCAAGAAAGTGAAATCTCTCACTGCCTCCATTTGATACCTCATAAGTAGCTCAAATATGATTAGAGACCATACTTACAGTTGACAGGATTAATCACAGGAATGTATTTGAAGTCACTTACATTATTCAGATCAGCTCCAGGCACAGTAAGAACTTGCACTATATGTAAAGAGACAAGAATCTTTGCTAACATCATCACCAGAAAAATGGATAAGTTTATGTCAAGGATGAATCCATTCAAGAAATGGGATCCTTTGCTACAGCTGGGAAATACTTTGACAGCAAGTATTCAATCCAAAATTGTGCCAAAATCTGTTTTAGATCTATATTATCTTCATTATATGAAAATGGATTATCAAAAATAATTAATACACTTTAACATCACCATCAATTATCTACCACCCATATGGAAACTGAACATCTTTCTATCCCTATGCTAAGGATAATTCCTAGGGGGGGAAAAATCATTCTTACACATCCAGTCCGAGTCTCTGCCCATACACTTATGTTACATGTGATTTGGGCCATCAAATGGATATGAACAACATCTACTATTCCTAAAGTTTTTCTTTTCAAGCCATCATGAATTTGAGGCTTGCCTGCCCTATCTGTGATTGTCTGCATCATATCATGTAAATATTTGCAAGTTGTTTCCAACACATAGCATAAATGCATGAATCCTTTTAGACCTACAGATCTGCTGTAGAATCAACACTTGGATTGGGGATAGGATCACACCCACTGTCCCCTCCACTAACTTCCATGAGTTGACTGAGTTTATTTGCACACACACACACACACAGGCCAAGTGGGATCCTAAAAGGCAAAGCAAGTGCTCCAAAAATATACTGCTCCAAAAATATACTGGCATGGGCACACCCATATACATATGCTGTAGAATATAACATCTAGCAATTTATACCAATCTGCAGCAGGGAATAAGTGAAACATATTAGCTATATAATGGCCATTAGATTCTAGTTTTGTTTTATCAGTGGCCCGAACCACATCCTAATGGCACATTTCTCTATTTCTCTGCATGCACACATAAAATGCATACTTTAAGCCTGCCATCGTCCAAGTACATACTGCATATATGTAGCACATATATCACACCACACAGTTTGCAACCTTTTATCTCAGTGTAGTGCTATCTGTGTTGGAAAAGATATTTGCAAAATAGTACAGTTACCCTAGAATGATGTGTTATCACTGTGGTGTGTGAAGTTGTTTATTATTATTATTATTATTATTATTATTATTATTATTATTATTAACCTTACATGTAATGGCTATAGTTGATATCTATATCCGTATCTCTGAGTCCAAAGGGTTAAGTACAGCCTGATGCTTATTTTGTTTTGTGTTTCCTTCCTTCAGCTTTTCCTTTGGGACTGACTGGTGTTTTTTCAACTTGATTGGAAGGGAATGCAATGAGTCATTCATGTAAAAACCATGGGATACTGGCTAGTAAAACATTAAGGTGTTCACGCCGTAAGCATATTTAACATGAGAGTATGCCGAACACAGTGTGAAGTAGTTCTTAATGTGTTTAGGATGATTAATTCTTTTTGCCACTCCACTTCATTTGAGTTTTTAATTGTTACACAAGCTGCTTCTTGGGGAGATTGTAGCTCTGGAGAGCAGCTCTAATGTAGCAACATTCTAGCGCAGTGGCAACCACCCTCTTACCAAATCTGGATTCACATCCCATACACTACCAAGAAAATAAAACTGAAACAGTTTAACCCACAGTTGGTTGTGGAAGACATTCTCTATCCGTATGCATTCAATTTTATGTTGAAGTGGATTTACAGCCTAGTCCTAAACAGACTCTGCTTCCAGGTTTCCTGTAGGTATCTCTTGGCCACTGGGATGACCATTGCCCTGATCCGGCAAGCTGTTCTTATGCTCACTCAGAAGTTAATCCTAATCAATTCAATTGGTCTTATTCCTAAGAAAGTTGGCATGGGTTTGCTGCCTTAGAAATATGCACTTGTCAAGTTAGAATGGGAATCAATGCACCATGTTTTCTGCTTCTCTGACTGAAGGAGGCAATTCTATAAATCCCCCACCTGCTGGTGATTGTCCAAGATTCTCTTGAACACCTCCAGTTAAGAATATCATACAATCTCTGTAGACCTCCTGTAGTTCCCAGGATGGAGTCTTTGTATTCTGAGGATGATAGTTGCATGACTTTTTAAGGCCAACGAGAAGGTGACAAGATGGACTCCTAATGTGCTAATGTTTCTCAGGAAGTAGGGTTATCTAGAGTTGGTGCTGAGATTAATTACCTCCCACACCTCAATGCTGCCTTCCTCAGAGCCCATGGCCTCGTCTGAGCATGAACAGCCTAACCCAAAAGCCAAGACAAATTCACATAATCCTATCTTGGTCAAAAAGGGTACCAAATAACTTGAATAGACTATCAACCAAGGGCAATTATATTTTATTCATGCAGTTTCCTCATGCCTTTGATCTGTTTGACATTACAAAGTTTGAGGCAGGTCAGGATTTGCAGAAAACAAGCAGAGTCTATGTCATCTTGCCTCATTAAAAGAAGAAATGTTGAGTTTCTCAAGCAGTATATTTAGTCATTTGTCTATCACTGTGTCCTAAAGTTCACCAGCATGAATTGAATTCCTGCTGCTTGTTCCAGTCCTGGTTCTGGCCCCCTGCAGCAAGAAGAGAAAAGTGATGGCAATCAGGGAGTACTGAGTACATGACATTCTTACAATGAGCAAAAATGGCTCATTCAGATGCCTGTCACTGCCACATAGGTCAACACCTCAGTCCAAAAACTCAAACTCTTCACTTTGCTTCTCTGTGGTTTCATCCTGTTTTTATGACACCTCTCAGTAGTTCCTTGTATCACTGTACCTAATCCCTGAATTCCAGTTCGGTGTCTGCCCCTGTACATGTACACATAAGATGAAGACAGCAAAATGTAAGTAAAATAAAGAACCCTTTGCATATTTTTCAGTCCTAGCAGCACAATACAGAACGCAAACCACCACACATGCATATACAGAATGAGTATCCCATTTCACATAAACCGAGTGTACAAAGGGAAGCATGTTCACCTCGGATGACCTTGGTCCCTGCCCTCGGTTCAGCATATGTATGCATAGACAAAGTGCATGGAATGCTTTCCTTTACACAATCCTCAATTCTTCAAGGCTGTTGATTTATGAAGGAGCCCATATGTCGAAGGCACGTTTCACACTTCTGCTGAGTGAGCCTGGAGCCAAGGAATGTGTTCCTGCTTCCCCTCCATACATTATCGTGTTTTTAATATTCTGTTGGGAGCAGCCCAGAGTAGCTGGGGAAACTAAGCCAGATGGGTGGGGTATAAATATTATTATTATTATTATTATTATTATTATTATTATTATTATTCATTGTACATATGGAGGGGGGCAAGTGTGAACCCTCATCAATACCAACTGCCAGCAGAACAAAAATACCAAGAAAAAAATACATTGACAAATCTGTACAAAAGCCTATGATCACTGATCAGAATGCCACACTACTGCATTCTTTATATCTCTTAGGCTTCATTAGGTGTGGACCATATACTTAGGTGATTTAACAAACATTTCTGGGCCAACCTCAAGATTACAAGAAATTATTCTCAATTGGAACTTCTGATGATTATAAACCTCCAATTTTGTGGAACACAACTTATCCCTTCTATGTTCCTTGCTCAATACAATATAATTGGGAAGCATTTCAAAATATTCATATTAGTGGACTAGGCCTGAATTTTAGAACTCATTCAGAAACATTTGCTTGAGAATGTCCCCCCACCCCCCAAAAATGTGTTTCAACTTTCAGTTTTTGGGCCAGTTGCTCTAGCTCAGTTGATAGAGAGTAGTGCTGATAACAACACCAAGGTTGCAGGTTTGATCCACATAAGTGACAGCTGCATATTTCTGCATTGCTGAGGGTTGAACAAGATGATCCTCAGGATCCCTTCCAACTCTATGATTCTATGATTTAAATAATGGCTGCAGGATCTAGCCCAGTGTTAACTCCTCCTCTCACCACTTCCTTAGCTCATTTAAAACTCATTCTAAACCATTGTGATAAGTAAATAACAATAATTAGGGTTGTAACCCTATTAAACACACTTTGACCAGCTAATTAAAACAGTTTTAGATGATGACTATCAGTTAATTTTCTTTGACTTCCATAAGAGAAAAAAAAAACAAGAACAACATTTCTGAAGGAAGAAAACTTTCACTTTTTTATTTGATATATAAATGTTGCAGCAAGGATAACCTTAGAAAATGCTTTGTATTCTATGTGTGAGAGAAGAGAGATGAATGCATCTTTTAAGATGTAGCTTGCCATTCACAAGTTTTATGAGAACTGGTATTTTAATTTTAATTTATTTTTTTTTTTTAAAAAAAAACATTTTGTTGAGCTATTGAGTTGATTAAACATTTTAAATCAACTATTCTAACCAATTAAGACTAGAATGAGAGTCTTCATGTGAGCACAATGGGATTACTACTAAATACCGTATTGGCCTGAATATAAGCTGCACCCGCAAATAAGAAACACCTTTAAAATTCAAGGTGCCATCCATAAATGGCAAATGTAGAAGAAAATCCTACGGGTACCATTCCCCTGCACTCCTGGGCTGCTTCCTGGGGGGGGGGGGGAAGAGTGTCACACCGCTTTGCCAGTGGCCTCCCCCCTCTTTTTGGCAGCTCGGGGGAGGCTTGGTAGTGGCGGACTGGCTGCGCACCATTGCCCCACACTCCCAGGCTGCTCTCTTGGGGAGGGGAAGCTGCACCGCTTTGCTGGCGGCATAAGGTAGAAGAAGAGTTTGGATTTGATATCCCGCTTTTTTCACTACCCGAAGGAGTCTCAAAGCGGCTAACATTCTCTTTTCCCTTCCTCCCACACAACAACCACTTTGTGAGGTGAGTGAAGCTGAGAGACTTCAGAGAAGTGTGACTAGCCCAAGGTCACCCAGCAGCTGCATGTGGAGGAACGGAGACACGGACCCGGTTCACCAGATTACAAGTCTACCGCTCTTAACCACTACACCACACTGGTCACAAATATAAGCTGCACTTTAACTTTTCACAGTTGGAATTGGGGGGGGGGGAGAGTGGTTTATATTCGGGGCAATACGCTAGATACATATATGATACCATTGGTCACATTGCTACCTCTAGCAATCATATGATCTAAGCATACCATAGTCTTCATCATTACATGGGGGGTGTATGTGCACCGTATGTACTCAATACACTTCTTTTTTAAAAAATAGTGTGGGGGATAATAAAAGCCATACTTCAGACTCTAATCCAGTGCATTTACCTGGGATTAATCCATACTGAAGGAGCTTACTTCTGAGAATTGTGCTGCACATTTCCTAGAGAACCAGATCTTTCCATTCAGCTTAGTTCCAGAAAAAGCCAGGCATCTGATTGGATGAACTAACTGATGCAACTTTAATTTCTGCACATTTGGATGATACTGACAATGCTGGAATGCATGAGTAGAGATACTGATAGAAGAAAACATCATTAGTCTTAATGACCATAAGGTGACATTTAAGAATATATATGACACATGACAAATTTGCATTTGTCCACACACCCTTACACCCACATTCTTAAAATAAAATGTATAATATGTCCTGATCTGTAATAATCAATTAGGCATTAATGTGGTTTCTAAGTATTTCAGTGGCTGGGAACCTCTACACATTACTTTAAAACAAGTCTTAACCATCTGCTTTGCCATCTAATTACAAATGCAACAAGAATATAATTCACAATTGCATCATTAAAAAGACATAAGGGATTTAATGTATGTCTGTGTTCCTTTTTAATGTTGACAGCATCTGTTATGTTTTCTAGGCAAAAACACAGATACATTTTCTCTCTTTCTCCCAGAGGATTTCAGTTGGAAATTGGAATTTTATAAGGCATTGCCAGAATAATCATGTGTATACGTTGTTAGAAATACACACAGGCCCAGTAAACATGTTGTGCTGCATTTACCTTTTAATTTTTGATTATTGGTGCAGCATATGACCAGAAATGACACCTTCTGGATCCTCATACCATGCCACTTTTTTAAAAAAAAGAAAGAAAGAAAGAAAGCCGAATTGACATTTTCCCCCCTTCCATTTTAATAATTCCTTACCATAGATAGTTGGTAGCACCTTCCATTCACACAAACCAGATTAGGAAATAACTCTGGATTTTAGAATTGGCATGGCACCTAGTAAGACTTTTTCTATTTCCAATTTGTAGTCAGCCAAATCCCAAGACAAAGTTAAGTGTGGTTTTTAATTAGGTCATCTTGGCACCAGCTGCCCTAGGTATTTCCTGCATCTGGTTTTCCTCCTTTCCCCATTGCCCAAAATTGCATTGCAAGTGAAAGGAGAAAGACTGAAATCGGTGACAAGAAAAGCTAGGACTTTCAGATGGCTTATATTTTAAGTCCCAAACATTCCTGAGCATGTTCAAAAGCCTCCTTTGTGTTGACTCATACCCAGTCTTGACACCCATTGATTTTAGATAGCCAATAAATATTGGGAAAAGAGTATTGGGGGATATTTTCATGTTGTTATAAAGGTCCAATGAGCTCTTGTTGAATAATGAATGCCCATCAAACTTAAACAATGTCATATTTGGGGTAATATTCTGTATGTCACAACACAATGCAAAGTAAAGTTTTGGAAATGGAGGAGTAATGCTCATAGAAGTATAGGATGCAAGGGATGCTGAAAGATTGATAGACATAGTCTTTCCAAAGAACAATTCAGAAAGACCATGACCATTTTCTGGCTGTGGAATTGCTCTTCACAGGGTGAGCTCCCACTGTTTGGTCCCAGCTCCTGCCCACCTAGCAGTTCAAAGGTACATCAAAGTGCTAGTAGATAAATAGGTACTGCTCTGGCGGGAAGGTAAATGGCATTTCCATGTGCTGCTCTGGCTCACCAGAAGCAGCTTAGTCATGCTGGCCACATGACCCAGAAAAACTGTCTGCGGACAAACACCAGCTCCCTCGGCCTATAGAGTGAGATAAGCGTGCAACCCCAGAGTCATCTGCGACTGGACCTAACGGTTAGGGGTACCTTTACCTTTACCTTTTAAGTCAAGTGAATATAAGAAGTTAAATAACAAATGTTACAACAGCACCAAGACACACCTTGTTATTCATTCCTCTGCATTCAGGCTTTAGTGAGTATCCATGGTAAAATAGCATGGGCAGGATATTAGCCCTTCTCACCAGCTGATTAGATCTTGTTGCCTTGGCTGTGCAAGTGCACAGCCAATGCAGAACTTAACTTTGTCTTCCTCCCCATCAGCTCACATCACTGGCAAGCACCGTTTTTGCTGTAGAGTTCTTTAGAGGGTGAAGAATATTCCTCTCATTGACTATGCAACTCCTTCAAATTTTCCTTGTGATTTTCTAGCGACATACATTATTTCTTTTGCCCAATGCATTGCTGCTTATTATTTCATAACAACATATTCTATTTTCTAGCTGTTATGCAAATGTTCACAGAACTATCTATCTATCTATATCACAGAAATTTAGAATGCTACAAAAGACACCCACTGCTTGGCAAGGAAGAAAAGTGTTTAGCTGGGCTACAGTAAAACATTTCTGTGTGCCCTGGTCTTTCATAAAATCTTTGTTACTCACTCAGGACATATAATAGTTGCATCACCTATGACCAGCCCTACCAACAGGTAGGAGGGGAATGCATATTATACAACAATTTTTCCCCACACCTCAAAGGTGGGTAAATTATCAATTATAGCCTATTATTATATTTTCACTATAAAGGATGGTACAATTTGGACCTTCTGCCTTAACCATCAGAATGTTTTCAGCCACCTTTGGTGGTTCCATGAATGGAGTGGCTCGGCTTCTAACAGCAAACACTTGAATTGAATATAGCTCCAGAACATAAAGTATGACATTAAATGTCAGTTTAATACAACATAAGATAGAAAGCTGTTTTGCAGATCAGCCATAGGAGTCAATAACTGATTTCCCAGGGGTTCCTTACCAGCTAACTCATTAGGAAAACAGTAGCTTTTATGTCAATGAAATTGTGATTTGGGAGCAGAGTCATTGAAATAAATGTTTAGTGGTTACAAAAACATTTTCCCACCACCAATAAGACTTAATTAATGAACATATGCATTAGTGTTCATTTTTCAACATGTGGGGATGTTAATGAAATACAGAATCTCCACTGGGTAGAACTGGAGTTGACTATTAATTTTACAGTATACATGAAGCATTCCTCAGCGTATGATCGGGAAAGAGAAGTGGAGAATTGCCCTGACCTCACTAAGAAAAAATAACTGCCAGTGAAGCATTATTATTATTTTTTCAGAATGCTTGAGCACTTCTTCATGGAAACACAAACACAAAAGTAATGTTTTCAGCAGGCACTATAGTGATATTATTTAGCAACATTTAACTAGTTACCTACAAAATGAAGTCCATTGAATTGCTCTGTCTGTTTCATGATCCTCTGTTGTGTGAACCCTGAGGAGTTATATACAGGTATAATAAAAAGTAAGAATGCTTGCTTACTTAAACATTTCTGTACTGCCTCTTCACCAAAGGCTCATGGTGCTAGCACATCTTTGTGGCTCGTGGGTGCAGTGGGAATAACTCAGGTGCAACACAAGTGTTGTGTGAAATCAGGCCACAACTTTACTAACTAAACAGCAAATAAGCAGAGTTGGCTTGGCAGTAGGGTGAGGATCAATTCCATATTCCACTCAGCCCCTTGCTGATGGAACAGCATTCCTCTTGAGGGTGTGAAGCACCCAACCCCCATCATGGGAGTTGGCCAGGGTTGAACCCTGGCACAGTGCAAGCCAAACATCCAGGCAACTTGCAAGGGGAAGATTCCAGCCAGGTAGATATAGCAGCCAGAGCTCAGGGCATGCCTTGGGCCAATCCTGCGTGTGCCGCCAGGTCCCTTATGTCTCTATCCCTGACTATGCTGATCTTGCCCAATGTCAGGATGATCCCAATCCTACATGATCTCATTAGAACATTGTGGGGTAAAAGAAAAACCGATCTCCCCACCACCATGAACTTGCCACGGGGAAATGTTGCCCTGTGCAATGGTCCTGCTGGAATTGGGACCTGTATCTCATATTTACTAAAAATATATATGATCCATTGAGTTAATCAGGACATATTCCCAAGTAAGCATGCATAACACTACAGCCCAGGTATTTTATTTAAATATGTTACCCTGCTTTAATATTCATGCTGAATATAATGCACTCACTTTCAGGAAGATAAACATTTCCTCCCAAAAATCCTTGACTGGGAAAATGTTAACCCTTTTTAAAACTTTGCATTATTTCCATTATTTAAACTGTCTGCAGCTGCTATGACACAGTTCACCACCCATTTAGTTACCACTTCTTCTTTCTGTCCTACAGGTGATCCTAGCCAATCAGGAGTTAACATAGTGAACACCAGCTTGTAAACGCTAAGAGCCAATCAGAGTTGCAATGGCAATGTTTGCTGGACCAGTCACAGCCAATTGAGGACCATATAGTAAACAACTGACATCATAATGCTACAGAGCAAACTAGATTTGGTTATGTGACTATTTCACTACTAGCAAATGAGACCATTTTGAGAGTGGCAGCAAATGATGGCAATGTAAGTGAACAGGCCTTTTCCCCTCCAGGCACTGCTGAAAAATATGATTGCAAGAAGGGTATGATGGGGATGAAAATGTTACTTAAATGCACTGTGTACTTTCAGCTCATCACTACTAGTTCTTAGGAGCTATTGAGGACCCTTGGTGAAGCAACTGAGGAAGAGGTTGCAAGACAGCTTCTGCCTTATCCAGCTCTTGCACAGCTAACATTTTTGTATCTGGTTTGTTAATATTAATAGAGTTGTGCCCATAGTTAAGCAAATAAAAACATCTCACCTTTTCATTCTGGATGTAGATCAAAGGGCTGCATCCTAGCACCCACCTTCTGGAATCACTTTTCTCCTGCTGAAAATACCCATCCACTGGGATGCTTTTGGCTGTTTGCTACTTCACCTTTGCTACTTGAAAACTGCTTTTTGCTATGCTTTTGCACAGGTTTCTGTCTCATTCCAAATCTGTGATACACATTGGGAAATCTGTTTCTTGCATGTAGAATCTCCAGTTAGCTCATGCTTTTAAATTCAGGAACGGGGATCCACTTATGCAAAACTTGCCAGATTCACTGTGAATCTAAAGATATATTTTATTTAAAAATCACATCTGCAGCTACAAACATTTTTGTGCTTTTGTGTGTATTACAGTGGTAGTGCTATGCATATCTGAATTCTGCACTGATGTAATGCCTTATAACTGCTACTTTTTGCTGTAGTAGTATTAGTATTAGTAGTAATAGTAGCAGCACAGTGGTACCTCTGGTTACGTACTTAATTCGTTCCGGAGGTCCGTTCTTAACCTGAAACTGTTCTTAACCTGAAGCACCACTTTAGCTAATGGGACCTCCTGCTGCCGCTGTGCCACCAGAGCACGATTTGTGTTCTTATCCTGAAGCTTTATTTCTGGGTTAGCGGAGTTTGTAACCTGAAGCATATGTAACCTGAAGCGTCTGTAACCTGAAGCGTATGTAACCCGAGATACCACTGTAATAGAAATTGTTTAGGGCCATAATTATTATGCAAAATGTTTGGCAGAGCTGCTGTGTACCTATATCACAGAAAGCCTTCATTTTTTTTTCATGCTATAGTATAAAATGTTTAAAACTCAGAATTTTATAGCTCTTCTGGTATATGAGGCATATTTTATTATTCTATTATTGTGTTTTTGGGAACCATCAGAGAAAGAAGCCTATGCATTATATTACCTAAGTAAATGATATGCTCCCTCAGAAACAGTGGTGGAGTCTTCATAGTTATAACTGCCATGTAGTGTGTATTTGGGGAGAGTCCATTCTTCTCTCTTTCTTCTTTCTAGTGATCATGTTATTTCTGGCCATGAAGATGCTGACATTTAGTATGGCATTTCCCTGTAATGAAAATGTAAGATCACACTAATATCAAAACAGGCACATTGCAATAAAAACTGCAGAAATACAGATGCATAACTGTGGTAGAGCAGAACAATCAGTGTTTATTTCCAATAAGGTCTAAAACACAGTCTGACAGCAATTCTCATTATATTTTTCACACTCCCAGCATCATTGCAAAGCGGGTTCTCCATGGAGAGCACGTGTTGTGGTGGGGGCAACCATGACACACACCCCGTTGCTGGGCAGGTTAGTATGGATGACCACGAAGCTGATAGGGCACCTTCAATTGTTGCTGGGGAGAATTTAATGTTGCAGAGTTTGAATGACTGTTGGGGTGCTATTTATTCCCTGTGTGCAGCGTTGAGCTTCCTCTTTTCACTGTGCACATCGGATCACCCGCCCACCCTCCGTGTATTTAGGATTGTTTGTGTTGACCTTGCTATGCCTGTCATGGGGTTGTCTGCTTTGGTGCAGGGGCCTGGTAGGAATTTTTACCATTTGGCTGATTGGCTGGTGCCATTTGGTTTTTGCCTACGGTGTAGCAAATTGTCACAACTCGTAAGGTTGCGGTTAGGCATTGGTTCATTTTGGTTGGTGGAGGGGGTATGGTTGGCTGTGCTGGCCCCTCCAATGATGCTGCTGCAAGAGAATTCCATTAAAGGAATCCTGGGGCTCACCATGCGGTGAGACCCTGGCGCCCAGCTCTATTCTCTCCCCAAAATGTTTTCCCTTACTGACTTTCACAGGCTTGGGGATGTCAGTTCTGTTCCTACCTCTAAGTGGGAACAGATAGTAGCTAACCAATGCCTAAGCAACCACTCACATACTGTAATCAATAAAGTTGTGGCCAAAAAATTATGCCAAAAACCAAATAAAAAAATTAAAAATTGTGTGACATGCGTCTTTATTTGGGGATGTTTTGGGGGTCCTTGACACGCAAATAACCACTCCAGGATTAGTGGGGCAGCCCTATCTTCAAATGGGACACATGAGGCTAATATACAGAGCTGCATATCAGAATCCTTCTATATAATGCCTTAACTACATCCTCCAGGTAGTAGTAGAAACATGTTAAACAAAACGTCATGTGTTGAACATTAGTTTTGCAGACTCCACATTCCAAAATCCATTGGAAATCAATAAACATATTAACATCATTGTTAATACTGTTGTATGATGCAATGTGTTAGTTTCCCCCATGACTTCAACCATTCCCTTGATAAAATGCTGTTTTTTAATGTAATATATACACATTTCCCAAAGTATTTAATAAAATAATAACTGGCTCCTACCCACCCTGTAGGAAGCCTGGAAGGGTAAACAACCAGCATGGGGATCTCCATCAATGTGAATTGACTGGTGCTCAACGCTGGAGTCCCCGGGTGTCCTCGCATGCCCCTTACCCCTCTTGGGCTTTGAACGAAATCCAGACCCCTGGATTCCTTTAACGGAATACCCTTTAATTGGAGGGGCAGGTGATGGCCGGACCTCCCCTCGCCACAGTCCCCTAGACCAATGCCTAACCGCCAAACCTTACAATGTTGTGATGATTCCTAAGGAGTGGCAAAAACCAAGTGGCCACAGCCAATCTGCCACATTGCAAAAAAAAAAAAAAAAAAAAAAAAAAATCCTACCCGGCCCCTGTTCCAAAGCAGGGGACCAACCAAACTCCAAATCAAGGCCAAACATGACCTAATTAAAGGGTGGGTGGGCGGGAGTCCAGCAGCACAAAGCAAAAGGGAGTCCCCACATTGTGCTGCCACATATATACCCCCACCCCCACCCCAACCTTGCCACATTGCGTATTGGCTAAAGGCCATTGGCATAATAGTGGCACCACCGGCTGGGGCAGGGCAAGCCCTGCCCCCAAGCCGGTTGGGAAAGAGTTCCAGTGCCGTGGACAACATGGACCCTCTGTTAGGAGGATCCAACTTATATGACACTATTCGCTGTCCCTACTAAAAGCAAGGCATGTGCTTCAGTTGCCAAGAAGCTACAGGCTTGCATGCTGCAGATGTGTGAAAGCATGAAAGCTGGAGGAACTGGAGGAGAGCATCAAGCAGCAAGATTGATGATGAATATAGAACAGTTGTATACTCAGCTGTGTTTAATGAGATTGAGTTCTACTGAAGAGACCTTCCATTTCACACTGGCAGTAGTTAAACATTTATTATATTTCTAGAGATAAACATATCTGTGATATATTGCATTGTTCTGCATATGATATGCCGTTAAATTAAGATACTTCCTCTGATATAATCATCAAGTAGACAACAGTGATTGATTAATCAATAGACGGGCATGGCCTTATTACAGTGAACAAATTAGACATTTCAGAATATATTGCAATGCTGGCAAGATTTCTTCTTTACAAATGTGCCTCTTAATTGATAGTTCTGACCTTTGGGCAACACTGAAAAACATCTTCCAATTAAAAAGCTGGTCTTTCTTTTATGCCTCAGAAGTATAGATCAGAGTAAATAGATCTAGTGTTTTCAGAACATGGATTTATTAGAATGAGGCAACACACTGAGCAATAGTTTCAGAAACCCCGTGCTTTTCTTCCGTTAATTTTGCTTAACATAAATAAATGAAATAGCATGATAAATTAGTAAGGAGTGAAAGAACACTAACAACTAGTGCTTTAAACATTTTAGGAAAGGTTCACTGAAAATGATTTGGTTCTTGTGCAGCAATGTTTTTAACTCTCTCACACATATTAAGTTGTTCTTCGCAATAAGATGCTTGGATTCGAAGAGACATATAATATATGAGATAATGCTAGGCTATTCCTAGGTGAATTTCCATTTCACATGCTGGATGTCATGTTTGCAGAGGGGCAAGTTTTGTCGTACAGTGATAAGATGGTCCATGTCTCTATGTGATGGGTATCAGTATCATCATCATCATCATCATTCAGCCCTCTCTGATATTTTGACTGAGGGAAACCAGTTGTGTATTTCCTCCAATATACCCTATCCAGTTATCATCGGGTGGCGGCAGCACAAGGCTGAAGGTGCTGTTACAAGCATGATGATCTTGATGACTGCTACCATTTCCCCCATGGCTTTCCAATCACCTTGCCTCATACAGAATTGTATAATGGAATGCTGAGTGCATCCAGGACTCATTCACTTAGAGCCTCAGCAGCCCATTGAGGGCGCATTCATGGTCTTAACATTTTAACAGGTTCGGCTAAAACCTGCTGTATTATTTAAGAATGGACTTAGTGTACTAGTGCCCTGTTCCGAAAAGTTATTGGGTACAGTGTGAACACAAAACTGCATGCAATATTCATAAACTGGTGACAAAGTCCATGAAAATTCTGCATATATTACGAAGTGTTGGAAAACTAAGCACAGGTTTGCACAGAAGCTAACAAAGGAATCTGGAGCTATGGTTTTAACCTTTTATGTGAAGCTTTAATGGTAAATACAGAGAAACACTAGTGGCCCCATCATGTTTTCAAAAGCTACCTCAAAGTGCATATTCAAGAGAAACAGAGCCAGCGCTTTGGCTTCAATGCACTGGGAATTCTAGGGAAGTCTACACATTTTGTAAATATAATGTGGAAAACACTGGAAATACCATCCATGCAAAAGCTGTTACATACAGTATGATAGCCAAAGCATATTTGACCCCTCATTGCATGATCTGCTGCTTTCACATTATCTAGTGTTTAGGGGCACAGTTGCATGTGTCTATTTCTGAAATACTAACTTTTTGAAAACACATTGGGAAAGACTTGCACATGCTGGAGGGGTTATTTCAAGATCGTGACTCATTTTGTCATTTCCATTTTCAAAGATATTCCCAACCCAATATATGAGTCACTAATAAGATACATAGCAATACTTTTCAGAGTTTTAAGAACATAGAAGAGCCCTGCCAAAGAGGAAGAAGAAGAGTTTGGATTTGATATCCCACTTTATTACTACCTGAAGGAGTCTTAAAGCAGCTAACTTTCTCCTTTCCCTTCCTCCCCCACTTCAAACATTCTGTGAGGTGAGTGGGGCTGAGAGACTTCAAAGAAGTGTGACTAGCCCAAGGTC
This sequence comes from Lacerta agilis, assembly GCF_009819535.1. Lineage (NCBI taxonomy): Eukaryota > Metazoa > Chordata > Lepidosauria > Squamata > Lacertidae > Lacerta > Lacerta agilis. Next base: position 65,480,300 of record NC_046316.1, on the reverse strand, counting down.
ACCCAGCAGCTGCATGTGGAGGAGCGGAGACGCGAACCCGGTTCACCAGATTACAAGTCTACCTCTTTTAACCACTACACCACACTGGCTCTCTTATCTAGTCCAGCAGCCTTTCTTCACAGTGGCCAACCAGATGTGTATGCTGCTCCCACCCTTGAGTGGGGGGGGAGGGTTTGCTCACCCCACCTCCCCTAGAAAGAAGACTCAAAATGGTTTTGCCCTGGGGGAAGATGGGGGGAAGCTTTATAAGCTGGCTCATCCTTAAAACACTTCACTCCTTTCTTTGCAGCAACCACTTCCTTTCCCAAGGAGTATGGACTTTACTAGTTGCCCGTTTGTGAGGCTGAGTGAGAATTTTAAGGTGGAGCCCCCGAATTAGCCTTGGGACTCCTCTGTTTTTGTCTGTTCCACACTATTGGGAGGCCTGTTCTTGGAGTAGCATTTTTTATTGCTATAATTGGCTTTCAGTCCAGAGAAGAAAGAAAAGATATGATCTGAGGGGGTGGGAAGTACCTGAGGTATTAAGAGCACTCTCTGTCGCACTATGGTGCCTTGGCATTGGGCCCTTTGTGATGCCCTTTCAGCAAGTGGACCAGGGTGAACACCAACGCAGCAGTGCCATAGTGCACTTATCGGGTTCACATACCCAAGTTTTTTGTAGCAAGGAGAAATGATTTGTTCCATTCCTTTGCTGCAGGGCCACAGGTGTAAATATGGTGTAAATATGCACAGGAGTGGGGAAGAACCCGATCCTTTCCACCTTACAGAACCTCCCTGCTTGGACTATGTTTTGATTTGGCTAATTGTGTTTATTTGCTTGCTTGCAGATCCTCTGTGTTGTTGCATTCAAATAAATGTAAACTTTTTGCCACAGTTGTGGTTTCTTGAGTCTTCAAGAGTGTGCTGGCAAGACGTGTGTTTGGCTCCATATTCCAAGAAAACATCCAAGGTTTTCTTCATGCACAAGATGTTAGTCATCATGATGCAAAGGCTGAGATTATAGCTTTTATGCAACACACAAACAAGTTTCGTTCAACCATGGCCAGATTTCTGTACCAGCAATAGTGCTGCATCATGGCTGCTCTCAGTCTGAACCAGTAACATTTTCAGGAAGCATCTAATATGCAGGGCCACAGCTTTGTGGTTGCTTCCCATGACACCACCATTTTGCCAAAGGGCTGGCAAAGAAGCAACCTTTTCATTTCTGCTGACATGTCTGATCTGCTTTTTTCAAATGTTGCTGAAGCAGCACGGGAACATTCGCTGCATGATCTCCCACACCACTGCTAATAATGAATATTCGTAAACTGAGCTATTGAGTACCAATTACGCTGTTTGGAGGTTTACACATAAAGATGATGGGAACTTCAATAATATCCTATATCTGGCTTATTTCACCCCCATGATGAGTTTCAAGATTATGTAAACACTTTCCACAGTCTTGAAAATCTTTTATCAGGCAGTGAGAGGTGTTTTTTTTTCTGGTCACACGGTCCACCCAGCCAATTTTAATTCAAACAGGAGCCATAGATTGTTAAAAGCCATTAGTGTCTCTCTGATTTGTAACACCTTGTTCCTTCCCTGCATCCTAGTTTCTTTAAAGCATCTCTGTGTTCTTTCTAAGCATCTCTGCATGCCACCAAATGTACTCCTGGTTCCACCTCCAAGCTGCAGATTTTGAAGATTTTAACCTTAGACTAGGGGTAACCAACCCTCCAGATATAGCTAGACCACAACTCCCATCAGTCCTAGCTAGCAGGGCCAAATAGCAGGGCTGATGGGAACTGGAGTACTGTGATCTTTGGATGAAGTGTGGTATAGACATTTAATAAGTAAGTAAGTAAGTAAGTAAGTAAGTAAGTAAATAGAGTTATTTAGCTCGTTTCCAGGACCGGTGCTAGGGTTTCTTGCGCCCTAGGCGAGACCACCTTCTGGCACCCCCCGCCGCCCGCCCCTGTCAAAGCCTGCTTTAGCGGGAGGTGGGGGTGGTGAAGAGGCAAGCAGCAGTTTCTCCGCTGTAGCTGAGAAGCTGCTGCTCGCCCGTCCCGCCACCCCCCCCACCAAAGCCTGCTTTAGCAGGAGGTGGGGGTGGTGGAGAGGCAAGCAGCAGTTTCTCCGCTACAGTTGATAAGCTGCTGCTAGCCCCCCCCCCCCGCCCAAGCCTGGCCAGCGCCCCCTCCATTTTGGCACCCTAGGCAATTGCCTAGTTTGCCTTAATGGATGCGCCGGCCCTGCCTGTTTCACAATTCTTTGCAGTCTGAGAGTTCTGATACTCGTGATGAGTTCCTTGCTTACAAAAGCTTCTGTAGCTGCTGCAGAAAGGATGCAATTTAAGTGCCCTTGGACTATCTGACTGTTTAAGGACTGCCATGGTCTGAATATGGCACAGTGTGTCAACAGCTAGGTATTCAGCCTTATCCAAATGTAAGTATAGCTATTTAGCCTTCACTAATAGCTCTTTCACATTATGTTATTTACCTGTTATACGTAAAATATATATCTTCCTACAATTGTTGGGTTGTTGTTGTTGTTGTTGCTTTTTTTAAAAAATGGCAACAGTTATCAAGCTTGGGATAATACCAGTGTCATCAATTGTATCTTGCTTGTTTAAATTGTCATACACTAATGGGGCAATTTCCCCTTATGGGATTCTGCTATACATAGGCTGAATCAAATAATTCACAAGAAATGATGATCAGACCTATAACAGCCCTTAAGAGCTAGATATTTCCCTGTCTGATGATGTGCTATTTTCCTCAGCTGCACTTTGTAAGGTGAAATTGATACTGGCAGAAATGAAGTTTCCTGTAATAAACCAGCACAATACTTGCCGCTTCCTGTGGAATTAGACATTCTGCTTAGGGGTTGTGATCCTTAGGAGTCATTTATGATATACAAAATAAAAAATAAAAAAAATGAATCTGTATCAGTAGAAATGCCTTGCAGAATTAATGCATTTTTAAACAAACCAGATCCAGGAAGGATCAGATTCCTAATTATAGAACAAATAATGAAGGTGTTATGGGCACATGGTAGATTGCAGACTGCAAAGGGATGCCCCATTCAATTAATATGCCTGCTGTGCTCATTCTCAGGAGTGAAGAGGTACCTACCAGTAAAAATTGCTCATCTTCCCCATCCTGAAACAGGATCTAAATATCTCCCTTTTATTAAATATATAGATCAAAGGTGTATATAAACCATACATTTAAAGCACACAAATTCCCTTAGAGAATCTTGGGAACTATAGTTTGTTGAGGTAGCTGGGAATTGTAGCTCTGTTGGTGGCAAACTACAGTTCCCATAATTATTGGGGGAAGCCGTGTGCTTTAAATGTGCTCCTGTGTGCAGGATATAAGTATTCAGCATTAAGCCTCAGACTCTTATTTCTTTTAAACTATGGGGTGATATTTAATTAATAGAAATGATAAAAAGCTTAGCTGGGTAGCATTCTTTCCTGAAAAGAAAAGGGGATGCAGGAGGTCATCTTCACAGCCTGATGGGACTTCCGGCGGCTGGCGCCATTATGGATGGTCGTGGGCTGCTTCGGCTGCGAAGCACCCAGTTCATCCCGGGGGTTAGGAGCCCTGCAGCCGCATAGCGGGGCTTCGGTGGGGGCGCGGGAAGAGCGTCCCGTGCCCTGGGCTCCCCGGCTGTGCCCGTTGTGCTCCGAACCCTTCCCCCGCGCCCCCTGTAAAGGGGGAGTGGGGGTGAAGGGACTACGGAGCCGGGCTTTAGGGGACATGCCCCAACCGGGATGTTTACATGCGGCGGCAAAGTCCGTGATGAGCGTCTCTGTTCTACCTGTCATTAAGGAGTTGCTAAGAAACCAGAAGCTGTGAGTAATTGACTGACTCTTTGTATTCCGGGAAAGCTCTGGGATTAAGAAGAAAGGCAGCCCGCCTCTCTCCCTTCGGGTGGTGAAGGAAATTAACCCTTTAAGTGACTGCTGCTACAACAATCAATTGAAAGCATTTTGAATTTGAAAGCTGAGTCTGTTGAGATCTCCTTTTGGGGGTTAACTGAGGAAAAAATATCTCCGTTTGAAGTTTTGGTCTTTATACTCCGACATCGGAAGAAATGGCGGCGATTTGGACTTGCGTAGGAAAAAATTGAGACAAAGGAAGGAAAAGACAGGAAACGTAACTTGATACCCACCTCCCCCCGAAGATGTTGGACTTTGCGCTTATGTTGGCACTGAAGGACTGGGAGGATGAGGAAAAGTTTACTGTCTTTCAATTGGAACTGCTTGATCGAAAATTAAGAGCCTTGAGTGGGATTATAAATGGAAAGAATTTGTTTTCCACAGAGGAGGCTTTTCGAAAGTTTTATTCAATGGAAACAGACTTTTGCAAAGAGCTGGAAGATGTGTTGGAAGGATGGTTTGAGATGGCTGAGCAAATCCGAGTGGAACAGGGGCCGATTTCAGGGGGTGGCAGTAGCCCTGGAACGGAAAGATTTTTAATATCCAGACTCCGAGGTGGCAGTTCGGGGTCGAGGGACACAGAATTAAGATTTCTACAAGAAGAAGAAGTATGGTACAAAGGCACGGAGAAACTCAGAATGGAGAGGATGAACATCTTGGAGCTCGATGCAGGGTTTGTTGTGGGTGCAACCTGGATCTGTGGACATTCAGAAGAATATAATAGGAGATCCGGTTCTGGTGAAAGACAGGAGAAGATAATGGACAGAAGGGGAGTGGGTTGAACCAATTAATGTATAATATAGATGGTCTGCCATGGTACCCGAGATCGGAGTGTGAAGTCTGTTAATTACAAGTCTATTTTAAATAAGTAAGGAGATATTGAATTTAAGTGAAAAGCAGCATGATAAATGATAGAAGAAACAAGTTTAGCTGTAAGAATATTTGGTTAAGTTTTAGGTTATAATGCAAAGAATAAGACAAAGGTGTTTTTTCTTTTTTAAGTAAAGTTAATCTTTATAGAGAAAAGTTGTTAAGGAAATAGTGTACTGTTTTAAAACCGAAGGTGTATAGGCGGGGGAAGTCAAACGTCAAGATTTGGAACTAGAAATTTTTTTTTTTTTAGTAAGGTATACAGATAAGAAGAAGAATCCTGACATTATGTGTATTTGTATTTGTTTTGATATTTGTAGGTGTGGGGGTTGGGTTTGTGTTATTTTGTGAAAATGTCAATAAATTCTGTTTAAAAAAAAAAATCTTCACAGCCTGATGCATTATGCAGTTCTCTTGTGGGAGAAGCTCTGTGTATGTAAATAAGTCCATGTGAAACACGGCTGCGGCATTTCTGAAATGAGCAAACACTGAAGAAACCAAAGGCTTTGTTTTAGCTCTCTCTCACTTCTGTGCAAGTGAAGTAGCATTTTAGTCCTTCTTCTGAAGCATTGTAGTGTTATTAATTATGTTCTCTGGCTTATATAAAAGTTATTGCTGAGGCATGACAACTTGGAATTACGTGTATCACATATGCTCTAGTCACATATAGTATGGATCATTATGTAGCCTTATTGGTAGACTTCAGGGAGTTGTGTCTTGGAGGAATGAGCCATAAACAGCTCAGTGAACATGTTGTTTGGTGTGGAAGTGGAAGGAAAACTGGAAAGCGGGGTAGAGAGGGAATGGAATGGAAAATAGCATTGGGGGGGGGAGGGATAGAATCCTGTCTAGGACCATGCTACGCTACAACATTTTGTTGCAGGCCCCACATGTTTGAAAAAACAGACAACCCAGGGCATTAGTACAAATAGCAGCTTTCTTCCAACCAGCAGCTTCAGCAGAGGCAACTTTTTATCAGGACTGAAGCAGACGGAGAAAGTGCTAACCTTTCGCCCCCTTCAATAGCCAGAACATTTTTATATAGACTAGACCAGGGGTCAGCAAACTTTTTTAGCTAGGGCCGCTCTACTGTCCTTTAGACCTTGTGGGGGGCCGGACTATATTTTGGGAAAAAAATAATGAATGAATTCCTATGCCCCACAAATAACCCAGAGATGCATTTTAAATGAAAGGACACATTCTACTCATGAAAAAACACGCTGATTCTCGGACTGTCCGTTGGCTGGATTGAGAAGGCGATTGGGCCGCATCCGGCCCCCGGGCCTTAGTTTGGGGACCCCTGGACTGGACAACAATGGAGTTTTAGCAAGATTTATTGTCTTATGGACTGTATGTGTGCTGTTGTTGTGTCCCCCCGGTCAATATTCAATTGGGACAGCCCACTAATTCAAGAATTACTTTGCTAGCAGGCGCCCTGTCTTTCTGTAGTGCAACAGTCAACTCCAATGGATGTCTTGCACTTGCAAAATATGTTGTGCAACACTTAGCATGAACACTATAATTATTATCCTCAATTATAGTGCTTCCCTTTGATTGTGTTTCCTATTATACTCAGTGATGCTACTTCCTTTTTTGTTTTTGTTTTTAATAAACTTTATTATTTTAAAAAACATTCAGACATCGAACAAACACCGCAACATTAAAAATAAAATACATTAAGACATAACAAAAAGGAAGAAGAGGAAGAAGAAGAAAGAGTAGTAGAGGAAGAAGAATAAAGATATTTACAATATTACTAAGAAAACAATCCAATACAAAAATCAAAAACAAAGTTTGTACTTCCTATGTGACTTCTTGCACTACTGCTAGTGCTAGTGCTTTCATAACAATATCAGCATTTAAACTGCTTTCACTAAGTTGCATGTTACCTTTGGACTGGGCAAGTGGGATACATAGGGGGCGATAGATATTTGTGTAAGAAGATGCATCATAAACTGGGAGCTAAATGCGAAGCTTCTTGAAGCCAGCCAGAAGGAACCTTCAGAGCCCTCATATAGCATGTATTCCCATTGTCTTAGGGAATATTAATGTGTTATATTTTTTCCCTACGTGGAAAAGGAGTATATTCGTGCACGTTGTTTTCCACGCAAAATAAGCACACAAGAAGTATTGAACCATCTTGATTGATGATCACATACTTAAGTATTTCAGTTCACACACGTGTGTGGTTGCCACACAGATACAATTCATGTGTAGGAAAAACACAATTTAAGAAGTATCCCTGATTTCATGCAGTTTGAGTCCCTCTTTCAGAATAAAGCTTAGGATCCCGGTCCATCTCCCTCAGCCGTTCACTGCTCTCACCCGTAGAGCTCGTGAATATCTGTATAAATCAGACCTTCAAGGGACGAAAGGAATTATAATTTGGAAGATAATCTCTTCTCCTCTAGCATCTTTACCGATTGACAAAGCCCGGGTGGAATGAAAGAAAGAAAGAAAGCTGTGCGGCTATAAAACTGACATTATTTTTATGGCAGCCTTTCTGTGGAAAACTGTGCCTCATGTATGGTGTTAACATAGTTCAGTTTCAAAGAGCACTTGGGCTGCACCCTTATTTGTTCCGCAGTCTCTTCGCAACAGCAACACATAACCCGTGGCCTCAAGGCAGTGGTATGGTAATTGTGTTAGGAACAAAATGAAACTGCAGTAGTGCAGCTGTGATCCTGTTAATGTAGAAGCCCTATATATACATTTTACATTGCTTGGCTATAAAATACCAGACTGGTTCCAAAGCTGGCTGTGTGGGTTTTTATAACGCACAAATGGTGAAGGCAACAGATCTGGCCATATATGTGATATCACCTGCAAATCTCATCTTGGGCAGACACTCAGCCCTAGCTATCTTCCAACAGTTCCTTTGGCCATCATATTAGAGGCTAGCAAGGATGCATCCAGGGTGAAATTCTCTCCTGATTTGCCACTGGTGTTTACACTGGAGGGAATGCAGTTTGCTCTGCACACCACAATTTGTTCGTTCCATCCTTCATTATATCCACACAAACCTTTTCAAAAAAGTTCTTTTTGCTTTTGTGAAAGTATTCTAGAAAGATTGTGAAGGAATCAGGCTTTATTGTCCTGAACTGCCTGTGCATGATATGGGAATGCATGCTTTAGTTTGTGTGTATACTTTGTGTATACTATGGGAATGTATGTCTCACTTATATGTCTTGTTGCGAACTGCATGGGAAGTATGGGGATAACTTGGAGTTCTAGTGAGTGCCCCAAGGCTCTAAACATCAACACAAGGCATCCACAATTGCTGATGTACAGAACTGCACACCCCTCACCTGAAGGTGTGAGATTTTAAAACACTTGAATTCCTGGAGGCCAAAACCCAACGGAGGTGTCTGTGGTTGACAGGAGCCATCTATATCAGCAGTTCCTGATGTAAATTATTTGGCTCAAGGAGATCTCAGTGTGATAAAGAGAAGAACGGAGAGATCCCCCTCGTATGCATGGAAGATTGTGGAATGACCTGTTAACACAAAAGAAGACATGAAGACATGTATTCGCACACATGATACCCGAGGAAGTATTAGGAGTGGGGAGGGGAATTGCTATAGTTGTTATGCCATGTGTGTCAGGTATGCTGGTCTGAAATTGCTTGAAAATAGCTGTTTTGCAATACTGTATTTTAAAACCCTACCACCACCTTTGTACTTTGAGAAGTATTTGCATAAGAATCACAGCAAGTCAAACCAATAGCAGCACATTAACTCTCCACATCAAGGAGCTCTTTTTTCTCCCCTTGTGCCAACCCTTATCTATCAATTGTGGAAGGATGCTATTGCTGCTGAAAAGTCATTTAGGAAAGTATTTTGACTGGTCAAATGCATTCGTGTCATGTTTCCAGTGTTACTTTGAGTGACCGTTTAATGATTTGCCTTGACCGCTAAAAAAGGTTTCTGTGAAATTTATTTTTAATTTTAAGAATCATCTCGAAAGCATATCCTCAGTGCTGTTTCAGGAGTGGCGTAGAGTTGCGTCTCTTGCAATGATGGAAGGCTCCTTGGTCTATTGCAGCCTCAAATCAGTGGAATGGGGAGGGAGGCTAATTTTTTGTCAATCTGTGCACCCCCCCCTGCATATCATGTCACAAAGGGTCCCACAGACATCAGGATCAGGCTTTGAGGGCACATTGGAGGAAGCCATAGAGGGGGAGGCAATTGTCAAAATCACTTTATTCTAGAGAAGAAAGGCTGCACTGGATTAAAGAGCCTTCTTTATGATGGACACCACCCTTGGTCTGTAGACAACACCCATTAAAAGTTTGCAATCAAGCCCTATTAAAACCTCCTGTATCTCAATAACATAATAAGGCGCCCCAAGGTACCCCAAGGTTACTTCACTAGACCTTGAGGGTTGCAGAGGAGGAGAGAGTCCCAGCTTCTTCACACTGATTTACACTTCTGTTACAAACTTCCAACCTATCTGAAGAAGTGTGCATGCACACGACAGCTCATACCAAGAACAAACTTAGTTGGTCTCTAAGGTGCTACTGGAAAGAATTTTATTTTGTTCCAACCTATGTTTAGTGACCATGGGGGCTAGAAAAATTAGAAATGCCCTGATATCTAAAGGAGCTACATGGCAATTGTTGTTTTAAAAAGAAAGATTTCTCTTCCTGAGGCACTTGCAATAATGATGCTCCTAGAGTACAAATTACTGTTGTTTATTTGAGAGTCATTTAACTTTACTTTGGTTCCTAGATACACTGTTTATTTGATCAAATACGAGCAGCCCTTTTGGCAAAAGCTCTTTCTGATTCTTGTAAGAGCTTCGGTTTGTCAGCATCACTCATGTTTAGCATTGTATTCCTGGGGCCTTCCATTTGAACACAACACTTGAAGAAAACACACAAAATGTTTGCCTGGATCTCTTTGACTTGGAATCAGAGTGCACATTTGCACCCTTTGTTTATTTTGGACTAGGTTTTTTTTGTGCGTAAGAAGGATAATTACAAAGCTCTCTATGGCAGGAAGAAAAAGAGAGGATAAAATTATTAATCATTGTGCATCGAGTTAAAAATCTGTTTTGAGTTCAGTACCTCTGAATAAACTGAATAAACTGAGAACAACCAACCTTCCCCCCTCTAAAATGTGAAGAGTGGTTGAGCCAAATGCTGAGGACATGATGGAGGAGTGGGTTCAACAGGCATGTTCTCATTCTCTCCTTCATATGACTCCAATTGCATGGAGCTACAGACAACTGAGTTTGGACCATGTTAGCTAACAGCATTCTGGGATGCTGGGTGTTTCTTTGTGATGGCCTGGGACCCGGGCTCTGACTCAGAACTGGAGGAGGCTCAGTCCGCATCGGATTCTCTGCCGCAGGCGTCAGCTGAACTTAGTGTGGGGCCTAATCCTGAAGAGCCTCAGTCTGCTCAGGTTCCCCTGCAACAAGCACCAGCTGGGCCGAGTCAGGGGCCTGAGCCTGTCCTGGCTCCAGGTGCTGAGGAACACCTCATTGCCCTCAGCTGGGCCATCAGAGGCTGAGGCGGTCCCTGGGTCTAGTAACCCCCCCCCCCCCGGCGTCTCCTGAACTGCAAAGACTAAGGGCTGAGAGAAGGAGGGACCTGAGTACTCACAGGAGGAGTGCTCGCCTTCAGGCGAGACAGGGCAGTGAGTCATTGGGAGATTGGGACCTCGGCAGAGATAAAAGGGTGGTCAGATCCCATCCCAAGTTGTGGGAGCAACATTTCTGCTTGCCAGATCCTGCCTGTGTTCCTGTGCCTGCCCTTGCCTAGTTTCCTGCCCTGCACCTTGCCTCTGCTTCATCAGACTGACCCCTCGTTGACTCCTTAGACTTCGGACCGGACCCAGACCTCGCCTCTTGGATTTCCCTTGGACCAGCACATTCTTCTTCAGAATCTATTGTAGGTGCAGTGCCTGTTGGCTCTCTGTTGGACTGCTTAAGCCGTGCCTCCATTTGTGTCCAACCTCTATACTTGTGAATAAACATGAATATTGCCAAATTGAGGGTTTGTACTTCTTCCTTCTTCTTCTTCTTCTTCTTTTTTTTTTTACAATCAAGAGGTATATAAATTGTAAACAATAGTAAATAATTACATGGCACCAATCTGCTTTAATTGACTTCCAAAGGCAACCAAGCCTGGGCAAGTAATTCACCTCTTTGGATTGGTATAGCAATACGTTATAATTTTAAAATATTACAGTATTTTAAAGTAGCAATTAAAAGCAGTTCAAAAAGTGAACAACCTAAAAAAAAAGGAAGTTTCTGATCATCCTAGAGACAAAACTCCTTTGAGAAAAAGTTCCAGAGCCTGGGTTCAGCTACTGAATCTACCCTCTCCCTTATCTCACTTAGGCATATTTCTGGAGATATTTGGTAGAGATGAATGAATCTGTCAGTTTTTGTTTCTCTCAGTTTCTCATTCCCTCTTCTTCAATTTTAAATTCAAATCTGCACATGGCTGCAGCACTTTGAATAATTTTGGGTGTGTGGGGGCATTGTCATGAAAACTAGTAAGCATTTTAAGTCAAAATTTGACTTTTTGTGAGTATTTTTTCCCTAAGATAATGCATTTTTGTATATCACATTATTTTTGTATATTACTTTCATCCGCATATGCATTTTGCACACTTCCCATCAACATACACGTTGTTTGGTTGGTTGCACAGCAACATTCCGAAAAGTGCAAATTTAAAAACACAGTTTCTGTTAACTTATTGGTTGGAGTAGTATGAAATAAGTGGGCGAATTAAAAAAAAATGTCTTTCCCATCCCCAATGTTGGGACACATTTATTCCCTGCACCCACACCCTGGTGGCTGATACTGCAAAATGGCCACAGGAATAGGTCTGAAAATATACAATTAACAAAGCTCAGTCTGAAGAAAGGAGACGTTAAAAGCTTTCCCAGCCTCGTTATGTGTTTCTTTTCTCAGAGGAGCAAAATAATGGAGACAAGTTTAGAAGTCATTTTGCTTGCCAAATATCTGGATATAGTTTTGGGTTCTGATATGTGTTGTAGTCACTGGGGATCAGTGAGGTACCTATTTTATTTGATGCCTTCTGTGTCCTCAAAACTTTTCAGTGAGAGCTGTCATTTGGGGATGAATAGCATTAACTCTCTTCAGTTTCTCCCTGCTTTCATGTATAAACGGCTGCTGGGCATAATGTAAGAATTGTTATGGATGTGGCTCATTACGTTTTCCTTTCAATGCATCTTGCTTTCTTTCCAACAGGTTTTTATGTCTCTTTTACACCAGAATATGTGTGTGTGTGGTGTTCTATTAATGCATTAAAGCAATGTGCTAATATTTCCCACATGGAGCTTAGTCTTTTTCATAACCTTTGCAAAAGGGGAAAATATCAGTTGGCATTGTAACTTTTCAAAACCTTTCAAGAAAGGAATTCCTTTTCAGCAAGGAATTTCCATCAGGCCAGATTGACTGAGAACCCTTGAAATATGCTGGTGTGGTGACTGCCTCTTCTGATAGCATGTGGTTTTCCTTGCTTATGTGTGAGGACCCCATCACACACCATAGTTTTTTTCATGGAAATACCCATTTTTGGCTCAGCCTCAAGTTTTAAAATCATTGCAATATAAAATTGACTAAATGTGTTATTTAAATTGGGAGCTTTACTTTGATAATGGTTCTTTAGTTGACAGCCAATTTTTATTGCATTTCTATGCATGCTTGTTGATTAGTCCCTTTAAGACTTAGCACTAAAAAGTCTCTAATTCAAACCTGCAATGTAAATTGGAATGCAATCCTAAATGCTCCCCTTCTGTCTTCCCCCTCCCTCTTTTCTTTCTCCTTCAGTCCTACATAATTCCATCTGGCGCTCCCAAGACAACAGAGCTGAAATTACTGGTAAGTCTCCATTCATTACAAAAATTGCCCACAAGTAATTCAGGGCTATGGACCGTCTGCTATTTGTCAGTGGTACTGAACGATTTCTATCTACTGTAACAAATCACTCAACAGTAAAATAAAAATGGAAGTTGATCACATGCCAACAATGTGTTTAACAATGCCCTATTGTATTGTATGCTGCGGGTGTGTACGAGGTCTTGAAGAAGAAAAGGGGGACACCCACACACTGGATGCACTGTTTTGGTTTCATAAAATAAAATATGGATGCAGTGGGCCTAGGGACACAACAAGCCTACAAGGAAGACTGGTATTAACAGAGTCTTAGAAAACTTTGGGACTCCTGGGGAAAAAGGATCTCATTCATTTCAAGGCATTTTAATTAAGTGCACTAGTGGTATCGCAAGCATCTGTAGAATGGTTTCTCTTGCCCCCTCCCAATCAGTTAACAAAACCTAGAAGCATCTTATAGATCTGCAGGAAAGGAAGGAATAGTAACATACTTTCTAATGAGCACTCAGAGGCAAGGTGGAGCAATCACAGCTCTAAAGCTATAATCATTCCTTCTGGCCAGTCTTTTTTCACAGGCTGATTGGCAAGACCAGACAATGCTTGATGTTTTTCATTTACTTCAAGCTCTCTCTCATTGATGGACGATCCCTCTTCTTGCTCTCTCTCCTCCCCCCACCCCCTGCTTTCCTTTCCTGTTGTTTCCTGCTCTATATTTCAGCCTCATTTTGCCCTAACTGTACCTTAATGCAAACATTTGCCTTTCTTACGTCTTCTCCCTGGTAATCCCTCACTGAGCCTGACTATTTATTCATTGTTAAAAATGCCAGTTGGTAATAATTCCAGTGTCCCAACTGGTTCAGTCACCACTGGCATGCAATACATTTGGAACTACCCATACTTTCTCCATTAACATTTCAGCAGCTGGCTTTGTTGAAGGAAAAACAAAGTCTCCGAAACCCAATCTGAGTGTAATTTTGATGCCCACTACAGAATCCTTGAATTAAAGGAGTGGAAAAAAAGTGAATTATTTTTGCTCCTTTCCATCTAGAGACTTGTTCCAAAACCTGTCCTCCAGAAGCCTGAAATTATGCTCACAGAACAACAGAAGCAAAAGCCTATTTCTGTACATAAACACTAAATCTCCTTAGGGGCTTTCCGTTCAGGTTTCTTTGAGCAAACAGGCAAAGAGTAGGCATTTTAGGTTTTATATCTCCTTCTGGATCTATGAAGTTCAAGGTGTGGGTGGTATCTATGCATCAGTATGAGTGGCTAATGGAGCAAACAGAAATCAGTCTGCTAAACAGCCGATTCTAATACAAAGATGTGGACAATTATATTTCCCCTGCTGGTAGTGGGGAACTATTATTATGCTGACATAAGTAAAATAAAGATGAAGGGGGTGAGACAAATAAGGGGAAGCGGAAATTCAGCATTTTGAAATCATATACTCTTGTCACTAATCTTAAGCATGTTTTTTATTATTATTTGTTTTCTCCCTGCCCATACTATTTGTAGATTTCTAATGGGACCCTGTGAATTCCAGATGTCCAATTTTAGAACTCATTGTGCAAGAAGGTGATGAGTGGGGGATTTATTTGTTTGTTTGTTTTGAAGCAGAACCAGCCATGCCCCATTGCTATCATCATTCGTCTCTTATCACCATTTATCTCTTGTTGACTGATTTTATATCTCAAGGAGATCTGGATTTGGTTCATTTTACTGATTTTAATATTGATTGCTGTATTTACTTTCTCTTTTATTACCCATTCTGAGACCTACTATGGACAAAGGTTGGGATATAAATTATATTACTATATACCTTACTATGCATAAAACTGGACCCTCATTTGTACTGACCTCTTTCCTGAAGTATTTCCCCCCACTCCTGGGTGCACCTTCTCATTTCCCTCAAAGATGCTGCAACCCACCAATGTTTTGATATCAGTGTCAGTCTTCCACAGATGCACACATGCTCCATATGGCTCTGTATTCACATGAGTCCCACAGCTGAAAAAAGTCTGAGCATGTGCAAACGTATGTTTAATTGTCATTTTATTGTACCGTGCTTTGAAATGTTGGGGCTAAATGGTAATATAAATTGCTGAAATAAATAAGCAAACTGCTTCCCATGGCAGCACCTATTTATTTCCTTATTTCCTCTGCATAATTCTGGCTTCTCTGCATGAAGCAAAGTGAGATGTCCACTTTAGGTGTAAGATCCACCATATCAGAATGCTTTCACCAATGTTGCACTCAGAAAAATGTTCATAAATGGAGTAATGGTTTATGCATCTTACACAGAGCATAACTTGCTTTGATCCCAAGCAACAATTCTCAGAATTGTGGGGACATGCTTGCATGTAAATAGTCCCCTTTACAAATTATTTCCATATGTAGAACAGGATCGTGTTACTAGTGCTGCCAAGGACATCATCGCACCCCAGTGGCCTTACCTCCAGACCTGAGCGTGTAGAGAGCTGTAGGTCTGGAAAAGGGTAACTATCAACAAACAACCAGTTTGATGTCTCTAAGTACATTAAATATTTGCAGAGTTCTGAGAGTGAGGCCAGTGGGACACCAGTGGTGGCAGTACTGGTGTGATCCCACCGCTACCTCCATGTTCATGCTCCTTCTGCTCCTTGGTTGCAATTTTAAAACTTGTATTTGTGCTGTGCTATGGTATGCTGTAATTTTATGTTAGATATTCCATATTTTATGTTTTTATGGGCTTATAGCCGCAATAAATTTGAATTTGAATTTGGAGGGATTTTGTTAAAGTCTCTTTATCTCCAAGCATGTCCCAATAGTTCCCAACAACTTTACTTGGTATTAAAGCAAATAATTTTATGTGGAGGTGAAGGTTTGAAAAACTCAGTATGTTTAAGATTTATAAATTTGCTTTCTTGTGCCCAAGACACTTGCTCGATAAAAGACAATAGGCTTTAAGTGACTTTTAGCTACTCTAATATGCAGGATGTTTCACTGCACTACAAATGTATTTGAAGATATTTTGAAAGAAGAAATACTAATAGTTAAACCTGTACACTGGGAATGACAAGCTGCTGTCATGGCCACTTTCTATGTCATCATTGGCCCTCGCTGGGGTTAGCATGGGAAGCAAGGTGTCAGGGACTTAACTGAAGGGGACGAGAAGGAGGAGGAATGGTGCCCCCCCTTTCTCCTGATGCTTCCAGAGGAGAGGAAAGCAGTATTGATTTACAGCAGGGGTTTGAGGAAGGTGAACAGAAGAGTTGGGTGTCATGGTCTGGTTCACGGGTGGTTGAAGTCCCGGCTGAGGACGTTGGGACCGGGAGCAAGATGGCGGGCGGGGTGGGAGCAGGAATGGGAGTCCAGAAGCCAGGAGTCAGAAAGCCGAGGGTCAGAGAGCTGGGAGTCAAGAAGGCAAGGGTCCAAGGAGAGGAAGCAAGGAGTCAAGAAGCCCAAGGCAGGAAGCATGTTGCTGTGGCAAAGAGCCAAAGGGAAATGCTGACCTTATATCCCTTCCCAGCTCTTGCTGCCAGGTGCTATGCATTACCAAGTGGCTTCACCTGTGTGGCCATGCCTTGCCTCTTCAGAACAAACTTAGGAAAGCCCCAGTCCTGCGAAGCAGGGCCTGGCTCATGCACACACTCCTGACATTGGGAGGTGTTGGGAGATGAGAAAGGGGAGACAGAGACAGAGCAGCCAGCTGACACATTATCACTGGAGAGCATTTCTCACCTCCCTTCTCCCAGAACTCTGTGTTCCCCAAGAGTGCAAGAGCAAAGGACCCAAAGACAGTTGGTTACGGGCGGACACTGTAAAGAGAAATGCTGTTGCTAGGAAGGGAGGGATGAAGAGCTCAGTTGGAACAATGCCATTATCGGTAGGAAGACTGCATTATTTTGTCTCTCGCTATTATGAATGAATAAACTCATTAGAAAGGACTCACACAATTTCCTACAGATAGATGTTACTGGAAATGGAGCCGCAGGGTGGTGCAACTATTCTACTATGGCAAAGTCTGGGATCTTCGAGAAAAGAGTATAGCCTGTCATACTATAAATTGCAATGAGTTGCATTGACTCCATACCCTTACCAGGATTTGAGTTATTCCTACTACTCTCACAATCCTTCTTGACATGAATCATGTATTTGTCGACAGTGTAATTAGAATAGAAATAACAGAACAACTCATGTATTCTTTGACTGTATATCAGTAGCCTCTGTTTTCATAACCTGGCAGCTCCTGCAAGTTTCTATGAAAATTTAGTGTGCTGAGGAAGGTAGGCCCAGTGTTTTGCAGATGAGCGATGCATTCACAAAGAAATGCTTAAGTTTATAAACTTCAGGCTGGAGAATCAATTTAGCTGCATGGAGAATACTTAATTACACTAACATTCGTGCCAAGGAAATGACATTCTGAGAACCCCATGAAAAACTGACACTGACATCCTGCTGCTAGGGCTTTCTTCTTTCCATAAATAGACTGTGGGGTGAGTTATTTAGTGCCTGTGATACTATGAAGAAGGGAGTGGAACTCTCTGGATATGCTGTAGTCTGCATTCACTGTGAAGGTAGAGAATGTATGAACAGCACTTTCAAGATTGCAAAAAATCAGCAAGTAGGCTTTGGAGAATTACAAGCATAAATATTCTTCTACAGGAATTTGCCCATCAGCTGGCAGAAAGATGAAAGGGAGGAATGAAGAAAAGATGAAATGTGGCTCTGAAAGGCACAATATATTCTCAACCACCCTTCCTCTCAGTAGCAAGAATATTTGCTTCTTCTTCTTTTTTATTTTTACAAGGAGGAAGTGTATAATACCATTCAGTAATTGCAGCAGAGGGCTGAGATTTTTTTTCTTTCTTTTCTGAAATGAGGAAACGTTACTATGAAGGGGCAGGAGGCATATAAAATATAGCCTAAAGGTAGGATGCGGTTGCTAAATAAATCAGTTAGGTTTTCAGAGTTTGCTAATAATAATAAAAAATAACAATAACAAAGCCTGTGCTCTAGATAATGCTAAAAGATGGTGAGGCTGCAGTTCTATGCACACTTACTTGGTAGTAAAGCCTTTCAAAACAAATGGAGCTTACTTTCAAGTACACATGCACACGATTGCACCATAAGCTCCTCATATTTCTTTCTTAACATATTCTTAGTTGTGTTCTATTTAAGTTAGTGTATCTTTGAAATGGGTAGCTTTGATTTGGCATTTATGGTCCGCTTTCTTTCTAACTGTTTGAAGCCGAAGCTCTAAGGCAGGCCAGTGTTCATATTGCAGATAGGGGCTGAGTGTCACACACTAAATTGATCTCAGCTGCAATGGCAGGAGCACTGTAGGAATGAATGTGATTCTGAAAATATAAGCATGAGTAGAAGCTGTTGAGGATCATCCAGCATTTTTCTCCTGACTTCTGAATCTTTAGGACTGTTGCCTTGGATTTTTTGTACACCTTAGCTAACAATTTGTCCGGTGACAAATTTTGGGAGTCCTCATCTCCCTTCATCTATTGGAATTCCCCTACCATAAATGTTGTTTAATTCACATCCTTCAAATCAAACATTGGGCTTCCCTGCCGATAATGTAAATGACAGGGAGGGATGGGGCCGGCCCAACCCTGAGACAAAGTGAGGCAACCACCTCAGGTGGCAGGAACCACAGGGGCAGCACATCCCACTGTATCTGTTTCTTCCCCTCTTGTTCCTGATACACTCATCCCTTCTTCCCTGGCAGGGAAAAAGGGTGTCATTTTTGGTTTGCCTCAGGTGCCAAAATGTCTTGGGATGGCCCCTGGGAGGGGGGATTCTTCCCATTGTCTCACAGGACCAGCAATAGTCATATTTCATAGCAACGTAGCTGTAATGTCTCTGTTCAATAGTAGAGGGATGTGTGTGAATTTATCTTGCTCATGATTACCCTCATCATACTATGTCAAACCTCAGACCCATACAGCTTCAACATATTTTGAGAGCTTATTATAAACAGCAACAGCAGATCACTTCAAATCAAAATAAAAGGCTGGAGAACTGGTACAAGGTTTTTAATTCCCCCCTTTCACCTGTTTTATTTATTCATTTGTGTTTATCCCCATCTCTAATAAGGGCTCAGGGCAAGAATGACCTTTTCTAAAATATGATATTGCAGTCACGGTTTGATTTGCACATCACATATAAAATGAATATCAAAGATGTAAGAAGTTTTCCTCAGTGGCTATGAAGCCAAAGATCATTCTTTCAGATTCAATGATTGTAGGTAGCCTCCTTATTATAAGGGTTTAATGTTTAAGTCCTGCCAGGTTTAGTGCAACTAAGGCAACTGACTGCACACCCATAAAGAAGACTCAAGAGGCAAAAAGCCTGTAGAAATGGTCATATAACATATAGAAAAACTGTATCCTGATTAGCCAAATTCAGAAAATAGAAAGAACCTAAGGATTGTCCTTAACCCAATAACCATTCATCATGTTTTTTAGAATTCCTTCACTTACCCACACTGAATGCCAAATAAGTAACCAAATTAGTGAACACCACTCCCAATTATAACTCCCAGAAGTGTGAAGCGGGCAAGATGAAGAGTCTTAAGGGCATACTGAAGATTCCCTCCAAAAATTCCTACTCAGTCCCTTTAAAAGGTGATGAGCACAGTCCACACTGTTTTAAGGGAGGAGGGCATGGCAAGAGCGAAGTGCAAGATGGGAGCAGAGCTGTCTTAAGATAGCCAGCTTCCAGTGCTCCTCCCGGCCACCCATGTAGTTCCTTCACTCCATGCCTCCATTTGGGGAAATCAGATTCCCAAGTCATCTTTACAGAAAAAGTGGGTGGAGACAAACATGTCCCCACCTAAATTGGAAATTGCTTTGTAATTGTAACAGCTATGAGTTACTTCTGTCTCCCCTAGCCAAACAACAATTCTATCCCATAATGCCATTAAACTTACCTGTTTTCGCTAAAAGGAAAATGTGTTACCAGCATCAGTCGAATGTTGATACAAATAGCACATATCTTACTAGCAATGATATTTTCAGCCTCAAGATGACAAAGATCTCATCATTAATTTACAGGAACTAACCTGATTCTCATCTGAAGATGGTTCAGTTTCTGACTGATAAAATGCTAATAATACTGTTGCAGGCTGAACAGGAAGCATAAAGGACCGTAAAGTCTGGAAACTGCTTGACCTCAAAGAATAGTATCTCAAATAAAGTATTAAATATTTCTTTTCACTAGAAAATGTTAAGTTTTCAACCCCCCTCCAAAAATAAATTCTATTTATTATTGTTGTTGTTGCTATTGTTATTAGTCTAAACCTGTATATATATTAGTCTAATCCTGTACAAATAAGAAAAATAAAATGGCACTCATTATGATCTCTCCTCTACACAGCACACACACACAAAATTTTGTTTCATCCCCTCTCAAATTACAGCTAAAACTGCCCATTTCAATGTAGGCAAAACAGTTGCAAAATTCATTTGTTTTCCTTTCTAAAATGACCCCAAAGCAAATGATTTTGTTGAACTTAACAATTTTAATGAAACGTTCTTTCCAAAATTGCTTTTTGCCCTTGGTTGAAATAGATACACACAAAAATGTTTATTTTACTTGGAGGGGGAAAGAAAGGGAGAGCACGGTGAGGATCGTTGTTGAGAGATGTTCAACAAACCAACTCAAAATCGGGTGCCAGGTTGGCGAGGTTTGTTGTTGCTTGCACTGCTTTTAAACAATATATTATTTCTAACTGGATACAAATCAAAAAGCATTCCCTGTGCACTTTACAGAACAGCAGGTTCTCGTGGCTTCTCCTTCTCTGTATTTGGACATCTTGATTAAGAGACATATTTCTGTATTCAGTTTTTAATGAGTTCAAAATCAACTATATATGAGGGCAGCAAACTTCTTCGCCTCCCCCCACCCCATCAGTGGTCATTCTGAAGTTAAGGCAGAAACTGGGGAGGGTGGCTATTTTGTCTAACAGTCAAAACATCATCATCATTTTTTATTTGTATGCCGCCTTTCCATAGTTAAAACAGTGCTCAAGGCGGCTTACAGCATGACAAGATTTACACAATTACCAAAATAACAAAATTCATAAACAATAAATAAAACACATCAAAAGGTACACAACCAAATGGAAAACAATTTCCACATAAATCATAAAATCTAAAACTAAAAAAAATACATGAATATCAATAAAAATTTAAAATGACATAGATAAAAAAAATAAAAACATTGAGCTGCAGCAGCAGCAGTCCTTTATGGAGCCCTCCAGGCTCCACCCCAAGCCAGGTGGAGAAAGGCAGGGCAGGGCCCTTCAGGCTCCTAGCAGGTCAGTCCTGGGCAGCAGCAGTAGCAGCAGCCCTTTATGGGGAAGAGCTATAGTGCAGTAGTAGAAAAGGTTCCAGGTTTAATCTCTGGCATCTCCAGGCAGGGCTGAGAAAGTCTCTTCTCCAAAACTCTGGAGAAGAATCGTCGCCTAGTATAGAGTGGTCAACACTCAGATAGATAGACTAATGGTTCAACTCGCCGCTTTCAATAAATTTGAGAATGTACGGCACTCTGTTATTATACTGTTTTTAAATTTACTTAGAAACCCACCCCACCCTAACCTTCCACAGAATCACGCTCCAAGTATGAGCTATAGCAGAAGGGTATGTGGGAAGTCTGGCATAGCTGGGACTGTGTCTGCTCCATCGACCAATGGGATGTGAATGTGTAGAAGCTGGGTGTGGCAGCAATTGGCCGTCTGAATTTCCCCCAGCCTCTCTATGATCATATAAGAACGTAGGCAGACAAAGAGGAAGCAAGGCTGCAGGAACACTGCAAGAGAACACTGGCAGTCTAGATGCTACATGGAGCCAGAACAGGAAGACCCTTTATTGCAGCTGAAACTAGCAAAACGGGTGGCAATTCTGGGCAAACGTCACCTGGTAGTATTCCAGGAACTGAAAGGAGACAGGAGATTGATTTGCTGTGGGTTGGGGAAAATATCAGCAGGGGTCCTTTAAGAACCAAGTTGCACTATTTAAAGCCAGCTAAAACTGTTAGGTAATGAAAAGATGGGGTAGATGCAGGGATTTTTTTCCAGCCAGAACTCACCAGAATTCAGTTCTGGCACCTCTCAGGTAGGCGCCATTGCCATTATAAGAGAACAAGGGTGAGTTCCTGAACCTCCTTTTCTAGATAAATAGCCCTGGGTAGATGTCTGTGGTTGGCTGGGCTTCCTGATTCTGCACAAATATCAGGAAGAAGTCGCATCTTCTGTTCCCTGGATTGAAAGAGAGGGGGGGGGAGACACAAATGTTCAAAAAGAATTTGAGTAGAGTATGTTTTAAGGTTCAGAACAGATTATTCCCAAACGGGCATTCGCTAGAACTCTCAGTGCCTCACAGCAGCAACAGACAACAACCCACAACTTACGTGATCCTATCCCTGATGAAAATGTTTTGATGGTGCCAGCTTTCACGCAGGCAGCATATTTGCTAATTTCTGTCACACACGTAGGTGACAGAAGGGAAGGTTTTATAATGAGAATCTTCACAATGACCAAGCACAATGGGTTACATCATTTACATACACGATCAATGACTGCATGACTGCTGGCTTTCTTTGTGAATTCCTATTGTCAGCAGTACTTAACTGAAATTAAGCTGCCATGCTCTTTAACATAAAATGTCATCCAGAATGAAAAGAAATGTAGTGACTCTGTCATACTATTGGGCTGTGCAGATAGAAACATAGGCCTGGACATACAGCAAAGAAGAAGAAGAAGAAGAGGAGGAGGAGGAGGAGGAGGAGGAGGAGGAGGAGGAACAACTGTGCAAACTTTTATACTGACCAAGCCATGAGGGCAATCTTCCTGATCACCTCACCTCCAGTTGTTTTGTTCAGAAAGCATGTACAGTGTGTTAACAATTTTCCCAACGTATGCATGAATGTTCATTAGTACATTGCAGACGTAATAATGAACACAATGATATCAAGGAGATGTAACTGGTATAATGTTCTTTGTGACATATTCCTTGCCATTACAGAACAAGGGAAACTCTTGCTTTCATTGAGCTCCTTGGTGCAATGATGTGAGGACTGCAGCAGAAATTGAACTGTTGACTTGAGTGGACCACTCTATCCAAGGTATCCACATCAGCCACTAACCCAGAAAAGGTCAGGTGACAGCTCCTGATCCTTATACATCAGAATCAGATGGTGTGGTGGGACAGAGGCTCTTACCTGATCTCCCAGCATGTGAGTTGCTGCTGCATATCCAAAGGGGAGGGGGAGATGGACACTGGTACAATCAGTGTGATGCAAACACACTGGCTGAGTCAATCCAGCACCCCTGCTGGTATATTTGCACTGCACCAACTTCCCGCTGTCTTGCAGCAGTGACTGGGAGGTCAGGTAAGTACTTCTGCTCAACCACAACAACCATTCCTGTTGTGCGTGTTTCCATATCATGCTTGGTTCCTTGGTTGAAAAACTAGGAGGGAGCAATTCTTGAAGGCAGACTACTTTCATGTTGCCCTGATCTGCCATCAAGTGCATATAGAAGTGAAGTCTGTCACATCGACATTCAAAGGCCCTAGCGATGATTCACAGCAGTTCCTGATGGGATGGCATACAAAAGGAAACTGTAAGTTCAGCTCCTGTGGGGGAAGTGTTTTTAAGTAGCAGCAGTGTGATAAACTTGACTTTAAGCTTTGGTGGAAAACTTATCATACTGCTACGTATTTTATTTTCTATGCAGACTTAACTTCCTGATTCTATTTATTGTTTCTCTCCCAACTGTTTCTTTCAAGTCTATTTCTTTTAGGCATATTTCTTTGTTGTGCTTGTGCCTTTTGTTCTCCATACTGTTCTTTTATTCTATGATCTGCCAAGCTCTGCACAATTACAACAGCTAAGTCAACATTGCCAGCCTACTTGAATTCACTTGGCACTGTAACTAGCATTTAAGATTTGCATGGCATATACACTCTTCATCTCTTTTATTGGAGAAGGTCATTGTAAAGTCATTTATGTATTCCTGAATAGTTTATTGATCTCCTAATTATTCTGTGTTTGTGGTTCCCTCTGATGTCTCTCTCTCTTTGTTATTTTGTTATATTATTCTAAACATTCAATAAACAAATTCGATTTATAAAAGGCAGCTTAGACAAGAGGGTAGAAATTCCCTGAAAGTTCAAAGGAGGAACCGAATGTTTAACTTCTACTGAACTTAGAGGGTGGGAATAAAAACACAAGGCAAAGGGGAAGCTAAAGCATATCATGCCTATCCCAAAGAAATAAATAGTGGTATTATGGCCTTTTCCTCCAGCATTGTGGTCACGTTAGCCTTGGTTATTTCATAGCAGTTCCAGAAATGGATGTTAATAATTCTCAGAGTAGTCTGCCCAGAAAAATATGAAATCGGCAAAATGATTTGCACATTTTTGGAACAATAAATATCGACCTCAATTATAAAAAAAAGAAATTTCATAATATTTCTCCTCCCCAAACAATTACAAAGCATAGCCCATCCCTGCATTTGGGAAAGGGTTCAATGACCAGAGTTAATGCCAAAAGGAGGGGTGGGCTTTACTTAAACCCATATTTTACATTCTACTATTAACATAGCATGCCTGCTATCCATGTCCCAGAAGAAAGGCACATATTTTTGCATGCATAAAATCCCAAAGGCATCCCCAGCAGTTAAAGGGTTTCGGATAATGGAGAAACACTTGCCTG
This sequence comes from Lacerta agilis, assembly GCF_009819535.1. Taxonomy (NCBI): domain Eukaryota; kingdom Metazoa; phylum Chordata; class Lepidosauria; order Squamata; family Lacertidae; genus Lacerta; species Lacerta agilis. Next base: position 65,455,923 of record NC_046316.1, on the reverse strand, counting down.
AAAGGGCCTACAGACATCATTGTCCCAAGAAACCCATCAAGCATATGCTTGCTTCTAGGTTCACATCATGATAGCCAAAGGGAGAGGGGAGGGCACAAGGGAAATTTTTTCATATTTAAAAGTGAACCTACCTAATTTGCAGTTTACAAAACAATATGCAAACCAAAGCACAGCCATGCTTCTAAATTTGCACTTTTCTGAATTTTGCAATGCAGATTTCCCACCAACGAATGTGTATAATACATTCATTTTGGTGAAAATAACATACAAAAATGCATTATATTAGGCAGAAATGCTTTGCAAAATGTGTATATAAGGAGAAATTGCATACGGAAATTTGGATATTTGGTGAAATTAGTACTAAAATTTTCACAAGGAGTTTATTTTGTTTTGTTTTGTTTTGTTTTGTTTTACTTATGAGCAATGCAAAGTCACAAGGGCAGAAACAGATCAGTTCACCCATCCTGACTCTTCATTGTCCAGAGATGACTTGGGTTTGTATTCATCTTTTATATTACATTTATATTGCTGCTGCCGCTACTGCTGAAACTGTAACTGCTACTTCTAATCACTGCATATTTGACACTGAATTTGTTGGTCAGTATAGTAAAGGTAGTTGTTGAAGAGAAGAGAAACTATAACCATAGTCCTCCCTGTTGCATTTCATTTTAGGGTGCTGAAAGAGACGTCAAACTTTTCAGCATGTGTTTGGAAATATATTTTTTAAAAGCAGTAGTTCAACTGAACATAAATATTATTGTTTCAATCCTAATTAAAAACACAGGTCATTACTACATAAATAATAAAGCCATCAAAATATGTTTTCATTTTATGAGGAGAAATCACATTAGGAATGACATTTCTAACACTCACTCTCCAAAAAGCAATTTTTGACAAGTATTGCAATGTGTGTGCATATGATTACACACACACACAAACCAACACAATACAATTCTATTATATAAGAAAGCAAGAGCTCCCAGCCCTGACACTTTTATAACACCATACTGTAAAATACAGCTTTCCCAAGCAAAGAAATCAGAGAAGGCCTGTATTTTTTGTTATCTTGTATTTGCATTAACTAGAATCGCCATTTTTACTAGCTGTGAGATCACTGACTAGAAACCCAGAGGGTGTTAGCTCCATTTTTGTTGTATTGTACAGTGCTGCGTGACGTTCTTTTTCCATGGGAACAACATAGATTTCATGTGCTGTGCCGGAGGTTAGAAGACCCTTGCCGTGGTCCCTATGGAGTATCACATACACCATGGTGCATTATCAAACAAAGCTGTTTTGTTTTTCTAATGATCTCATTGAGCAAGGATGACTACCATGTGCAGATACAGAAATGGAAACAGCGTTTGCAGTGTTCTTAATGATTTCTCTTCTGACTTGCTGTAGCGATGCACTGTAACTAGTCATACACCTATGTTTCTTGTGTGACGGTTTATTTCTGTCTGTTATCCTGACACAAGGAGTGTCAGGTTGCATTACCATATGTGGAAACGCTGAAGTGCAAGGCTGATACGTATTTATGTATTTATATTAGCAGATAGTAGCAATTATTCTATTCATGAAGACCTGTTTATGATGGTTATTGCGATAGTTGCATTGGATTTCTATATCTTCCTGCCGCTATACAAATTGTGAGCTTTAATTTTATTTATTTATTTTTTACAGGTACAGCTTGTCATGCAGGGGTGAGTGACACACACACACACTTGCACCATAAAGTTATATTATACGTAATATCCCATTGGTATATCTGTTGTGGTGTTATGGTAGACCTGGCTGCTCATCTGACTGATTTTCAGTGTAGGATTGACCTCTTAATGTATCAAAAACATCACAATTAACCAGCTCAGAAAAGAATACTAGTTAAGATCATGCCCCTTTACTTTAGATAGCAGCACACCTAGAGAACATTGCCTGGATTAGGATATACAGGATCAGTATGGGTCTCTATAGACACAATGTAAAGGTAAAGGTAAAGGTAAAGGTAAAGGTAAAGGGACCCCTGACCATTAGGTCAAGTCACGGATGACTCTGGGGTTGCGGCACTCATCTTGCTTTACTGGCTGAGGGAGCCGGCGTTTGTCCGCAGACAGCTTCCGGGTCATGTGGCCAGCATGACAAAGCCATTTCTGGCGAACCAGAACAGCGCAACAGAAACGTTGTTTACCTTCCCACCGGAGCGGTATCTATTTATCTACTTACACTTTGGCGTGCTTTTGAACTGCTAGGTTGGCAGGAGCTGGGACAGAGCAATGGGAGCTCACCCCGTCGTAGGAATTCGACCCGGCAACCTTCTGATCAGCAAGCCCTAGGCTCAGTGGTTTAGACCACAGCGCCACCCACTTCTAAATACTTCTGCTTTACCTGGCAGCAACCTTCTCTTCTCCCCTGCAATAGATATTCCTGATTGCCTCAATTTTAGTGCCTTCTGCTGTGATTCATATTGGTTGTTGGGAGCACCATCCTTTCAGTAACTGCTGGTGCTGCTTCATTTGCCCCATCCAAAAGTGGATTATGTACACCATCTTACCTTTCCCAGAAGTCCTAATATGGATGTGGGTGGCACTGTGGTACAAACCACTGAGCCTCTTGAGCTTGTCGATCAGAAGGTCTATGGTTCGAATCCCCACGACGGGGTGAGCTCCCGTTGCTCTGTCCCAGCTCCTGCCAACCTAGCAGTTCAAAAGCACACCAGTGCAAGTAGATAAATAGGTACCGCTGCGGTGGGAAGGTAAACAGAGTTTCTGTGCGCTCTAGTTTCTGTCATGGTGTTCTGTTGGACCAGAAGCAGTTTAGTCCTGCTGGCCACATGACCTGGAAAGCTGTCTGTGGACTTATACTTGCTCCCTTGGCCTGAAAGCAAGATGAGCGCCGCAACCCGATAGCTGTCTTTGACTGGACTTAACCATCCAGGGGTCCTTTTCCTTTTCCTTTACCTTTACCTAATATGCACCTCTTTATCCTGACCTCTTGAAATTTTCTGATTATACCAATTTTATTTGTATATTGGGTTGAAAATAATCCTAAATGAACTAACAGAATAATTTCATCTTGCCCAGATGAAGTATATAAAATATTTTCATTCCAAATCTGTTTATTAAAAAACCTAAAATATTGTTTAGGCTGGTGGTTGTGACAATATCAGGGAGTTGCCTTTTTGACACCAGAGTCCCTCCTTACGCCTTTCTAAGCTGCAATCAAAGCTATGTCAATTGATTCCCAAGATGCTTGCTAGTCAAAAGTACAGATGATCCAAGTAGGTTTTCTGCTGCCAAAATTTTAGCCACAGTTCCAGTCACCGTTTCTGCTCATTAGGCCGATGGGAATTGTTTAGATCATTTTCATTCTCTGCGAAGATGTGGTGCCAAGTGTTTACTATTACATATGCAAAATAATTTTCCAGAATCACATTACAAATGGGAAACGCTCAGATGACTCACAAAGACTGAAACAAATGAATAAGAAATAAATAAACAGTCCCAACTGCATGGGTTATCAGTTTTATGCACAGGATGAATAAGCCATGCACATTTCCACTAATCTGGAATTACAATAACCACTTTTCTCTTGTGGGTGGCGGCAGCTGAAATACTGCATTAAGATGTGCTTTGTTCGCTTTTCAGACTAGCAGAGAATGGTCTTGACTGAACTGAGTTTTATTGAGTATGCAAACAATTCTAGAAATCTTAATAGTGCCGGTGGGGCTACACTCCTATACCTACTTACCAGGACTGGATTTAGGTTTGATGAGGCCCTAAGCTACTGAAGGTAATAGGGCCCTTTATATGTCCAGCTGTCATTTGTCAACAACCAATTGTCGCTGTTTTTGTGTTGAATATATATATATGCCACTGTTGCTATATGTAGGTTTTATTTTATCTGTTTTTTATCTTATATTTTCAAAATGTACATCCAGTTGTTTTTCTTTTTGGGGGGGGGGTCCCCGAAGAGAGTGGGGCCCTAAGTTATAGCTTGTTTAGCTTATACATAAATCCTTCAGTGCTACTTACTTATGAGTATAGATATAAGAAAGCAATGTTTTCCTTTCAGCCCTGTAGTTGTCACACGCAGCATTGTTTCCATTTCAGTGCAGCTCATCTTCTGCAAAAAAATGTAAAAAATAAAAATTACATTATTCATCTTGTCTGCTGTGGCAAAGTTACATAATGTGCATAATTAATTACATTCTCATGTTGCCATTGAATTCTTCCACTCCATTCCTTTCAGTGCAAAGGAAAGGCAATGCAAACGAGAAAGAAGCATTATCCATTACATATTATTTATTGACTGAAGCATCAGCAATCATGAATACCAATCATATTTGCTGGATTGATTTCTGGATATGAGATGAATAAGTGAACACTGGCATTTTTTGCTCCCATTTCCATTTCCATTGGAATTATCTGGCGTCTCTTCTTAGGGAGAGATGTTGTTTTTAGGAATAGCTATTGTGAGCTGCCCTGAGATCGATGGATGAAGGGCAGTATACAAATTTAATAATAATAATAATAATAAGAAGAAGAAGAAGAAGAAGAAGAAGAAGAAGAAGAAGAAGAAGAAGAAGAAGAAGTTAGGCTCATTGAACTTAATGAGACTTACTTCTGGGTAGACAGGTACTGGATTGCACTGTTTCTTGTCTTTTCCAAACTTTCTTTTCCAAGCAGAATAAATGAATTTGGGGGAGAGTAAACAGCATCCAGAGAGCCAGTGTGGTGTAGTGGTTAAGAGCGGTAGACTCGTAATCTGGGGAACCAGGTTCGCGTCTCTGCTCCTCCACATGCAGCTGCTGGGTGACCTTGGGCTAGTCACACTTCTCTGAAGTCTCTCAGCCCCACTCACCTCACAGAGTGTTTGTTGTGGGGGAGGAAGGGAAAGGAGAATGTTAGCTGCTTTGAGACTCCTTCGGGTAGTGATAAAGCGGGATATCAAATCCAAACTCTTCTTCTTCATCATCATCCATCTCAGGAAATGCATTCTGAACGTGCTGAACTAACTCTGCATTCTGAATGTGCTGAAGATGTCACTATTAAAGCTACAGAAGGCGAATTCTGTTGAAAAACCCAAATCAGCCTTTGTTGTAAAAAAAAGCAGCAGAAAATTGCTGACAAAACCTAATGGAGGCATCAGAATAATCTCATTAAAGTAGAACGCACTTATTCAAAACATACAAAGAAGGTTCACAGCAGCTCTCAATCTGTTTGGGGAATGGCAGGGGAAAGAATGCATTTGACCTCATCTCCTTTTTGAGTCGAATTCTCTCCATTAACTCTATATTAAGCTCTGACATTCTAATATCCTTCACAAATACACCTGTGTGTGTACACACCCACACACACCCCACACACCACATTAATACATCACCCACACAAAACACCAAGTAAAGAGACTTCACATCTTAAATGTAGATAACTAAAGATAACTGGATCCCCTCCCTCTTTCCTTATGTTCCTGACGAGAACGTATTTTTTATGTTGGCTGTGAGGGATATAAAGTCTATAATTCAATGAAGATAAATATTTATATTCCTATCTGCAGGAAGCCAGGCAGTGGCTGGTGGAGAGGGAGACCTGAAATCAGGAACGTCCTATTCTCGTGTAGGACCCTGGCCGAGACACATGCCCAGCTGGCATGTTCTCTCCCTCCTGGTCGATCGTTCAGGAGCTTCAAAAGCCTTCTTCTGCCCAAACATCACAGCGACTCAGCATTGCCCAAACATCACAGCGACTCAGCATTGTGGCTAATCTACTTTATTTACATATAAACACACACGGAGCACTGCAACATGGCTCCCTCTCTCTCTAGCATCAGACAGCAAAGAGAAAGAACAAAGGACAATAGTCCCACTTCACGGAACACAGTAACACAAACATCCTGTCTCTGTCACTTCCCATTCTGTGGAATGAAAACACATACCATCATGTGATAGAAAACAATCCCATGACTGCAGAAACGGGGAATGAATCTCCAACACTCTTCACAAGCCTCCCCATTGCAGGATTGGAAACCTCCACAGCTTTGCTGCTGTTAAGGTTGGCATGCTTGTTTTCCTTCCTGTTGAGACCTGGGACTCATGACAACATCTGGAATCAGAGCTGGAATAGGATTTATTGTCTAGAGTCTCAGCATTAATTTGAGGTGAGGTGGTATTTGAGTGACTTCCATGTGGTAGTTGGAAGGTTGAGCGTAACTGGCAGGAAACACTGTTAACCATATAAGAACAGAATGTCAGGCTGCCCAATAATCCCAGAGGCTGATGTTAGAAATGTCTGATTCTTTCTGGACCTGAAGAGAAGGCTCAAAGAACAGAAAACTACAAACACAGGAAGCATGGACCTAGACGGACCTGGTTCAAGCCTCAGATTCCTTGTCACAGCTAACGCACTCGCTTATTCCCCACCCAAACTTGCAGGGTTGATTGGGGCAGAAGTTGCACATAAACTGTGCCTTTTTCACATACACATGTTTCCAAATGCTGCTCAGGCACTCTTGCTGAGTGAAAAATATATGCATGTCCAGGGCAAATCAATATTTTGTGAGAACAGAGTCATAAAGGTTAAGTGGATCTCTGGCCTAGCTCAGTACAGTTAGTAGCTGAGTAAGGAAGGGTGGGTACAAACGGGAACCAGGTGAAGGTGTGTCTAACTCTTCATGGGTTGGGTTAATATGGAAGCCGAATCCAGAAAAAAGGATAGGGTTCTGGGAGCATCATCATATGTCCTGCTCTGACCTACTGGTACCTTAAGACCTTACTACCTGAAGGAGCGTCTCCACCCCCATCATTCTGCCCGGACACTGAGGTCCAACGCCGAGGGCCTTCTGGTAGTGACGCTACAGGGAACTAGGCAGAGGGCCTTCTCGGTAGTGGCGCCCACACTGTGGAACGCCCTCCCATCTCACGTCAAAGAGATAAACAACTACCTTACATTCAGAAGACATCTGAAGGCAGCCCTGTTCAGGGAAGTTTTTAATGTGTGATATTTTCATGTATTTTAATATTTGTTGGAAGCCACCCAGAGTGGCTGGGGAAACCCAGCCAGATGGGCAGGGTACAAATATATTATTATTAGTATTATTATTATTAGTATTATTATTAATTCTTGGATAACCTCCGTGTACTTTATTTTTATGGACAGCAAAATGTGCAAAGGCCAGAAGGTCATCAGTTTAAAATCTGTTATATACTTTCCCATCACTAAAGTGTCAAATAAATAAAAAAAATAAATAATAAATAACCAAGACTGAGAATTTGCTTATACTGTATTTATTGTCTGTGCAAGATCACACAATTTAATAGGCTTCACCAATGCCAAAGCAATTTGTTAGTTGTTTTTAAAATAAAATAAAAAATATGTTTTGTAATTAGGAAGAAAGGATTGCCACCAGGGTAGTTTTCATGAAACCTGGCTGAGATGTGTTGTTGCTTAGCCAGAACTGATTCTTCAATCTAAGTATTAAGTAATAAGCAATTATCTGTTGGCATATAATTCAGTATGGTAGCATATGAAAATGAATGACAATACAATTCCTGGGGTTGAGGGTTCCTTGTTGTTAAAAGCGACAGATATGGCTATGTTGTACGATGCATTTTCAAATCATTTGTGATCTTTTTCATCCTTTGAAGGATCCCTGTCATTCTGTGTAATAGCAGACATTGAAAAAGGGTAAGGGCAATTGCTGATAGTTAGCTGTGAGCATGCTTCAAATCTTCTAAAACTTTTAGATATGTAGTGTGGTAATATTTATAATTTTCGCTATATTGTAACTCTTGCATTGCATTAATAACGTACTATGATGCCTGTCTTTGCCCAAACATGTGATGAAGGCTAACTCTCCACACAACCCAACACACACACAAATCTATCCACAGGAGAGTCATCTGACTCACAGAATAAAGTGTGTGTCAATTTTGATGGGCACCATTACAACTCAGAAGTTGCAAGCTTCCCGAGAGGTCACCAGCAGAGGAACTGAAGGCATCACTCAAGAGAAATACTATCTTTCTGAAAGATTTCAAAGCACAGAACCTTTACAGCTGTCACATTGTTTTGGTGTTCCCTTCCAGTAAGCATATCTTTACCAACAATGTGTGCCCATCAATCTGGGTACAATGAACTTGTTTTCATCAGTCTGTAACTTTCAAGTTCCAAGATGGATCCTTTGTTATGTTCAGGTTGTTTTACCCAAACTAAAGTATTTGTATCTAATAGAGGCTCCTCTGCTGGGGAATGTGGGATAATGTGATTTTGATCACTGAAGAAGTGGTCTTATTTTGCAATGCAATTATCTACATCAGGGGTGGCCAACTCCCAAGAGACTGCGATCTACTCACAGTTTTAAAAACTGGCAATGATCTACTCCCTTTTTTTGGGGGGGGGTTCAGCTTTATTTTCAGGGGGGTTCAGCTTTTGTTAGGAAGGAGGCAGCCCCATTTTGTGGGGGTTCAGGTCAAAGTTGTTGAGTTTTTTCAGTGGGGAGGTAAAATGTTGAGCTTTTTTAAGGGGAGCCACAGTTGTTCAGCTTCTTTGGGGGGAGCCAATGATCTACCAGTGATCTACCACAGACGTCCAAGGATCTACCAGTAGATCACGATCTACCTGTTGGACATGCCTGATCTACATGAAAATACTAGTGATGATGACAACAAGTGATTTAAGTGATTTAAATATTCAGTTCTTGTGAATTCACAGGTGTGATTTTTGACTGCAAAATGTTTTTCCAAATTTGTAACAAGTTCTGCAAGGAGATTTATTATGATCCATGTTTATCAGTTTCCTCATGAGTTTTCAAATCTGTCACAATCCTATTTTACTTTGTAGTGGTAAAACAAAAGTTATGGACATGCAACATATTTGCCAATGGAATTGTTTTTTTCCCCTGAATCCTTTTAATTGTACGGTGTTATTGTTGATTGGCTCTCAATAAGCAAAACACATGAGTGTTGGTTTATTGATCACCTATAACTGATGTATTTAGAAAACTGAAATAATCTCTGCCTTTGAGTTGAGTTGCCACTACAGTAAAGACACTGATGCATTTATGTGAACTTCTGTTGGTAAAAGTCTTGAAGTGTTTCACCCTTATGCAGGTCTTAAGAAGAATTCTTCACTGACACTGAAAAAAGTCTCATTTGTAATTTGGCAAATAGGTTGTGTTCTCCTTGGTTGGCCACTTTGAGAACAGATGCTGGACTAGATGGGTCACTAGCCTGATCCAGTAGGCTCCTCTTATGTTCTTGGTACATTGTCTACAGGATGGTTCACAGGAATCTCCTGCAGCCAATCAGAAGCTCCGTAAGCCCAATCAGATGTTTGGCTTCCAAAAGAAAGTTCAAAAAATGGAACAGTCACTTCCGGGTTTCGATCGTTCGGGAGCCAAAACATTCGAGAACTAGGCTGTTCGACTTCCAACGTATGACTGTACTTTTTTATTATTTTTTTAAAAAGGATATGTCCTGTTAGAATTATTAAAACCTGTCTGCATAGGCTTTTATTAGAGTCATTTGCAAACATGGCTACCCTACTTTTCACTCCTCCTGTATATCATTTATGAAAAAGTTAAGTAGCACTGGACCTAACAGTAATCCTTATGGGACCCTACATTACTTCCCTCCATTGGGACAATTTCCACTTGTTTCCATTTTCCACTTCCTGATCTGTCAACAGTCACTAATGCATAAGAGGAGCAATGATCTTATCTCATGACCGAACTTCTCTCTGAGCAACAGCCAAACCTGATAGTTGATTAAAAAACAATATTAGTCCAGTAATTAATTGCATTGCTTTGATAACTTCTCGAGCATCTTTTGCAGTGCAGTATAAGAGGAGAGAGGGATTGGACTTCCATGCAGAGGTGTTAACTGACATATTGATAATATTTACAATGCTTCTTTTGATATGATGTAGGTCTATGACCAGGAAGAGAAAATTATTTCCCACTAGCCATCCCTAGCCTAGGAAAACTTCCTGTATCCCTAAGTTTGGTAAAAAAAAAAAAAAAAAAAATGTTACTGTGATAAAATGCAAACTAGTCAAAATGGAAAATAGGAACTTTGCAAAATGAAGTTGGTTTGGAAGATTCACACTGAGTTAAAGTAGATTTGCATTTCCAATTTATTATTTCTACTGCAGTTTTGGAAAGGCGCATGTTTATTTTGAGCTTGACATCTTTGCTCTGCAGGCCCTTCAATTTCCAGAATACTGCATATTTTCTGCAGAATGGTAGCGAGTCTTTCTATAGATTGCTCTAAATTAATTTGACTTTGTTCAGCATTATCTTACAATTGCAGTGACCCCAAGGTGAACTTCCCAGTGTTAATTCACATGCCCATCGTGAGACTCAATGTTTCTAAGACCAGAAAAGATTATGCTAAACTCATGCTAATTATAATTTTCTAATATATTCTGAAAATCACACAGTTACCAAGTAACAAAAGGTCGTTTCCAATAAACGATACCTTTCGTAGTAACTGATATATTAAATTGTTTGGGAATTTATATATATATATATACTCTAGCTGGATCTTGAAAAGTAGAAATGGGATCTTTGCCAAGGAAGTGATCTTTGACACTCATAAGCAGCATATTGTATACAAAATCGTTGTTGGCATCTGTCTGTCTCGGGAGAAAATGGAGGAGTGTGCCTTTGGGGGTGAAGTCAAACTGTTGGAAGGTTACAAAAGCACCTGCTATGGCTACAGAGACCAATAGAGAAGAGACATGTTTTGCTGCAGCTGAGGCAGATAAAGATGTCCAGTTGTGTTGCGGCAGATACACCATGGTGCTCATTCTCTCAATGTTCCTCCCAGCAGTCATTCCTCCTCTTAGACACCAGCAAGGGATCAGGAACAAACAGTTGTAGTTAAAAACATCAGTCTATGGGGTTTTTTAAGGTCCCCAAATAGGTGAGCATGCAGGATATGGGAGGAATGAGGTCAACAGGAAGAATTCCTAGCTGAAAAATAAAAGCTACTGGTTGCTTGCAGTGGTAACTGAACGCTCCTTTCTTTGGTGCTCCCCACCGCGACCCTAGTCTCTCCAGAAGTTAAATCTTGGGGAGTGGAAGAGCAGGTGCTTCATTTCTCATATCAACATACAGTATGCCCATGAACACTAAAATACCATGCAATGCACAGCCTGCTACTTCATATTTCAGGTGCTTGAGATATATATTTGTGGGAAATTGGGTTGGACTAGCATATCTTTATCCGAAAGAAGAACAGACAATCTTGGCTTTTAGACTGACAGAAGGCACTATATTACAGTCTGAGTAAGATCTAATTTATATATTTTAATTGTTGCTATATCTGTACTGTCCCTGTTATACCGAACTGCATATTTAAATGCATCCGTATTGTGTTTCATGACTTCCCTGATTTTGTATGTGAGCTGGAACTGGTCTGTGACCGAAATAATAAATTCATTCATATATTACAGTCTGTATTACAGAGTAAATAGCATACAGAAGGAAGGCGCGGACTTCTCAATCAAGTTCAATGGGAAAAAGTGGTGTCGGCAGCCATCCCTGGTGTAAGAATTTGGGCATCACAGCTCTATTCCTCTTTTTTATCTATCAAGTGCTTGAAGGCATGGACTCCTTGGTGGTTTATGCAGATTCATAGAGATTACAGGATACCATACCCAGTGGACACAGATGCTGAGTGCCAACAAAATTGTAGCCAAAATGGGACAAGCGAGAAAAAAATAGCAAGGCACCAGCATGTTCATGCAAATCCTGAGGTCCACAGATGCAGACCCCCCCAAAAAAAAATACTAAGGGGGCACCCCTACCCCAATAAAGAAACCTAATAAGGCCAGAACATGCTAAGTAGCCATGGTATGTGGTCAGCTGGAAAATGTCTATGGGGAAAACAGGATGATGAGAAAGAAGAGCAAGGTACAATACCCTGCTTAGAGGGAATGGCAAACTAAACCATTTCAGTAGGAAAGATACACAGCAGCATTAGGCTGCAGGACACACGTGTGTGTGTGTGTGTGTGTCTTTCTTATTTTCTACTTCTGTTTCTCATATTTTTCCATCTTGCACTGTTCTCATCAAGTTCAAAGTTAACACAAAATCACATGGAAGAAAGAGTAGCTCTGTTACCTAAGAATTTGTAATGCAGCATACCTTTCACATTAGCATCTCAAATCCCCAGATTGCACATGTAATGTAAGAACATTTCAAATAGTCTCAGTGGATCTCTCTCCTGTTTGGAATTTGAGCCACAACCCCTCAGCATGGTGCCAATAATCCTTGTTCAGGTGCTAGCCCCTAGTGTACAAAGTGATGTATTAACTAATAATCTCTGTCACCCAGAAAACAAAATCCATTCATCATATACAACCTTTTTCACCCACCTACCCATCCTTGCCAATAAACACACAAAGAATAATAACAAAAAGGAACAAGAGCTATCTTGTGCTGCCTCCATCACATAGCAAAACATATTATAAATCAAAATATGGCCACACAGGACTCTCAGAGCAAAATGAATATGGGGCAGAATAGTTTCTTGATTTAACATGAAATGTATGCCGTGTACAGCCAGGTCTATATGAGAACAAAGGTTGACTCTGAACATTGCATTCAGGCTGCAGTCCTACACAGATGTGGCCTGGAAGTAAGCCCCATTTAACTCAGTTATTCTCACTTCCAAGTAGACTTGGACAGAATACACTGTTAGCTTCCAAGATGATAGAACAAGTGAATATAGACAACCAATCATCATCATCATCATCATCATCATCATCATCATTTTGTTGTATAACATAGGCCTGGTTCATTCAGCCTCAAATCTTGTCATGGAAAACAGGTGTAGAGGTGCCAGTGAAGTTCTCCTGAGTCAGGTTCAGGGAATAACTTTGGGGGGCTTGTGAAAGCTTGTCTCAATTCTGAGGTGAGCTTCTCACAGTAGCTCAGAGACACATGGTTTGCATAAAGAAGGTTCCAGATGGATTCCCAGGCATCTCTGGTTTTGGGGAGGGCCAGAGTTCAGTCGTAGAGTGCGTGCTTGGCATGCAAAACACCCAAGTTTGGGTTCTGTAATCTCCAGGTAGGGCTGGGGAAAGCTCCTCTCTGAAACTCTGGAGAGCTGTTTCAAGTTAGTAAACACCAGGGCTGGTCAACCTGTGGCCCTCCAGATGTTACTGAGGCTGCAGGCCCCATTGGCCCCAGCCATCATGGCCAATGGTGGTGGTGGTGTAATAGGATTTGTAGTCCAAGAACATCTGGAGGGCCACATGTTAGCCACCTCTGGGATAGACAATACCAAACTACAGTAGATGGCTCAGTCATCTGATTAGCTTCCTAGTACCCAAATCCTTCTCTGACAAAACAATACAAGAAAACAATTGATAGGGACTGCAGGGTTCCAAGCCACAAATTGGGTCAGTAAATGATACAAGTTATTTCCTTTTTTTTAGGTTTATGTTTGTTTTGTTTTATCTTCGAGAAATGCATCCATGGTATATCGTGCATGTCATTTATTTTGATATTTTTTTTTCATGAATAAACCACAGAAGCGTAGCATATTGAGCATATTACAGGTTGTTCCCAGATATTCCAGAGTGTTTGGCTTTAAACAAGGGAACTGATTATGATGAAAATAGAATAAGCCAGTGCTCAAGGATAGGAACCAATGTGGACTCATTGTGGCAGCAGCCCACATGTTATTTCTAAACTGTGGTATTAATCGTTACTTGTAGGGTAGAAGCTGTATTTGTTTGTCAATGCTGGATTTAATGATGAGGGGATGAAAAAGTGATCAAGGGTTCAAAAGGATCTGAAAGGTTCAGAAAATGTGTGCCTCAACGCATGCAAACATCTGGAATGCATACAGGAGAGAATGGCAATGAGACTTTACCTGTAAAATGTAACCAAACTGTTTAGCTGCCCTGCTCCATATTTCAGACACTTTCATTTTACAATACGCAAGAAACCTAGCACTCCCTGTTAGATGATTTACTATTCTAGACAGCTTATATGGAAGAAAAGCAGTTGAACATATCTGGCCACACCAACCTCCCATGCCAATAGCAAGGTTTTAAAGTAAAACTCAGCACAGCTGTGCATATACCTGCCATGCCTTCTTCATGTGTTGTTTTCAGAAAGAACAGCTTTGACCATGTTGACTTACGAAATGATAAATGCATCTTTCACCATGGACAATTTAATGTGATTCAAAAAAATACCCATTGAACAGCATCATTAACTTTTTCGCCTAATATTTAGAGTCATCCGGGATGAAAAGCTGGGTGAGTTACTAGTAATTATATTTGGAGGACAGGTTCAAAAACAAATCTGTCAGGCTAGCATAGACAAAACAGATACCACGTAGCAGTCATTTTGTGAACAATGGCCTTCAGGAGGGTTTTGTTGTTGTTGCAAGGATGAGCATGTTCATCATAGCACTCTGTATGACAAAAATGCTTGGAAAGATCCATATGACAATATTCACAATTACAGTATGTAGATCACATTAAACTTTTCACAGTGCTTCCTGGCACTCCTTGCTTATTTTGTTTTGATTTTTAGGTTTATTTTAATTTTTGTTCAGATTTTAATTTTTATTTGTAAGCCACCTTCAGTTTGCTTTTATCCTGGGATATAGCTGTCTAAGGGAGATAAATTAAATTTCACAAAGGCAAAGTGACATAGCAACTCATTCAAATATGCCAAAGAAACCCACATTCTTATCACATCATGCTGTGACTTCTGGCCTTGGCCCAGTATACCCAAAGGAGCTTCTCCACCCCCCACCATTCAGCCCAGACACTGAGGTCCATCTCCGAGGGCCTTCTGGGGGTTCCTTCACTGCAAAGAAGTGAGGTTACAGGAAACCAGGCAGAGGGCCTTCTGTGAAATGCCTTCCCATCAGATGTCAAAGAAATAAACAACTATCTGACTTTTAGAAGACATCTGAAGGCAGTCCTGTTTAGGGACGTTTTTAATGTTTAATGTTTTATCATGTTTTTAATATTCTATTGGGAGCTGCCCAGAGTGACTGGGGAAATGCAGCCAGATGGGCAGGGTATACATAATAAATTAGTATTAGTATTACTAGTATTAATATATTTTTAAAAATTAAAAAATTGTCCAGTAGCACCTTAGAGACCAACTAGTTCTTGGTATGAGCTTTCGTTTGCATGCAGACTTGTATTTCTACTGTGTCAGACCAACATGGCTACCTACCTGGATCTATCATTAGTATTATTAGTATTAGTATTAGCACATCAGTATAAATATTCTGAGGGTGCCTCCTAGCAGTAAAAGAAATAAAAAGAGGGGCCAGGTGATGGAGATGTGATGTGGAGGGGCAGACCAGCTAGTGCATTCTCATTCTGCCTTCATCAGGTGAAGCTTTGAACACTTGAAGAACGCTAAACAAAAAGAGAGGGCAAAGAGGCAGCTTCTGAACCTCTGCCATATTTCCAGGCTCCAAACATATGCCCACCTACGTATATGGGATGAAGCCCCACTGACTGGGTCTTACTTCCAAGCAGATGTGTCTAGAATTGCACTGTCAATCTCCAAACTACCGGTATGGTTTCTTGCATGTGAACTGAACAGTGTAGAGCTTTTAGGAAATGCTGCTAAACGTTTCCCCCTTAACCCCCCCCCCAAAAAAAGTGGGGTGCTTTTAAAACTAGAAAAGACAATGTGAATTCACAGTTCTGTTTAAGTAGGTGCCCCCCCCCACACTGTCCTTATGATTGGATATGGTTAGGTTTGCGTAGTCTGCAGGAGCCGGCATGTATGAGAAGAATGAAAATATGGCAACCACAAGGTTCATTAAGCCTTTGATGATTTTCTAGCAGACACTTATGGCAAAAGTGATGCACAAAGTCAATGCAAGTACAGTGCTCTTTTGATAAAATAAAAATTACTAAAATAAGCTGGCGGACATCTGACAAAGAACTGAATATATTCCACACAATTTGAATATAGACTTTGCCTGATTTATGCATGAACATTATGGACTAATAAATGAAATGCATTATTATGTTTTACTTTTTATGCAAGTCAAATTTTAGATCATGGTATTTTAACTTTTTTAAAGGAATATATACGTGCTCATGAGTCATAATTATAATCTTTTGGATAACCTGCCTCTACCAGAACAATGGTAGGGTGTTTCTATATCAGTTGCAGATCTACAATTGTGCACTTATCCCCCATCTCACACCACACATGTACTTAGCCCTGCTAGTGAAATGATTACATCCTGCAATTATATACTGAATGCAAATAAATTTTAACAATTACACTCCTTTTGACTGAATGGTCCCCAATGAGACAATGGTATTGTGTTTTTGCATATATACAATTTCAAATCTGCTTTATTTCATACTCTAGCTTCTATTCCAATTACATATTTACAATATATATCCTGCAGTTTAAATAATTGTTAAAGTTATCCTTTTTTGCATACTTCTATTTCAGCTTTCCTTTAAAACATTTTTTTTAAGCAGAAGTCAGAGAAACAGAAGTTGCATCCATTGTATGGGAACCCGAGATATATTCAGAACTCCACCCCGCTCCAAATCGCCTTGATGCTTGAAGTTATTGCATAGTAGCGATAAAGCTTAAGATGGGATTAGACAAATTAACGAGCAGTAGGTATTTCAAAGGCTATTACATGTGATAAGTAAATGCAGCCTCCATGTTCAAGGTAATGTGCCATTTGAGTCTAGATATTGTAATCAACCACTGCCTACCTGGTGAAAGACCCCATGTTTGATGACCACAGAATATGATCTTTCACCACCAAATCACCAAGCTCTCATTTTAATTTTCAATTCTTTATAAATATATTTAGATATATGCAGAATCCCAGACACATGTCCACTTCTGTGGCTACCTAAGGCTCAAAAGGGAAGCAAGGATTGTGCAGTCGTAAGTCAGTACCAAGGAGAGAGCATACAGAACCTTGGACAGCTCTTTGAAGCTAAGGCAAGAGAAGCTTATTCACAGAGAGCTGGAGCTGAATGAAACCTTATGTAGGCTGACTAGATCTGAAGTGGAGTAGTCTCTGCTTTCTGAAGGAGATGTTTACTTAAAGGGCCTTCACTTCATTTTGTAAAGTTTGTCTTCTGTGAGGCTGAGGTACAGATGTACTGCAGGGGACCCATCCTCTGGGTCAGAGGCTATGCCCTCTGGCTGAGGAGATCCTAAATAAGAGACTGTGAGTTCTCTCCCCTTAACTCCATCTGATATTCATTTCTGATCTTCTTTAGTCCTGGTTTGTTCTGTGTTTGTGTCTTCTGGTTTACCCTCCGATAACCTTTGTTGCTCCTTGGACTGGACTCCCAGTTCCCATCTGCAGGCACACTCCAAACTGCTGTCCTGATAAAATGGCAGCTGTCCTGTATTATCATCTACTATGCCCTTTCCAATTACCTTCTTCCACTTTACTCCACTACATGCTAGTGGCAGAATGTAGTGCACACCAGGTGATTGTGCCATCTTTTGACACATCAAGGTTGAATCTGTTGTAGTTCTGATTTCTGAAGTGAGACCCTACAAAACCCATTCCAGCAGTGCATTGCTAGCTGAAATGATAGTACTTCACTCGTTCACTTGCTCTGCTATGAGCCTCCCATTTGGCACGGGCCTCTCCTGCTCGTTTTCTTTCTTGTTTCTTCTTTGGCCGACAAAGCTCAGCTTGTAATCCTGTCAGCAATCACTGAATGATTGGCAAAACATTCTTCACCAAAGCCAACTCCCTGGTTCACCCTTCAGTGATTTCATATTTTAGCTCATCACTGGTTAGGAAAGCATTTTTACAGTGCCGGGATCTGGACTCTATTCATGCACTTTGCTTCCAGCATCAAGCTGGATAGGCCGATAATTCCAAAGCTAAGGCCCTGCTTGCCAGTGCTATAAATTTTATCATGCTGCAGCAAAATGCTATGATGCATGTCAAGCTCTTTTAACTTTACTCTGCAAAACTAACAGTAGAAATCCTGGCAAAGCTTCCACTGCTTGGCATTTGGTTTAAGTTCATCCTGGGTATCAAGATCTACTTAACAGAGAGAGACCACTGCTGGGTCTAGAGCACAGAGACATCCTTCTTCAGGGAATTAAGCTAAATAGCTGTGAGACTGAAACCAAGACAACCATTTGTTCAGGTGGTGGCTGTTTCTCTCGAGCCAATGGGCAGAACCTTCTCTTCACCATGGCTTGTAAGAGCACATTACAGACAGATTCAGATGAAAGGAAAGTGTGACATTTGCTCATTTCTAGGGGGAAAAACAGCTGTGGCAGGAGAATGTAGAGTGGGGAAGCAGTTGGAAAGCCTTGCTTAATCCTGTTCCTGTCCCAGACTACCATATTCTTAATTCTCCCCCTCTCTCTTCTCTCTCTCTCACACAGCCCCCTTTCCCACATGAGATTACATATTTATATTTGCAAGAAAGTATGCTTTTGAAAACATGCAGGTGGAAAAAAGTGGCAGAGGGTTCACATAGATTATATGAAAAGAGGTTTGCACCTTAGCATCTGTGGTTGATTCTCCACTCCAAATCCCCTCCTAACATCCCCCACCTAGAAAAACAGATATTGCTTTTAGAGAAAGCAGAGTTTTCATTGCAGACCTGTTTATGTGTTCATTAGGTCTGCCACCCTTTTTGCTCCAGTAGGCATATTCAGGGTTTTCAGAAAATTTCACTGACACCTGTCATAAAATGGCTGCCACGGGAGCCTGTAACAGAAGCCAGAGCTGAGCAGGAAGTGCAAACAGTCTCATATGCATTGTGGCTTCTGCAGGGAATAGTTACCAAGATATTTTTTGGGTGCCATAGGAACTATGTTGGTGCCCATGCTCCCATGCTCCCCACACCAGTGACTCCATGTGTAAGCTATAGGTAGGCCCTAATACAGGGTGTGGGAGGCGCATCAAGCAATAAGAAAGTTGTGTACCAATGCTGGATGAGTGAACAGAAGCAGAGCCAGCCAGTCTATGAGGTGGGCGGAAGCAGCTGCCTCAGGAAATGGAATCCCTGGAGGGGGGCAGTGCCCCCATGGGTGCCCCACCTGCCCCTGTCACCACTGGGGTCTATGAAAATCTCAGAGAACTCGAGGAAACATTCCACGAGATCTCACTGGAATCCACCATGTGACCCTAGTAGGCAAGGCTTCGGTGGGGCAAGGGGTCTGAGCAGAAGTGTCAGTATCAGGGGAAGTATCTATGCCAGAAATATCATGCAAGGCAGATAGTCAGGAAATGCGCTAAAGAGAGAGTGTCAAGGAAGGAAGACTGTGAGATGTAATAGGGTGGGGAGAGAGATTATAGATATCCCCTGTTTAAGAGTCTAAACAATCCAAAATACCCCCTCACCTTGAATCTAATTGGATTAAAAGTTTTCTGTGCAAGTGAGGCATAATAGCGGCAGCTGTTGCCATTTATAATATCATGAGGTAGCTACCAGTCTCTCCTCCCCCCCCCCACCCCAGCACTGACTACCTGCAAACAGCAGAAAGACAATAGCCATTAATCATTTCAAAACGAGACATTTTGGAGTGGTCTAGTAAGTAGTACACCGAGTTTTCGACTGCTGGGTTCCGCTTCTATACAGAAGGGAATTCCTCACTATGTTTTTCACCAGATCATATTGATTGCCGAGTGTAGCAGTTTTTCAACTGTACAATAAATATTTTCCTTTCTTTTCTTTTTTTCCCCTTTCTTTTCTTTTTTACACAGGTAACTTCATGCAACGAACTTTTTTTTTCTTTTCTTTTTTTTAGCATATTGGACTGGTTTTTGTAAGCTTCCATTACTCATAAGTAATGTCGAACCAAAAGTCCTCCCTAAGGAAACCTTCTGCTCAAATTTGGAAGGGGGAGAGGAAAGGGGGAGAGCTAGCAATTTGAGGGAAGGGGAGTGGGGCAACAAAATATGCCAAAAGATTCTCTGCCACTTATGGTGGTGACCAACACAAGGCTGCAGAATCAGATCCTTATGAAGAGTGAGGATTCATCAAGTGGCAGTCTATAGGAAACACTATTTTACACTATTGTATTCCTGGATGATATTTTCTAAAGTGTAAAAGTGTTATTGTAAAAGCTTCTCATTCTCTGGAGTGTCCAGGTTGGTACTATATGTCTAGCTATGCTTATCTGGGCTAAGCAAAACTTACAGGGCAAGGGAGTGCTGCCATTGATTGTCACTTATGCTTGATTAACCTTTAACCATTATCTATCTCACATGAATGGAATCCTTTTTATGTCACTCGCTAATACCAGTGGAACTATTTTGCTCAAAATTTGACTGATGTAGCTGCCAGCTTCCTTAAATGAAAGGATTATACGGCTTAATCTTCCTTTTAAGATAATTTGTGGCAGATAGTTATGAAAGTAATGGGTCTTAAAAAGTATTTCTGAAGAGGCCTAGGCTACTGTTTTAGGCATCCTTTCCCTACCTTGAACAAAGTATTTACACGAGCGGAACTGAAAACACCACAGAATATGAAAGGAAGTTCCAATTTATGTGTACACAGAAGAGCTAAATGCTAGAATTTAATTATGCAGGTGGCGTTTCATTGTTTAAGCTCTTTTATATTTTGCTCTTAATGCTGTCTGATAGATCAAAGCTTTCTTTAAAAAAAAAAAGAGTTGCAGGGCTGTCTACAATTTATCTTTCAGCAAACGTCTGACCTTGTATTTCATTAGCAAAAAGCACCAAGAAGTCTCTTGCTGCCTTGTCCAGATACATTAGTGAATCTTACGCTTATCCACAGGCCAGCAAACGTTCATTCATTTGTAAATGAGCAAATAACTAGTGTGTATCATGCTCTTCAGTAGAAATATTATATATATGTATATACACACACACACATACACACACACACACACACACACACACACACACTTCAAATAATAAAACACAATCAAAACGAAGTTGCAAAAGCAGAAGTTATAGTTTTCAGCAAACTAAAACTAAAGTGGTGGAGAGAATATCACAACTTTCATAGGACCATTTTTCTTATGCCCTGGAAGAGAGATATATTAATTGGATTTCAGCAGGTACATTCTAAGAATTATGGGGGGAGTAGACTCTCCTTATTCTGGCATGTGAGTGAGGTGATAATGATACTTTCAAGTTTGTGTGTGTCGGATTATCATAGAGAATTAGCAAAGTACTTAAAAAGAGGCTGGATACCTCTTTCATTTTCTTCATAGGAGTTCTTGCTTCAACATTAGTAGTTCAGATTGTAACACTACTTTTCAAGATCTGATGGCTGATTTTCTGGTTGTCGTTGTTCAATGCATTAAGGTTGGGTTTGTTTGTTTTTAGCAGACTTGCTCTATTGATACAGGGTGGACCAGAATCCCTTAGCTGTCATTCACAATCAATTGCCAACTTAATGGGACAAGCACTCTTTGTCTGATAGACTTTTTTCAGCTTCCAGTAAACCCTTCCTTCTGGTCAAGACTTGAGGATACCCCCAACAACATGACACATATGTCTCCTCTAACGTCTTCCTGCTTCCTGGGGCCAACTTCCTGCTGCTGTAACTCTTGCCACTGGAGTTTTCCTCTTTTTGTGATCTCCTGGAGCTTTTGCATTCAGTGAATCCCTCTCTTCCCTCTCTCTCTGTGCTCTTCTTTACTGTGCTGGCTGATCATCAGACCACACATTGACCACATTGTGGACAACTGGCCTTTATATAATACAATTTTGTACAAGACCCTCTGACCAATGACTTTTAATTACTTATCTCTGCACATTTATTTCTATGGAGAAAACTGGCCTATCAAATCCTGAGCTTTTGAAGCCTCCTGCCAAGTATAAAAGCTGGCAAGCTTATAAGTGTTAACCACTGGGGCCTGTAGCAGCTTTCTTTGTAACTGTAGGAGCAGACAGCAGGCTGTATAAGAAATAACAGTCGGACTTCAGCTAGCGCTGACCTTTTCATCACTTATTCTTACCCAGGTGTAAACACAACAGTATTATTATACTCATAAACATTCTTATTTTTTATATTTACAGAGCATCTTAAAAATATCAGGCTTTTTCTTATTCTCCACAGAATGCATGGAGGACAACTTCTAAAAGAATCTCATGGGCTGCAAGGCATAATGATTGGTCTCATCACTTATCACAGCTGGCTACTCCCAGAAAGAACCACCAATCTGAGGAATGGAAAAAGGAAAAGGGGGGGGGGACAACTTGACAAAAAGCAGTGTTCAGTCAGGTCACAAACAGGCAGAAACAGGATGAATAAAAGGGGATCTGGGGAAATAGTTTAGCCTCCCTGACAGAACTATTTGCAAATTCATAATTAAAACTGGCAGCTTAATGAGGAAAAACAAATTATTATTTAGTTCACAGAGATTAGTTATTTTGTTGTATGGTTTTTTTTAAAAAAAAGTGAATTGTCGTTTGATAGTTGTACATCACAAACCTTCCTTGGTCCCTCACTTAAAACGGCTCCTTTAAATTCTTTTCAACCAGTATTCTTTAAAGTATGAAATCTACTTTTGCAGTAAAAACAAAATGAGAAAGCAGGGCAAGACAGAGCAACAAGAATGCAGAATACTTAAAAGGGCTGCTCCCCAAAGGCTTTGAAAAGTTAAAAAAAAAGTCTGCCTAAGCCATAGCCAGGTTTGTTTGCATTTGCCAATATTATATGCACTTTCATGAAGTTTAACGGCGGGAAATGCTTCTTGTTTTTAATAGATGACACACCTGTATTCCAGACTGCCAAGGAAAAAAAGGACATTCCAATCTGAAAGTTATTTTTCATGTGAATCACATATTTGCTTTGAAAGTGCAGACACCTGCTGATCAAGATTCGAGAACACCTGTTCACCCCCACACACACATAGGGGCATATATCCTTCTCGCATGAGCACCATGATATTTTCTGCTGCTGTTGTCAGTTGTTTTATCATGCGATCCAACTTTTATTCATCTAAGCACATGGTGGTTCGGTAAGCATTTCTTTGAAGTTTCTATACAGATGTTTTAGAGCCGAGTCAGATCCTGATCTACAAATGGAACCTTTCTTGGCAATGATGTATAGGGCACCCCAATTTGTCAGCTCGATCCGGGGTAGGCCAGGAAAGGTATGTTTCAGTTCTGGATTGTTCCAGACTGCATTCACACACAGGGTTTATTGTGCTAGTTTTACTGATTGTAATGCAAGTGCTTCTGCCCTGATGCCTAACATTCCTTTTACATGGCAGTTAGTACCTGTTGCCTTAGGCAGCTGTGGCTTTTTGATTGCCATACCACAATGTCTTGCCTTCCTGTTCAGGGTGCAGTGCTGGCATGGCAGCATGAGTGCACCTTTTGGGTGCATGCCTGTTGCACCCACCAAGGGCTGTGGGTGGCAGGGGTGCAGTGCACCAACCAGGGATGCGCCTGCACCAACCATGCATGCTACATCACAGGCTGGCGGTCACGAGTTGGAAAATGCTATTGTCATCAAGTGCCTTTAAATACAAATAGGGGACCTTTGGCACTTAAGATGTTGTTGATTTCCACCTCCCATAAGTTTGAGACATGATAGCCAATGTTAAGGGATGGTGTGGTCACATCTGGCCCATCAACAACTGGAAGGCCAGAATTTTCATACTTCTGCTTTAAAGCAAAGGAACAAAATCTGTCATTTTCTTAGCCTGAGGAAGCTTGATTCACCATAAGGAATGTAGATATTTGAGGGCTAAATTACGTCCTCCAAATGTCATCCACCTAAACAGATTAACAGCACTGTTTTCTCTCTTGATAGTCCTTGGTAAGAAGCAGATACAGGAGATAATCAAGTAGTGGGATGTTCTGGACTAGGCTCAGCCAGATTGGTCTCAGGTTATGCAGTCCTGACCTGGATGAAACTTCAAATAGGGTTGTGCATCTTTTCAGCTGCTCTAAGTGGTGAAATGTCTTTTGCATGTTCAGACCCAGAGACCTCTCTCCCTAAATAAACGCACATTTGACTCAAATTTTAGTTTTGGTTTTTGGCAGAATTTAGGCCACAACTTTATTGATTACAGTAAAGTGACTGGTTGCATAGGCTCTGGTTCAACTAGCTCCCTGCACCCTTGCAGGTAGCGCTGACCCAGAGCTCTATCACAGGTCAGCCAAGGGTGAACACCTGAGCTAGGTTAAAAGCCCGGGAACAGACTCTGTTCACTCCCCTGATGCTCCCCTGGACTCAGGCACAGGTACAAACCCTTTCGGGGGTTGACCAAACCAAGTTGAGTCCCTGGATTCTTGTAACAGAATACCCTTCACATAGGGATGGCGAGACCATTCCTTCATCCCTATCACCTGAATCCGTGCCTATCCGCAACCTTACAAGCTGTGATGATTTGCTATGCGGCAGGTGAAACCCAAATGGCAACAGCCAATCAGCCAAGTGGGGAAAATTCCTGCTGCGCCCCTGTCCCAATGACAGATGGCACACGGCGGCATAACAAGGTAAATCGCAATATGCCCTAAAAGTAGGGAGAGGTGGGCGGGTGTTCCGATGCACGAGCCGAAAGAGGAAGCTCTGGGACACGTGCATAGGTTTACATAGGTCCTTCAATCATTTCACACTGCACCCATTGGCCAGATTTCACCCAGCAACGAGGGACCTACCAATTGGGTGTTGTGGCTATCCAATAGACCCACCCACAACCAGGAGGTCAGTCTCCAGGTCTCACCGCAACACTCTTTTAGGGAGGACACAATTTTTTTGGATTTGCCCCCCCCCCCCCCGTAATAGTAGTTTCTGCATATGACAAAAGCAAATAACCAAGTGCTCTTTGAGGATTAACTGAAGTACTTCGGTCAGGGGGGGGGATTAAAATGGTGCTGAAAGATGAATGAATGTGTTTCCATCACTTTTGCTATTTTATCTTCTGGTAGTAAAGAAATTTAGTCTGTAAAATTTTGTTAGTGTCATAATATATATTGAGAGACTGCATAAAGTGGCATGCTCCTTGTATAACTGAATGGGATACATTTTGAATCAATATTTGAATACCACATAAATCTTACACCAGATTTCCCTCCCCCTCCATTCTTTCTATCAGATGACCCATTTAGACATTAAGACACTTCTATGTGCATACAATGTTGGCTTAAAGACAACAGCAAGCTCTGTACTCCCTGTCCACACAGTGAAGTTTGCAACAGGGGGTGTATGCAGTGCCACAAGTCCACAGGATCAGAAAAATCATGTTTTCCACTTGTGCAAAGTCCTGCCACTGCACACACAACACACACACTGTGTGAATGAAGCTGCCAATTTCAGTTTCTCTCATTTTCTCCACTCTTAAGTTCAGTTCTCCAGAGTTCTTCATCAGTTTCTGCGTTGTTCTTTTTAAATAAAGTCCTTACAAAAAATTATCAGCATTTTAGTGTGCATTTCTTTTAACAGAAAAAAATTGCAAGCTGTTTTGCTTAATATAATGCATTTTTCTCTGTCATACTAATATGTGAATTTTCATTTCCCTAATATGTTTTTGGGTGGGGAGCTGCAGTGCAAATTTTGAAGGATCACTGCATTTCAGTCTCTGTATTGCTTTAGCAAACTCCAATTTGGTAGATTCACATTAAATTTACAGTAACTGCAATTATTTTCCTTCCCTAGACATGGATAGGAGAAAGTGATGCACATTCTTTGCAGATATGAAGAGACGTCCCAACACTTTGTTGGGACTGGAGTTCGCTCTTTTTTAAGTGGGTGGGTGCGGCATTTGCCCATTCCTTGTGATTTTGTTGGTACAGGGGGATGGAAATGGTTAATGTAGATTGACCAATGAGAAAGCTCAGAGGCGGAGCCTACCTGGCATTGCGGCCCAGGGGTTTTATCATTGAGAGATAGACGAGTCAGAGTCAGACAGAGCCAGTAAGATGAACATAGTGGTTGTGACAGCTAGAGTGAGAGACAGGGATAGAACTGAGAGAGAAAAGTGTGGCAGTTTGAGATAGTACCATATCTAGTTAAGGGCGCACATTTGAAAAACCATTCTGAATATATTTAAAACTTGTTTGTTCTTCAATAAACTTCAATCTTCGTTGTTGACTTTACAACCTGACTGAGACTCAGTATTTCACCAGAAGAAACCTGGTTGGTGGCAGCGGAAGAATAAAGCAGTGGTGTACAGGTCAATAGTCCGTGAAACGACTGGGGGCTCTGTACGAACGCCACAGTGGGAATCAATGTCTACTTTGTCAAAATCATTTTCTGTCAACAAAATACTTAAGAGCTGGTTATTTTCCTTTTACTCAACATTAACAACAAAGTCAAAATAGCTATGATCCTATCAGGGCCATTCTACAAGGGTTCTATAGCCGGACTCA
The DNA here is from genome assembly GCF_009819535.1 of Lacerta agilis. Taxonomy (NCBI): domain Eukaryota; kingdom Metazoa; phylum Chordata; class Lepidosauria; order Squamata; family Lacertidae; genus Lacerta; species Lacerta agilis. The sequence goes on along the minus strand of NC_046316.1, from coordinate 65,429,615 downwards.
GAGCTGCCAATGCAGACAGTGTCTGTGTAGCAATCTATGTACTGCTGTCCAAATCCAACAAGGGGTAACATTCATGCAACATTGTTTTGCCTGCAGAGATGGAGATGAAAGGGATATCTACAATAACGCCTAGTTCTGAGCATGGAGCATCCTTGTTGGTCAGGGCACAAGTAACTCTCTTGCACTCCAAATATAGGCATAACCAGTCAGCTTCTTCATCTCGAAGATTTCAAGGTGGAATCCCTGAAGGCCACATACCAGTGCTTCAATATAAACATATTGACATGTGTTTGTTTTATGCATTTTCTACTTCAGCAAGCCTGGTATCCTTAAACTCCCTGGAAATGTGCAGCAGAAGACAAAGTCTAGATGTAATTGGTCTATTAGGCAGGGAAATATATGCAGTGACATATTCATGAAATTGGATTGATTCAATTTGCATGTTTGTTGAAAAGGACTTATCCTAGTTCGGGTAAACAGAATGAGATTAAGTTTGATCTCTAGCCTCTTATTCAAACCAATTTACACAGTTCAGTGACAACACACAAAGAAAAAAAATGTGTGGGCTAAGAAACTGTCATTTTGTGGGATATTGTGCTTGCTGTAAACACAAGTTGCACCAAGCTGCACACCTATTGGCCACATCTTCAAACTCATCTCTTCATCTGATTTGCAACTATGATGTGGCCTTCTGACTAACAGGATTTCCATTTTAATAAGGTCATGCTGTACTTGTTAACAGAATTACTACAGGAAGAATTACTGTAACTAACTAAGAAATTGGGAAAGACAACATTTAATATTATAATACAATGTTTAACCTCAAACAAATATTACAAGAAATTATTATCCATATATACCAGAAGCAAATTCTTAGGTAGATAAGACTCTATCTGTCTGTCTGTCTGTCTATCTATCTATCTATCTATCTATCTATCTATCTATCTATCTATCATCTATCTATCATCTATCTATCATCTATCCAAACCCTGTAATAATCTGTTATTCAGTCTCCCTGTCAAAGTGATTATGCCACTTTAAAAGGGAGGCATATTTTTTACTGCATCTCAGTGTCACAAGTTTTCTATTTTAATCAACTGAAGTCATACAAACCCTAGTTCAATATACATATGCACACATATTTAGAAGCTAGTGAATATTACCAGCATCATCCATGTTTGTTTAGGCTATTTTCCATTTTCAGACAGAGGAATCCAGGAAACAAGGGACCATTTAAATGGCGCTAATTACATTGCATGGCAACCCTCCCCCATTGTAGAATAAAGACACTTGACACCAGAATTTAGGTTAATGGGCTGAAAAAAGGCCACAACTTTATTTTTTATTTTTTATTTAAAAAATTAATTAATTTTCCACATTTTAAAACAATTTAAACATATTTCTAAAACATACCTTAATTAACATTGTTTATATAGACTTCCTCAGTTCCCCCCATTGGATCCCTCTTTTAATCCATCTTTAGCAATTTTCATTTTATATCTTAAATCATATTACATATTTTCTTATATATTTTCATCCATTTATCTTATAACACGCCCCTTAGCCTAAATTTTTTCTCAAAAATATCCATAAATTTAACCATTACATTTTCTTCTAACAATTGTTGTTGTTGTTCAGTCTTTCAGTCGTGTCCGACTCTTCGTGACCTCATGGACCAGAGCACACCAGGCACGCCTATCTTTCACTGCCTCCCGCAGTTTGGCCAAACTCATGCTAGTCGCTTCGAGAACACTTTCCAACCATCTCGTCCTCTGTCGTCCCCTTCTCTTTATGCCCTCCATCTTTCCCAACATCAGGGTCTTTTCTAGGGAGTCTTCTCTTCTCATGAGGTGGCCAAAGTACTGGAGCCTCAACTTCAGGATCTGTCCTTCCAGTGAGCACTCAGGGCTGATTTCTTTGAGGATGGATAAGTTTGATCTTTTTGCAGTCCATGGGACTCCCAAGAGTCTCCTCCAGCACCATAGTTCAAAAGCATCAATTCTTCGGTGATCAGTCTTCTTTATGGTCCAGCTCTTACTTCCATACATTACTACTGGGAAAACCATAGCTTTAACTATACGGACCTTTGTCGGCAAGGTGATGTCTCTGCTTTTTAAGATGCTACCTATTTCTAATCTCCCTCCCCTGGACCCAGGGACCCCCAGACGTTCCAGCAAATTCCATAGAACAATCCAGTTTCAGTCCTTTTTAACCAATTTTAAAAAGGCCACAACTTTATTTATTACAGAATGTGAGTGGTATTGGCTTAAGCATTGGAACCAATGTCTATATCTGACTCCTGCCTGCCTGCCGGGAGTCTAATAAGGGTTAACCACTGATGGGGGAGCCCTGTTGATGCACATCAACTAGGAATTCCTCGATAGAGGTCATGCTATGGCCCCAGCCCCCGACCGGGCTTTGGACAGAGGACACGCCCCCTCGGATTCCTTTAATGGAATACCCTTGAAATTGGGGGGGGGGTAGGTGATGGCCGCCACCTCCCCTCACCTCCAACTGAATACTCCAATGCCTAACCGACAAACCTTACGAAGTTGTGACGATTTGCTATGAGGTAGGCGAAAAACCAAGTGGCTGGTGCCAATTTGCCAAGTGGAAAAAATCTCTACCAGGCCCCTTCAACAGGCGACCAACCAAAGCCCATAGCAAGGTCAAAGGATAAGGACCTAACCTTAGGTAGGGAGGGAGAACTGCGCAAGTGGGAGCGAGGTAAAAGAGGGCGAGAGCCTGGCCGCAGCTTGTTTAAATTGACTAAGCCACGCCCCCCCCCCCCGTCGATCGGACTGGCCGATATGAAGTGAAGCGGCCGGGAACTCCCTGTGATGTGGAGCTCATGATCTGCCTGCAACATTGACTCCCTGCAAGGGGAATCGGCCTTTTCAAACTTAAAGTGTAATCTGTGCACAGCTAAACAAACAACATACAAGCAAATCCAGGGTGTACAACTGAAGTGCATTGACCATAATTCTGGAGATTCAGCAGTCCCAACTCAGAGAAGGTTTCTCTCTTTGGATCTGATTCTTGGGGAAAGTTGTCCACAGCTCTGACCTGCTTTTGGGTGCAAGCATCATCATAACCCACCAGATACATTTTAGAAGAGAGGGTGAGGAGCAAGAGCACATTAAAGAAATGTCCCTCAGAAGCCCAAGGAATCTTGTTATTACAAATTTGGAGAAACCGATGTATGTCCTTTAAAGTGAAAGCCATGGTAAGTAGATGTATCCACAAGCACCAGAACAAGATAGACATTTGATATGCCTATACCTTATTGTTTGTTATTTTAAAATCCTTTTTCATTCCCACAAACCTGGATTATATATGCTAAAAGCACCAAACAGATTAATATTTCTGCCTTCTCATGATTACTGGATGAGCAGCTTCTGCCTAAGGGAAGCTTTATGAAAGGCATTTGTGAAAACAAAATTATTGCTTAATTATGTATCAAAGCCCACTATTATTTACAGTGATATAAAGACAGGGAGTCAGACAGTAATGAGGGTATCAGAGGAAGACATGAGCCCAATTAATGTAGCCAGCATTGCACACTGTTAAGGCTACTACTGATGAGAGGAATTCCTTTTCGGCTTCTGGGCTTCAAAGCTCAAGCAGCAGAGGGCTTTTGTGGACAAACCAGGAATGGGATTCTGGCAAGACTTCAGTCATGCAGCATGCTCATGCATGCTATGATTGAGTGGGGCTTGCAAGGCTAGATTGAAGACCACTCTGCTCTACCACCTGCCTCTTTCGTTCTTCACCCACTCACCCTCCCTGAGCGCAGTACAGATTTCACTGGCTGCCTTTTGGAGCTAAGCAGGATGTTTTTTGCCAATTGGTTCACTTGTTGACTGATGATTATGGGGTTTTGTGTGTGTGTGTGTTTTGTCTACTCTGTACTGCTTCTCTTATTCTGCTAATTTGGCTTGTTTAAATAGGTTAATGTGCTGCTTTGTGAATTGGATGGCTTGGCATTTTCCTAGTTTCCTAGTTTAGTTGGTCACATTTGACAGGTGTCTGTGGGAATTCCTCTCCCTGGGGAAGTTTGACTGGCACCTTCACTATATACCTTTAGGTGCCAGTCAGACTGACATCTAATGTCCTTTTAAAATGTGTTGGGGATGGGAGATTATTGGCTTGTTCTTGTTCTTATTTTTATTATGTATTTTGTGTTTTTATATTGTGATTTTATGTTGTGAACCGCCCTGAGACCTGTGGGTATATGGTGGTATTCTTCTTCTTCTTCTTCTTCTTCTTCTTCTTATTATTATTATTATTATTATTATTATTATTATTACACAGGGTAGGCACAGGTGAGCACCCTTAGGCACCTTTAAGATGAAAGGTGAGACACTCACTGCAGGGCCTACAGCCTCCTGAGACAGACGCAGTGGCTTGGGCTCACACAGGATCCGCACTGCCCCAAATGGTCTTCCCACTGCCTTCCCTCCCCAGCTGTAGGGCGGCTGAGTGGGAGGAGGCAGGCCCTGCAGTGTGCCCCACCCCTATGGGCAGCTTGCCTTGTGGTGTCACTGGGCATGTCGCCCCAGGTGCCCAAGTGGCTTCCTCCGTCACTGGGGTGAGGAAGGCATCCCTACCCACCCTTGAATAACTACTTGTTTCCCACAAGGCCACACTGCTGATAGTAAATAAACAGCGGCCATGTTTCCCAAAATCGCTTTTGTGCCACCTCCCTTCATTTCATGCTTGCAGTCACAATTATTCTGCTTTCCGTGTGCTTTTTGTCATTTAAACTGATACAGTTTTATATATGAACTCTGTACTTTAACAGAGGATTCTCTCCCCTCCCTCCCCCAAGTGATTTTTTACAAAGTTTCTTCTAATTGCAGTGTGACAGAAAGGCTGGTATCTTAGACAAACTGCCATGTAGCATGATCTGCAAATGGATGGTTAAGTGACATGCTTACTGTGCTCACAGACAGGAAACATAGTGAATTCACAAATGCATTAAAAGTACAGTAGAAAGAAACCCAGCAGGATCTTACAGAATCCCATAAACATCCCCACAGGGCTCTCACAATATTTTGCAAAGGGCACTGAGCCAAAAAGACAAAAAGGCCCTTCAGAACATAACAATGAGGAAATGATGAGATCTTAAATTGATGGTTTCAGCGTATCTTTGTGCCTTCTAAACTTAGCCTGGAACAGTTTGAAATTGTGCAAAAATGTCAAAATCTGCTATTTTCACACGACCCTCCATTACAGCTATTGTGAGTGAATAACAATAGGTTTACCAGTACTCGGGTGGGTTGTTTTTTTTTTAAAAAAAAAAACAAACACCAAATATTTTAACATTTAATTTAAGAACATCTAAATGTAGAGTTCAGTGTTCAGGCACATTACCATGCTGGAACTTTAATAAAAATATTATCTAGTACTTTTCCACTGAAGTGCTCATTGGCAATTCTTTCAGTATTTCACTACAGTCTTCTTCTACACAGCCTAAGAACTCTGACAGGCCCACTCTTTCCCTTCAAAGGCTTGTTAACTATGTGATGAATAAATCTGTCACTTTCGATTCTGAAGCTGCTTTCTGTTTTGATTGCTGCAGGATCCCATATCTGTGGCAACTTTTCACCACTCCAAATCGATTTAAAAAGTGATTGGCTTAGCTTATCGGAGGAGTGGTGCTGATGGAAAATGATTGATTCATTGAAACTGAAAGACAGATGTGTGTGTGTGTGTGTGTTTCTGTGCACTTTTTTTTTTTTTTTTAGTGAAAAACAGATAATGAATTCTCAAAGAATCTATCATGGCCGAACTAGATGCACTTTCCCCCCTTTCTACAACTGGAGACTAATTAAATGCCCCAGAAATCAATAGTGGAACTTCTGATTAATATGTAGGGGCTTCATTTAAGGAAATTACTTCATTTCACAAGCCTTGTAAAAGACACGAAAGAGCTTTGTCTTCGGCAGTGGAAGCGTTTTGTTTATTAATTTGCTTCCTAAGTGTCTTCACCGTAATGGCAAAGTGAGTCGAAGGGCTTCAGTTTCCCTTCCAGAATTAAATTTGCTGCTGCGTACAGCTATCAAACCACTTACTCTTTGGGAGCTCCACTTTGGAGTCAATATAGCTACCCTGGAAAATGTGATCTGAAATCTGATTGTAAGTTATACTCTGCCAAAAGCTAAGTGTTTTATCAGAAGAATATATCTCTTACAGATAAATAACCCTAGTGCGTGTCAGTGAGTCAATCAGTGGTGCTTTTTTTTTTTTTTTTTTTTTTACCTAAACATCTTAGGAGAAGATTCAGCTTTGTCTCACTATTCACTTCTGAGTAAAGTATAGTTCTATCGACGGGACACTTCCACCAGCAGAAGGGAGGAGATTTCCTCTCCTCCTTCCTCTCCTCGGGGCCTGCTGCCACATTACCTGTGCCCCAACCTATGGAATCAACTACCTCTCATGAACAGAAAGAGCCTTTCTGCCCACAGAATGTGAAATCCAGATCCAACCCCTTGATCTTGCTACAGCTGTTTACTCAGCTTCAGCTAAAGCAACTCTCATCCCAATGAATCTGCAGCCAGCTTTTCATTATTATACCCCCAACTATGAACCAGCGTGTCTTTTGTTCTTTAAAACTCTTCTGTGCATATTTAGGCTCAAGTTGAGCAAGTTGGTGATATTAGTAACAGAGCTAGGGATTCTTATGCTCTGCAAAGTGTGTCAAGACCGCTGCCACAGCTCATGGACTATAAGAGAAGAAGATTCTCGTAAACCATAATCCCCCCTGAAGAATCATTTCAAGTTTTTTTCATATTATAACAAGCCCTTGACTTATGTTATGTGTTATTCTTGGGGAAATTTCCTTGCATCTGGAAATATCAGAGATTGGATGTACATGCTAGAAGTGCTAGAGATTAATTCATTTATTTCATAAGATCCAGAGAAGCTGGAGGTTCAATCACATGATGCCTTCATGGATGGAAGAAGCTGCTCTATAGAGACACAAATGGACACATCACTTTTGTAATTTAGAAGCAACGGTAGCAATGGAGAGAACAAATGCGACTTCAGAGGAGAAGGAAATGATTAATTGTATGGTACAGTTCCTTGGCTGTAATTGAATTATTTTCTCTTTGAAGAAAAGCTTAAGTGTACAATAAATGTTAATTATATTAAGATCAGCACAGTAGAACCAGGATTCAGATTATTTTGCGGAAATGAGAGGGATTTACTGGAGATTTCCTGAAGAAAACCTCCACCTAAAGATTGCCAGAACTTCAAAAACCACCCAGACCACAATTTTTGTGAAGTATTGTGTATTGATGTGACACTAAGGTGATCATATTTAAATCAAGTTAGCCCCACTGACATAATAATGGTTATAGGCTTGTCAGCACCAATGTCTCACCACATATTCATTGAAATTTCAAGGGAATTTAATGTGCAGCTCCTTTGATCTACACGTGGACAGGAAACTTATGCTAGCTTGGGATCTAGTCATCAAATCTATGGGGATGGGTGAGTAGGGCTTGTCTTGGTACAAAAAAAAATGTTTTGTACACATTAGTATACTTCTTAATCATAAAAGAGAATATCAAAGTGGCGAACAAAACTATGGGCTATGCAAAGGCTTGCACCACCAACTTGATAGACTGTCCTTGCCCGATAATAGTAGAATTTTCCTGGGCTAAAATATTCAGTCAGGTCCAGTGTAAGCAGTCAGTCAAATCAGGAACTGGCCAAAGGCTCCTGGGTCTCACCAGCCTGACCCAGCTGTCCAGCCATTCATTTCCCTTTGCGCCAGGTCCTGAGATGGCTGCTTTAGTGGTGTGCAAGGGGCTGCAACACTTTTGATTGGATCCACACTCAGCTCCTACCTGCGTCGACCATTGTCAGGAGCCTGAGTCAGATGTAGATCAGCAATATATAACATGGTGTCAATGAAGTTAGCTCCTTATTCAAAGATACAGTGCAGGCCTAGTGATCCCAGCAACTCTTCCCAGTAGATCTTGTTCCTATGAGGCACTTGCAAGGACCAAAGGTCCCTGCCTTCCCACCACTCTTTAAGGCTCCTCCTCTCCAGGGTCTTTCCCAAGCAGTTGCAAACTTTGTCTACACAAAAATAATCTAAGCTCTGCTGTTTTCATTTATCTGTGTGTTCTAGGAGACCAGTAAGGAGGGGGAAACTCCCTGGCTTCTTCAGCAGCCTGCCTCTGTCTCCTGGATTCGCTCTTCTCCATCCTCCATTTCAGCCTCAGAGTCTGAACTGCTGTCTGCCGCAGCTTCTTCCTGCTTACTAAACCCAGTTGCCTCTTCAGCTTCCAACACCTCATCCTCCCAGTCTGCTTTCTCTCTGCCCAATCATCATCATCCCCCCACCAATCGCCTGGCTCTGAGCCTTCTTTCCCTGGCGCTCCCCAGCTGGTGCTTCCCACCACTTCTCTGCATCCAACCAGTCCATGACAGCCACCTGCCATCTTAATTTACCCAAAATGCCATGCTGCAGGCTATAGATCTATGGAATCTGCAGTTCTGGCTCCCATTCTAAAGCACCACCAACACACAACAAAAATATGCTGTCTAGGGAGCCAGCAGGGAGATGGGAAGCAGTGTCACTACTGCCTCCATGGCAGCAGTACAATAAAAAAATACTGTGTGGCCACATTGAGGTTGTGTCTATTTATAATGAGGTGAGGGACCATTGTTGGCACTGTGCTGAGGGCCCCCTGAATTCTGGGACTGGGCATGCATTCTACCCAGTCCTACTTTCATACAGAGCCTTCTAAATCCTGATTTCCTCCAATTTCCCCAGCTTAACACATATAGTAATGTTCTTCCTAAGGAATAAAAAGCCCATTTTAATTTCTTTTTTTTAAAAAAAATGATTTTCCCACCTAGCAAACTGGCACTGAGGCAACTTTTTAATGGATTCAGCACATACAGCATGCCATTATGTTTTGGCACCTATTCCACTGGTTTCATTAAGTGAAAGATTAAGACTTTACCGATGGAAGTGGTTCCCCACCCACCCAGACGCTGGAAATTCTTGATAGCTTTGAGAGAAATGGAGCTCATCGGTTTCTGAGGAGACGTAAGTGCTTTAATGCTTGCAAAACAAATCTGCATGATGTTTTAAAACTAGGGTACATAATCAGTAATAACATTTTGAAAAAGAGCAATATTTTAAAAGGGTTGTTGACTGAAAGGGGAGTGGGAGACTCAGGTCATTTTATGAGCAATGCTAATCCAGCAGGCTAGAGCAGCATTTGATATTACATATTCTGCAAATGTTCAGCTTTACTGAAGGTAATTTAAAAAGACACTTCACACAGTTATTTGGATAAGTTTTTGCGGGATTTTTATGAACTCAAAAAAACAATTTTATTAAAACAAATATTTTCCAGGTATTTATAAAGCCATTTTAGGAAAAGCATAGGTGTTGATTTACATAAAACACATTTTGCCGTGGTAACAAAGGTAACCTTTTGAACCAAGGGTGACACCTATATCAGAAGAAAAACCCCTTTGACTAACATTAATCCAGTGAAAGTAGTAACTTTAAAGTTCAGGGTGAGAGATTTCTTGTAAAAGGTAGGCAGCCATTCACAGTCTTAGAGAATGGAGAAAGGGGGGAAATCAATAGGAAAGATTTTATACTTAGTGACAGGACCATGAAGAATTATCATAATTCTACCTCATGACAGAAAGTTCTATGATTGGGTATATGATTAGGTTACATTATTGTTATATCATCATTACATTCATATTCCACCTTTCCTCCAAGGAGCTCAAGTTGTACATGGTTGTATTCCTCCTCATTTTATCCTTACAACAGCCCTGTTAAATCAGTTAGGTTGAGAGATTGTGACTGGCTCAAGCACATAGAGTGAGTATCAAGGCGTGGGTATTTGAACCCTAATCTCCTATGTCCTAGTCCAGGGGTCCCCAAACTAAGGCCCGGGGGCTGGATGCGGCCCAACCGCCTTCTAAATCTGGCCCACTGACAGTTCGGGAATCAGCGTGTTTTTACATGAGTAGAATGTGTCCTTTTATTTAAAATGCATCTCTGAATTATTTGTGGGGCCTGCCTGGTGTTTTTACATGAGTAGAATGTGTGCTTCGTTCATTTATTTCTTTTTCAAAATATAGTCTGGCCCCCCACAAGGTCTGAGGGACAGTGGACCGGCCCCCTGCTAAAAAAGTTTGCTGACCCCTGTCCTAGTCAAACACTTTAACTACTGTGCCACATTGGTTCTCAAATATGTGGAACAGTGACTTGCTGTCTTGATTTCAGGATGGATTCCAGAAAGTTCACCTGCGATGGTTTTGTTAGACACCTTGTCTGGTTCCCTACACCATTAGCATGCATTTGAATTGCTGGGGGAGATATTCTAGAGCAGGGGTCAGCAACCTTCGGCTCTCCAGATGTTTCGGACTACAATTCCCATCATCCCTGACCACTGGTCCTGTTAGCTAGGGATCATGGGAGTTGTAGGCCAAAACATCTGGAGAGCCGAAGGTTGCCTATGCCAACTCTAGAGAGTTGGAGATTTGGTGGCATCAGTATTCAAATGTCACTCATGTCTGTCTTGTCTTCCCACTCACATCGGGGAAGCTGGAGGAATTCAGAAGCAGTGTTTAGACTGCATGTGGGCCAACAAATTGAAACTGAATCCAGGCAAGTCAGAAGATGGCCAGGAGGACTGCTGAGTCTGCATCTGTCTGCAAAACTGTTCATTTGCAAATAATACAAAAGTGAGTGCTCAGCTTGCACCATATTCCATAATACTTCTGGAAGTGGCTTTTATGTTGTGTGAAAGCTCAAAATATAATGTGGCATGTAACGGTTATGGGAACATTGAGGAAATGGCATGTGAATGGTGGAAGTGGAGATGAATCAGTGTACGGGGGGAGGTTCAAAAAGTATCTAAATGGTGCTTAGAGAATAACTTGCACCTAAATATTAGCAAGACAAAGGAGACGGTGTTGGACTTTTGCAGGAAGAGGGGGGAACTAGCCCCGTTGTATATCGGGGGGGGGGGTTGTGTGGAGAGAGTCTCTTCCTTTAAATTCCTGGGAGTTTACCTTAGTGAAGACCTCACTTGGAAAAACAATATAACTCAGGTGGTTAGGAAGGCCCAACAGAGACTCCATTTCTTCAGGGTCTTGTGAAAGAACAATGTTAAACAACAATTGATGACCTCCTTCTACCGGTCCACAATACGTAGAAAGTGTCCTCTCATATTGTCCTCTCATATTGTATCACAGTGTGGTACGTTGGCTTGACAGCCACGGACAGAAAGTCTTTACAGAGGGTGGTGAACACAGCCCATGATATCCTGGGCTGTCCCCTGAGCCCGCTAGATGACATCGCAAGGGATCATTGCCTTAGGAGAGCAAGAAAAATTCTAAGGGACAATTCACACCCCAGCAGCACCTCTTTAATCTTCTATCCTCGGGCAGGAGATATAAAAGTATAATCAGTTGTACCAACAGGCTAAAGAACAGTTTCTATCCGTGGGCCATTAGGCTGCTGAACGGAAAACAATATAGTGCAACTGACTTTTGGGGTTGGTGTGTTGTGCGACTAGCACACAGAGTGCAATGAGATTGAGTGTTTGTGGGGGGGGGTGGAGGCTCGGTTAATTTCATTGTACACAGGTTGTACATTGCCAATAAAGTTGTTGTTGTTGTTGTTGTTGTTGTTGTTGTTGTTGTTGTTAATTTAGCATCAGTGGGGGAGCAGGAGACTGGCCAAATATTTTTATTTTGGGAGCAAAACCCAAAGAGTCACTTGGAAGCTTAGGGGACCCCTGATCTTACCTCAAATGCCTCGTTAATGAAATGGGAGAACCTTCTTCATATCTCCCCAATCTGCCCCATAATCTGGGCTACATACAAAGCAAACACACACCCCTACCATTCACCATCTTCATTTCAGATTATCAGAGACCCTGAAAATTTGGTTCTGTCTAGCAAACCTCTTATCATTAAAGTAGGTCCTATCATCTATCAAGATGATGCAGTAGATGAGGATTCAAGCAAGATACAAGGTCCTCTAAGACATTATTAAGACAATAGAAACAATACTATTCCCTGCAGTATATTCCCCATTGTTACATGTTTGCAATATGGTACTGTTTTAAATATTTGCTGTGCATATGAAAGGAAAGGCAATGAAAAGAAGATTGACATACAGTCTGATCCAATGCATGTCTACATGAAAATAAGTCCCACTTGGCTCAGCCAAATTTACTCCTAAGTAAGTATGCATGCCTAAGGCATATGATAAACTTTAGTCATTTTCAAAGAGTATAGTGAGAGTGAAAGCAACTGTTGAGCTGGTAAGTTTTAAAAGAGAGTTTAATTCATTTTAAATTCATTTTGGCATGTCTGGTTTTTTTTTTAAGACTAATATAACAAATTCTTGATATATTTACCATACTTCAGTATTTCACTGTGGAACTTCAAAGTTCCACAGTGTTTATAAGATTAATCAAGCAGTGATCAATAAATTCCTTATTGTTTTACTAGCCCATGAAAGACCTGAATCATATGACAAGCTGTACATAGTTTAAAGTTACATACTGAAAATTAGCCATTATCCGGGTCTAATATATCTGTCTTTCAGATTAGCCATACAAATGATTTTTTTTAAAATAATATGTTGCTGATAAAGAAAACTTACATATAAATGTAAAAGTCTTAATATATAATGTATTAGAATGAAGAAAGATGTTAGTAAAGCAATCCAAGTGCTTAAGCACCATTATGCCAGCACAGTATGCCTATTGCTAGTCCAAAATTTTGTTTTATTATTGTGGTGTCTCATATTAAAAGAATCTGGAACAAAATAGACTCATATAATTTATTTTTTTACAGCAGGTTGGATGCTTATTAAGATCATACGAAAAGTAGTGCAAAGTGATGAATAGGCATTTATTATACTATTAACCCTTAGAGAGAAAATTGAGAATAAATCAGAATGCTTAATCAAATTGCTTATGAGACAAACAATATATTGGCTGTAATAATCAGGGTAGCCAAGGGCTATACAGCAGTATTTTAACCTAGACCTTGAAGTGTGTTCTCTAACTCACGGGCTCAGTTCAGGTGATATGCTAAGCCAAAACCCCTGCTCCCAGCCAAGAGTTAGGTTTGCTTTCCCTAACACAAGATTAAAATCAGCAATTGCATTAAATAAGCCAATAAACAGAGCATTTTCCTTATCTCAAATTGAGCCATTAGCAAGCCCCTTGAAGATTTCACAAAACCAAAATGTTTTAGTCACTTCTTAGATATTAGTAGAGAGGATGCTTCAAACGCTTTACACAGCTAGTTCCACATTGCAGAATCACCTTGGAAAGGGTTCTGCTTTTTGTAGCCATCCTATGTCCCTTTGAAGAGGGTGTATAGTTTGGGTAGAGAGATGACCAAACCCAACAGGTGCTCACCATTTCTTCCTTGTCAGCCTGGGAAAAAAACTCTGCCTGCTGCAGAGTTCTGTCCTAGGCTCATTGTTGCTCAACGTCTTTATAAACAACTGGGATGAAGGGAATGAGGAGATGCTCATCAAATTTGCAGATGACATCACCTGGGAGGAGTAGCTAGTACCTCAGAAGATGGAATCAGGATTTGAGACTAACTTAACAGATTGAACAACTGGGCCAAAACCAACAAAATGAATTTCAAAAGGGGCAAATGTCAGATTCTACACTTTGACAGGAATAACCAGCTGCACAGATATAAGATGGGAGACAACTATCTTGCCAGCAGTACGTGTGAAAAGCATCTAGGGTAGACCACAAGCTTCACATAAATTTACAGTGTGATGCAGCAGCAGCAGCAAAAAAGAAAAAAAGTTAATGTTGTTCTAGGCTGCATCAACAGAAGTATAGTGGGAAGTAATAGTACTGCTCTGTTCTGCCCTGGTGAGAGCACCACAGTTTAAGAAGAATATTGGCAAGCCAAGAAGGTGTGCAGAGAAGGACAATCAAGATGATCAAGGAACTGGAAAGCAAGCCTTGTGAGGAATGGTTGAGGGAGTTTGGTATGTTTAGTTAAGAGGAGATTGAGAGAAAATGTGCTTGCCATCTTCAAATATCTTAAGGGCTGTCACATGGAAGCTGGAGCAAACTTGTTTTCTCCTACTCCAGAGGGTAGGACCCAAACTGATGGCCTCAAGTTACAAGACAGGAGATTCTGACTAAACATCAGGAGGAACTTTTTGATGGCAAGAGCTATTTGAGAGCGGAACTGACTTCATCAGAAGTTGGTGGACTCACCTTCCTTGGAGGTTTTTAAGCAGACATTTGTGGAAACTAGTGGAATGGACAATGCTGATTGTGACAAATACATATTGGAATTAAAAATGGTGTCTTCTCACTTCCCTATGTAGGTTCCTAACTCATCCTTCCACAACTGGTACCCTCAATAATTTGAGCTAGAATTCCCTGTTCATGCAAGCTGTGAGTGATAGGAACTTTAGTCCAAAACATCTGGGGGCAGCAGCATGGGGAAGGCTGCCCTAGTTTCATTCACCATTGTTTGTAGACTCTTTTCTGCTCTTAAGTTCACTCTGGATTTTTTTAAAGCACTTCAGCTTGGCATGACTACAATTCTGCTATTTAAACATGTAATAATAAGTTTTACTTTATTACTAAGAATTTTAATTAGCTTAGTTTATAAATGTTTTCTAAAGTAAGAGCAGAATACCGACTCATAATTATAGTTATTTTATTCCAGAAGAGATCCTTGTCACAAAATCTTAGCTGTTTGAATGTAGTTTTATTCTTAAAATTCATTAAATGATCTGCACTATTTAACTGTAAATTATAGATACATTATGTAATAGAATAATCCCTTCAAGTTAATTATAAGCATGGCAGAAATTAACAACTGGCAGAAGTTTTGTTATCTCTGTTTTAAAAATCTGCATTTTACTAGTCTGTTGGCAAAAGAGCATGATTCTATCATAATTACTATTCATCAGCTGTTCCCTCTTTAAGGGGAACCACAAACCTGAAAAAGAGGACTTATTAATTTGATATTTCTATTGAATGTTCAAAAATGATCTCATGTGTTGTAAATCTATAAATATTCAGTGTTTCGGCATTCCTTCTTCCTAGTTCTGAAAGTTTTCCAGAATGGATGTCTTTCCATCTCCACAATACTTGTTCTGTAGCCATACAAATATAAATGTTCCGTGCTACCTTCTCATTACTATATCATCTCATTTAAAAAAATAAATGGAGTCATTCGTCCCATTGGGCTTGCAGAATTTTATTGGTAAACACATTCAAGTGAATGGACTTTCACCCTCCTGTACTCTTGGCTGGAAATCTCATGCAATATGGGCTGCAATGATACCAGCCAGAGCTCCTTAGTTGCATGTTGCTGTTTGGGTTGAAGAGTTGCCCCATATATCTCTGGGAGTTGGACTAGATGACCCTGGGGGTTCCTTCTAAATCTACAGTTCTATGATTCTATGATATTGTGATGGGGTAGAAATTCTGTTCATGTTTATAAGCGAACCTACCAAATATGGACTTTCTGAAACAATATGAGAACTGAAATGCACTCATCAACATGTGCTTCTCTCAATTTGTAGCACGGTCCTTCAGCCAAGTCATGTGTACAAAATTCCATAAACTGAAGTGGTGTGCACACAAATGCATAAATCAGTGAAAATAACATACAAAAATGCATTATATTAGGGTATATTTGGGGAAACCTTCACACAAACATGTATCCATTAGAATAAATTAGCGCTGAAATGCTGATGAATTTTTTTAAAAAAATGA
Source organism: Lacerta agilis (assembly GCF_009819535.1). Classification (NCBI taxonomy): domain Eukaryota; kingdom Metazoa; phylum Chordata; class Lepidosauria; order Squamata; family Lacertidae; genus Lacerta; species Lacerta agilis. Next base: position 65,413,830 of record NC_046316.1, on the reverse strand, counting down.
AATCATTTTTATTGGTTTTACAAATACAAAGTACAGTACAAATAAACACAAACTAGTAAAAGCATATCAGTATAAAGAGATTCTCTGAATCTTGAGACTTCCCCCCATCCCCTCTGTGGGGTCTCATTTTAAACATCTACAACTGCATATTCATCAGAACTCCAATTTTTATATAAACCATTTTGTCCATACCAAGCTCATACCAAGAACAAACTTAGTTGGTCTCTAAGGTGCTACTGGAAGGATTTTTATTTATTTATTTTGTTTTGCATATTGTCCATAGTGATTTTTACACTACAGGTGAATCAAAATCCTCTCTTGTTTCCATCTGCTTACAGTGGTCTCCTAAGTGAATGCTGATGAATTTTCATGAAAACTTGTTAAATAATAATAATCACATACTGTTGTGGCAGATTGGAGAACTGAATTTAAGACAGGAAAAATGAGAACCTGAAAGAAGCCAAAATTAATAGATTCATCCATCCACATTCATATGTTTAGTGTATTCTTTTCTATGTCATGTTGCATTCATCCAACTTTCCTGAGTTTGATTAAAAGCATACTCTTCTTATTCAATTTGGAGCTGTGAACATAATCAGCAGTTACTGATCTAAAGTCAAGACACAAGCAAGGTTATCCCAGAAAGTTTAATACATGGGTAGGCAAACTAAAGCCCGGTGGACAGATCTGGCCCAATTGCCTTCTAAATCCGGCCCATGGACAGTCCGGGAATCAGCGTGTTTTTACATGAGTAGAATGTGTCCTTTTATTTAAAATGCATCTCTGGGTTGTTTGTGGGGCATAGAAATTCATTCATTTTTTTCCCTTCAAAATATACTCCGGCCCCCCACAAGGTCTGAGGGACAGTGGAGCGGCCCCCTGCTGAAAAAGTCTGCTGACCCCTGGTTTAGTACCTCTCAGAGTGCAATCCCGTACATATCTACTCAGAACTAAGCTTGAATCAAGTTCAACAAGACTTAATCTAAGTGTGTACAACAAATACAACATAATCCCAAAGCAGAGTGCTAATTTAGACATTGGCTGTGTAAACCAGTTGTAATCATTCCATGTACAAGTCTCACAAAAATGGATTGGTCTGGACATATTCAAATGTGAGAAGTTGTTAATTGATGCAGGATGTTCTAAACAAATGGTGAGAAACCTCGTATTTCATTTATACTTTTCCATCTGTTCCCTTGATTTAGAAGGCCAAATAAGGATGAGCAGATTTTCCCAATTCAGACCCAAAATTTTATGGTGAGGAGGTATAAGACAATGAATGCATCCATTTATTTCTGGTCAGTTTCACATGTACTCATTCATAAGTCAATTATGTCTTCTTTTTCTGCAGTGATCTATTGTTATTTTTTTTCTAGACACATGCAAAACAGTTTTTTTTAAAAAAAACAAATCACATTTTTTGTACGTTTTATATGGATTTGAATCTAAAATATGTCTTTTCGGTACATTTTTCTATCTGAGAAATCCATCATAAAATTTTGACAACTGTGAAAAGTGAAGTGTGGCAGTGCTTTGACCCATGCATTAGTCTAGGAAATACGAACCAGGTCAGTTTGCTTAAAAATGAGGACCAAATTAAATTTCTAAGAATCTGTACACCAGGGGGCATCAGAAGTCAATATGAATCAGCAAAAAACCTATATATAAATTTGATCTGCTTAATGTGACTTCCATTGTAATCCTATACATGACTACTCAGAATAGGTTTCACTGAAGGTAAGTGGGTATAGGATTCTAGCCATAATTTAAATCCATGTGGTACATATGTGCTCATTTTAGGCTCTGGGCTGAGAACTAACAGATATTCCACGCAAAACAGAAAAGGTTATATCTATTTGATGCATTACCTGATTAAATAATTTTTGCACTTGACAAACATAAAACTCCCTCCCACTATTATTTTTTTTACAGGCGGTCTTGAGCCCAGAACCATGTGGAGTTTAGGAGTTCAGAACTATGTGGAAATAACTGCAAGAGGGAGAATGCTCACCTTACTCCTGATGTTGCCCTCCTGTCCCTAGTGCAGTCCACACTTTGCAGAACACTAGCTGTCCCTGTGTGCTGGAATTCTGAGTGCAGACGGAAACTGCATTGGCATTTTTAAAGAACGAAGAAATGCATACACAAAATAAACAGCACGCTTCTTTATCCCTTCCGAGGACAGGGGACAGGGAAATGGATACAATCTGGACGCTAAGGCCACATCTGAACTATACAATTAACTCTACATTCCACTTCCCATGCCTTTCAGTTTAACAAAGAGATTTTCTTAAAAATATATACAGTAAATCTTAAATTGGAGCATGGTGCAACCTTCAGTCCCGCAGCTCATTTGTGTGTCACCCACCTCTGATTTTGATGGTCATGTATACATTGATGCAACACTACAAAAAAGCAATATGGGTGTGAATTTGTGTACCATTTCAGCAAAGTACGGTAATTTTTGTGCAATGTTGATGCGATGCAAACTGGCAAAACACCACAGAAAAATAATTTTGATTTTAAATATATATACAGGTGAAAATCAAAAAATTAGAATATCGTGGAAAGGTTCATTTCTTTCAGTAATTCAACTAAAAAGGTGAAACTAAGATATGTGATAGACTCATGACATGCAAAGCGAGATATGTCAAGCCTTTATTTGTTATAATTGTGATGCTTATGGCATCCAGCTGATGAGAACCCCAAATTAACAATTTCAACTTTGGGATTTTCATCAGCTGCATGCCATAATCATCACAATTATAACAAGCAAAGGCTTGACATATCTCGCTTTACATGTCATGAGTCTATCTCATATATTAAACTCCAGTAGCTAATGAAAACAATTGCTTAGATAAATGGACTTCTCCACGATATTCTAATTTTTCGAGTTTCATCTGTATATATATGCAATAGTAAAACAACATTGATTGCCTATTTTTTTTGGGAGGGGGACATCATTACCAACTAATTACCAAACTTTAAACCATGGAGAGACCTGGTCTGAACAAAGACATTGGATTCTTATCTCATTATACATGACAAAGCTATCTTTAGCCATCTCACCCCTAGCTTTTTCCTGTAAGACCAATTACGGTTGTTAACAGTCCTCAACAGGTTTTCCACACCTATCAGCCAATCACCCATTCCCACCAACCTTCTGAGTCATACCCCTCCCCACCCTCTCACTATATATAAGGGTCTGGTGACTTCTGTTTCAGTGTATCTGAAGAAGTGTGCATGCACACGAAAGCTCATACCAAGAACAAACTTAGTTGGTCTCCAAAGTGGTACTGGAAGGATTTTTTTTATTTTTTATATCATTTTTCAATGTGCACGTAATAATTGTTAATATGAGGGAGGGAGATGTGAATGATCGAAAGGAAAGGAAAGCTGTGGCCAGCTATGCATGCACTTTACAAAATTTGGAGATGATAGCACAGAATGATTTCAGATGCTTTTGGTTCCACTTCCAAAGCAAGATTAGTTTATTCAGAACTCCCAAATCCATGGAGCAATTTAGATGGGGATAAGTGAGTAAGCACCTGTGTTGGCACTTTTATCCTATAGACAATAGCAGCTACTTCTTTGTTGATTTCAGCCAAACATGTGATGGATGCAACTGGGAGAAAGGACTACTTTGCGTTTACGTTCCTGTTGCATGAAAATCATTAATCATTCAAAAACATCTTCGCTGAGGATTGACTGGAGTGTAGCTGAAGGGCAAGCAGTGTAAACATGCATATTGGAGAGAAAATGGAAGCTTCTTTTGAACAAAACAACAGGCTCATTAGGCTCTGTGATGTTTTGTGTTATATGTCACAGAGAAATATTTAATTAAAATGCATAGAGGATGCTTAGAAAGCAGCTTTTAACCTGATTGATGTTCAAAAACATGAACCTCATCGCAGACTGGGAGCTCCAGCCGATCTTATAGCATATTTATCAGTTGCTTTTTGAGCTACTTCATGCATGTGAAATGACTTAACATGATCCATATTAGAAACAGACTCTCTTTTCTGCCACAAAGTACCACTTAGGTTTAATTCCATGTGTAACTTATGCACAAAGTATAATGAGTTCCTTGTGGAAAGGAAGATGTTTCTTCAGTTGTTTGAAAACAAAGATTCATAATTCATTAACATGTAGCATGTTGAGAATTCTGCCTTTGAAATATCTCTACACTTGAGGCCAAATCCTTCACTCAGATCCACATGGTTGATTTCACAAATGAGTGGTTCAGAAAATCCACAACTCTTGTTTCCATGCCTCCTGTTTAGTACTTTATATCCAAAAGCAACATGGGCGACCCTATCCAAGATCCATCAACTGATATGAAGGGGGAAATGAATCTGGTTTTTATTCAGGCATAACATATAGCTAGAAAATTATGAAAGTTCAAAAGCTTCACTGTTGATCATTTGAGTGCAAATAATTCTGAATTATACTTTAAGAAGACAGGAGGAGGCAGATTTCACAAGATACCCTTGGCCATATGACTTTAAAAAAATAAAATCCTTACTTTGAGTGACTCAGAGGAAAGAAGTCATTACTATGAAACTTTGTAGAACCAGTATGGAAGAGATACTCTGTAATAAGGGAAGGAGAGAGGAGATTAATTCAATGCTTAGAAACATGGATACCTGTGTTTTTGAAAGCTATTAGGACACGTGATGGTTTGTTTGCTGGACATGTTGGCAGTTGGCCCCAGGCATGAGAAAACATTTTAGGGGATGCTGCTCAGAATCATAAGAAGATGTAGAAAGGTAGTGCTAAAGCTTAAGAAGGTAATGGAAATCGTAAGATTGTAAGAAGAACCCTGCTGGATCAAACCAAAGGTTTATCTAATACAGCATCCAGTTTCCCACAGCGGCTGACCAGATGCTTCTGGAAAGGCCTCAAGCCTTTCCATGAGTGCAACAGCATGCTCTGATCATGTTCCCCAGGAACCAGTATTCAGAGTCATGCTGCCTCTGTTCCTAGAGATAGCGTAGAGCTATCATGACTCTTTGTTTATTAAAAAAACATATAGTGATTAAAGAAAAAAAACACCCAATTAATATAGATAGGATAAAAATTGCAGCACATTAATACATCAAACTGAAACTCAAAAAATATCAGGTTTCCTATGGTGTTCCAGACAGGTAAGTTGTATTAAAATGTTCAGATAGTGAAATGTTGTTATGGCTTTCTTTCTTTTTTTCGGTCAGGGTCATACCAGCCAGATCATGCTATTTTCTGGTGGTGGAAACAGTTCCTTTTCAGAAATGGTCATGGACTTTACAAAATCAAACCACACAGGAGTAAAGTTGTCTTTCTTGCTCTGCCTTTGTGTCATTCTCCACTTATTTGTCAGTCTTTCCAGAAAAGCTATTTCTCAAACCACTTTGTGACCATTTGTAAGTATAGCACCTGAGAGGTCTTTCCTGTGCCTAGCAAAGATTATATCAGCATCTTGTAGTAGGTGGTTTATGAGTTTTGTTTTTTTTACTATTTAAGTCCAAATATTTTTCTGGAAAGATATTTAATAGCGCCACTCAGTGCCTTCATCTCCTTGTCATTATGGTCTCTCCCTTTTGGCGCAGTCTGCATCACTGCCCTAAAGTAGAAAGCAAGGCAAGTGGCAGGTGCAAGAAGTGGTTCCAAATTTATTTATTTATTGTTTACAATGTCCTTCCTCTCTTTGTACAATCATAGCTTGTATGCGAGAAGAGGACAGGAACAAAGTTGAGATAAGTATATGGTACTTATGAAACCAGAAGACTGTTGTTTAAACAGGATATGTGATTCCTTAAAGCATGTATAAAGTATTTGCACACCAGTGCTGGGAACCTAAACACCAAATGATGCCCAAACAATGTTATATTTTGCCCAACTCTGTATACTTTAGTCCAACTGATGTTAGTGAAGTCACAATGCTTCTATGCCAGACACTGACCAGTGTTGCCTGAAATGAGTTAGCTCAAATACTAATAAATGAAATCCAGGGATTCTAGGGTCATGTCCAGAGCGACTGTCAATATATATTAACAAAGCTCTAGAGTCAGATAAACTTAGGATTGGAATCCGATATACAGTCATTATTGGGAGTAAGTCCCATTGATCTCCACAGAGTCAGTATACATAGAATCAGGCTACAAGGAAGCTTATGTGAATGAAATGTACCACAATGGTGTCAATAGATAGATTCCTTAATTTAAAAAATGAAAAGATAACATCATAGAGGTATCTGGCCAGTATTTCCAGTGCATCTCCAATTATGACGAAGACTGAAGATGACATTTAAAAAGTAACAACTGCAATTAATGATGGGTGACTTCAGCTATCTTCTTTGCCTGGGAAATGATTCTCCAGAGATAGGGACATAAAGGCACTTTCTAGACATCATAAGTTACCCCTTCTTGGAAGAGCTAGTATTAAAACCCACCTGATGACAAGAACATTAGGTGAAACATAAGTGTAAATATAGCTGAGTTCCTACTGTCCATAACATATTTAAGGCATGCAGCTAAAATACCAATGTCAGTTTGAACTATTATAACTAATGATAGCCCATTCAGGGGACAGAATCCAAAAGACTTTTTGCGCCACCTATTTTCCTGTTTATAATCGTGTTTGAAATGCCTTTTTTTGTAAACCAGAACTCGCTCCTGCAGGAGGCAATGACACCAACTTGCATGGCTTTTGAAAAGGATAAGAAAAGATAAAGGAGGACAAGGCTATTAATAGCCACAACATTGTGTTCTACCTCCACTTTCAGAAGCAGTCCACTTCTGAATACTAGTTGCTGGGAATTACAGTTGGGCAGGGTGCTCCTGTGCTCGTGTCCAGCTTGCACATTTTCCACAGACACCTGGTTGGGCACTGTGACAACAGGATGCTGGACTAGATGAGCCATTGATGGGTTATGTATGATGTATGTATGTATGTATGTATGTATGATGTTACATTATCTATATAGATAATGCTACATGGATATATTGCATCTAGGCTGGGATACTTTTGCTATACACACATGCCTAACTTAGCAGAATGAGCAGGGTCCCCCTGGTACATCTTTTGAAAGCCTTCCTTGAATAAATTCTGAATTCCTTATGGGGAGGAGGGAAAAGTAAGAAATAGTGTTGTCTAGGGATGCCCATACCTCTTGGAATAAAGTGCAGATCAGAGCTGATCAACTGGATGGAATTTGCAAATATCTGAAGGCTGAGACACAATTCAGTTATACCCCAAAATGTGTTTAAATAAGGGTTATTTTTAAAGCATGCATGCATTTAAAATACTGCTAGGAGATAAAAAAAATACACATTTAAATGTGTATTTTTAAAACTGTAATAGATTAATGTGGAAATGTAATAGAACAGAATGCTGGGGGGAAAGCATGTGAAAATGACACCAATTGGAAAGGAGACAGAATAGCCCATTCCTAGAGACTAGCTTGCTGCACCTCAGAGAGCATGTTGAATGTGAATAATGCTTTGTGAATAAATGGAGTCTGAAAAGAATTACACTACATTGTATAAAATCGATATGAACACTATTGAAACTGGGACCACTTATGCATTTTATAGTGTGTGCACCAGTTTCCGTGATTGCTTGCTACATGGGCGTAATGCACCTAGTATTCTAAAATTGGAGCAGCCATAGAACTGGGTCACCATCCATGCTGGACAGAAGTGATTGTGGCAAATGAAGTAACTACTGATTGTATTTTGAATAGCTGACTAGCATGGTTCCTGTACTATAAGGTATTCATATGTACTGTAAAGAACTGTCCTTCTAAAATGGATAAATCCAGTTATTATGGGAATACTTATAGCATGAAAAAAAAACCCTGAGAGATTTATTTTCAAATCGTTGCCACTTTTGTTTTCTTGTCATTTGTAGTCAAATTTACATGAAAGCCAGTGTACTATAGTGAACAGTGTTGGACTGGGGAGAGCCAAGTTCAATTCCTTGCTCAGCCGTGTGATTCAGAAGGAAGATCTTTCCGCAACCTCAGGGCAATCACAGTCAAGGCCCTGACATTGGTGGCTAGAGCACCAGATAGAACCAGCAGGTGGTTTATTAATGATTCTCTCCCCCCAGTGCCTTGTCCGTTTCCCCACCTTCTTCTTGCTGCTCGTTCATTGCCCTCTCCAAACTTATGTGTAGTGGCAAGAGTACCGAAAATAACAGCCTCCGCTTAGGTGTTTTTCTTTTGGACAGTGCTGCAAAGCGGAAAAGGCATAGAGGGAGAGGGCAATGAAGGAGCAGCAGTGATAGAGACAAAGAGGTAGTTCTATTCAGGAGCAGGACACCTAGGGCATTCTAAGATGTATTGTTTCCTGGCCACGAAGGGCTTTAAAGATGCTAACGTGCTGAATTGGATATGGAAGCATATTTGCAACCTGTGTGGTTGACATGAATTGATGTTGTTTTGCTGTTACTATACTGCCAAGGCTTCTTGTAGCATGTGTGTATGACTTGCATGTGTTTTTATTTAGCTTTTGGTAGGCAACCAACAAGTATTGATAATGATAATAATACACAAACAGACTGATAAAGTTTGTGTTGTCCCAAATCTATGAGAAGATAGAAAGCTACATTCTGCCTTCATTTAATCCCTCAGCAGCCCCAAATAGGCTGTGGGGTATAAAATCATGGAGGTTATAAAAGTATGTGTCTGTATAGCTTGATCCCATCTGTCCACGAACAAGTGGATCCTACCTAAACAAATGAAGCTGATAAAAAGCTCTCTAAGCGACTAGTCTTCTGATATATGCGCAGTCATAATTGAAGGCAGGGGCACTGCAAGGCTCTATCTCTGCCCAGATGACAAAATAATAACTCCAGTGATGCCTAAAAGGTCCAAGTATATGCTACAGGCATCATTTATGATTGGTTTCAATTCATACATTCTGCATTGCATTAGAAAGGGGAGGTACCATGGCATTGCCCCTCCATTAAATTCTTGTTGGTCCATTCATATGTCAGGACTGAATTTCTAGAGTAGGAAACTCCCTGTGTATATTTGTGCTATCGGGTTTCAAAATGGTTCTTCTACCCAGCAAACATATAGAAAGCTTACCTCTGCATCTCAAGGTTGCAATTCCTGGGATGTTTCTCATGCAAGTGCTGGACAGACCTGGACCTCAAAGGTGCAAGATTGCTGCAACTTGTGCCTGAAGGGGTTTTTTTTGTTTTGTTTTTTTATTTTGTCTGGGATATGCTTAAGTTTCAGACTGTGGTGCCCTTCAGCTGAATGAAATTATATTCTTTCTCCCTGAAAAATTTAAGCCGATTATAACTATTAAATGCCCACTGAAACTTGTTCCATTAACACAAAACTGGGATTAAGGTTTTTCTCAAGAAAGGTGGTATATAATAAATATTGTCTATAACAGTAAATTACCCTGCATCCATTGCTTTAAAGTCAGCAGATGAGTATGGTCTAATATGCTTTGATGACTCAAGAGAATGTTGTCAGTGATACTAAACAGATTGGTTTAACACTTTCAAAACAGCGGAAGAAAAAGAAGCAGCATTAAAGTTTATCAGCTGAATTCCATGATAACTGGGTCCAGATTACTTTTTATGACCTGTTTTATTGGCACTATCTGGGAAGATCCCCACGGCTAATTAACAGTACACATCAAGGAATGGCTATATAAGCTGCCATTTTCCAACCCAGAGAAACAAGCTAGTCATTTATAGGCCATACTGTGTAGATTTTTGGGGGGCGAAGGTTATTGCCATCACAAAAATACTGTTGTTGGCTTTCCTCGCTTCCTCTTAGTTAAGAAAAGATTTAATGTATTCAAAAAAAGTTTAAAGACGAGCTTAGATGCCCAACATCCAAGATCACACTCCTTGCATCTGAATATAATTATGCTACGCAAAGTAAAATCAGATGACACTCGTCTATTCAGGCAGACAGTTTCTTGCATGAGTCAAACAAACACAAACAAATCTAAGCTCTCCTCACATTTCAGTTCTCCTAGAAACAGCATCCTCCAGGGCAAAATTGAGATGATGTTTATACAGTAAAAGGAAGTTAAGGTTAAAGTTCAGGACACAAAGTCACCAAGTACAGGGCGGTATGTCAAAGGTTGCCAACAGAAACCCCGTCCTTACAATTGCTATGAAATGCTCTCGTCACTTACAGTATAAAGACTGCAATTTTTAATAGGGGAAAAAAATGGACATGCCTGTAGAAAATGCTACCACATTGCATCACCAGCAATACAAAACATGCCATATTCATAGCCAAACAGAACAAATTATAAAGCCACCTTTCCTTTTTACAGTATTGTAGCAGTCTGAGAACGTTGAGGTGTTTGTTTTTAGTGAGACACAGAATTCATATTGTTCAAATAAGGACTGGGGTGAGATAAAAAGTAACAATGCTCTTTGCTAGTACATCAGGGTTTTATTTTAGCTGTTACTCACAGGGTCTTATGGTCTCAATGCCTAGCAGCAATCAAGACACAGTTAGAAGCTGCAGAGTCACAGACTGAGGGTTTGTCCACACTTCTGATTGTCCCATGCCTAGGAAGCATGGGTCCAAGCGGTTTTCCCCTTGCCCTGCTCCTTTCACAGGGAAAGCCACTCATTAGCTGCATATCAGAGCAAGCATCAATCTGGAAAATCCCCTAATTGCCATTTGCTCCAACTGAGTGCTAAAGAGCGGTTTTCCCCAAGGAGAAAGCAGTGGAACAAGAAGAAGTGTGGGTAATCCCTAAGTAACCAGACCACTTATGACTTTGAGATTGATGCAAAATCCCAAGAAGTGTAAATGTTGAATGGTAGCTGCATTTTGGTTTGCATTTTGGTTCAGGAATTGCACATTTGGAAGTGCAAATGAATTTCTCCTCAATTCCTCAATGAAGCAGCTCAATTTCAGGCTCACATAAATTGCCCCAGCCACTGCGACAAACATCCCTTTGCATCGTTTCTTCATTGATATCTGTTTGGCACATCGTATTTAACATTCACCTAGGAAGGGAAATAAGATAAGCATCTGACAGTACATAGTTCTGAAATGCACACAGCAACAAGAACAAGAGGGAAGGTATCATCCATTTCAGTATCTCTATTAACCAGAAATGTAATACTGTGCACTTATCAATGTTTTCATCAGTCGTGGTCATTTCAAATTCAGTAGAGGACTTGCCATTGAACTGGTGGCATCAGGATTTCACAGACTTGTCTATGCTGCATTTCTGGATACAAGTAGCTCCAAACTCACAGCACTCAGATCCAGCCAAAGGCAGGAAGTAAAAAGGCATTTCCCAAGTGGGAATCTTCTCCTTTCGTGATTAAAGCAGAGACGGAGAAGGGAAGAGGCCATCTTCCCTTGTAGGAAACATACTGTAGGTCACATGCCAGTGGCGAGTATAGTAAAAATGAGTCTGGTTAGAGTCACACCACACACACACACACACACACACAGCCCTCCATCCAAGAAGTGAGGTATCACAGTTTAAGGACACATTGCAGTCAAGTAAAGACACTAAAGGATGACACAGGGCAGAGCCTCTGGGTGTATGGTCTGGGGGAGTTACTACATAAGAATATATGAATGCAAAAAGAGCCTTGCTCGATTATTAGAAGACTTTGCCTATAAAATAAGTCTTGGTCTTGATCTCCTCTCTCCTTCTTCTCTCTCTGTATTTGTACAGATTATAAGTATTACAAGGGCAAATTATCTCAGTAACTGCAGTTATTTACAGGGCTTATGTAAAATAATTTTAAATAGTCAGAAGTTCTTTTGTTTTCTTTGCTGAATGACCCAGTGATTGGCTTCATAAATTTAGAATCAGATCTAACAGCTTATCTTCCTCATTATTGTTATACAACACACTGCAGCCAAGTCAGAATTCGTTAAAATTACTTGAAGAAAAATAAACTTGCATCTTGACAAAGTTTGTGAAAGGAAGTCTGAAAGGGGGTGGACATCTATAATGGGTCATGTCCAATCCAAAAAGTATTAGAGCCTATAGAATTCCTCTACATAAACTGTCTGCAGTTGTTCATTTTTTATTGACAGGTTACAATGTTACTTACCCTTCGTTGTCTTTATTTCCCTAAGACAGTTGGATGGTGCCTTGTATGTCTCCTTCCAGCACCTCCTGCAGCCAAGCTGGTGCCAAACATATTGCTCTGCTTTCCTTTGGCCCATAACATACGAGGGGAGTCTTGTAGTCTGAGCAGCCCAGGACCGCCATACATACTACCAGGTGGTCACTTGGGTGCTGCTAGTGCAGCGGTTTGACTTCAGACCTGGAGGCAAACTCCATTGTCTCTTGAGGCAGATGGATGGCAACAACCACAAAACCCATCAACTTGTGTCAGAACCTTCGAACTGCTTTTTGTGGAAGGAAAAGAAAATGCTCCACTTCCAGCCCCCTCAGCTGGACCAGGAAGTTCCTGCAGTGGGACCCCCAGTAGAACCCCCAGTTCAGCCAATCTCAGCTGCTCATTGGGGCTTTGGCATTGAAAATTTCTTCAAACATTCTCCTCAAGCACTGACACCTTGGTGTAATGTACTGCACTGCACTCTGAAGACCTGACAATCAGCAGATACTCAGGGCTTCAAAGTGCCTGTATGGCTTGGCCAAAAAGGCCTGGAGGCTCCCAACCCCTTCACTGCTACCCAACAGCATCCTCTCTTAGCTGCCAGGCTGGGTTCAGCACTCAAAAACGAGCTTCACGAGAACAGAGTCCTAGCTGAGTACTTAAACTGCTTTTCCCAACCTGGAACCCCCAGATAACTCACATCAGTCTAGTGGCATACCAGCTAGGACTGATGGGACTTGTAGTTCAAAATATATGGACGACACAGAGGTGCACTGGTTCTCCAACTCTGCTAGATAGCTTTGCCAGTTGCAATTTTTCATTTATTGTGTTTTGAGACATTTGGGGCTGGAATTTTGAGAAGTGGTTGACCCATTCCAGAGTCTAGCCTTGGAGGCTGTATTTAATAATATGAGGAGGACTGTCAATGACTACTTACACTGGCTGCATTCCCAATGAAACTATGCTAGTTCTGGCTCGTTTTGAATTGCCCCTCACATCGGAAAAAAGAATGAATTGTTTGTTTACCTTGCCATTGACCTTACGAATGCTTCTCTTGAGAGGTGGGAACTGCATGGGGCTCAGAATAGGAAAAAAAGAGATACTTTTCTTTGCAGGAGAAAAGAAAATAGTGGAGAGTTATGGCTATAATCTTTTAATAACAGCAAAATATTACGACAGGAACATCTTTATTTTGCTTGCATTGAGCCAATTAACTCCTGACAAAATGTAGGAAAATCTGATTTATACTCCGGGAAAGAAAATTCCTGGAACATTTTTCTTTAAAAGGTGGAAGTGTTGCTACTGACCTATGGAGCAGTTTGGGACTCCAGTAGCACTTGTCCAAACATACGGTGCATGCTCACTAGAGCTCTTCTGCAAACAAAGTACACAAGATATCTGTAAAAGCTACAGGTTCTTCACTTTGACTTGCATTCAAATATGCTTAGACATACAGGTACAATTTAAAAGAACTGCTCCACCAGGGACACATTACAGAGAAGTCCATCACAGAAGCCAGTATGTAAATTTGGACAATATTTCTCACAAAACTAGACTCTCTCCAAATATGGATTGAGCTTGATACCTAGGTTCTATTCCCAGGTGTTTCAAAAAGTGGGCAGCAACTTGACAGGCCAAGGAGTTGGTAATTGTTTCAGGGTTGATCAGTACCTGGGAACAGGTAACTGATAGGACAAAGAAGCTCCATCACAGTATTATGGGAAGATGGAGAAATCAGCACAATTTCTAACATCACTGCTCCGGTTACCTGCTTTCCCATCAACACTGTCTTGCTCCTTTCTTAATACATATAAACTGTTCTGTGCCATGCATAGTATGGCTGGGGCAGAAGTAACTTAGCTAATGCTGCAATCCTCCTCACATTTACCTGGGAGTAAACTTCCTTGAGTTCAGTAGGACTTACTTCTGAGTACACCTGGTTGGGATTGTGCTGCTGATCTTGATGATTAATAAAGTAAAATGCTATCCCAGTATGCTGGAAATCACGATCACTTTTGTATCTCATCTGTTTTTGTTCTGTCGAAGCAGCTGAAGTCTCTTTCTTTCTCCCATAAATATGTGCAACAGGGGCTTCTATCCACTTTATTATGGGGGAGAGGGAAGTCATATACAGTCCTGGGCTCATTTATAAGACTCATGTGAAGCTGCATCTTGATTAATCAACCTTATGCTAGTAGATCAAGCTCAATACGGTTAACTTATTTTTCCAGTTGTAACTGCTTCAAAGGATGCAGAGATACAATTTCGTCTGCATCCGTCTTAGATTGTGCTCCGCATAGCTTTATTGAGCACCACTTACAAGAATCTAGACCAAAGTGAGCTGATCAAAGAACAGTTGCTGCCATTGTATGGAAGAAGATCCTTTCGCTTTCAAAACGTCCCAGAGAAAACTACTGAAGAGCAGTAATGAAATTTGATAGTCCCTTTGGTAGCTCTCATTATGAAAGGAATCCCCGCCTTATCGACATCTAAATGCTGGAACTTTCCTGACCAGCAAAAGAAATGAATAGAGAATCAAAAGGAAATAAAAGGATATAATTATGTAATTATAAGACCCCCCCTCCCCTGTGAACTTGGAGTTCTAGAACAAAGGTGTCAAGTTTAAGAGATCATCTCTGCAGATGCCCTGCCCTTTACCCTGCAAGAAGGCAAAATGTTCTTTTAACAAAACCATCTTGTAGAATAAATGTCGACATCGCCCAAATTAACAACAGAGGGTAAAAATAGTCAAGAGAGATAAATCCAAGTCCTACATCTGTCCTACTGTTCTTAGCTGATTTTCACAATAATCCATGGTGACAACCTAAGCTGTTTTCAAAATTACCTCAATAGATGCTTTATTTTAGAAAGGCTAAATTGCTAGAAACACTCATTAACCTTAACCTTGTAATTTCCTATTTCTATTATGCCATGACTATTACTTTTATGAGACATTACAGTTCAGGATAAAGATTCCTATAGTTAGCACACCATAAAATATAGACCTGCATTTATGTCTAGTGTGTGCAATTTTTTTGGGAATACATGTTTAGAGAAATTCTAAATGTTATTACTGGCCCTGATTCTCTGCTTTTAATAGCAGTCTGGTGCACAAAAAAATGTAGCACATGAAGCTTCCCTTCTTGTCATGGGAATAAAGTAATGATAAAGGTTTCTACATGGCAGATATATATATCTGGTACCTGAAATGTAGCACTGGTACCAGGTGAAACTTTTCCTGACATGGAAATTCCTTTGTGCCTATGGCACCGAGACTGATGTTATGATAAAGACTAGAAAAGCACAACAATAAAGAGCTGACAACCGTAAGGGAGAAAGCCACAACACTTACAGTTTTAGGATTATCATTTAACTATAGTGATACCATGATGTGAGGAGCAAGATGCTGTGAAATGATGCTGCAAGGAGATGTGGGGTCAGATGGTAACATCCCCTCCACACAGTGAAACAACATGTGGCAAAGGGGTGGATGGGTTGTGTCCACAAGTTTTCCATTTTAGTTAGTTAGTGAAGTTTGTTTTGATGCCACCTTTCCCACTGAAAAAGTGTTCTGAAGAAGTGTGCATGCACACGAAAGCTCATACCAAGAACAAACTTAGTTGGTCTCTAAGGTGCTACTGGAAGGAATTTTTTGTTTGTTTGTTTGTTTGTTTGTTTTGACTACGGCAGTCCAACATGGCTACCTACCTGTAACTGGAACCTTTTCCACTGTCAAATGGCTTACGACACTCACCAATTATCAAAATGCAGAACTGGTGACAACAGCAGTTTCTGCATCAAACCCAGGCCTGAATCTAAAAAAAACAAAAACTAGTCTCACCAAAGAGCTCATTGTGGCTTTCCTCGGGGTGGGGGGTGGGGAGAGAGAGATGCTTCCACAGACCCTACTGTTCCTGTCAAAAGTGCAGTGGAGCATGAACTACTGCTGTGAGTGCTCCAACAGGCAGTAGCCAACATATGCCTCCCAAATGGGCTTTCTGGGATGGGGGAAGAGCAGGGCTGACAAGGAATCCACCACAGCCAATTTCTGGAGGGGAGGGAAGGGTTTGAAATGGCTACTAGTGTTGTAGCAGCCTAGGAATTATGCAGCAAAACAGGTAAACAAATATTTTTCTCCATGTCTAGGGATGGGGGAGTAATTTGGTTCAGTTCACATTTTAATGCAAATCGACCTAATGCACATTTTCCAAAACTAATATGCAAACTGAAACACAGCTAATGCTTCAAAATTTGTGCATCTCTAAATCTTGCAATGCAGTTCTCCAACCTAGTAAAGTGAATAAATAGATATTTATATATATCAGGAAAGATTACATTAAAAATGCATATATTTGTGAAAGCAACATAGGAATGAAAACAGCTTTATTTTAGGCAAAAATGTTGCCAGGCAATATTGCATTCGAGCATTTGTTCATTAGGAATAGTATGTACTAACATGCTGTCAAAATTTATGTGAAGATTAAAGAAAACTGATGGATAAATGCGATAAGCTGAATTTAAGATGGGGGGGGAATGAGAAACTGAGAGTAATTGAAATTGATAGATTAATTTATCCTTGCCTACACCCCACCTTGGCTGGCCAAAGCTGCAGATGTGACAGAGATTCCATCACTATGCAACCGAGTTAGGATTGTTCTGTAGGTTTATCAACACTATCTTTACCCTTTAGGGTTGTTTTTTTCCTACTCACCTGACAGCTAAGAATACTTACATCCTTACACTCCCTTTAATATTGACAAGTTAATTTGCACCATATTGTTTCAAGAGAATCAAACAAAACTTACTTTGGGTTGTACCACAGCAAATGCTGTCTAATTTCAATTGAACTAATTCATAATTCTCCCCAGATATATGCTGACATTGGAAAACAGGATTATTCCAACCCCTTTAAAATGAATATATGAGTATGATTCATTCTCTAGCTCCAGTTAATATTACTCAGTGGATGATTTATTTTTCGCTTGATCATCTCATGTTTCCAGACAAGACATTAGATGAAGAAAGCCACATTTTGCTTGTTTGCCTCCTTCCCCTTTTCCTTACACCACATGACTTTGACAGGAAATGGCAAACAGATGCCCCCTGTGACCCTTTGTTCCCCCGAGGTGACCAATCAAAGGCCAACATGTGGTCACCTCCTTTGGGCAGGAGCCAAAGCCTGTTCTCTTTAATTGGCTGTGCGGTCCCCTACAGCTGCAACAGATTAGTAACAAATTCTCTTCAAATAAAGCTGCACTTTAAAAAAAGAAAGAAAGTTTGTATCATGCCTGGAGAAATGCGTGCGTGCACACGCGCACGTGCACACACACACAAATAAAAAGAAGTTAATAAAAATGTCAAGTAGACAAACAAAATGCCATTTGTTACTAAACAGCAATAAAAGTCTACATTGATGTAGATGGAGAAGCAGGCAATCAAGGAACTTGCAGGGAGAACGAGAAATGCAAACAACATGAATTATTTCAAAGATTTCATCTGATCTTTAATGCTAACGTTCACAAGTCACACACACCCCTTTTCTCATTCAGAGGTAAATATAAACTCTCCTCCCAAAGTCCTCCTGAAACACAGTCTGGGAAGGAGTGACGCTGTGTAATTTCTTCCTTATATACCACCATGAAAAGAGAGATAATAGCAAAAGATATAAGTCATGGGGAGAATTTATATTTTACTGGTTAGGAAGCTCTAGCTAGGATAACTGCCATTATTCCCAGGTGATGTTCTAAACCAGGTTCAAACAGCATCTCAGTCTCTCGTATGGGTAGGCAGACCCAAATAAATTCACTTCCCAAACTCCTCTTATACTTGTAAGTAAAGCCATACTCAGTTTCTCCTGAACCTCATGTTGTTTTATATTGAGACTTGTTCTTATGACTTCAAACCATCAGTACTTGGGGCATTAATTATATTTGGTCAAGTTACCTTACTGTAATCAGAAAATATCCAGTTGCAACTGAAATTCTGAACAGATTTCTATTCCTGGTAAGCTCCCAAGAGCCAGTTTAAAAAGATTAGAGCAATTCCTTCTGAGCTACAAATTCTGTACAGTTATCAGTGCCTTGCAAGATCAAACATATGTGGCCAAACGAAAGTGTCTTACCTGAAATGGATTGTACTCGCACATTTCTGAAAACGAGAGCTCAGTTCTGACCATCAGTGAACCTACATGTATGCTGGTTCAAATGGGAAGATTTTAAATACTGGAGCAGTGTTAAAATAAGTGTGGGGTGGAGGTAAAATTAATTAAAGGAAGCAAAAACTGGAAACAGCCAACGAGGAAATCCAGATTTGGGGACAGCTTTTGACCACTGTCAATTCCATCACATCCAATTCATGTGCAATTAAAAGACAGCCAGGGACTCTAATAGTCCTTACTTCACCACATTTGTAAAGGAGCCAGGTGTATTTACACTAGTGTTCCTCAACATGGTGCCCTCTTGATGTTTTGGATTATAGGCCCAGTCAACCCCAGACAGTTCTGACAATAATCAGGGATGGTAGGCATCCATCCAGTTAGGAAAACCCCTTGATATTTTTGGAGTGTTCAACTGGGAATGCATTAAAAACCAAGATAGTTTTCAGGATTAGATGGGAGGGAAGGTTCACACCAGTTTCTACACCAATTGCTGCTGTTGTTAACCTGCCCTTCAGCCTAAGCTCCGAAGGTGAGTTGCACCCATTTAAACACACTGTCAAAAATAGTTTAAAACTGTGTGCAAGGAAGGAAACCATTATACTTAACCTGTATAAAAAATGAGGATGCTTTCACATGGGGTTTAATATTGCAGGGCCAGATTTAGGTTTGATGAGGCCCTAAGCTACTGAAGGCAATGGGGCCCTTTATATGTCCAACTTTTGTCTTTTGTCAACAACAAATTGCCGGTATTTTTGTGTTGAATATATGCTATATGATAATTTATGGATCTAATAGGTATCTAAAGCCATTTGCACATACAGAATGTAGGCACCCTATATATAGAAATGAGCAAACCAGTGATATTTTAGGGAGCAGGCTAGCAGGCGGGGCCCATTACTGACATCATAGGAGCCTACACAACACAAAACACTGTTGTTGTATGTAGGTTTTATTTATTTTTTATCTTATATTTTGGAAATGTACATCCAGGTTTTTTTTTCCTTTAATTTTTTTGGGGGGCCCCAATAGAGTTTGCTTTGATTGTTGGATTGCAATTCTTTCTCATCATTTCATTTTATGGCATTTCTAAAGTAGGGAGTCTGAAACTGAATATTTTAAAGAGGAAAGGATAATTATGTTTGGGTGTGGCACAGTGAAGCCTCTGCCACTCCCCTTACTGCTCCTGAACTTCCCCCATGGTCTCAGTTCTAGTGGAGAGGGTGTTATAACCTAAATTCTCCTTCTCATCCTACCTTCTGGATACTTAGAAATAATCCCTAGGACTCAGCTATACAGCTGAAAATAAAATGTTTTAAGTGTGTTTTAAGTGCAATATACAATGTGACACTAGATGGTGATGGAAAATTAAAGGTATTTTTAAAAACACTTTTTAAAAAAGCATTTTCAGAGCATATTTATATGTGTGTAGATTCCATTGGGGTAATCCTCCACAGTCTCTAGCCCAGGGGTCCCCAAACTTACCCGGCCTCGAGCCGGTTCCTCCGGCACTGATTGTGCGGCGTGCCGGAGGGCAGGGGAGGGCACTAGCTTTTTCTGGTGCACTTCCGGGCCAGCATGGCACTGGAAATAGCTTGTGCACGTGCGCACGGGCCTCTGCAGACCCGAAAATGCATGGGGAAAGATGTTTTGCGCATGCGCAAAAGCTATTTCCATCGCTGCGCTGACCCGGAGATGGGCAACCGGACTGTGCTGTGCCAGTAAGAGCGGGTGGCAGTGGGCGGCGGGGGCCACACAATTGGCTCACACGTGCTGCATCCTGCCCGCAGGCCTTAGTTTGGAGATGTCTGCTCTAGCCAACCTGAATTTTGGAGCCTTCCCCATATTCTTGACAGGAGTCTTGCTCATCTTGTCTTCACTCCTCACTCCCCAATACCTGGGGCCTGGATTCTTAGAGGCAGCATGCACAATGCCATAGCAGTAAAGTTGTTCCTCGCCACCACATCTCAGCCCAGTTTAGCCATCTTCAGCTGTGATGCTTAAACTTGTTTCTGAAGTAACTGTTGTTACAGCAGCAGCTTTTTGGTGGCCATCTTGGTTCTTGAGTCCTGCTTCTCTGGGGGTTGCCTAGTGAGAGCAAAAAGACAATGAGTCCATCCCAGTGGGTCTTCAGAGAATTGTAGTGTACTGTACTGAGAAGGGAAACAGACTGAATATTCAGAAACCAATATTAAATACTCAAGTCATTTACCAAACTCTCATTAATTCATACTGCCTTGAAAAGAAAAAGAATGCAGCTGTTGAGGTTTCTTGTGGACATCTGTAACAATAACAATATCAGCTATACTTCCTTGTCCAAAGGGAGAATATATAAGTTTAGTGACCACATTACCAAAATTAGCTCTAAAAGCCTATATCCTGGATCATTTTATATGCACTGTGTAGCATTTTATTTTGCAACATAATGATTTTATATGACTTCCTGAGTTGACTGCCAAGGGACTAGTGATTGGATGCATATAACTGAAGTTCTCATCTTGCTATGATTGCTATCATTCCACAACCATGCAACGGAACAGCGGTAACAAAGTTGCACAATGCACCAGGGATATTTGCTTTGCTGATTTTGAAACAGTGTAGGGTTTGTTTGTTTTTTGGAAAGCAAATAAGGTAAACTCTGCAGATGTCTCTGAACCCTCAATTTGACAGAAGCCTTTGGTTCTGAGATCACAGCTAGGCAACTTGGGTCTAGCCCAGATTCCTGTCAATTGTATCATCAAAAACAAAATATTATTTGCTGATTTGCTAACTCTTTATAAGCCTCTGAAGTAGGACATAGTTGGGTTGAGAAATGTGAGATCTGTCTAGCTGTCTATCCATCCATCCCTGTGTGTATGTGTTTGGTTCAGAAACTATCTTTCTCATTACAATAACATATTTTCCAAATGTTCAGAAATTTAGCTATAGTATTATTACTGCTTGATTGCACATTATTTAGTGCTGTTAATGTACACATAGTCATAACTATCTACAACTATCTAACTATCATCTTCCAGCTCATTTAAAATAACATTTTAGGAAGTGCTAAAAAGGTGACCGATATATTTTCTGTTTTCTTTCCTGCATTTTGGTCATCTTCATCTAGGATTTATTTAGAGTAGCATTATGGAGGAGGGAAAATTTGGTTCAGTTCACATTCGTTGGTAAAACTCTCTTATTTACGCTTCCAGGAGAAATAACGCAAACTGAAACACTCCCAACTCCATGATGTTTTTTGGTGGGTCTTCTGGGAAGATGCATGTGTGGAACAGCGCAGTGATACTCCACAGAACACATATGGAAGTTTGACATTTATTGTAGCCTCTGCCAATTTTGACTTCTTTTCTTCAGCTCCTAGAGTTTGTTAGACATCAGTCATGTGGAGCTACTGCTCATACAAAAACTGCAGCTCTGAGCAGTGCCTCCTCAAGGACTGTCTCCTGGGATGCAAATTTAAGCCAGATATATTGTATTGGTAAACAAACGGATAAATGCAAATTCTGCTTACTGAAGGGACTTCAAGTAGATGATGTTCATTGCAGTTTTAATAAACTATGTCAGGGAATAAATTCTTTATGGTGGAAAAGAAATGAGAAAAAAGCTGTCACGGTAATAGCTTCATGTGGCATAGAAATGGGACATCAATTCCTCAAGGAAGAAGACTGCTGGGATTTAAAATTCCTATTGGGGGAAAAAACACTAAATTACAGTCTTGTTTCTATGTGCAACAGAATTATTATTATTTCTTCTTCTTGCCATCTTTCATAATTCAGAAGTGTGATCCATTCAAATAGAAATGCCCAGCAAATGTGAGAGTTATAACAATGTTCAGGTGCTTTGTCATTGTTGAGAACTCGTCGGTGTCATGTGATCATGACATATGTCAGATATATACAACAGGAACAAATTGTTACTACTGCACAAAATGTATTAATCACTGGGGGAAACTGAGACTTGAGTTGAAATCCTTTCTCAGCCATAATATTCAGTGGGTGGTCTTGGGCTACTCAACCATCACCAGCCTAAATTACCTCACAGGGCCACTGTAAAGTTTAAATGGGGGTAATGCCGTCCCTCCCACCATTGGTTCTTTACAAGAGCTGAAAACAAATGTGATACAACAAATAATCCAAAGAAGAGTTGTATTATATAGGGGATATACCAGTAATTTGCACAACCCAGAACTTTCTTTTCTTCTTTTTGAGGTGGCAGAGGACTCTGTAGTATTGAAACCTTTGGAGGAAAACATCAGTGGGGATTTTGTTTCGGTGTGAAACTCAATTAGATTTGGACCTGACAGGTTCTAAGTTATATTGTATCTTCCTGAAGATCAGAATATCAATGTGAATCTGATGTGCTTGGGGAAGATGATGGGGGAAAGTGTTGTGATGGGTTGGATGCAAAGAGTTCTATTACACAGGACAGGACAGAATCTATATTGGGGACTGGGTGATTATAGCTCAAAGTGAGAGCCTGAGCAACTGGAATATTGATTACATAAAGTTTTGTTTGTTTTTGTTTGTTGGGTTTCTGCTATGGCTAAATGATAATGCAATAAAGATTTGACTTGATTACATAAAGTTGCTTGCTGGTACTGAGAACAAGACTTTACATTGGCACAGAGCTACCACACTCGTTTGTGTGCAGTGGAGGACTTTGGGCTCTCAAATTTCAGCGGCGCCCTGCCTCTTACACTCCAGTTTACAGCATTGTTTTGGCATCCTCTGCAGTGTGGTGCCCAGTGTGACTGCACTGGTCCAGCTACTCTAAAACTGCCTCTGTTGTATGACAGGGAGAGAGTGACTGTGTTGCCCCAGGTGAGAGGTAGGGTAGGAGATTGTTTTTACTGTAATTCCAAAGCTAGATGACTGGCAGAGATAACTGTACAGTGGTACCTCGGGTTAAGAACTTAATTCGTTCTGGAGGTCCATTCTTAACCTGAAACTGTTCTTAACCTGAAGCACCACTTTAGCTAATGGGGCCTCTCACTGCTGCTGCGCCGCCAGAGCAAAATTTCTGTTCTTATCCTGAAGCAAAGTTCTTAACCTGAAGGGTTATTTCTGGGTTAGCAGAGTTTGTAACCTGAAGCGTATGTAACTTGAGGTACCACTGTACTGAGGAATATGGGTGGCTATGTATTTGTGAGTGGTACCAATTGAATAATACAATATATAAAATTAATGTGTTCTTATTCGTTAATATATTGGAATAGATTTCTATTTCTTCCATTACTTTTGAGATTCTAAATAAACATAACCTGACTATAAAGCGGGGTGGGTGGGTGGAGAGATCATGGGTAGATCAAGTCCTTATATACAACCCTACACATGCATGGCCAAAACTTGGGGGACGGGAGACATATTGTCCTGGTGAGTGTCCTTTATATTCATTCCAAGTGCCCTATATCATGTCAATATATTCTTAAGTGAGAACAGAAGTCATATTATTGTAGTATCAGAGGATTCAAAATATTAGAGCCATCATCCAACAGCCACTCTGTCCCAAAAATGCATTAGCATTATGAACTCCTGTCAGTGGCCTATACATTAATATCTCACAATTAATAGCTCTGGCCTATATAGACAAGGCAAAAAGCTACATATGGTGTTCAGTCACAAATCATGCAAAGATCCCCCCCCCCCGCTTCATTTTTCTTGAAATATAGCTTGATTCTAGATGTGCAAACAAACAACCCATGCAAGGTGATGTTCATTAACAAATTCAGGAATCCAATCTATTTTTCTTATTCTTTATGTAAAAAGAGAGAGAAAGAAACAGGAAAAAGGACATGAGTGATTCAGGACCAACATTAAGTAACCCCCATGTCATGCTGTTAAGGAAGTCAATTTGGTGTAGACGAAGCAGCACATTTTAACGGCTGTTGAAAAGGCGAGGGGAATCTGGTCAGGCTTCCGATTACATATTGCATACATGGAAATTATTATTGATTTATGTGCAGTATTAAACAAGTGACAACCAGCGCCCAAGCCACAGTGCTGTATGCAGTTCTTTATAATGCAGAATGTCAGAGAAAAGAGATGCGAGCACTTTGGCACAGCTTTGACCTTTCCCTAGAAACCTTGGGTCAGGCTCCCTCAATCTTAAAGAATTGCCGCTGTTTGGGCTAAATGAACTGCTCCTTCCATTTCCAATCATGATTCACAACAGAGTTTGAGCTGGGACTATTTCCTCTCTTGTCAGGTTTCCATCCACAGTGAGACGCAGATGCCATGTGCACTGGCAGATTGATTTCTCGACATTCTGTCACTGCCACTTCTCCCCGCAGGACTGCTGATCTGATTAGGAGAAGAAATTTGCCTTGGTGAAAGGCATGTGTTCCATTTCCTGCCCTCGGTTGCAATGAACTCGACAGGGTTCCCCCTTCAGCCAGTGTTCTGCAGATCTCTGCCCCCCCCTCCCAACCTTTTCGCAAGGAAAAATAAGTTACAAAAATCCAAGCAAGCAGCCCAGAAAAGGAAAAGGAAAATCAATAGAGGCAGGGAATTAATCTTTGTCCTTAATCCTTTGCCTCCTCTTTTCAAAACACTGCAGATTAGATTGGCTTCGTTTTAAGACTTTTCAGCCCAGGGGTGACCAAAGGAGCCACCCTCAGCCTCCTCATGCTGTGATTTTAAGCAACACAGAAAATAGAAAGAGATACACTTTTCCTGATCCTGTTATGGTGTATTATACATGATGTAGCATTCATTTCCCATGCTGAGCAGCTGAACGACAGATTGTAATAATGAGACAGCAACTCAGTGCACAATACAGTACTCAAAACAGCTAGAAAGCTATTAATATAACAACCTGATTCTCTGCATCCCCCCCCCTCCTTGGGAGTAAGTCCAACTGTGATCAATGGGGCTCACTTCCAGGAATAGTGTACATAGTAATACAAGCTAAGCAACCCAAACTCACTGTGATTTGTTACCGGTATATGTTTTAAATGGAGTGTGTTATTTTATGGATCTTTATCTGTAAAACTGCCTTGTGGCTTGGACAAAGGGCAGTATATTATTTGTCTAAATAAGTAAACAAATTATAAAACCTTAAGGTAGGTGTGGGGAACTGGTGACCCTCCAGATCTTGCTGGACTGTAACTCACATCAGTGCCAGCCAGCACAGGCAATGTTGACGGTTAATGGGAGTTCTGTGTAGCTCCCCATCCCCACCATTCTGGATCAGGCCCAGGCACATCTAGCCTGTTTCCAGCAACTGCAGCCAAATACATCTAGGCAGTCACGCCAGGGCTAAAGGGGCAGGAAGGGGAGCTGCTCTTCATTTATGTGATAACACAAAGTATCATGCAGTGGATCCCAGTGTGGCAGTAATCTCTAACTCAGGGGTCCCCAAACTAAGGCCTGGGGGCTGGATGCAGCCCAATTGCCTTCTAAATCCGGCCCACGGATGGTCCGGGAATCAGCATGTTTTTACATGAGTAGAATGTGTGCTTTTATTTAAAATGCATCTCCGGGTTATTTGTGGGGCATAGGAATTTGCTCATTTTTTTTCCAAAATATAGTCCGGCCCCCCACAAGGTCTGAGGGACAGTGGACCGGCCCCCTGCTGAAAAAGTTTGCTGACCCCTGCTCTAACTCCTCTTGCTATGTATATACAGGTGAAACTCGAAAAATTAGAATATTGTGGAAAGGTTCATTTCTTTCTGTAATTCAACTTAAAAGGTGAAACTAATATATGAGATAGACTCATGACATGCAAAGCGAGATATGTGAAGCCTTTATTTGTTGTAATTGTGATGATTATGGCATACAGCTGATGAGAACCCCAAATTAACAATTTCAACTTTGGGTTTTCATCAGCTGTACGCCATAATCATCACAATTACAACAAATAAAGGCTTGACATATCTCGCTTTGCATGTCATGAGTCTATCTCATATATTAAACTCCAGTAGCTAATGAAAACAATTGCTTACATAAATGGACTTTTCCACGATATTCTAATTTTTCGAATTTCACCTGTAAAAGTCTGGAAGGAGTGAGTTAAAGCAGTCTACAAATATAGGGCGAGATCCAACATAGCACAAAAAAGCTTCTATTCACACTTCCTCTTTTCCCCAGCCCCATAAAAAAAGACCTTTACCAGAGGGTTTATTGAATCTCCACAGCAGGTTTTGGGAGTGTGTGGATGGATGTTCTCCAGTTATTTTGTTTTCACCATAAATCATGTTTATTTTAACCGGTCTTTTTAGACATAAAATTGAGTGTGACAACTCCCCTCAGTAGTTTCCCTTGCTCATCCATCAAAGGAATCCTGCCTAGGGATGGGCAAGAAATCTGCTTCAGTTCACATTTAAAGGTATAAACACCCAGTTTGCACATTCCAAAACAATACAGAAAGCAAAATACAGCCATCCTTCGAATTTTGCACTTCTCTGAATTTTTTAGTTTTGTTTCCCAGCCAAATAATTTTGTTTGTTTATTTTTATGCTGCTTGATTGTAATTTTAAAAAAGAAAACCCACCACAAAGTGATTTACAAAAAGTCCTCTACATGGTTGGAAAGGGGAGATATTTCCTATGGCCCCAGACACACAGACACATGGACCGTAGGGTTGAGTCCCAATAATGCCTTAAGATATGTATCTATGTCAAAATATAGAATCCATTTTCTTACAAGGTAGTTTGTAAAAAAAGAAAAAGGTATGAATGAACCCATGTAGTAAGCACTGAAACCATATAAAAAAATAAGTAATAACTAACAGTAGCTTTCTATCTACTAATTCTATTACACAAACGCTTGTAGTGTAAATGGGAAAAAAGAAAATAATGGGGGGAGGGGAATTCATTGGAGATTCAGTGGCACAAATAACCAGAGCAAAATACAAAGACTGTATTTTGGCAGGTTAATTAGTACAGGGGAAAACCTCCGGAAAATTGAAAAATATCCCCTGCTGCAAATGATGCGTGCAACATTCTTACATAACCAGGTTGTATTCCATTAACAGTTTCTTGACTGTCCACAGGCAGTTTTAGTTGAGTTCTTAGAAGGTGAAAGCTGGACTGCACCATCTTCTGATAAACCAGCAGGGAGGAAGGGACGGGGGTTCCTGCTATGAGGACAGGTGTGCTGCTATTGAGATGGGGAAGAGGAAACTGGGTAAGGATGAAAAGCAGAGGTGAACAAGCAGAGAGTTCTGGTATCATAAAAGCCCAGTTAAAGCTGTGATATTAATCTACCTACCTGGGAGTAAGCGTAACTGAATTCAATGGTGCTTACTTCTAACTGGGATTGCAGCAAATTTAACCTCATCTTAAAACGAGTTTTTTAAATGTCAAAATTAGAAAAATTAAAATGCCCAGGCAAATAATAATAATAATAATAATAATAATAATAATAATAATAGCAAAGTGAGCAGCAGGCAAGCCCCTCTATGAAGGGCATTCCACAGGCCGCCATCTGACTTCTGCTGGATTGTGGGAGCACCTGGAGAAGACCCTCACATTAGATCTCAGTACACAGGTAGATTGATACAGGAGAAGATGGTCCATGTTTTGGACATTAGGCCTGGCATTATATATAGCTTAATTTCATTTGAGTGGTTTTTCTAAGAATAGAATGCAGTAACTGTGTATACTACCATGAGTTTCTTGGAGGAACTGTGTGATTTAAAATAATAATAAATAAATAAAATAATTTGTTTATTAGTCTGAGATTATTTCTCTAAGCCTCCGATTGACAAACCAGGTACAGTATTCGCCTCTGCATTGTAGAAAGGCAAGGCAGCATAATACCTTTGAAAACATACCCTCAAACAGAAATGGGCAAATCTGTCAATTGCAGTTTCTCTCAGTTCTTCATTTTCCCAAATGTTTCATTTGGTTCTTCACAGTTGCACAACAGTTTGTGGTTTGTTTGTTGCAAATCTCTCCGAATATACATATTTTAACGCGGTTTTGCCTAATATACACATTTCTACAACACATTTTCCTACCTTATAAAAATCTATTTTACCTAATATAGTGCATTTTTGTAAATGATTTTCACTAATATGGATTTTTTTGCACATTTTACCCCAACATAGGCATGATTGTACACATTACTTGGCTGGAGAACTGCATTGCAAAATTTGAAGAACTGCAAATTTCAGAGGAGCATTTCAGTTCAAGTATTGTATCAGAAAGTGTGATCTAGGGAAGTTGGCTTTTAAATGTGAATGGAATTGAATTACTCCCTTATCCGTACCCTCAGCTTAATTCAATATTTCATTATAGTGCTTATTTCAGGGCCCCTAGACCAGGCATAGGCAACCTTCGGCTCTCCAGATGTTTTGGACTACATTTCCCATCATCCATGACCACTGGTCCTGTTAGCTAGGGATCATGGGAGTTGTAGGCCAAAACATCTGGAGAGCCGAAGGTTGCCTATGCCTGCCCTAGACCATCTTAGCTGACCCAGTGCACAAGACTACTGTCTATCTGAGATGAGAGCAATAGGCTGCAAAAGAAATTCTTCCCCCTCCCCCTCCCAGTATGTGGTTAAAACAAAGAACTGCTGCAGCAAATGATGTTGTGTAAGTGCTGATTAACTGCTATACTTATCTTTAATTTAGAAATTCCTAACAGTTAAGGGTTTAGGTTCTTTTAATCAAGAATCAATGAGCTTACAGTGGTTGAATCTGGATGCAGTTTGTGCCAGCTGAACAGTTCATGGGAGATTGCAGAAGACTCTCTCTTTCTTAAACATCTCAGTTTGGTATACCAGAAAGCACCCATCAGCAGGATTTTTGATTTTTCCATTTTCTGCAGCCCACAGGGAAGCAAATGGCATTCGCAGAATGATATTTTGGGGTCAATTAG
Source organism: Lacerta agilis (assembly GCF_009819535.1). Classification (NCBI taxonomy): domain Eukaryota; kingdom Metazoa; phylum Chordata; class Lepidosauria; order Squamata; family Lacertidae; genus Lacerta; species Lacerta agilis. The sequence continues at coordinate 65,384,791 of NC_046316.1, read as the reverse complement.
AGGAGATCAGTTAGAATGAATGCTTATTTCTCTATTTTAATTATAGGTTCCTTCCATTCCTTTATGTGTAGGGATAAAAATTTAAAATACGGAATAAGCAAAAGAACAATATTTTATTAGATTAAGTTTTATTGTCCTAGGCCCTAGGGTTATGCAAGTTTTTCTCAAGCTGGATGGAAATGCAAAAAGTTTCAGTGTATAAAAGCAAGGTTAGATACAAAAGTAAATGCCTGTCTTTATCTTATCTCTGTGACAATGTTTATTCAGTAGTAACTGCCACTATGTTTTAATGAGTTTACTCCCTGATACGTTTATGTACAATTGCAGATGCAGAAACCAATCCTAGGATTCCACCAGAGCAATAGATGTTCTGCAAGGCTGACCCTAGTTGAATATTGTCAACATAACAATAACAGAAATGAAACCCCATGTAGCTTTTTGTAAAATCCCATCTATTCCCACTTAAACAGAAGTAAGCCCCTTTGGGAATTACTGCTGCCTTATATATAATAAAAAAAAATTGAGTGTGTTGTTATGCAATAGATTGCATGGTCACCAACCGGTCACAACAATTTTTTTTTTTTAAGTATAACAATAAAATAAAATAAAAAATATGTATTGTTAGCATATCCACCTGTCGTATAGTTTCCAGTTATTCAAAAAGCTTATTCAAAGACCTGAAAGACGACAGCTGTCTTCAGCTGATGCTGTCAATGACCCTGTCTTCAGCTGATGCTGACATTGGTAAGAAGGTATTCTGGTGGCACCATTGTGGTTTTCTTATTGTTACTGCATTGGTATGGTGCTTGTGTAATATTGTCATTGTGCTTTATGGACTTTTGTTGTTGTGAAAGAAGAGTTGGAATGTGTTTGGAGTCATAGGTCACAACAAGTGAATCCTGTTAGCTCAGATGAGAAGAAGGAATAGGAATAAATAAAGACTGCTCCTTCATGGAGAAGGTGATATTTTGAAACAATAAAAGGAAGGAAAGTAATGAAAAATTCCTGGAGTGTTGGAAAAGATTACTCTTTTATCCTTAGATTTGTTTGTTAGCTTGCTAGTAAACTTCCTAGCAAACTTCCTTTTTCTTTATACTTATACTTTATACTTATCTGGTCTATGCCAACAGCATGCTTCAAGGTCCAGGCAAAAACATGCACACTGGAAGATCACAAAATTGCTGACCAACAACCACAAATTGCCCATGCATAGAAGCCACAAATCAAGGCACAGTGACAGCTGAATATATCAGCATATAACTTTCCTCCCAGACAATGCATGCTAGGCAGTCATAAACAGACAACTGTACCTTCTCCTGCACATATTTGTTTTGCTTACTTTGAGATGCGAAGAAGAATGTCATCCACAGGAACACGGAAAGTGAAAAATGCAACCTCAAGACGTTTCCATTAGCTCAGTGGAAGGCAATAATTGAATAAGAAATCAGAGATATCTGGGGTTCCCCCCCCATGTAACATTTTTACAAATCTGTTTCATTAGGATCACATATGCTATTATCCTTGGATGAATAATAGGAACAAAAAATGTTTATTGTTGGAACTAATGCGTTTTTATTCTTGTAAGCTGTTGTAGATGCATCCACAGGGCAGAATGGCAGTGAAAATAAAAGTAATAAAAGAAAGAATTCCTGCATACTGGAGCTTGCGGTATGAAGGACTGTAGCTAAGTGGTATATTATGTGTTTTGCATGCAGAAGGTCTCAGGTTCAACCTCTGGCATCTGAACTGCTAGAGAGGTGCTGCCAATTAGTGTAGAAAATACTGAGCTTGATGGAGCAATTATCTTATTCAGTGTAAGGTAACTCCTTTTGTTCCCAGTTTCGTTCCTTGCTGGCTGCTCAGTCCTAAACAGGGGAAAGTTTGCTGGTGCTGCATATTTTGGAACAAATGACCTCTCTCCCTCCATATAATAACAAGGATTATATTCTGGCAAATAAATTTACTACTTATCTTGATGCCTGTTGCTAAGGGCCAGTCCCTAATTTCCACATATTAAAATAGACCAGGAATTTTGAGTATATTGCAAGAAATGCTTTTTAAAATAGTACCTCAAGTTCTAGAAGGGAGTCAGAAACCTTTAAAAACCTCCTGACCTTAAAAGTCTATGTGTCTCTTAGGCACAACATACACAGATCCTACAGAAACACCCTTTATAACTAACTATATAGAAAGAACCCTGTTAAAAAAGGCATAAACAAACATTTTCTGGGCGTATGTTGCTTATCTATATGCCAATTTTTTTATTGTAATTGTTTTTTTTAAAAAAAAAAAAAAAAACTTTTGCTTTCAAAGTTGCAAGGTGACTTTACTGGAGATTGCTGGTCTTCACAGAAATTAAACATAAAATAAAATAGCCACTGCTAATAAAAGCAATACCAGGAATATGTAATAGAAGATTGTGACATTGTTACATGATACAGGAGCAGGAATTACTTAGCAGTGAGTAAATAGGAAAGGTTAACATCAGTTCACTCTTTTGGGTGAGTGGAGGAGAGAATTCTAAGGGATGAACTATTGGAATTGCAACATAAGGTAAATCTGGAGATTGTGAAACAATATGCACATTCAGAAAAACTACATAGGATAGTCCTTCTGTCCTTCTGCCTCTACAGAAAGCTGTTTAAATGTTAGGATGCCCTTGTTAAAACTCTCTGCAAATAGAAGGACTAGCACGTCAACTCTCTATTGGCTCAGGCAAAATGTCCACGCAGCTGTTGGGAAAACGCCCTGGGAGTGCCTGCAAGACCCCACATCTCTGAGCATCCTCTGGTAAGTGCAGCTCTGGAAAAGGCATCTCCCTTCTCTTCCAGTGCACTTCTAGTGACATATACCAGCTGGTATATGCACACTAATCTTCTGGCATAACACAGCAAGAAGAGTGAGACTTCATAGAGCTAATCTACTATTTATTTACACACTATGTACAGACAAAAGCATAATGGCGTCCGTTCTCTTCAGCTCCGAGAGAACAAACAGAAAGAAATAAAAGCAAAAGTACAGAGGGACGCAGGTGGTGCTGTGGTTTAAACCACAGAGCCTAGGGCTTGTCGATCAGAAGGTCGGTGGTTCGAATCCATACGACAGAGTGAGCTCCCGTTGCTCAGTCCCACCTAGCAGTTCAAAAGCATGTCAAAGTGCAAATAGATAAATAGGTACTGCCAGTAGATAAATAGGTTCGCCAGAAGCGGCTTAGTCATGCTGGCCACATGACCCGGAAGCTGTCTGTGGACAAATGCCTATAGAGCGAGATGAGCGTCGCAACCCCAGAGTCGTCCGTGACTGGACCTAACGGTCACGGGTACCTTTACCTTTACCTTTAGAGTGTAATAGTGCCCACAGCAGAAGAGATAAGACTGTCTTCCTTTCCCAGACTTATCCCAGACAGGCATGTGATTTACAACAATCTCATCTACAGCATCAGAGGAGTGAAATTGCTAACATCAGCTCCACCCTTTATGCTATATCGTGCTCCCAGTAAGCAACAATGATGCTGCACCTGGTTGGTTACTGTTGTAGCTCCACCCCTGGAGTTGAGCCACTCCTTATCTTAATAAGGACAACAGGCTATAAAGCCTTTTCTCACAGCAGTTAACATTTCACAGGTAGGATTCTGATGCATTTTATTGCCCCATTCTGAAAGAGTAGAGCCCTGACCACATTTTTATGAGCGTGTAGATCAGCTTCCAGTGTAAAGTTTTTTAAGAAGAATTTGTGGAACCTCTCTCATAACCTTATAGTACATGGGGGTACTATTGTCTAGTTACACTACAGTTTCTAATGGTCTTTGATTATCTTTGGAGGTGTCATCATTGTTTTTGTACAGTCATACCTCTGGCTGTGAACGTGATCCGTGCGGGAGGCATGTTCGCAACCTGCAGCGTTCGCAGCCTGAGCGTTGCATCTGTGCATGCACGTAACATGACTCGGCACTTCTGCACATGTGTGTGATGTCATTTTGTGTTTCTGCACATGCATGAGCGCTAAAACCCGGACGTAACCCACCCACAACCCAAAAACACACAACCCGCAGCATTTGTAACCCGAGGTATGACTGTACTTGGCTATATTATGCATATTTCATTTGTGCCCCACTTCTCACCCAACACTAGAGCTCTAGTACCACAACAAAATATCTTAAATAGGCAAGTTTTCTGAAAGTTCTGAAGTGGAGGTTCTCATGAAATGTTTTCACTTTCCATCCTACAAGAATGTTAGTTTGAACTTTAGTCCCAATATGTTCTCTAGGGCTAAATGGCTGAACTAAATTTCTACATTGAACAAATTGGGTTAGTGGTAGGATATTGTTGGCCAACAAATTGGAACATTTATGTACCTTTCCTTGATCTGTTAAAGAGTTAATTCTATGACCATGGCAAGTTGTTTTGAACCGAATTTTCATTATTAAAGGAAGATGAAAGTTTCAGATGTTGAAACTCCAATGGCATTTTTTCATTGGAGTTCATCTGCCACAGGCAAGAGAATACTCATTACCTTGCAAACCAAGTCCTAGAATACAGCAGCTCACAGTAGGCATTAGTGAAGCCAGGGGGGTAAATGTACAGTGTAAAGTAAGTGTCTAGCATGATTGTATGACACAAGAAAATGACATTACTTTTACTCTGTGTTCCATGACAATCTGCTCTCTCAGCAGAGGTGGATTTAGGGCACTGGTGGAATTTGAAAGACCTGATTTCAGTCCCTTCATTCAGTTTTTAATTCTTGAACCACATTTAAGGGACAGTTGAAATATGGAGAATCATGTCCCTTGCCTGTAACATGTCATGTTGCAGGTACGTGACACAACAGGTCACTGCTAAACTTGTAAGTTTCTTGAACTCTGTTCCCTGGATGGAAAGTGCTATTCCCTGTATCATAAAATCAAATAAGAGGAATGAAACTTGCATACCACTGACCTGACGTGAGAATAGGTATCTGCATTAATTTTCTTCATTCCTATACAATCTGCAACATCTGGAATGTGTATACATCAGATCACTCATGGCCAACTTGCTTTAAGCCCGAACAATTAGTTAGAGTTCTCCACCACTATTGTTCAGCCCGGACACTGAGATCCAGCGCCAGGGGCCTTCTGGCAGTTCCCTCACTGCGAGAAGCAAAGCTACAGGGAACCAGGCAGAGGGCCTTCTTGGTAGTGGTGCCTGCCCTGTAGAACGCCCTCCCATCAGAGGTCAAGAAGATAAACAACTACCTGACATTCAGAAAGTACTTGAAGACAGCCCTGTTTAGGGAAGTTTTTAATCTGTGATATTTTAATGTATTTTAATATTTGTTGGAAGCTGCCCAGAGTGGCTGGGGAGACCCAGCCGGATGGGCGGGGTACAAATAATAAATTATTATTATTATTATTATTATTATTATTATTATTATTACCTCCTTACCTTGCATTATTGATCTGTCGACATCTCAAACTACTAGCCAATCACCTGCATGTAGATCCTCCCAATGAAATGTCATTTCCTGCTTTTCCTTTTGTCAATTTTAGGAGCCCAACCCTGAAAGAAATCATGCTTGTCTTTAACTCTAGACAACAGCAACTGCCCCCCCCCCCAATTTGCATAATTGCATAATTGGTACGTATCATATAGCCTCGATAGTTATATTCTTATATTGGTAACCAAAAGACAAAGAAATTTTCTCCAGAGGCTTTTCACTTTCAGTTTAAAGGAAACAGACTTTTGGAACAATTTCCCACATTAAATAACACTTCAAATTAGCTTTACAGCAGATGCAGATTAAGACCTCAAAATCATTAGATACAGGGTATCTATGAACAGATCTTAAAAGCTTGCAGCACACTTATGGCATTTGAATTATTTATCTATTTACTATGAGAAGAATGTGGCTTCCCAATTTGCAAAAAGTCACCTGTGGATTTCAAAAAGAATATAAAAGATTTTGTAAATGGCACACATGGTGTGGTTCTTGTAGACTAACATGCCATAATAATTTTGGATTGCATGGTGCTAGGAATGGTGTCTGCCAAAAATGGGATAGTGGTAGGTATTGTGGGCAAGTATTTATAATCACTTTATCTTAGTCCCAAACTAGTCAAAACACCAGGAGTTTCATGGTCATTTCTCCTGTGTCATTAATGTTAAAGGTTAAAAGCAGATGCAAAGTTGTCCCAAATATATTGGATCTGCAGTGCTGGCATATGGCCATTTTAGTCATTCCTCAATCTAAGTTGCCCCCTTTGAAGTTGGTATTTGTCCCATAGAAGTGATGGGACAAACAGGTTCCTATACATATGCTGTTGGTTACTTCATTTGTAGACCTCATCAGGTAAATCATCTGTGCCATGTATGCCAAGTGTACATCTATTTACTCTATAGGTATCATTTTTATTAGATGTAGAATTTTGGACTCCTGTGTGCCTTCAACAAGTCTTGTTTCTCAGGTGTGGCTGTTTGTGAAAATACTTCCCAATTATCCCCCCCCCATTAAGGATTAGAAATCATGATTTCTAGAAATGAAGGTTAGTGGCACAGCATGATACAAATATACATCATGAGAGAAGTTTGATTTGCTACATAATGATCTCAAAGCTCCAGTTGTGAAAGCAGTTCCTCTTTTAATTAGATAAGCAAAAAGGTATGCATGTAGCATTACAATGCACTTATCAAATGCTGAGACTAACATCATTTAGGAGATTAACCCCATACAGAAACAATATATTGTCGAGTGAACATGCTGTGGTGCAATTCAGATGAATCTAAATTCACACAATGGATCAGTTCACAGCTTTAAACATTCAAGTATGTGAGCTCCTAGAAGCAGATTGTCACCGCTTTCCTTCTCCTCCAGTCCTCCTCCTCCTGCTGAACTGCTGTTAGCTCAGCCATGGTTTGGCTTAGCCTGTAGTTTAAAACTGGGCATGTGGTGTGTATCCTCCAAATGAACAATGAACTGTAAACCAAGAGGATACTTGGTTTATAGGCAAATCACAAGTCCAGTTTTGGACCACAGGTTAAGCCAAACTATGTCTTAGTTCAAAGCAGCAGCAGGGCTGGAGGAGAAGCAAAGTGTCTATGTACAATCTTGCATTCACACTAAACCATGGTTTGACTAACCATTAAGTGCAAAATGGATAAAAGGCATTGCTTGTTCTACAACTGTTACAGTAACACAAATTTGTTTGATCAACATTGAAGCTACTGGCTGGGTACAATGACTCTGTTGTAGATCCAAAGTCAATGATTGTGACCTTGTTTTAATTCAATATTCTAATTTTTATCATTTCATAGAATTTCATTTCACTTTGCAATCTTGTTTTTATAATGCTGCTTTCTACCCCTATTGTGTAACTGTCTTAGGTTCCTTTTTGAGAAATAATTGTGATAAATTTAAATACAACTGTTTCAGGCTACATGAAAATCTCCCAAGAGAACTTGATCTCCACTTTGGACTTATTCTAGTATAGAATGTGAACTGCCATCAACTAGAATAGCGTGTATGTGTCTAATAGCCAGTTTACTCGCTGTTTGAATACTACTATTTAGCTACCTGATAGGCATTTAAAGCCTTAAATTACTCATTTTTTCTTATAAGACACTAAAATGCATCCTCTCTCAACAGCAGGTGAGTGCTGGAGGCATCTTTAAATGTGTGGCCTGCGTGCACAAGATGCTTAATAATTTTGAGAGCTCCTCACAATATCACTTCCTCTGTGTTACAAGGATGTTGTAAAACGCTCTAATTACTCTTTATAATAATGCTGACACCTCTGAACCACATAAAAAGGGAGATTTAATTTCTAAAAGACAGCTCTGGCTGTCTTGATTTTTACCTTTAATTAGACCTTAACAGCCTCTTTTCTGAGACTGCAGAGTAGCCGTCCATTAATTTGGCAGTAAACTCACATATGTGGCCTTGCTAGCAGGTAAGAGTTACATTGGCAAGCTTCTTCTTCTTTTTTTTTTTTTAAAAAAAAACATTCTAATTTTGAGAATGGGTTTTTAATACATGCTGTTTCATGGATTATTTCACCTTCTAATGAGGTAGAAAGACATATTAAATCCAATATTTTAAGTGACAGACAAATGAATAAGTAAAGAGACAAAGGAAGGACTTTTCTGTTTATTTTCCTTGAGATGATATCCTGAAATGCATGGCTTTGGGCTGTGATTCTGTGATCATTGGATATTATATTAGTGTAATAAGCATGCACAGCAGGACGTGGTACCTATCTATGAAATTAACTTTCGAAATAAATTGAAGGGCACAATGGGGGGGAAAAAAAACAGAATCGGGATTCCCAAAGGAAAAATAAATAACCTTGAATGTGAAAATCTTCTTTGTGATAACATTGTGTTTCATAATTCACGTTTGAAAGGATGGCATGCTGCACACAAGGGATGCCGTACAAGTTCACAAAGTTTCATTTTTGAATCAATTCTCATTGTTTAATGCTATTTCCACTGACAATCCTCATTCTCTTCTTTTGCACCCAGTGACAAGGAAACTCTACTGCTTAGACTAGGCTGAGAGACAGTGGTTAGTCCAAGGTCACCCGGTCTGACTGAAGATTAGTCTGGTTTTACCCAATATAGTTGAACACTACCAGTTGCTGAAAAGCCAAGAGGGGACAGTGCTCTTGAGCTTGCAGGTTTGCCACAGGTATCTGATTGTCCATTCTGAGAGCAGGATGCTAGATTAGATGGCCATTTGGCCTGATCCTGCAGGCAGGGCCATCTTAAGGAGATCAGCCGCCGTGGCGCAGCGATCCCTCCGGCACCCCCCGCGTACCGCCTCTTTCGCTTTCCCTGAGCCTCTTTGGAACGCATCCTGAGCTCGGACTCTCACGGCCACCTACTCGCTCGCCAGCGCAAGACATGCATCCGCGGAGCCTCGTTAACTCTTGGCGCTCCCGCGAAGGCGGGGGGGGAGAGCCGCGGGAGGGGGGGAAGAGCCAAGGCGGCACTTCCGGTGCTTCCTCCCAGCGGCGGGGTGGGCTCAGCGGATGGTCCAGAGAGCCGCGTCGAGTGCAGACGAGGCGTCGGGTTTCGCTTCAGACGCTGCTGCTCCTGCTCAGCCATGGTGAAAATCAGCTTCCAGCAGCCGGCGGCGGGCTCACGGGGGCGCCCCTGGGGGCCCAGCGCCCTGGTGCGCCGTGCCACCCAGCCCCTATGACGAGGCGGCCCTGCCTGCAGGCTTTTCTTATGTCCTTATGGTCTGCTACACTTCCCTGGCTCTGCAGGTGAAAGGAGACTATCATTTTCAATGAGTTAGAGTGGGGGGGGGGGGAAGCAAAGCGCCCACAAACTCATGTAAGGAATGACAGAGTAACATACATTTCTGAATTTTTCCAGTAATGGCTTTTAGATCATCACACACTTGTTTCTTGAAGACGAATGACCTAAGTTAGTATGAAATAGCAACATGCATTAATGACCAGCAATTTAGCTTAGGTTGCTTATGACATGCTTTCCAGTTTAGAAGCATGATGCAACTTTAAACTGGTTGTGCAAATCAGCACTTTGTAAATATAAAAATATTTCAGAACACACCAGACCATGTGGGAAAACTGCATGCATATTCAAACCAATAGACAGAATTTAGTGTTGTCTGAGTATGTAGACTTCTGTTCAGTGTCACCTTCTCTTGCTCCCAACTGCAAGACTTTTAATGCATCCCCTGAAGCTTCGCAGGGAGCTCCCCCAACTCTCTGGAGTTGATTGAGTATTATATTAAGCATTATATATGCCTCCTGGGTCCATTTCACACATGGCAATGTTATCAAGTATTTTTGTATGGTATTGAAGCAATATGCCCATCCAGTAGTTGTGTATGTAGTGCAACAAAAACCTCCCTTGTCCTGGATGGGATTTTCTGTGGTACAACCTAGGTGCCATGCGATTTGTCACAAATGCTCCTCGACAACCAGGAACTGGAACCAGATGCCTTGAATAACTTATGAGACAAAGTGCTGTAAGTGATGAGCTACTAAATTATTGCATGGAAATAGACTTAGCTGAAACACAAACTCAGTGTCCTCGCAGGGATGAAGCCTTAACAATGAATACCACTTTATTTACTGTAGACACCATTATCGAGGTAATTCAACTTCATTCATAGGTTGTACAGTTTGAGCAATTTGGCATACATGAGCAAAATGACATTTGTTTTGCACTGTCTGCATTGAAGGTTAGTCTGACACTCTAACCATTATACCACATTCTCTCTCTCTTGCCAAATGAGTGCCAAAAAGCAGGTAACTTTCTGTTGTTTCTGCAGAACACTATGCAGCAAATGTATTCTCCACCTGTGCTTAAATATTATTTTTGCCATGAGTCAGTTCAAGAATTCTCATTCAAACTCTCCCTCCCTCTCAGGCAAAATCATACATAACTTCTACGGATATTCTAATGGCAAGATTACTTTTTTTTGCTTTATTTCCCCCCCCAACTTTCCAGTCCCAAAACTCATGGGGGGAGGGTTTTTTGTTTTTTTTTACTACTACTACTACTACTACTAATAATAATAATAATAATAATTAGAAGAAACAGAAGAAGAAAGCATTCAACTGGTCCATCAGTCCAAATAAAAAAATTAGAAGCTTCATCATAATATCATGTTTGCTTAAAGTGAGAATAGTAAGAAAGTGACAGGAGAGGATTAAATGTAAATTAAACTGCTGGGATAAGGCAAAATGTGCAAGCAGGGGAAGGAGTCAGCATCAGTTTAAAAATGGTTGAAATGCAGCAGCCTGCTTTGGACGGATGAAGGAGGCAGATAGCCTAACCATTTTAGTCCATGCCTTGGTAAACTGGAGACTGGATTGCTGCAATGTGCTCTATGTGGGGCTGCCCTTGGTCTCAGTTCAGAAGTTCCATTGGCTCCAGAATCAATACGCGCACAAACACATACACCTGTATTGTGGGGTGAAGGAAATCTTTTTTTCAGCTCAAGAACCATATTATTACACAGATAACCTTGCAGGGCCAAGTGCAGTAGTAGATACTAGTGGTGGGTGGGGTCAGAGAAGAAACAGATGTGCCTCTTAGATCTGTGTGAGCCAGTGTGGTGTAATGGTTAAGAGCAGTAGACTCATAATCTGGGGAACCGGGTTCGTGTCTCCGCTCCTCCACATGCAGCTGCTGGGTGACCTTGAGCTAGTCACACTTCTTTGAAGTCTCGCAGCCCCACTCACCTCACAGAGTGTTTGTTGTGGGGGAGGAAGGGAAAGGAGAATGTTAGCCGCTTTGAGACTCCTTTGGGTAGTGATAAAGTGGGATATCAAATCCAAACTCTGTTCAGTGGGTTACATTCTAGCCAGACAAAAGTCAGATGTTTTAATACCTACCACATGTCTCTCTTCCCTGGCAAGCAAAGGGAATTATCACATTTCAAGGACATAGTCAAGCCAGGCAAATGCTTAGAGTGAGTGCAGAGCATGGCTGGTGTCCTGGGAGGCCTCATTCAAGGCCTGGGCTTGAGGTTCCCCACCCATGAAATACCATCTTTGTATGATCAGAGACCTTTGCTGGCAGCCTGAAAACCTTCTTTCCCATTAAGTTTGGGGACTTTCAAGTGCTGACTATCACTCTTTTCTGCAGCTTGAGGAGGTCTCCAGTGTTGATAGAGACCCTCCTAGATCACATTTCTAAATTTTCAGTGCTTGGGTGTATGCGGAGAAAGGGGTCCATAGAGACTTGGATCAGGGCTTAAATGAAAGCATATACTATGTAATAAGTGCATAAAATAAGCATTGGGTCAAAACTTACCGGAGGACAAAATTTTCCCCTTAAGGGCAAATCATTGCCAAAGCTCTGGTTTCAGTTTATTGAAATGAGCATGTGTGGATTTTGAGCTTGCCCACTTGGAGATTAAGGAGGGAGTGAAAATGATTCTGCCTAAACAATCCAGCACAATATGTATTTCAGAATTCTTTATAGCACCTGATACTACTTAAAACTGAAAGCAACCCATCTGTAATGCAAAAATGTGGTTCCAGTAGTGTATAAACAGAACACCGAGAGAGGTGATCATGTTAGCAGATGGGTCATTTAATGCTCTTTCTTTAAAAATTTCAACAAAGAACTATATGAATAAACTGAGATGCTTTAATTAAAAGCAGAGAAAGAGAGCGGATTCTGGGCATATTTCAGGATCAAGTAGCCTGGTAACAAGAAAGAAATTCCCATGTGGCTAAAATGTTTACAAAAATGAAATGAGAAAAAAAATAAAGTTCAAATAACAAATTTGATCCATTAGAATTATGAAGAGAATAAAGAGAACTCTGGAAATTGTGTTTACAGTGATATTTGATGCTTTAGTTATAAAATGCAACAACCCATTTGGGCTTCTTGCACTTTTCCTACTTTTGAGCAATGCTGGCACCCCGGCATCCATGACTGTTTTCCATTTCAGTAATTACCATGTGGTTTGAACTGAAAAGCCATTTTTTTAAAAACCTCAATGGCCTGCTCACTGGATAGCAGAGACAGCTTTGAGACGTGGACTATCAAGGCAGGTTCAGCAACTGCATCTTCAAGGAGGAAGTTCACTAACTAGTATTTCACATACTAAAACATTTTTAGAAGGGATACAGTGGTACCTTGGTAGTCAAACAGCTTGGTTCCTGAACAAATTGGCTTCCACACGCCGCAAACCCAGAAGTGAGTGTTCTGGTTTGTGAACGTTTCTCAGAAGCCGAATGTCCGACGCAGCTTCCACAGCTTCCGATTGAGTGCAGGAAGTTCCTGCAGCCAATCAGAAGCCGTGCCTTGGTTTTCAAACAGTTTCGGGAGTCAAACGGACTCCTGGATTGGATTAAGTCTGAGAACCAAGGTACCACTATATTAGAAATGGTCAAAAACAAAAAAGTTAACATGTGTTTCATCGTTTCCTTTTGTTGAGATGCTTAATTCCAGTAGGCTACTGTTTTGTTTTTCATCCAGTGAGGAAGGGAAGGAGGTGCTCAACCCTTTCTCTGCCCACTGCTTATCTTTTATGAAATTCTCAGCTAAATACCTGTTTGCTGGAGAGAAAATAAAAGAAACAAAAAAATGAGTCAGCACAATGTGTAAAAGCTTTTTCCTACACTTGGTGTAGGGAATTGGCACCTGGTGGTTGCATTAGTCTCTCGAGTCAATGCAGCACAGGGCAAGTAAATCCTACTCCTTCCCTGTCTGCCCTGCTGTCAATGCAGCCACTGTTGCAGCCCTTGGACTTGACAACTAACCCTTTTATCCTTTTCATTTCAAAGCATGACTCAGCTTAAAGGGGGCACTTCATTTCTGAAAGGCACACCTCTCATTTCCTTCCTTATCGCCTGAAGGACGATTTGGCAGCAATGTTGTAGCTGTCTTTCTCTTCCACAGCTGCTGACGAGGCATAAGGTAGCACTTCTAGCGATATCTCTTCAGCTATTACATTTCTTGAGAATAATGCCCAGAAAGCATGTTTTTTAAAAAATAAAGAGAAACATACTTTCTCATAACCAACCTAGAGAAGAAGCAGGAATTTCCACCAAGGGTTCAGTGCAAAGAGCACAAGGTGTTCCTCAGCGTGGGGAGGGTTGTGTGAAGGCACCTTCAGCAGCCATCTGAAACTTGAATGAGCTGTTGAGATTGGACCCTGTTCCATCTTTAGGATAAGTTCCTCACACACTTATGTCCAAATTATAAGAAAAAGAACCCAAACAGAAAACAGAAAGGTGGTTAGAGCTTTGAACAAAGAAGAAGAAGGAAGAAATCAAAGGTGTAATAAAAGAGGAAAAGCAATAGCTGAGAAAATGAATTATTTTTTACATCTACTGTATCTCCACTGTGGGGGATGTAGGGCGGATCTCTATGCCAGATTTAACATACTCCGGGAAACTGAGGAACGTATGCAAATAGCTGTGACAAGGGACAGAGTTCTAGGTCTTGACAAATTAAAAATGAACAAATCATGGGATGCAGATGATAGCTTTAAAAAATCAAGTGTGAAATCTCTGGCCTTCTAAACAAAAATATGTAACTATTCACCTTGCGCACCTGAGGACTGCCATTGTCACTCTAAATCAACAATTTCATGGAGAATAAGGCTATCAGTGGCTCCTCACTGTGGTGGCTGTGTTCTACCTTGGAAGTGGTATGCCTCTGAGTGCCAGTTTCTGGGAATCAGAAGTGGAGAGTCTGCTTTGCACTCAGGTGCAAAGCTTGAAAGCTTCCTGTAGGCATCTAGTTGGCCACTGTGAGAACAGGAATCTGGGTTCTTGACAGACAGACCCAACCCACCCGTGAGGTGGGGTAGAACAGCTGCCTCAGGTGGTGGAAGCCCACATGGCGGCATCCTTGTGGGCACCCTGCCCACCCCACCACCACCACTACTGCCAAAGAAGCAGCATCAGCATTAAGCAGGATGCACTGGCCCCGATTTTTTACTTGTTTTTTATGTAAAAAAGACAGAGCACCCCAATTACGGAATGCCCTTTAAGTGGAGTACACCTGTCAATGACACTGTGTTCTTTTCAGTATTGGGGTAGAACCTTTTTCTTTGCCCAGACATTTTAGATAAAAAAAAATTTCTGGTGGAATAGTTAAAATTTCTTTATAAACTACCCTGAAATCCATTTTTGGATAAAAGATGGTTTAAGATTTTTAAAAATAAAATAAAAACAGGTACACTTTATAGCTGCACTGCAATAACAATTGGCTTGTGAGTGGACATAAACACAAAATATTGTGCAACTCATATGTATGTATGTATGTATGTTGCTTTTTTTTTGCTTTTTTGTTTTAAATAGTCATTTACAAAAGAAGCAGTTTTAAAGCATTTTCACAAATGTTAAATTGGCTTAATGGGGCCAACCTGGAGCTGATTTTTTGCTGTGTTATGTTTTCCTTGCCATTGGATACAGATAATTGCTTCCTTTAGCAGATCACCATCTTGGTGTGGTCTTCCTAAATATTCATTAGCCTGACTCATGTTCATTCTCTGCCTGCCTCCATCCATTAGCATGTGCCTAGTATAAAGCGGCACATAGCCTTATATGAATCACTTCATATTAATTCCAAACGTTAATACAAAAGTATTGCTTTTGCACAGGTGAACATTAAGAAGTGTGACTCTGCACCAGCCGAAAGTGTTGGTCTCTGTTCCAAAGTTGCTCTCAGCTCACCTTATATGTATACAAGTGGGGGGAAACCTTAAAGGCTCATAATAATGAAAATACCTGTCACGTTCCTGGTGTTTTACAGCTGCAAAGCTCTTTAAAAAACTAATTACAACTAAATATAACTAATTAATTCATGAAAGAATTAATCAGGGTATTATGGAAGCCACTTTAAAATGGTGCTACGAGCCACTAAATGAATAGTTCATTAAAACACAGGGGGATGTAGTTGCGCAAAGTACATAAAAATACTTGTTCTTTGGCTTTGAAGAAGTCCGCAGGCTTATTTTTTTAACTCAGTTTCAGCACGGATACCCTGATCCAGCTACTGTTGTGTCTATGCCACAGAGATTTTAGATGCAATAAGGGCTTTGCTATGTGTGTGGCTCCAGAATGGATGCTTCTGCTCAGAGGCAGGGAGGGCAAATCCCTGAGCACACAGTACATCATTGAATGCTGTTGGATGATGGTAGTCTGACAAGTACATTTGGAAAATATGCCATCCATTCATTTTAGTGTATGGTCATGGATGTGGATACATCAAGGATCAGTGCAAGATTATTTTCATCGTCCCAACAAATTCCCATCTCCACAACAGCGCACACTCGACAACTATTGCTAGATAGGGGCCTGTGGAACTAGCTTAGGACTTCCGTTAAATATGTATAACTTGATGGAGATAATCAGATAGGACATCTGCCTTTATATTAAAAAATTCAGAATTGAGTCGATGTTGTTTTTGTCTGCATACATATATTTTAAATCAGGCATGACCAAAGTCCATTTTGGGGGCCTAATCCAGCCCACCAGTCAATTTAATCCAGCCCCCGTGGCAGTATATGTCCTGGGGTGAAATCCTTTAAAAAGCTCAGCGACTTTGGTTGGGCACCCCTGTTTTAAATAAAGTTAACTGAATTTTGCATTATTGATTAATCAGAATTATAATTTGAATTCTGCAGCAAATTTGATGCTTTGCAGCTTGGAATCAGTATGAACTGGATCGTGGCTGTCTCCCTACAAAATGTATTTGCTCCTCTAGATACTTACATGAAGACTTTGAAAATCCCTGAATCTGACGCAATATTCAGAAAACTGAAGCTTCAGTCCTCCCACTGACTTGCACTGAGAAACTAAAAAATGCCATAATGTTTTTGTTTTTAACAGAGGGACATGTAACCTGCAGACACAGTAGCTCACTCAATAGGGATTAACCCTCCAGAAATTTCAGACAGGTATATTTAGATGTCCGTCCGTCCCCCCGAAAGGCCAAATTTGGTGTGGAAATGAAGGAGTAGGAACACTGAGTAAGTAACCAAGAACCAGGGCTGTTTTTCAGCCAGAACTCAATTCCAGCATCTCTCAGGTGGATGCCACTGCCATTATGAGAGAACAAGGGAGGCAGAATATTAAGGCAGAATATTCATGGTGAACTCCAGCACCTCTCTTTTCTTTTTTTTTACACGTTGTGTTTAATACCCTAGCTGAAAAATTACACTGTTTTCAGGGGGAAGAGTGAATTCTGAGTGCTTTTAGTTGAAGTCCCTTTTCCTACAAGCCATGAACATTAATTAGAACTCAGACACGAGCTAAGCCCACGAGCTAATATTTTCTTATTTTGCATTATTTATTCTGCTTCTTCCAGCTGCTCCTGCTAGTCATAGGGAAGAGCAAACAGCTGTGCCTAAAATGGTTCAACCTCATGAAGGAAATAACAGAAGAAGAAGCTGGAAAGGGTGAATTTTTGGGGGGGACTTGTGGGGGATGGGAAAGGTAATGGGAAGTGTTGTGATGGACAGGAGGGGGGTGGGGTAAAGTAGGAATACTTAAAGGGGATATTACAAAGGCTGACCAAGGAACTCCGAAACCAGAGGGAAAACGGTGTATGAGATTGGAAGAAACATTTAGGTAAATGATAAGATGTGATTTTTAAATATTTGATAATATTTTAATATTTTAATATTTGATAATATTTTAATATGTAATATTTGAAATTGGAATCAGAAGAAATATAGGCTACAGTATAACAAAGTTTAGGTAAGAGAGGATAAAAGAAGTTGAGATGTGGAATTCGATGTTTTGTTTGATAAGAATAAGATTTAAGATATGTTGATTATAATTGTAAGATTAAGTTTAGGTGTAAGAAAGTAGATTCTACAATGTTACAAAGTTACTAAAGAAGATTAGAAATGAACGCAGAAGAGAGGACGTGAGGAAGTCCCAAACCTAGGATTATAAAGAGGATAAGGATGGATAAATAAGTGTTTTACTTGTGTTTATTTTGTTTTGTAGTTTGTGTAGTGTTTGTATTTGTATTTGTATTTGTGTATGTTTATTATTAAAATCCAATAAATTCTTCAAAAAAATATGGTTCAACCTCTGCTAACTTGGAATCCTACTCCAAGTCACACACACTTCTAAAATTTGGTGTGCTATTGGACAGAGACCTTCAACTCTCTTTGTAGCCCTAACAGTTGCAAATCTGCTGCTTAAAAAAGGTAATAGAATTATAGAATTAGAGTAAAAAGGACCATGAGGGTTATCTAGTCTAACCCCCCCCCCTGCAATGCAAGAATCCTTTGCCCAACATGGGTCTCAAACTCACAACCCTGAGGTTAAGAGTCTCATGCTCTACCTAGTCCGGTTTTCAGGATGCTGAAGCCTGCACTTGATGCCAATCTCTATGGTTGTATAGCACAATAGCAGAAATTACACTGATCTGACAGTCAGCAGTGGAGCTTGCCGCTTGGGCACCCGGAGTGGCACACATGCTGTGCACCTGGGGGCGGGGTGATCTGCCTGGGGGTGTGATCAGCGCAGCAGCAATTGAGCTCAGGGGTGCAATCCAGGATAGTGTCAATTGTGCCCAGGGGTTGCGATCCAGCACGGTGGCAATCGTGCCCGGGGGGTGCAATTTGGCAGGGCACAGGGGTGATCGCGCCCAGGGGGTGTGATCCAGCACAGTGGTGATCGTGCCTGGGGGGATGTCGTCACCCCCCCCCCCCCGGATGACACCCAGGGCAGACCACCCCCACTGCCTCCTTCCTATGCCCCTGCTGACAGTCAGTTAAGATTTCTTTTTTAAAGAAAGAGAATGCAACCTTTCTGGACAGAAAGCTTCAAATGCTCTGCTGATATCAGATGTTTCACCATTACTGTCCTTTCAACATAGCATACCTACTTCATTAAATGATAACAATTATCATTATCATTATCATTAAACAAAAGCCTCAAAGTAAAATCCTGTGTTCAGGTCACAATGAAGGGGAGAGCAGAAGCTATCAGTACAAAGGTCAAGCCTCAAATTCTCTTGTAGTTCTCAAAACAATGTGAGTGTCTGCAAAGTGTGCCTGAAGATCATCCCAGAGTCTTCCAGTGTATCTCTCACACACTGGTCACATTAAATTTACAGTGTGCTTGTACATAATCAGTATGGGAGGCTATTATTCCAGGATAGCTTCTGTCTAGGTAAATGAAGAACTGCAATATGTTTCGCTTCACCTCCTTGCTGACTCTGTTGGGCCATGCACAGGTCACTGTGTTCCTTGAAAGAACTGGAGATAAGCCTGTCATAGTTTGTGTGATCCCTTTCCTCCTGGGATGAGTCAAGAGCTCTTGATCTTCCCAGGGGTTGTTGATTCAACTCACTTCAAACTTGCTAAGAACATATGAACTCCTTGGGAAATCATGTGAGATAGGGTTATTATTATCCTAGGAGAAGATAGTGATCTTGATAAAGAAAGGTGGTCTGATGAAGTCCGTTCAGTTCTATGGAATGATGCCACGGGGAGCCTATTGTTTCACTGTCATCCATATCAGCTGGACTCTAGTCCCAGTGTGTTTTCATAGACACATGAAAAGTACAGCTTCAAGTTTCAGTTTCTGCTGGTGAGGTAATTGAAAGAATTTCTGCTCCAGTAAAAGCATCAATTGATGCTATAAACCAATCTGAAATAACTTTGCTATCATGTAGAGCGATTACATTGATAACTGTGCCTGGAGAATGTATGATCAAAAAAATTAAATAGATACTGTATAATTAAGCAGCAAGACACAACAGGGAGTGTAATATGCAACTAGGTGCTTTATTAAGCATAATTTTGAAGGCTGAGTCTGTCATAGACTGAAGACTTCACAGCTTGAAGTATGAGAAATGCTCTGAGGGGGAACTGCAACAAATGCAGGACCTATTTGGATTCTACCATTCCCCTCTTTCTCAAACCTGACTTCCCAACTGGCAAAACATGAGATATTAAAGTCATTTAAAGGAGCAGAATTGCATTGTTCTAAGTATAGACAATTACCTATGAATACACATGCATTCCGAAGCACATAAAATCTAAGGGAAAGAATAGCACCATAAACTGACGACAGGTATCATAATTCAGGAGCATTTCAAAGGAAGAATCAAATGGATTAAGTGGTGTAATGATCAATTTTATTCATTTGTTAATTTATTAATTTAAAAGATTTATATTCCACCTTCAGCAAAGCTTAGAGGGTTGTTTACAAAACAAATTCACAAATATGTGATAACAAGAATGTGTCAAAAGAGCTGAAATACATTTAAAAGCCTGGGAGAATAAAAATGCATTTGTCTGATACTGATAAAATAACAATGTTGATGCCAAGCGGGTCTCCCTAGGGTGGGATTTATGAGATGCCATCACTGAGAAAGCTCTTGTTCTGGTTACCTTGCTTTACCTTGGTTGGCAGGGGCACATGGAGGAAAACCTCTTAAGATGATTGATTGCATTGAGGTCAATTGCAGGGTTTAAAAAAGGTAAAAAGGCAAAGGACCCCTGGATGGTTAAGTCCAGTCAAATTTGACTATGGGGTGCAGTGCTCATCTCCACTTTCAGGCTGAGGGAGCCAGCGTTTGTTTTCAGACAGCTTTTGTGGATCATGTGGCCAACATGACTAAACCACTTCTGGTGCACGGAACACCGTGATGAGCCCCAGAGCACACGGAAATGCCATTTACCTTCCCGCCGCAGCAGAATCTATTTATTTACTTGCACTGGTGTGCTTTCAAACTGCTAGGTTGGCAGGAGCTGGGACAAAGCAACAGGAGCTCACCCCGTCGCGGGGATTCAAATTTTAGGGATTCGAAATTGCAGGGTATACTTGCCATGAATAAAGAACCACTTCCTTGGTCCTCCAACAGTAGCCTCCTTGCCCTTACTTATCTTCAGCTTGTCAAATAGCTGTCCAAATCTCCAGAAATGCATGTTCTTTCAGAATGTCATTTTGAGTAGAACATCTTCCGTCTGAGTATGTCGGGAGTGATTTCAAGAGACTGAATTTTACTTGCAGGGAATAATGTAAGAACAAATCACTGCTGGACCTTTCTGGTCAACGAACTTTATCTAGGTCCTTTTCTAGCAAGCAAAAATCCACACAGACAGGTTGAAATGACTCAAGGCATGTGCTTTTGCTATTGACTCTTAACCAGGCTTTTAATACAAAGGACATTTTTCCAAGTGCAGATGAACCTTTGAAAAGGTAACACATATAATATTGAAGGAGTACAGAAGTCACTTGGATAGGCTTATAAATATGCATGTAAAAGACTACCCTAACATTTTAAAGGCTCTATGTTCCTGAAGTAGCGTAGTTCCTACTAGTGATACTGCCTAAAACTAATAATTAGTCAGCTTTCACATTGAATCTAGACTAATTCCTATTTAAACAAAAAACGAGTCTGGTTTTGATGTAACAGAACTATTTTTTCTAATTAAAATCAAGATTTATTATTAACTAATTCCTCTTTTCTTGTTGTTGATATGACTAAGTCATCAAGTTCCATCATCACTGGGCTTGCCTGTAGCTCCATGTTGAACCACTCATTGTTGTAAACAAAGAGAACTTGAGTGGCACATGTGTGCAAAAAATTAGGAGTTGCTTTCAAAGATCGTAACAGAGAACAATTTTAATCTGAGACTATAATGTTGGACTTGTAAACTGACTGCCAGATTTTAAATTGCAAGGTCAGTTTGCTTATCACTGGCTCCCACCAAAAATTGCTATCCTATCAGTGGAGCTGAGAAGAGCTGTAGGAACAGGTTTCCCATGGAGGAAAGCCAGATCTTGTATCAAGCATCTATGCTGCCAGATGTCTTATTAATATGATCCAGCCAAGAGGACGGATGGATTTGAATCAAAGTAATTTATTGAAACATGATTTTCTAATCAAAAGGAGACAGAAGATTATTTAAATCAATCCTTTAAATCAAACAACTGATTTTAAAATTCATATATTTTGTGTTGCAACGCCAAATGGGAAATGTCACACAGTCCAAATATCCATTAGCCTCTACAGTTATCCAGAATAATCTTAAAATCAGAATATGTGTGGTGAGTCTGTGTATTAAAAGGGTCAGTCATTCAATAACTACATTGAGGGACTATAAATGTACTGGAGGAAAAATAATTTATGTTTATCCCACATCATTTCCCATCCTTATTCTGTCACAGGATTAGATTTACAGTTTATTGTCCTCCATTGTTTGTCAGGGGAATGAGACATCAGAAATATATTGGCAAGAGCTGTCAGGGAAAAGCAGTATCATTTCCTCCTTTATATCTCAGTTGTGTGGCTCATGCTGGTTGCTTTCTTATAAGCTACAGTCATCTATAAGTCTGGGAATTTGGAGAATCAGCTGGTGAATCTTGCCACTAAACAAACTAGCCTTGTTCAGACTGATATCTTTCACAGGAAATGTCTTCTGGGACTTTCAATCTTGTTGTTAGAGATGATATAGGAAAGCAGCAAGATCTGGTGCAAAGTTAACTGATTCCCATTACAGTTTTAGATTGTGTCCTCCAGGCCCTGCTGTGATGCTGATAAAGATCAACAGGATGAGAGAAAATCCTTGAAACCTTTGATAATGAAGGGAAAATCTTCCCAAATCCACAATTCTATCTTGCCTCTCTTTCTCTCGTTTAAATCTAAACCTTATATGCCACTCTTTAGCATTGTTCTTCCCAGAAAGGCTACTATACACATTAAAAGTGAAACAATAAAATTAATGAAACTGAATATAGAAGCAACAGTGCACAGCAAAATCCCAGCTATTGATCAGTTGATTAATCAATTTATTTATCTATCTGATCTGCCTTTTTCATTCCTTCTTAAAATAATCTATAGCAATGTGGGGTTAGAGTGAGCCAAAACGTAAGAGTGAAGACATATATAGTGATATATAGTAAGATGTGAAACTATGGGGAAGATCATTTTGCCAGCAAATATTATCTCAACTAAAGCATCCAGGACAGATGACCAATCTCTGCTTCAAAACCTGCAAGGAAGGAGAATCCACAGCCTCCCAGGGGAGTGTGTTTCACTGTCAAACAGCTCTTACCACCAGAAAGTGGAAATCTCCTTTCTTGCAACTTGAATCCTTAGGTTCAGGTCCTATCCAGAATAGGAGAAAACAAGCTTTCTCCCTCCATGTGACAGCCTATCCTTACCTGTGTGTAATACTTCGGGCTATATAATGAAGGCCACAAAAGGTACCCTTCCCTTTCTGCTCTCTTTCTCCTATTGCTGTGACCAGAAAATACGTTTCAGCAAAAGCTTTTCAAACATAGATGGTAGGTGGTAACCTTTCTCTCATCTGCAACTTTTTCATATTAAGCTCAACCCTCCTGGCATCCGTATGAGAGAAACTATATTCTGTGTATATTGGCAGAGTCTGACAGATCTGGGGTAATGTATCTATGGCAGGCACGCGACCACGATCAGAGTAGTCAGGGGCCAAGAGGGTGATCAGATACCATTTGTCTCCACAAAAGAGTTTTGCTCTTCTCCACCTCCTCACAACTCTCAGTTTGCAAATGCTCCGATGATGACCTCCGAAAGGGTTGTAATACAAAACAGTGCTGTTTCAATGCGCTTGACCTCCCTGAAACAAACAGAGCTATCAGTAACCTCATACTTCCTTTCCTTAGTGGTGGATCCTGCCTTAAAATCAATTTAAGGATCCTTCCTAAAGGATACTCTGCTTGCAATTTCCCTTGCCCTGTACTTTGATCTGAAATTCATGCAATAAAAGCAACAATAAAACATTCAGCGGTACCATTCTTATGCTTCCCTAGATTTACTCAAGCTTGGCTAATAAAATTGCAGTTGGGGATTCACTTTACAGGTTTGCTGGCCTTATAATTTCCTTGTGTCTGTGATATGCAGAGGTAGAGACCTACACCTTAAACAGGAAAACTAGCTCGGATTAAGCAAAAGGTATACAGAAAAGGTCGTGCCGTTTGAAGAAAAGCCAATATATTTAGCATCTAACTGCCACAGCAGGGCCAATACAGAAATGGAATCAGTCCACAACCCTGTTCCACCCTGTTCTACCCTTTTTCATGAAATCTTTATGACATATTGGGGTCACCTCCAGGTTTGCTGCCATTCACATGTACACGATCACCGGTTATTCCTGAGATCAGCAACCTTAATCGGAGCATGGGCTGGTCAACACTCCGTCTGACAGAGGGTGGGCCGACACGTGTGCGCACACATGCTATTCCATGCATGTGTGCACACGCTATTTCTGGCATTCCTCCAACCTGGAAGTATGCCAGAAATAGCATGTGCACATGTGCACGGGTGCTTCTCACGTGCACACATGCTATTTCCAGCGCACATCCGGGTTGGAGGAACTCCAGTGCTCATGCGCTCAGGCGCCATCAACCCGGAAGTTGGTCGCCGCGCCATGCTGCACCGGTAAAAGCAGGTGGGGGCAGGGGTGGGGGTAGCAGGGGTCACCATGGGCCAGTTAGACAAGCCTCGTGGGCCGCTACAGGCCCATGGGCCTTAGGTTGCCGACCCCTGGGTTATTCAGACATGCCAAAATTGGTCGTTGCCTGGACAAACACACACACTTTACCCGAGGCACCCTAACCAAACAATAGGAGAGGAACCAGACCAATGTCACAGCCCAACATTCTGACCACTACTGCATCATATCAGGGTTCTGTATAAAATACCACTTTCATGTAATGATAATATTTGTTGTTGTTTAGTCATTTAGTCATGTCCAACTCTTCGTGACCCCATGGACCAGAGCACGCCAGGCACTCCTGTCTTCCACTGCCTCCTGCAGTTTGGTCAGACTTATTAGCACCCACTTATTTATTATGTTTTGGCTGTTAAAAATCCTTTTACAAATCAACCTTTGCCAGGCAAAATTTTAGTTTCAGCTATGTTTGACGCTTTCTTTATCTTATTTGGCTGTGTCCTAACAGTTCATTAAGAGCTTAGTATAGCTTCTAGTAGAAAAAAAAGTTTGGTTACAAGGCAATAACAAGCATGTTCTTTTCTTGATAAAAGAATCCAGTTTCTTGGACAAGGTCTGCTTGCTGTAGGGAGGTTTGTTCTAAGCACACCCCTCTCTCACAGGAAGGGCTCCGAGCGTTGTGGTTACAGACCTCCAAAGTAGCTAAACCAATTCTTCTATTCTGGCCTTGTAATTTCTTTTCAGGTACTTTGCCCATAAAGTTGCTTAATTTTCTTTGCCTTCAGGGTTTTTCCTCACTAGCAAATAAGAAGCGTGATACATCCTGTTTTAACACAGCAAGCTTTGGGGAAAACAAAACAAAACTGGAAGATGTCATTAAGGGAGGGGAAATCTACCTTTTTGGGTTGGGTGCTTAATATATTATATTATATTTCATGGTCTTTAGACCTACATCAGCAAGCAAAGATAAGTTTTATGCCTTTTGATCCTGATCCAATCACAATCCGGAGGTTTTAGCAGGGGGAATCTAACAATAGAATATATGTGTATTTTTCCTGTAACACATATTTCTGTGGGTAGACTGAAGGTCTGCTGGAATGCAATAAAATAGATTTGAGTGGGTCACAGCTTCATTGAAAGAACATAATAGATAAATTGGGTCAGTGGGGTCAACAGTTTTAATATATGCACACACACTTTAAGGCCATGCTTAAAGCTGTCTATAATGCCTGCCTGAGTGACGGGAATAAAACTGCACTGAATTTGTGAATTTTAAGATCACTCTTAGATGACAAATCCAATTCTTTGAGTTGTGGGAGTTCAAATTATCTAACCAAGTCAAGGAGTATCTACTTCTTTGAACCACTTAAGTACATTTGAGAGCTCATATTCCAAATACAGCTAAACCAGATAATTGAACAACTTTTTCAAGCCTGGCCTCCCATTTGTTCTGGTTCTTTTCCCCCACTCATTATTCCCATACTAGAGGAGTCGTTAACTTAGGCCTGGTGCCAAGTACTACCCTTCTGACCCACCCAGAAATAGTCACAGGAAATACTACATGAATTGAAGATTAGAATGCCACATCCATTCAGTGAAAAATAAATGCCATCAGTTTTAAAAAGGCAAAACATTCAGTATTAATGTCTGGGTGTGAGATGATAATTCTTCCATGACCAAGAATATATTTGCCAATATTGCAGTTGACATTTGAAAAAAAAAAAAAAAAACCTACTCGTTTTTACAGGATCAGTAAAACTTCCCAAGACAATGCTGCCCTCCAAAACTCAACTAATAAGAGAAAGTGAAGGGATTACTACTATTGTATTAATTTCATTTGCGTGGACAAGCGGAGTCCCCCAAACCCTAGACGACCCCCAAGCAGAATAATGACACACGACAACATGCTATGGGATTAAAATTGGCCACAACTTTATTAAGATTCAGATGTAGGGAGACCTTGGCTCAGGCAGTGGGTGTTTATCCTTCCCAGCCCCCAGCCGGGAATCTGGGAAACTGCAGGGTTAGCCAGAATGTGTGGGGGATTGGGCTGGCTCTGGAGAACATATGTTCAAGCAGATAGCCCACCCCCCGTTTGTCGCCACTGGTGGGGGAGAGCAATGACAACCTCTCGGCGTATGGACAATGCCACCCCCTCAATACTACTTTAAGGGGGAACCCTGTTATCACTGCCACACTGGGGGCGTGGAGTCACCGCCCCACCCCACCCCCATTTAGGAAGATGACTAAAGGATTCCGCCCAAGGCCTGAAACCGCCAAAGTTGTGACGAATTGCTACAGGAAAGGCGAAACCTGCCAATGCAGGGAAATTCCTTTACGGCCCTTAAACAGTGGCCTTGGCATAGTAGCACCTGCGTGCCTGTGTGCCTGTGGAAAAAAGGTTAATCTTTAAAGTAAGCGTTAATTGAGGGAGTGGAGGGTGGGAGAAGCTCTGGAGCCGACTGCTGCTTCTCAGGTAAACTACACTCTGTATTGTGTGGGCTGGGTAGTCCCTCCCCTTACCTGACCAATCCCTTGGCAACGCCTCCCCCAGGCGGGATTGGACAGTTAACTGGGCAGGTGGAGACCCCAGGTATCCTTTCTGGGGGAGGGCGCAGCCAGCCGAACTACCAGGTGTCACCCAGGAATTCAGGGGGCTGCGCGCGACCACGCAAACGTCACCCCCCATTTAATGTGGGGAGCGGTCATTCCGTACCACTGTATATTTTTTAATGAAAAAAGCTCAAAGCAGTTTGCAACACATTAAAACTTCAAATAAAACAATCCATAGTAAAGCATTACTGAAGAAAGTAAAATATTAAGTATACTATGAAAGTATACTTTGAATTATGGTGCTGGAGGAGACTCTTGAGAGTCCCATGGACTGCAAAAAGATCAAACTTATCCATCCTTAAAGAAATCAGCCCTGGGTGCTCACTGGAAGGGCAGATCATGAAGTTGAGGCTCCGGTACTTTGGCCATCTCATGAGAAGAGAAGACTCCCTGGAAAAGACCCTGAAGTTGGGAAAGATGGAGGGCACAAGGAGAAGGGGATGACAGAGGATGAGATGGTTGGACAGTGTTCTCGAAGCGACTGGCATGAGTTTGGACAAACTGCGGGAGGCAGTGGAGGATAGGGGTGCCTGGCATGCTCTGGTCCATGGGGTCACGAAGAGTCGGACACGACTGAACAACTGAACAACAACAATACTATCAAAGAAACCTATTTAACAGGAAACTAAAATATTATCTTAAAGATTTCAAAAAATAAAAATTGTGGAGCCAGTCCATTGCTCCTGTCAGTATGTTTGCCCATCACTGCCCCCTTACCTCTTTTCCTCTCCACCCTGGCGACATGGGCGACTGGAGGTCAAGTAACTGCTGCCACCCACTACTGATATTGCAAGGATTTAGTTCTTCTAAATACATTCAGTTTCTTGAAGCAGGCTGCCTTTTAGCTGCTCTCCACATGGAGGAATCCGCTGATAAGTTTCCAACGACCCCTAGAAAAGCATTCCAAAACACCTCACTAATGTATCTTACTGACATATTTGGTGCTTGTTGTGCAGTAATATTTGACATTGTTTTGCAGTTGACATGCAATGATATTAGCATTTGAAAGACACCATACAATGGTAATGAATAGTTGCCATTTGGCAGATTATAAGAAATTGATCGTTTCATGTATGCCGCCATCAAAATAATCAATAACTCACAAGATGCCAAGAAGTTCAAAATATTTGAATGGTGTGTTAAAAGTTTCCAGATACGGTACTTTGGGTTTTACCCTGACATGTCTCGCTCGTTCATTCGGAAAGCTGCTCAACAAATCCACCCTCACATAAATAGATTCCCTTCACCCTGACTTCCACTTTCCATAATCAAGAACATCAGGCAGAAAGGTTGGGATGTGCAATGTGCTCACCTCTTTTCCACTACTAAATTGGTTACATAAGATTGGCTCCCTTGCCCATCCCCCACCCCCCGAAGCCAGCAGAAAGCTTGTGCCTTCCAAAACAAAACAGCACTGACTCAATATAAAAGTGACCTTTTACAGTCAAGAACCTCTCTGAAAATTCGACATGACACACATAAAATCTTTATTGTCAGCAGTTGAGCAGTTCAGAGCAGGTTCCGTAATCCCTACGCACAACCTAAAAGTACGCAAGGGAAGCTGGATTCAATTTTTCACTTAATTCCTGAGGTTAGCCATTATCCTCCTTAGCCATTTTTAAATGTTTTTTTTTTTTCTAGAAAGGTTACTTTTCTGTGGTGCACAGAACTAAAATTAGTATTCAGTCACCAAAGACCTGTCAGTGAGCATTAGGTTTTCTAATTAAAATTGAACACATGTGATTGTGCAAAGCCTATTTGAACTGTGGACAGCAAAAAAAAGTCCTAAAATAAATTTAAACGTTATATTTGTCCACTATTGCTCAG
The DNA here is from genome assembly GCF_009819535.1 of Lacerta agilis. NCBI lineage: Eukaryota > Metazoa > Chordata > Lepidosauria > Squamata > Lacertidae > Lacerta > Lacerta agilis. The sequence continues at coordinate 65,356,471 of NC_046316.1, read as the reverse complement.
CAGAGTTAATATCCTGACATTTCATGTGGATTCCAGAATGAGTCACAAGAATATGCATGTGTTACATTACATAGGTTTGCCAGTATCGTAATATTTTATAGCTTAATAGGGTATCTGGCTTATAGCAATGCAGGAAAAATAAATCTTAGCCAATCCGCCTCAATGTTTTCAAAGGAGAACTATCTTAGCCCACAGGGACTTTCTTCATCAATAGCAATTACAATGAAACCTTTCTGACTCAGTAGTTAGATCTTTAATATCAATAACATAAAACACAGGCATGCTAATGAAGACATATTAATGTATTGATTGCTTGTGTAAGAAAATGCATGCTCCCATTTGACGTTATGGATGAAATAGATAGTGTTGTTTTGGCCTAATCACTCCTAAACACTTATCTTTTAACTTAACTATACTTAACTATACTTGGGCTATTTCAAGGGTATGAATGTCCAAAGTGCATTGGTAAAATCTCAAGAGTCTTTTAGAGACTATAATAACCACTGAAAGAGATCCAACCTGTATGCTTTGGGCCATTGTATAACATGTTGATAGATATCACAACTCCCTTCAAGAGCTCTTAGATCAGGGGGAAGAAAACTTTGGTCTCTCAGATGTTGGTGGACTACAGTTCCCATCATCCCTGACCATTAAACACACTGACTAAGGATGATCTTCTCAGAGGAAAAATCTGGGGAATCCATGTTTGAGAAGCATGGATAAAGCTAGAATGTGGCCAGGTGATAGATGAAGGCTTTGGATTTCTGTCGCACCTGTGTCTAAACAAGTTTTGAGATTTTCTTCCTAACTCCACACCAGCTTTGACTTTAAGCCCAATAATTTTGCAATGAGAGACTATAAAAGATGCCATAAAATGTATCAGTCTCAATCACATACTTATCATATCCAACTCCCAGCAAGCCTCCTAGAACAGAATAAGCAGTTATGCAATGAACCTGTGGCATGTTCTTATGTACTTCAATTCAGTTTAGGGTCCTGTCTCTCATATCCATCTAAATAGAGTATTGAGACACAGTTGGGAGTCAACTGTTGATCTTAATGACCAGGCCGCTTCATCTGGAAACAGGCCATTTCTCAGATATTCTCTGGTCCCAAAACTTTTGGGCTTTAAAGGACAGAGTTATACACATATGTGGTCAGTGAGGGCCATTTCCTGCAAATAAACATCCATATTAGTGTCCCTTTTTAAATCTGATTCTGCACATAGTAAGCTTTTTGCATGTGCCTCACTACATCCTCTCAAATGTTTCTTACTATTTTACAATGATATATTGGGGGAGGGGAATGAGGTGTGAACCGAGGAGCTCAGCGCACATTCCACAATGCAGGGTATAAAACAGCCATTTCATCATGTATGTTACAGAGCCGTAAGCGAAGTCTTTTTTTCTTTTTTAAAGGGGGTACTCAAGGGTTGGTGCTTGTGGTTAGGGATGTGGGTGGTGCTGTGGGTTAAACCACAGAGCCTAGGGCTTGCTGATCAGAAGATCGGCGGTTCAGATCCCCGCAATGGGGTGAGCTCCCATTGCTCGGTCCCAGCTCCTGCCCACCTAGCTGTTCGAAATCATGTCAAAGTGCAAGTAGGTAAATAGGTACTGCTCCAGCGGGAAGGTAAATGGCATTTCCGTGTGCTGCTCTGGTTCGGCTTAGTCATGCTGTCCACATGACCCGGAAGCTGTACACCAGCTCCCTCGCCCATTAACCCAAGATGAGCGCCACAACCACAGAGTCATCCGCGACTGGACCTAATGGTCAGGGGTCCCTTTACTCAAGGGTACGCAGTACCAGCACCTCTTTTTTGTTGATAAAAAGTGTGGCACTTACTTCATGCTGAGTACTGGCACCTATTTTTCTGGGGGGGGGGGGAAGCACTGCTTAATCGTTGCATTAGATATATGTTCAGATGGTGGGTAGCATTAACACATATATATCTATATTGCAAGCTTTTTTACAGATTAGTTAGATAGATGGATGGATAGTGATGAAACTAAAAGAGAAGGTGGAGGCAGGAATTAGCAAGAATGCAGAACATTTGGAGACAGGCATGAAGCCAGAAGATAGGAATAGAGATCAGGAGTACAATTTGAGATGACAGTGGGAAAAGCTGTGAGTTGCAGTGTCTGAAGGCATGAGCAGCAAAAGAAAAACAGATGGTCTGAGACACAAGAGGAACACTAAAAATCCTTTCTTAACAAATTAATAGCTAGGCAGCTGTCGCATTTCGCAGTCCTGGAATAAATAGGAAAGCCATTACTCAGAGTGCATGTGGACAAGGTATAAGGCTCGCATGCCGCAAACCAGAAATCCTGAATTGGTCTTGAGGTGCAGAAGGAAAACCCAACTTACTACAGTAGGCAGAAGTTGTTTGATCCGCACTATGTTAAACACTAGATCATGTAGTTTTTTGTTGATTGTATTTTGACTGATGTAGGAAGATGCTGATAAGGAATCTTTTAATTATTGCTATCCTGCAGGGCAACTGCTTGGATTCCATATTCTTTTAAGTCTTCCAGAAATTAGTCAGAGAGCATTTCTCTCATTCATGATAACAAAAGCAAGGCTCAGCACTCATGTAGATCTTTCAGCACATACAGTAGATAGATGAACAGTTTAAAGCTCATGTTATTCTGTACCCAGTTATCTTAAAATTATTAAACAGAGCAATCCTAACCCCTGATCATCTATGGTGGAGAGGGATCCCACTGCTCAGCTGAGCCAGGCTTTGTTGGCTGTAGGGGACAACCTACTGCCACCAAGCCCCCATTTGCACCCAATTGGGGGGGAAAGCAAGGAGAAGCCACCTCATGTCAGGGGCTGGATAGATGAGGAGGAATGGTGGAGACCACCTCCCCAGGTGTCTTCCAGAGAGAGGAAGGGGCAGATGGTATAGACCTACAGGAGTGGTTTGACACAGGGCACACCCCAGAAGAATATGAAGGCAGAAATTGGGAAATAATGGGAGATAAGGAGCAGGAACTAGATAGCATTCAGCAGGCAGAGCCTGAACAGCAGTTGAATGACACGCTGTCGCTGGAGAGTATCCCAGAACCCGTACCCCCCCCAAAAAAAACCAGGCGTTCGATGACAACAGAAAGCTCAAAGGCAAGTTGCACTTAGCAGCTGCCATAGGAGACAGGAGGAGTCTGATAAATAGGGAAGTAACAGAGAAGGGGGTGGAGCTTCACTCAGAGCAACATCAGATACCAAACAGGGTTTCTTGGATTGTCTTGGTAATTGTATTAATAAAATAGAACTGAAAAGCTCACTGTTTCTCTGTCTCTCTGCTTTCCTGGGTAATCGGCCAGAAGCTGCCAACAGCACCCTGACACCTCAGGTTGTAGCCAATGAATACCCCACAAAATGGGGCATTTTGGAGCTAGGGAGAGGATGGAGCTGAGCCAATACAACTACTGACAAATCGTGGTAAAAAACCAAATCTGGAGCTGGCACAGCAAAAGTGCAAAACTTTCCTGCCCACTCCATATCTCCCACCCAGACCAGCATATATATGCACTCTTCTTAGGGTGTGGCTATAGCTGCTCTCCTGATGAATGCCTGCACTTCAGAATTTACTGCTACACCACACATAACACAACATTGTTATTAGATGGCATACAAATGCTGTAAGTAAAGAATACAAACCTGGCCATTGATCTTTATTTTCCTGACTTCCCTGTCTGCTCTTATTCAAATATCTTGTGTCTCTTCAAAGGACTGCACCCTTTCTCCCAGGCAGCCCCCATGCCCTTACAACCTCCTTCCTTCAAATCCCTACAAAATACACACATTTATTTATTTAACACAAGTTATATAACACTTGATCAGGGGCAAACTTCTAAGTAGTTTACAGAAATATAAAATAATACATTGAAATTATCAATAAAACAGGTATTTAAGACCATTGAAAATATTATAAAAATCAACAGCAGCTAAAACAAGACAAAACACATTTGACTTCTACATATCTGGGTATGCTTGTGTAAACAAATACGTTTTAAGCAACTTGGAAAAGAATTTGAGAGTTAATTTCCTCTCTAATAGCAATTTCTTTTTAAAAAATACACAATTGAAAATCACTGGACAGTTGAAACCATTTTTGGTCTACCCATACTTTGTCTTCTGATTTGTATCATTTGGTTTTTTGTTTCAATATCTTCATTGATGTAGTTTTGTTATATACTGCAGTGCAATATTTGTATTGTAATTGTTTTTGCTTTGGCCTAAAGTGTTTTTGATTGCTGTAGAAAATTAATACCCACTGACCTGCTGACATGTTCATCTCCAGAAAAAGTTAATTGTACTCAAGTCCCATTGAACCTAATGGCACAAAACAGTCAAATCTAGATTGATTTGAGTCCAATTCTGTTCAACAGGGCTTATATACAGTCCTCTTCCTTCTGACCAAGAGATCAGTATTAGCTGTGTTCAATATTTTCAGTGTTTGCAGCCAAATTTCAACTCACATTTCAGAGCTGTCTTGTGGACATCCTTTGGTGAACTGATTTTGTATCTGATCACATCTGCAGTGCATCCCATGCCAAATATAGAAGGGACAGGATAACTGAGGGCTTTGGCAAACCCCTTGGCTCTCTCACACCATGCCGTAGCATCATTAAATGCAATGGAGCAAAGCAGAGCCTCTTGGGTGAGGATCCAGCCCTCTGCCTTTTAACAGCCGGGTGGTAAAATGACAGATTTTAGGTTCACTTCAAAAGCACAAATATTGTGGTGGTCCAAGGTCACAATAGCAGGCGTCCCCTCAGAGCAGTTAAATGAATTTCTCTGGTTGTCTTCTGTTAAACCTCAGCTCTGCGATTCAAATAACTAGGGAAGGCTCGTAAAAATAAGTAAACAAACATAAAAGGCTGGACCTGAGTGCTATTGTATTTCAGAGCTGGCTCAGAGCTCCTGTTAAAGGACCGTTGTAGACATATACAAAGCATCATATGAATACAGCTGGAGCCATCTACCTACAGCACAGAAATATGATCTTTACTGTTCAAATGTGGTTAAAATTTGTTGGAACTGGAAAATAGATTAGTCTTTCCTGAAAAGAACATCTCATGAATTCTGCTTGCCTTTTGCTGCTGGGGAGTTGTGGAGGGAGGTTTGGGTGGGGGGGGCAGAGAGGGGTATATTTGTTTAATAGCTGGTTTAATAGCTTTAACACATTTCTTTCTGATGAAGATAAAAAACTTTCAGACACAAAATGTATTGTACAGAGAAAGCGAGGTGTTGAAGAAGGGGCAGGGAAAGCGAAGTGCTGTGTTCTGTTGCGTTCAGTGCCCCAAGATCAGATTCGGAATGAAAATCTGATTGTTTTAGCTCATCAATCTTACAATAGTTCCATATTTCTTTGTAACATGCACATCAGATGATTAAAACCCAAACGTGAATGATATTAGTTCACACAGAGAGAAGGCCTTGCAGGCAGATTGTCTCGGGGAGGAAATACATCATGTAATCTCGTCAACGAAGACAGCAGACAAGGAATGATGTAATGGCTCAATGTTTTAGTAAAGGTCCAGACAGTTGGGCTTGTCCTCACTTCTGCTTGCCCCATGCCAAGAAACCAGGGGGTTAAGCAGTTTTCCCATTGCCCTACTCCTTTCCCAGGGAAAACCACTCTTTAGTGCTAAATCAAAGAAAACGTCAATTTGGAGAAAACCCAAATTGCTGTTTGCTCCGACTGATCATAGATATTTATAGACTGGTTTTATTGTATTTTATATGCCATGCACACCTCCCCAATAGTTCATCACAAACAATTCATCATAAACTCAGAAATAATTCATCATAGAATCATAGGTTTGAACTTGAGCCAACTTACTGAAATTATTATATGGGCAAAGTCTATTTCTCTATATTTAATTAGTTTGTAAAATCGCTTTTGTGTCTTTATTTTAATACCACACTTGGGGTGAATTTAGAAGAAAACAATCTCTCTCATCAAACTGCAATCTGATTGGAACAGACCCTGGGTTATTATGCTATTTTCTTACTTGTAACCCCCTAGATAAAACTAATTTTCTTTTTTATTTTATGTAATCCCAAGCAAGTATACCTTAGATTTTCAAGAGAAAACATGTGGTTTTTTCCCTGAGACTAGGACTCCTACTTTTACATAAGAGTGGTCTAATTTATATATTATTGCCAGAAGCTTGAACTTCTACTATGCCCCCTGGAATAACTTCAGTTAGTAAAAAGAAGAAGAAGGAAAGTAGGCTCATGATTTAATAAGGTGGATTTTTTGCAGGCAGGTAGTCCAGATTTATGATTCACATGAATTCTGATACAAATTTTAAAAAATAGCAACAACACTGTGCTTAGTCTTATTTTAAACCCTGCAGCCTAAACCACAACACTGGTTGTGCAACAGAGGAAAGCTAAAGGTATTCTCTCCATTCCTTACATTTTGCACCCAAACAAGCAAAAGTTTACTTTTGATTTCTATAGCTCTTCTTTTTCTCTCTATAATTTTTTTTTGCCAATAGAGACGTTAGAACACTTTAATCATCCACTTCCCATCAAACCCAGCAAGCACAAGGAGCTAAGGAGGGTGGGTGTTGCTGTCCAACAATATTTAGAGAGTCACATAACTCCTGAGCATGTAGCTCTCTGTGTGAGAATGACAAATGATAGAAACTTTTCCAATTCCCAGACCACCACCACAAGCTGAATCTCTCAATGAGGTGATCCAGAAATAACTATCGAGAAATCTGTGGCTACTAGCCACAAAGGCTATGCTCTGCCTCCACAATCAGAGGGAGCAATGCTTCTGAATACCAGTTTGTGGAAACCACCAGAAGGGAAAGATCTCTTATGCTTGGATCATGTTTGCAATTTTTCCACAGTCATCTTGGTGGCTGCTGTGAGAACAGGATGTTGCACTCGACAGGCCATCCAGTGGGCTCCTTTTATGTTCTTAACTCATTTTATAAAATATTATTGATGTGTTTAATTGTTGTCAAAAAAATAATAATGCAGATGATGATATGTAGATTGATTGATTGATTGATTGATTGATTGACACCTGGGCTTTGCTACTTTTCTATTTTATGACTTTCTAGGTAGCTAAGATAGGAGAGATCCTTTTCTGCAAATTTATCTGAGGGATAGTAAATAACCCATGATTAAGGCTAGGTTTATTAACCATACTGAGTCATGTAAATATGTCCTTAAGACACATACAAATGATGAGCAACTAAAATAGTGCTGGAAGATGGGGTTTTCTAGTTTATTCTAGAGTTTTCAAATTAGTACTGTGGTTCAAAGAGAAAATACAGTACTCATTCAGTTGTATCATAGGACCAGAACCAAAACTGGCAGCTGGCATTAATACAGTAAATTGCATAATTATATTAAAGATAAATTGCACGGTCTTACAAAAATAAATCATAGAAACTGTTTAGATCTCCAATCATTTGCACAATATGACTAGACTTAACAATGAGAAATGAATATGATTTTTAAATAAAGTAATGGAAGTCAGATTTTCATTTACAGTACTTACTTATCAAGTCTGTGTTCATTATGGATAGCTCTGTTTTAGCCCTGTAGCTTCCAAAATTATATATTAAGTATGGATTTCCAACGAAATCTGATCAGGCCAAGATTGCAGTTTCGATCCCCGTATGGGACAGCTGCATATTTCTGCATTGCAGGGGGTTGGACTAGATGATCCACTGGATCCCTTCCAACTCTGCAATTCTATGATTCTATTATCAGCTTTCACTGTCATTGTCACCCTGTGAACTTCTCTCAGATGAGGCACACTTATGGGACATTTTGAGGTTGCGTGTGAAGATCCCCAAAACCACCCCCCAAATGAAGACACAATAGACACAGATTTTAGTTTAAGGTTTTTGGCCACAACTTTATTGATTACAGCACGTGAGTGGTTGCTTAGGCATGGGTTCCAGACTACCTGAACCTGCACAGTGGCAGGAACAGGACTGACACTGGGCACCACCATTTGTCAGTAGGCCTAAGGGAAAGCATCCTGGGGGAGTAAGAACTCCTTCCATCTCGCAGCTCACCCCAGATGCTCCCAGGGGCTCTGGCATGGCCCTAGCTGCTTGACAGGGTTCAGACAAAAGCAAGGCGAGCCCCTGGATTCCTTTAATGGACTTCCCTAACAGCAGCAATGGAGGGGCAGGCACAGCCAACCACCTCCCCTCCACAAAACATTGACCCAAATGCCTAACCGCCAACCTTACAAAGTTGTGACAATTTGCTACATGGTAAGCAAAAACCAAGTGGCACCAGCCAGTCAGCCAAATGGCAAAATTCCTACCGGGCCCCTGCTCCAAAACAGACGACTCCTAGACAGGCATAGCAAGGCCATAAGAACAACTCTAAATATAGGGAGAGGAGGGCAGGTGAAACTCTCCAGCGATGTGCAGCAGCTTAAGTAGCCCCTCAGCAGCCAACAGCCAACCCAACTGACCAAATTTCTGCCCAGAAACAGAGGGGCAACCAATGGGGTGTTGTGGCCATCCAAACGGTCCTGCCCCACAACAGGGAGGCAGTTTCTGGTGATCTCACCGCATGATGGAGGACCCGACTTCCCAGAGCAGCCACCAAGAACAACTCTGCTGTCTCTGTTGTGGGACAAATGTATGCCCCTTCCAGGCCAGAATTGTATGAAGAACAAATTAGTGTGAATGAGAGCGATAAAAAGTGTACCAAATCATTCTCAATGCAATTATTTCCAAATGAATGAGAAACACATTCGCACCCTTAGTGAGTGGGCAAACACATTTTCACTGGAAGTGAAAGCTGAACAACATATTATGTGTTTATGTATGCAATTACATGGTGAGATTTATTAAGAGATAATTAATGTAGAAAGCCTATGAATCTTGCTATTTAAAAGAAAACCACCCATTTCCAGCCCTTATCTCTATATTATGGGTCTCTTTCCTAAAGAGTTCCCAATTTTCTTACCAAGTGATTTAAAGACCTAATGATTTGTTTAGTCATTATTCTGCTTTTCTAATCAAGGACCTACAATGCCATGTCGTTAATTATCTGCACGGCCCAAATTTCAGAATTCTGGGTTATCTGGTTGCTTAAATTGTACTCTAAGAATAGGCACAAATGCTACTCCAGAAACAATATTTCCTGAATCTAACTCTAAATCCAAACTTACTGTAAATGGTGATTAAAGATAGAAAGAAGGCTAAAATCTGGAGGGAAATGAATTGTTCATAGCAGCAGTTAAACTAAAGAGAAAGGTGGCATAATTCAAAATTTGCCTCATTTAAAACTATTGATTTCTAATTAGAACACTTTGAGAAAGGTTTGAAAGTTGCAATGGCTGGTAATGGGAACTCTGATTCCATATAATGAAATTCAGCAGGGAGTACTGTAATATAATATTCACCTTGCTAATTTCCCACCCCCAAAGGTTTGGTAGATCAGCAATTTAATCAGATTTTAAAGCATGTTTCTTAAAAAATAGAATTAATTATTCCATTTTCCTTCTAGTATTAGTACCTAGTTCTGAAATGCCTATTTATTTATATGTATACTTACAAAAATATTTCTAAAAAAGCACCAATTATAGCTCAGCTCAAGGAAATGTTCACATTAAAGCAGTAAAACACTACACCATTAAAATAACAATAAATAAATTGCAGTTTCCCATTAATTATGTGAAAGACTTATATCATATTGTATTGTAATGACCATTGGCTACAAACAGTAAAATTGATTGAGTGATAAACAAGGTTGAAATATCACCAGCATTGCTATTTGCTGGAGCTCAGGAGGCAGGCAATTCCATAACAAGGGGGCCACTACAGAGAAGACCCTACCCCCTCATTGGCACTAACCAACACTATGGCAAAACCAGGAAGGCAAAACTCAGACGGGCATAGAGGCTTTCCTGTAGGCCAGTGATGGCCAAACTTGGCCCTCCAGCTGTTTTGGGACTACAACTCCCATCATCCATAGCTAATAGGACCAGTGGTCAGGGATGATGGGAACTGCTGTAGGTATTCAGGTCCTAAAGTTGCTTAAAGCTTTATAGGTTAAACCCAAAACACTGGATCCGGCCTTTCGGAACTACTTTAAAAATAAATAAATCACAAAATGACGTGGAGAACTGAACTTAAAACTAGAACTTAAAACTAGTATCTGAAGAAGTGTGCATGCACACGAAAGCTCATACCAAGAACAAACTCAGCTGGTCTCTAAGGTGCTACTGGAAAGAATTTTCTATTTTGTTAAAACTAGAAGAATGAGAAACAGAGGTATCTGAAGAAGTGTGCATGCACACGAAAGCTCATACCAAGAACAAACTTAGTTGGTCTCTAAGGTGCTACTGGAAGGATTTTTTTATTTTTTTATTTTTTATTTTGTTTTGACTATGGCAGACCAACACGGCTACCTACCTGTAAGAGAAACTAAAATTATCATGCATGAGTCACTAGATTATTGCTACCACTGGCAAAAAGGGTGCAGCTAGGGCAGGATGAAAGATCGCAATGGTTCCTATCCATAACTCAACCTGTTTTGGAAGCTTCATTAAGAGGCAGATTTAGAGGAGCAGAAGGCAAGAGCCAGGGGATGCGGAATTATGGAGTCACACAGGGCACCACTGAAAACTGAAAGCCCCAAGTCTGCCCCTGCTTCATTTGCCTTTGCCTTCCTCATTCTTCATGTCTCAGGAGGCTAGGAGTGGCAGATCCCACCCCCTCCTATGGCAGGGTCTGTGACAGGGTCTGTCTCCTTTGACTCTGGGCTTCTGTTGTACTAGAAACCTTAACCCCAACCCTAAACACACACTGCAATTAAAAGATCCATTTTCACTGCCACCATTGGCCCGCATGCATCTAATTCCCACAAAACACATCCAGTGCCATAGCTCAGAGGTCTCCAAACTGCGGTCTGTGGGCCGGATACGGCCCGAGGGACTCAATTATCCAGCCAGCGGCACCCCCTGCCACCCGCTCTTACCGGCGTGGCTGCCCACTTCCGGGTCAGAGGAGCACCGGAAATAGCTTCCGCGCATGCACAAGCGTCATTTCCGGTGCACTTCTGGGGCAGAGGAGGCCCGTTCTCATGCGCACAAGCTATTTCCGGTGCTCCTCCGACCCGGAAGTGTGCCTGAAATAGCATGTGTGCACATATATGGGTGCGTGCTCCTACACGCTCCCCCACCGACCGCACAATCGGCGCTAGAGGCACTGGCCCGAGGCCTGGTATGTTTGCTGACCCCTGCCATAGATGAATGATATTCACACATATATTAATAATACAAGGAAACACTCTAAAGTAGGTGCATAAGGCCTCATGGCTGTATACATCATTCTTCCAAAATGAACCCTTCCCAAAGCCTTCTTCAAACTGTGTTACATAATATGCAGCATGCCCCAGATTTAGATACGGCATATGGTCAGTTGCAGAAGCAACAATAAATTATGCAAGTTTTAAAACAGGTTTTTTTTCTTCTTCTACAGAAGAAACAGTTCAATGCTGTTTTATGGAGCAAGCCCTACAACAATTGTGACCCCCTTTCAAATACTCTGTACTCCATGCCTCATATAAAACTAGTGCTTGCAATATGTTATTAATAGAAATATGACTCGTGAGCCTATATATTTGGGAAATATTATGGCATGAAATATGCAAACATTTATGGTGGAATGTTCCATCTGTTACACTAAACAAAGACTGAATGAACTACAATTCAATAACTATAAAAGGTGGCATAAGGGGCACCATGCCAGGCTAATACAAGTACAACCTCACCCCCGCTAATGGAAAGCAAGACACAAAAGGGTGAATTCATCAAGAGGCTGGTTTTTTAATTCACTTTGGAAACACTTTTCTTCTGTTGCACTTAGATGTCTTCCTTTGCGTGGAAAATCCCATCACTGGCATAAATGGTTCCAACTTCAGTTCATGGTAAGTAACATTTTTGGGCTTTGAGTCCATCAAGACCCTCTCATCCAGCAAAAGATGAAGTGACCTACATTGCAGTAAAAGCTCAGTTTGCTGCTCGGCTTTGAATATCCTTTTTGCAGGTTGACGTCAGGCTCTTAACATTATTAGCATATATTTGCTGTGGTTTGGTAAATGGAATCGGCTCACTTGGAAAATATTACATGCAATAATGATTTAAACTGCGCCATTAGCACATGTCAGATGTGGATTGAAAAAAGAAGAAGGAAAAAAAGATTGTGTAAATCCCACTTTGCCGTACAGTGACATTTCCTTAAACAAATAATGAAGAAAGGAAGGGGAGCAAAGGAGATGTGTTAAACTAACACATTTTCCATGCGTCACCACTGAGAAACTGCATTTGCTGGTTTCTCTTCTCCTTCATATCTTTCTCATGCAATGAGTTCAGAAATCTCTTTTATACACTTCACATTTTTAGACTATGTTATGGCTGTACATTTTTTTGGGGGGGGGGGTGAGAGAAGGTTTTGCCTTTTCAACTCCACTGAAATATCTCTTTCCAATGACTTCCCCCATCCAATCTAAGCCATTCCCATTCCTGTAATTTCTTGTCATCGTCAGAATTGATGTTGTCAATATAACTGTGGGAGATTCTAAACATTTATCGCCACAATACTTTAATGTTTTTAAACAGATTAATACAGCAGGGGTAGCCAACGTGGTGCCCTCTAGATGTTATTGGAATCCAGCTTTCATCAGTAAAAGGGATATTCTTAGGCTTCCCCAAAAGTTACTGTAGTAGAAACCAGGTCACATGAATTGATTATGCTTGAACTATTTATTAGAGCAGATGTATATGAAAAGGAACTATTAGAACTGGCTTGCACTCAGTCCCTTTATTCCTCAGATAATTAGGGGTATTAGAAGGAACTTACAATGAGATATGGACATCTACAGTTTCCAAACTGTTGTAGACAGGTTCTAGAACCCACTGAAACTTACATTTTCCTTCTTTCATCTCTTTCTCCTTTTCCTTCTTCTAAAAATGCCACTTAACGAGGCTTATATCTAAGTATTGTGATCTGGTAGGCTTATTAATTTGGGTGTAAAAATGAACCACAGAGTCCTGTGAACATGTGCTTTCAATATTACATGCCAATTTAATCAGCAAGCTGCTATGTACTGCACATCACTGCCCTATTCCAGGTGGTTGGTCATAGGCACAGTTTGATACATAGCACATTGCAGTAATCTGCTAACCAAGGCATCTGGCTTAAACAGCTGCTTTTGGGCAGCCCATATCTCCAATAAGGAGAAGGGGAAGCTCGTGTATAAGTCAGAGGACATGCACAACACATTAAAATTAATAATTCTAGCATCTAGCATCAGATGCCAGCTAAGCCAAATTCATACATTACTTTGGTGTTGAAAATGGCACTTCTGTTAGGTAAATGTATGCATTGGTGAACTGTATCATACAGCGAGGAGATCCTGGCATGAAAAGAATGCATATCACTATTAGGAGATATTTTCACACTGCCTTTGCACTGGTGAAACTAGCCACTGGGGAATTGTTTTGTGACTGCAATAACACTACCAAAGTAAAATATGAATCTGTTCTCAATCCAGACTGATCTGAATTCACTAACCTGAACCATGGGGCAGCACCACAGGCCCATGGTATTTTCTTAGTTAGGAGATTAGTATGGCAGGCAGTGAGGATAGTCTTCATCTGTACTTGCCAGAAGGATCCACCAGCCCCTAGAGACAGATTAGAACTTGGACGTACTCAATGTAGGACCTCACCATCGAACTTAATACATGCAGATACCAGAGCCAGCACCTCATGAGCGATGCCCTAGAACAACCAGTGTGGAAGATGACCTACAGTTAGAATTTGTGGAATGTGGGCTCATGATCTCTTACCTGGGCTTCTGGTCAATGGATGAAGAAGTCTTCAGTGGGTCTTCTATTCAGAACCTCAGTTAACTAGCACAGACTTGTTGGAGTTATTAAATAGTGGACAACTGCAGTCAGTAAGCTAATACATATATGCTATCAAATCATGAAAAATGTTTCAATGCATGTGATTAACAGGGTTAATAATTAGCCATATTTTCTTAAATATGTTGTGTAGGATGATATTGTTCATATGCTTGAAGTTCTTGTTTCCAAATAACAGTTTTGATTTTAGACAATTAATTACATTTAAAACAAAAACAAAAAGCAACCTACTGATTTAAAAGAGAAATAAAGCCACTGAAAGGTAATAAATACTATGTATTTATTTTATTACTTCATTTAGTGTTATCCCCTAGTGCCATCTCTGGCTGAAACTCACTGAATATGAAAGAGCTAACAAGCATTTCAAGGAGAAAATGAAGTGTAATGTGTTTGACAACTTCTTGCTTAGGCAGGGAGCTGGAAGTCCTACTGAGCTCGCTACCTTTTCAAGCTGATAATCAAACACTGCATTTGACTGCTTCTCTGACTAAGTCCCCTGTTTCCATGCCATTCCTGCTCCTAATAAGAGGTTAGCAGGCCTCAACACACCAGGGGAAAACGCACACACATTATCTCCCATTCCAAATTATCATTGTCTTCACAGACAATGTCTTAAATCCTGCTGTTCTGTTTATTTGCTGGGGTAGGCAATGTGATGTCTTCCAGATATTGCTGGATTACAATTCCCATAATACCTGACTATTTGTCATGTTGGTTATAGGTGCTGTAGTCCAATAATGTCATGTTGGCTACCTCTGGCCTATTAATCTGAGTGGCCCGTCTCATTTTGCCTCCAGAGGAAAGTGCTGCCCTGCACATGTGCCATGTGCCTTGCCCCTCTCCTGCCAAAGCCTTTGTTACTGGGATCACACAGCTGTGGTTTCCAGGTTCTGGTGAGATCTTACAAGAGCCCCATGAGATCTCACCCAAACTCAAAAGCAGCCACAGCTACTTCTCCTCACTTCTCCAGTGGCAGCAGGAGAGCATCCAGGAAGGGACCTCTTGGATTCTGCTGCCTGAGGCCCTGACAGTTTCCCATGAAAGAGCAACAGTAAAAGCCTTCCTGATTTCTGGAATAATAAAAGAGATCTAAGTAAGAACCTGAAGCTGAGTCCAGATGGACAGAGCTTCAATACTGGTCCATTCCCCATCGAAGCATATATCTCAATCTCTTTGTCTGATAGGGAGACTAGCAGCGGAATCCTAAGTATATTTACTAAGAAGTAAGCCACATGGACATGACCAGACTATTCCCTAATCAGGAACTGAGTTGTGTTTCCCAAGTCTCCTGTAAAAAGAGGATATCAAAATTAATGATAAACATCTTAAACTCAGCATCATTAGATTGAGTCTTCCACCTTGCGTATGAGAGATGGTGGAAGAGGCACACAAAAATAGGGATTATAAATATATTTTTGAATCTGAAATTAGTAATCCTGCACCAGAGGTGTGTTAGAATGAAAGGCTTAAGGTCAGTTTTATATTGCCATGTTCCATTTCCTTTTCCAACAAGCTCAGTTCTCGTTTCAGGATCTGAGATTCTGGAGACATGTTGTCAACCCTCCTATAAACCCACAGCATGCTGGTGTCATCCCTGAGTACCATGTATGCTCTGCCCCTGGAACTACAAGCTGCAGAAGGTGCTATTTTTCTCCTCTCCTCCCCCATGTTCCTGGTCCTCTGACTCTTAGCAGACACTGTTCTGGAGACCCTGAGAAGAGAATCGTAGTGAGATGGAGAGGAGTGGTTGTTCCTTTGCATGTGTATCTGAGCACAGTAGCGTTAAATGTGATCGCCTATGTTTTGTGAGTTTATTACAAAAAACTAAAACAAATGAACTACAAAAATACAAGCAAATACAGCACACTTGCTTCTATCGGTCAGTAAATTTGAATGATATATAATGATTGTGTCAGGCAATGTGTTCCTGTTAGAAATTTACACATTTTCCTAAAATGCTCATCAGCCTGTGAAATGAATCAAAGCTTATTAATGCATGAGAGCAGATCTGGAATTTCCACATTATAAGCACCTGCGATAAACTTGTGGATCTACCATCTGCTGCTCTGAAATGTCAGGTTTATGCTTACTAGCGGAGGCCATTTAGATTCCCGTTTTCATGGTGACAGTTCAGAGTTTCTGCTAAACTTCTACGTTGTTTGGGTCCCCCGAACTATTCAACAGATGAATTAAGTTTGCATGTAAAAACCTTTCTGAAAATACAAGCAGTGCTTCATGGTATTCTTGTACTGTACTGAAATGTACAACCAGTTAATGGTGTTAACAGCACATTTGTGTAAAAGGAACAGAAGGGGAGGAAGTCAATCTTACTCATCAAGTTAAGCAGCTGGCTAAATCAGGAATTAACCCCAGACATAAATGCATACATAAAATATAATTCCACAGCTAAAGCAGTATCTTAGTTTCACATTACATATCAGTTATAAAGCTGAGATTCAGTAGCATCAGGTAGCCTTTGTGAATAAGGAAGGAACTCACATTGTCTACATCAACTGCATTATGAACACAATTCTGAAAGGAAAAGGAACAGTGGCAGCAACAAAATAAACAGTAATTGATGTTTCCAGAGCAAAATATTGGCATCCCTTTAAATTCTATTATAATGGCTTTCTCCCTGAGACTCTGAATATGCACAGGATATTTCACCCATGAAGGGTGGAACTACGTTTCTTTGCTGCTTTGAAAGATCCATAACTCAAAAGGCCCTAAGGTGAAGTGAACACTGAAAGGTGGTTTTTCTTTGCTTTTTTTTTAAAAAAAAAGTGAAAAGGAATCACAATCACCCTTCATGGGTGAGATATTCTGTTTGGTCTTTGGAGATTTAAAATATATAGAGCTTTTTGAAAGATAAATAGAGTCCTGAGGTTGGACAGTGAGAAATGAATGTAGAAGGCACCTACAGTGATGTAAGCTGTAAGAGAGAAAATGGGTCCTGCAAATTGTAATAAGCGCAACAAGATTTTGAAGTGTTCTGTTCTGTTATCAAGAAGCAAAGAAAAATTGGGACTCCCAGGAAGTAGTCAAAAGTAGAGGTGAGTAGAAGTATTTGTCCCAGTGATTTTATTTAATTTTAAGAGTGTGGGTAGGGTGGTGGAGAAATTAGATTCAGTTCACATTTGAAGACAATTGTACCTATTTTGCAGTTTTCAAAACACAAACTGAAACACATTCTTCAAAATTCACACAGCTCTGAATTTTGCAATGCAATTCTCCAGCCAAGTAATAAATGCACATACTATAGGATTGTTGTTGTTAAGTCATTCAGTCGTGTCCGACTCTTCATGACCCCCCATGGACCAGAGCACGCCAGGCACTTCTGTCTTTCACTGCCTCCCGCAGTTTGGTCAGACTCATGTTCGTAGCTTCGAGAACACTGTCCAACCATCTAGTCCTCTGTTGCCCCCTTCTCCTTGTGCCCTCAATCTTGCCCAACATCAGGATCTTTTCCAGGGAGTGTTCTCTTCTCATGAGGTGGCCAAAGTACTAGAGCCTCAGCTTCAGGATCTGTCCTTCAAGTGAGCACTCAGGGTTGATTTCCTTAAGAATGGATAGGTTTGATCTTCTTGCTGTCCATGGGATAGTGTGCATAAATTAATAAAAATAACATACATCAGTGCACTATATTGGAAAGAATTGTTCCCCCCCCCAAAAAAAGGTGTGTTTTTGGCACCATCACACAGGAAATATGTAGATTATGAGAAATTTCCACTAAAATGCAGACATATTTTCATGCGGACATTTAAAAAATAAGAAATTAAAATGTGGAGAACTGAAGAATGGGAAAAAACTGATATAAACTGAAATGGATAGAATCACTCATTCCTAAGTAATGTAGGGGGAAATTACCTCCCGAAGATTCAGGTAATCAGAATGTTCGCAGAACTTTGGGGATGGCTTCCCAATAATATATTTGAACATGTACACACACACACACACACACATGCTGCTCCTATTATTGGTGTCTTTTTGGTACTGTGTTTTCATGCTGTGTAAGCTGCCTTGACTAGTCCAAAAAAGGTGGTTTCAGGAAAAGTACCACTAGGACAAAGAGTCAAGTCAGTCAAGTTTATTGCTTATAGCCAAAGGCTGCTGCAATGTATACAGTGTCATTCAATAAAATATATACTAATTTGATACAAAAACTTAAAACATTTGTATTGTCAAAACATGACCTAATCTGCATAAACCTATAGAAACTCCTTAATATACAAACTGAAACATTGGACAATAAAATTTATAAGCTAAAATCACCGCGGGGCCACTAATATATTAAAAGTAATGTTAAATAATACAATAGACAATTATATACAATGTTTAGTGAAAAAGATGCAGCTTGGTGTAGATGGGGTCAAATAAATTCATCTCCTTTACAGTTGATAGCTATCTCAGCTATATAATTTTTTCTAATTTTCTGGCGGCAGTTGCAAAAAATGCTACACACCAGGTCACATACTTATCTATGTCTGCGAGGAGATAAATAATCTTTTCAGAAGGATTCTGGCCAGCGGACCTTGTCATTATAGGTGTCAAAAACCATTCTCTTGCTTCATTATATAAGGGACAGCGTAAGATATAATGCATAAGGTCCTCTAATTCAGGGCATCCCCTAATACTAACACGTTCATTTACTGGTATGCCTCTATGTCTCCCATCTCTATAAGCAGAGTTTATTGCATTTAATCGTAACTCTGTAAAAGCTTTCCGGAGTTGTACAAAAGTCAATTCATTGAAGTAAAATGTATGTTCATGGGCCTCTCTAAGTTTAAAATATAATGGGGTGCATGTGGATAGGTACATGGAGTTTAAGTCGTTTTTAGTAGCCACTGCCCTTATGGACTAGGACCAAGAGGATGCCAGCATGGTTAGTGAGCAGAGACAAAGAAGCTCTTATAGGCAATAAAGCTTCCTTCAGAAAATGAAAGTATTTTCCAAATATTTTCCAAAAAGGAACACAAACTTTGGCAAATGTAATGCAAGCAGACAAAAGGGATGCTAAAATTATAGAAATGTTACGTTCATTTCCTGGTTGTGGGCATCCCGTATTCATCTAGATGGCCACTATGAGAACAGGATGCTGCACTGATCAAGACAAACTTTTGTGCCCTAATGCTATGATGCCTTACCTCTGCCTTCTGAGATATCGCTTATGATGCCAAGTTCCAGGATGAATAAGCACAAAGACTTATTGGAATCTGGTGGTAGTTCCAACAAGTTCTGAAAACTACCCTTAGTTTATGAGGTGGAGTCATCAACAAGCCTGTGGCACCATCAATCTATGGCTTGTATAAAGATCTATGCAATAAGATCTAGAATAAAGACCCTAACAACAAGAATGAAATTTAAATGGGATTCTGGAAAATGTTCTGGGTGACTGACAGAAATCTTGATGAAAATTCATGCAAAGGTGCAATCCAGTATTTCAGCCTATCCCTGAAAACAGTCTGCACACTCTTGTGCCAAACTGTATCCCTATACGCAGGCACAGAAACTTATGCCAATCTGATAAATCTGTTTACTGTACATAACAGGGCAGGGCAGGCATTTCACAGCTCTTTCACACCCATTTTTCACATTAACAATATATCTGATTGCAATTTGCTCTCTTAAAATTATTTTAACATAAAATACAGTTCCAGAGCCAATATACAATCCTGGGCATAAGGAATATTGTTCATACACTTGAGATTTGTTTGATTCCCATTGAGGATTTTGCCTTTATTCATTTAGCATAGAAAGCATCTTTTGGTCTAACTACGAGATATCATAATTTTTGATGTTTTCATTTGACTTCATTCAAAATCAGTAATGTTTCATTTGGTCATTTTATCTGGTTGTTTCATCATTCTGCTTGTCGGATATACCAGCAAACCACATTTTCAAAGCTTGGAAATCTTGACAGAACTTCATATCTCATTTTAGCTGAGTTGAATCAGATAAATTTGATTATGATAAACTTTGCTCTGAATGAGTAGTTGAACTCTGAAGTATTCTTGATTGCTAACTTTATGCAATGAATCATGAAGTCCTCGGAGATGATAGATGCTATACTGCTTTAAAAAAACATAATGTTGAATCTTAACAGTTGAAAGTAGGTGAAAAAGTCTCTCTCTCTCTCTGAAACCTAGAATTTTCATCCTGTCCCTTTTAAAAAGGCAGTAGCTGTTAACGTTTAGATACAATACTACAAAAATTAAAATATGAGAATATTAGTAATGTGACAAAGCTTTCTAAATTCAGCTAGGAATAAACTACATGAGAAATCAGCAATATTGATAAAAAAAATTCACTGGGCTTTTGAGGTGGGGCATTTAAAGAAACTGCTGCAATAATTTATTGTTATTTATTTATGTAATGCATTTCCATCCCCCTTTTTTTTCCAAGGAGCTCAAGGTGGCAGATATGGTTCTTCTCCTTGTAATTTAATCCCCACAACAACTCTGTGAAGTAGCTTAAACTGGGACTGTCCCAAGGTCACCCAGTGAGCTTCCTTGCTGAGAGGGGATTTGAATCCTGGTCTCCCATATCCTAGTATGGCACTCTAACCACTATACCACACTGGGTCAAAAGCTTTACTGATATATCTTAGTATATTAGGTTTATATTTTACAATGAAGGCATGCAGTGAGATGTTTGCATTGCTGTCAGAGACATGGTCGACAGAGAGGAATCTGCAGAGGGGGAGGAAGAGGCAGAGGAAAACAGTGACTTGGTTCATTCATACCACAAAAGTGAGATAAGCCCTTCTCGCAGGACTGCTGCCTGTAAGTTTTCGCAGCAGCACAGAGATGAAGGAGCAGGATGCTGGTGGTAGTAGGGGGTTGGTTTCAACTCCAGAGGAGGAGGAATTGGCTGCACCTGAGTCTCCAAGAAGTAGGAGGAGGAGCAAGCGATTAGAACAAAGGAAGACCAGCAGGAAGCGGGGGCGGGCTTGGCTTATATCTGGCCTTGGAAAGGGCCGGAAGCCAGTCAAGTCAACTGACTCCAGCAGTGAAGTATGAGTTGTGGGAAGCTCGGATTGCTGAAAGCCTGTGGTTGATAAATAAACCTCAACTAGTGGACATGCCAGCATTTCGTGTCTTGTGTGGGAGTATCTTTGCCATGCCCTGGGCTCCCAGGAGCTGGCAACCCATGCTATGCCACTGCTTTGAAATGAATGAAGAGGCCAAGGCATATGCTTAAGAACATCAATGGAGAGGTAGTTCAGTGTATTCCTTTTCCCTGGGGACCCTAGCTGTTTCTATAGGCATAGCCCCAGCTGGGTTTTGCTGTTTGGTCATGCTAAAGCAATGTAGAATGTAACTTGGACAGTGGGACTGAGTGTTGTATATGGGCTTTTACTTTGGTGAGTAGATTTAGAACCTCAGAAGTTTTCTTTTCTAGTTCCTACTGGTAAAAATCCAGAGATATTATAAACAGTTTATTTGCCAATACAACCTAGCTCAAGTATGAGGGAATGAATAGCTA
Source organism: Lacerta agilis (assembly GCF_009819535.1). Taxonomy (NCBI): domain Eukaryota; kingdom Metazoa; phylum Chordata; class Lepidosauria; order Squamata; family Lacertidae; genus Lacerta; species Lacerta agilis. The sequence continues at coordinate 65,335,051 of NC_046316.1, read as the reverse complement.
CGATTATTAAAAAGTGCTTGAGGAAAGCACTGCAAGTTTGTAAAAAGAGCTGCAGTCTTTCTTACAGAGATTTGGAATTTCATTTGACAGAAATTACTCCTCATTTGTTTCATACACAAAATTATGTCCTGTTCTCTCTTTTTAAGAAGCAAGTCTTCAGATGCAAAACATTTACTTGTTGCTAAATTGTAAGCTAGGTTGCCAGAACAAATGATATCTTAAATCTAAACAATGAAAGAATTTTTGTTTCACTTCTGTGATCATTAGCATATACTAAAACACAGAGTTAACAATAGCAAAAAGTACAGTACATATATGCTTAATGTAATGTACTGAATTTTTAGGGAAATTATATTTCAGGGATTTCTGAGTAAAATTACCTTTTTCGAAAGTCTCTGTTCTCTACACATCCATACAAAAGGGGCGTTTATTAATTCCAAAGAAATGGAATACGTTACATATGCAATAGAGTTTATCAGTTGCCATTGTCTGCATTGACAATACCTTCCATGAACCAAGTAAAAATCAATTTACACATGCTAAAAGGAACAGAATCTGAATGTTACTATAATTTGGAGATACAGAAATTTAGTATGTAATACCCCCCCCACCCCGAAAACCAATCTTTAGAAAGCAAGCCGTACTGAATTCATTGGAACTGAATGTGCTTCATAATGAAGCCTTAAGGGCTTTTGGTTCAAACTCTTACTGCTACTTGTTTTAAGAGGTAGAAGTGAATGTATGACTCAGTGGTAGCAGAAAAACTGGCCATGCTAATAGACTAAGAATTCTACACATTCCATTGAGGAAGTATGGTTATGCTGAGATTATGACTCAAGTATCACAAAAGCATAGATTCACATATATGAATATGAAGTTTGCTCTACTGTCCTGTATATGATTTCCCTTTCAGGAAGCAATTATGTTTTCCCAGTAGTGCAAGTATAGTAATTACAGCAAAACAGATTTCCCTAAGCAATTAAAAATGCTTATTTGTTGCCCCCTGCCTACTCTTTCAAATCATGCACTTCTCAAATTTACTGATTATTTTTGTACTCACATCCTCTTAGTTCTCAGATGGTGGCTTGAAAAACCACACCATAACTTAATGTTCAAGAAGCTTTGGAACACAGAAAGTTTTCTTATACTGAGTCAGAACATTGTTCTGTCTAGCACGGCCCTGTCTACACTGACTGGCAGTGACTCTCCAGGGTTTTAGACAGCGGGCATTCCCAGCTCAATCTGGATAAACCAGGCATTGGACCTGGAAACTGATGATAGCCATGATCATTCAATACAATACATTGCACGACGCATTCCACAAAGGTTTGCCACAGTCAGCATACACATATAAGATGGCAGCCCACACACCTGTATCTGCCTTCCACACAGTCCTTATCAGCACCTTTTTTCTCTGTTCATTCCCCATCTCTTACCGACTGCTGCTTCATGCAGAAAGCAATGGGAAATGCTCTAAAGAACCTTGAGCCAAAGGATGTGCCCAGATTGCTGCACAAATCACCCTAGGCACCCATCACCATGGTGGGAAAAGGAAAATCCCACCAGCAATATGGATACCTCTTCCCTACTTTGTTTTAGCAGAAAACAATCCCTCATGTAACCAAGCATATAACAGGAATGGTGGTTCAGTCTTCAACTCATGGCCTTTACTTTCCTCGAAAACCTCTCTTAGTATCCTTTGCCCTCTGTTATTTTTCTTTCTTTTGTATCACTTTAAAGGAAGGTCACACCTTACTAGAGCTTGTTTCTCCACTTTATAGCATTTACCCAGGCAGGTGGGATAGAAGTATGGGCCTCACGGGTACCTATGAGGCCCAGCCTACATAGGACATCCTCTCAGCTTCTCACACCTGAATGTTTTTTTGACAACAAGCTGCATCTCATCATCCAAGAGCCAGGGTATCTAACCCTTTCAAAATGCATAAATAGCAATCCAAAAAGCAATAGCCCTTTTCTACAAACTTCACCTTGGAATATCTGTTAAAGGTAAAGGGACTCCTGATATCTGTTATCTCCCCCTAATTGTGTTTTGCTTTCCCCCACCCCTCTTTAACTCCATGCAAGTTAACAAAGTTTCAAATGATTTTTTATTTTATTTTTATTTTTTATTTTATTTTTATTTTTTACATTTTTAATGTCTCATTTCATCCCATTCAGCTCTCTATGTGTCTATCTAGAGTCTACAACCCTCCCAGATACGCATTTGGCACATCGGCCTCCTCTTCCTCTCAGCATTCCCATTTTCTTTGCAAAGCAATTTCCCCTAATATAATGTGTCTGGTTGCTATTTTCACGAATAAGGCACATTTTCCCCTCATATATGGATTTTTGTGCACATTACTTGGCTGGAGAACTGCATTGCAATATTTGGAGATGTTTCATAAATTGTTTTGGAAAGGGCAAATTAGGAAAGATCACTTTTAAATGCAAACTGGAACAGATTTCTCTTCCATCCCGAGATGTAAGAATGAGAGATCTGAACTGCACTGAAGGGCAGAGGAATAATGAAGGACCCAACCTGTGTCTTTGGCTGGTTCTTTTCTGTTTCCTACACACGTTTTCAAATGTGCACAGGGAAACGCAATAGAGGAAACTTTAGCAGCCTCTCTCTTACTGCAGGTTCCGATAACAAAGGCAATCATGACTGCTCCCAGAATACGCAACTGCATAAAAAGAAGCCAGCAATGATGGAAGTTGAAGATATACTGGTGGGTGGGGAGCAGAATAGTAGGGGGAGATGAAGACTACAAAGCAAAGCCTAATTTGGGAACTAAGCTTGGGCCATCACTAAATGTTTACTTTCATTATCTAATGTGCCAGTGGATTTGAAACACCGGGGTAGAATTTCGAGACTTTGCAGATCATTTAAAAGCTTAAGAGATTATCAAACCAGTCATTTAAAATGACATTTTCACTGTGCAAATATTTGTCTATTAAATAGGCTGCATGGCACAGGACCTGATCAGCCTTGGCACTGTTACAGGATCTTCATACACTCCAAACCCCACTGTTTCCTCATAAAGCTGTCAAGTCTTCGTTTAATGAAACATATATAAACTCAATGATGTTAGCCATGTCTTGGCAAGTTAATTCATTTTGCCATTTACTCAGGGACTTCTTCTAGTGGGTTTTTTAAAAAATCAATTTATCATTTTAGGAACACCCCGGCATTTTTCCAGTGCCTTAAGGATGTGAAACCTAAGAACAAGCAATCAAAACAGTTCCCTATATAAAGAACAAATCCTGTTGAAGTCTTATCATGTTATATTTAAGGCAGCAGATTATTTGAGTTTTCATTGGGTAACAGCAGCTAAACACGCCACGTTAATAACCTCAAAGAATCTTTGAAATGGATTTCTTGATATTGTGTTGGCCGATCTGCTCTGCTGTAAACTTGCTTTTAAACTGTAGTCCCTGAATCTCTTAGCCTCCTGAAAACAACACCAGAGTGAGGAAACAGGAAAGTGTCCCTTTAGTTATTCAAAAAGTATCTGTATTTTCATAATAGAAGTCCAGCTGAAATACATCTCACAAATGTGACTGCACATTTATTTCGAAGAGAGAGCCTCCACAATTTGAGAGGCTTGGTAAATGGACTGGAGGTTTCGTAATGCAAGATTTTTAGAAAGATGAATAGAGGCTTTTACAGGGAATTTTGCCTTCTGTAAAAATACCCAGGCCTAAAGCAAAAATAGGTTGGATAGTACACTCAGTTAATCTGGTACACTTTTTACCTCTGGAGAGCAGGCTTCAAATCTTATTTAGGTCATAAGTGTGTGTCTGGAAGGGAGAAAAGGAGGGGGTAGATTGGCTTGATGGTCTCAGCATAGCTCCTGAGGGATGATTGTCCACAACATACTCCTCAGCGAAAAAAATATTACTGTAAGCAGTCTCTGTGCAAAAGAAAGAAAGCAGATGCAATGCAGGTCAGGACCAGGGGTTGTTTAAGAACATTAGTTATTAGTAAAGCCTGTGCATTTTCAGCTATGAAAATAAAAAAACAATATATGGGTGTGTTGACATCAGTAACCCAGTTTATCAGGTTCTCCTGACCCCAACAATTATGAATCTGAAATAGCAACGGAGGCGTATTCAACCCAAACTTGGAACTGCTTTCCAAGAGATAAATGCCTGATTCCGTCAGTTCAGGTTTTTAAGAAGGTTGTGAAAACTTAATCAGTTTTTCCGTTTAATAGGGATGGATGGATCATGTCAATTTCACATTTGTTTATTCAATTCTATCCTGATTCTGCATTAATCTGTCTGCCTATCTATCTACAGTGGTTACCACTGGTTACGAACTTAATTCGTTCTGGAGGTCCATTCTTAACCTGAAACCATTCTTAACCTGAGGTACCACTTTAGCTAATGGGGCCTCCCGCTGCCGCCACCACGCAATTTCTGTTCTCATCTGGGGGCAAAGTTCTTAACCCGAGGTACTACTTCCAGGTTAGCGGAGTCTGTAACCCAAAGTGTTTGTAACCCGAGGTACCACTGTATATCATCTATCTACCTATCTACCTATCTATTTATCTAACTTTCCATTAAAAAGCCACATTGAAATTTGTGTTAAAATTTGTAATTTATATAAATATGTATTATGTATTTCATCACAAAATGCTTACTTGGGTACATATGTGCATACATAGGTGCACATGCATGCATGCATGTATGTATGTATGTATTTTATTGCCTTTATATCCCACTTTTTTCCACAAGGATCTCAAGGTGGCATAAATGGTTCTCCCCCCCACCCCACCTCCATTTAATCTCTACAACAGCATTGTGAGGCAACTGAGGCTGAGAGGCGGTGACTGGTCCAAGGTCACTGAGTGGGGATTTAAACCCTGGCCTCCCAGCTCATAGTCCAGCACTATGCTACACTGGCTGTCTCTCTATGTATATTTATAGAGAGAGGGAGAGAGGTGAATGCATTTCGAAATGTGTTTTATCCTAAAATATGCATTTTATAAAGCATTTTGGAAGGGCGCTTTTTTTTGAGCTGAGAACTGTAGTGCAAATTTTGAAGAACCGCAATAGCCAAAGGAATAACTAAGTTCCAATCTGCGCATTAGTCCTGAAGGAAAGGATTAGGTCAGTTCACACTGGAATTAGAAATTGCGTTTCTCACACATCCCCAGCTTTTAGCTGAAGGGTTTTTGCATCTGCTGCGGCCGCTGCTGTGCATGTGTGTTTGTGTGGGGTGTTGTTTTTTGTCATTGACTATTATATTTTATTGTACTGGGTCTATTAAAGCGGACTGCTTTATTGCAAATTGAATGGTGTGTTTTAGTATTTGTTGTAACTTCCATCCAGACAAATAAGAGGCATGGTCACAGTTCAAGGACACGTTCCAGCAAGGCAAAAGCACTCACTGGACTTAAGGAGCAGTGCTGGTGGGGGGAGGTCTTGCCTAGGGAGGCTACCACTTAGACTCTCATGGGCTAGGCAGAGGGCTGAATTTGGCCCCCAAGCTTGAGTTTCGCCAGTCCTTCTCTAGAGTCAATCTACACTACCTCAGCTGGGAAGCTGAAAGCTGAATAAAGTAGCAATAGCTGTGGGTGGGTACTCAAATCCTGTATCCTAGGCACCCAAACCTTTATCCCTTTGATGGTCTCTCATATTATCCTGGAATGTCTGGCACCATAAAATCATCAGCTCACATTTTGAACAGGGAGTCTTTGGAATTGGCTGAGCAATAAATACATTGTACATAAAACTTTTCTTGCTGGGAAAACCAAAAGAAAAAAAGAAAAATGCCACACTTTTTGGTTTGGTTTGGTTTTTATTACAGTGGGGAGGAGAATATTTTTATTTCTTGGAGCCGGGGGGGGGGGGAGGTCCGAATCCCACAGAATTTTCTGCAGCTTTTTTTGTAAAGAGGAAGTAAGCAAAACTTAGCCAATAAATTATTCACGAGGCGTTCTTTGTCCAGCTCTGTTTTTATGATACTCCTTGAGGTTAATTAAGCCTGTGGAGAATTTTCAAGTTAAGGGGGGAGAAAGTTATGGCAGCAAGAAATAACATGTTTGTTTGTCATTAGCTTGTGGCTTAGCTCTCTTGTGGTTTCCACCCCCTCCACGAAAACCACCCTGTGCTAAGCAAAGCTAAATGCCCATATTGCATTCTGGAGTGGCAACCAGCTGTGACTCTTTGATATGCTTCCTTGCAATGTAGCTATATGAAGTTTTGCATGGGGTTCTTTTTTATTTTTATTTTTAGGAGGAATGGAATCTGTACCAAGTAAAGACTATAAGTCTTTTCCCCATGCCTCTCTGTATCATGAACAGGCAGAATGAGTGCTATGAATACCAAGTCTTCTTTACCTGATATTGGCTCCAGGAATATTATTTCAATGGGGATCAGACAGCAAACTGAATGAAGCTTTCTAGTCCTCGTTCTATTGGTTATTTTCCCCCACCCCACACACAGAATGTTCATTGGAGGGGGCTGGGTGTACAAGATGTAATTTTTATTTAGATTATTCTTATCCTGCCCTTTGCACAAGCCACAGGGCAGTTCACAACAAAGCAAATAGATATAAATCAGTGAAATGCATAAAATAATTGGCAAATAAAACTCATAATAGCAAATATTGGAATGTCAACACTAGCCATAGCAATCAGGTCCCTCCTCTGCCAAATGCCTACCAAAACTGGTGCCCCTTAACCATATATAATTATGGAAGGATGAGTTCATCTCAGGAGAGCCACATATGAGAAGCTGCCACTAAAAGGCCCTTTCCCACATCCCTACCCTGTGTATACTGCAGAGGGACAACCAGGAGGACCCCATCTGTTCATTGTAGAACACAGGTAGGTCAATCTGGAAGAAGGCGGTTTGCAGATATTTAGTTAAGGAACTCTAGCAGATGTGATTATATCACAGGGCTTGGTGTGCTCTGGATACTACTTGGAAGTATGTAACCATTACTAGTGGTTGGTTAGTTTCCAATACAATATGTCAGTGCTGGTGTTGACTTCTGGCACCCTTGGGTAGGTGTCAGGTCTCAGCAATCATTGCCTATGATTCTATGATGTCTACCCTACACATACCCCCCCCCAAAAAAAACCCATAATCTGGCCCAGCACACTTGTCAGTGCCACATGGCCAAATCTACTCACATTTTATTTTCCCACAATGCCCCTGATCCAGCTTAACTCTAGGCCATTGTGAGTAATTAAAGGGTTAGATAGATCCAATCACCCAGTTACAGTGACCACTGTAGTCTGATAAATCTGTCAGAACCCACTGCCAGAGAATGGGTACACCAGCTAGCCCTATGGGTCTATATCCCTCTAACATAGTTGTACTGTAGTATCCAGAGAGTGGACCTCCTGCACTGAGTGTTCTAGTCTTCTATTAATAATGGTTTGGATATCATTAACATCCTGCTGGACTTTTTCTCAAGGGCCTTCTTACAGTGGGTCCAGATTAGGACAATGTCATCAATGTATCTCTAAGAAAAAGATAAGCATTTCAACAGTGTTTCTATTACTTTTGCACACATGTTCTCCAGTCAATCTCTGACTGGATATAAATCAATATAATTCTGGTGATTATGCAATGCAACATATAAAACATACACCTGTTAATTGGCTCCAGTGTGAGAGCCAGTGTGGTGTAGTGGTTAAGAGCAGTAGACTCGTAATCTGGTGAACCGGGTTCGTGTCTCCGCTCCTCCACATGCAGCTGCTGGGTGACCTTGGGCTAGTCACACTTCTTTGAAGGCTCTCAGCCCCACTCACCTCACAGAGTGTTTGTTGTGGGGGAGGAAGGGAAAGGAGAATGTTAGCCGCTTTGAGACTCCTTCGGGTAGTGATAAAGCGGGATATCAAATCCAAAACTCTTCTCTTCTCTTCTTCTTCTCCAGGGATTTTGGGGTGTGTGTGTGTGTGTGTTTGTGCAGAGAAAGCCACTCAAATCCAGTTTGGAATATAAGCTTGATAACTTCCACTAGTTTGTCTAGGAAAGTCTCTTTTATTTCTTACAGAGGAATTTCATTCCAATGTCCTTTACCTTCCCCCATAGATGATTGACTAAACCCCCCCACACACACACAATGTAACATGAAGCTTTCCTTTTTAAAAAATGACAACAAAAACTGGGAAGTGTGGTCAGGAACCCTCCTGCCTTTCATTCAGTTTCTTGGAATGAAAGGCTGCTTGTGAGAAGATAGCTCTATTGTTACCATTATTTATATTAATAGGAAGAATACTTATGCAGGATCCCAAGGCCCCCTGTGGATGCACATTGATTTCACACACATTTCTATCAGCTCTGCTTGAAACCACATATTAAAACCCACCAATCTTTCCACTACTGCCTGATGAAAACCTCAACAGAAACAGCTGCATTTCACATGTGGTTTAACTTAATATCCTAGCCTGCATGTATAGAACTCCACTGCTTTTTAAAAAGGAGTAACAGTCATCTTTTGTTTTACATTGTGAATACGGCCAGGTTTGAGAACACAATGAGGCTGATAGCACTTCATTACTGCAATGTCCTGAATGACTTCCTTTTATTGCATGTAACATGACAACGGGAGCATGTGTAATATTTGGCCAGCGCATGAAACTGTTAGGCAGCGATGTTGTAAACAAAACCCTGAAGCATTTCAGAGGACAAATGGCACTGAAAAACCTTTCAAGGTTAGAATGAAAATTTATCAATTGAATTAGTTTATCACATGTGCTTCCTGGTTTCCTAGATACACTTGGTTACTGGGTTGAGTTACTTCAAGTAATTCTGCAATGCTGCTGACTGTTTAGTTGTCGAACACTTAGGAATCAAGTCCTTATGAATCATATTCTCAAAAAGGAGGGGAAATCCTGCCTGTTTTCTCTATCACTCAGTGACTGTGTTTGATTTATCCTTATTGCTGTATCTATGTGTTTGACTCATGAGAATGGTCTAGGAAATACTAAAGTATGCACAGGCTTCTAAAATCAATGCAGACAAATGGTTTTTGGAAGTGTTAACCAGATCACCTCTATCTATGTGTTTGTTGACATTCCAAAAGAAAGGCTAGTGAAATACTACTTACCCTTGCAGAAGCCGTGCTGGCTCTGCTTCAGCAAGGCTTGTTCTTCTACATACTTTTCAATTTTATCTTTTACAATGCTTTTTTTTTTTTACCCGTTTTCTTGGAACAGACATTAAGCTAACCAGCCTGTAGTTTCCAGGATCATCTCCCTACATCCCCTTTTGAAAATTGTTGTTACACTTGCCATTTTCCAGTCTTTCAGACATGAAGAAAAAGTTATACATTTTTGTTAGAAGATTTCACTTCTGAGTTCTTTAAGAATTCTCAGGTGAATGCCATCCAGACCTGGCAATCTGTTAGTTTTCATTTTGTCTAAAAGACCTAGAACTTCATCTCTTGTCGCCTCTATTTGTCTCACTTCCTCACTACATTCTTGTGCAACATAGTTCAGCCATGGGACCTGCCCTATGTCTTTCAGTATGACGTACTACTACAAACCATGGGTTTATCTCAAGTCTGATGATACTTCTCCCCTTTGCAAGGCAGTGATGTCTGGCTACATTTACACAAACACAGGAAGATTTGAATCTAAAATAGAGGAAAGAATGCTTGTTAGGAAGTGATGGGTACATTTGTTCCTTTAGTCATTGGGGACTGCAATCACAAAATAAGATTCTCTACATGCTTGCTAATCCATGGTAGCTATTTCTAGAAGCCGCTTGCTGACCTCCCCCTTGCCCTCTCCCTCCTGGTAAATGGCAGAGAAGCCTCCGCTGGAAAGCTAGTATTGAGGCTGTTCCCCAATGGGCGAGACACTTCTGCTTGCTGCACAAATCAAGCTGTCACATAGTAATCACTTACCACAAGATAGAGAGGATTATATAGATCAGATCTGAAGCTCTGGCCCAAAGTAAGGAATTTGTCGATAATATGTACGTTCTCTTACATATAGCACACCCACACTTCTCATGGCTTTCCTCCATGATAAATTATCCAAGACATTATGATCAATAATTATACAAGATGTCTTTGAATGCTCATCTAAGGCTGGCATGACTCACATGTTCACTGTTCACTGCAAGCTGAGATGTTATATTCATCAAGGTAAACAGTAGGCATGCTTTCATAGTTACATATGACAGAAACAGAGTTAGACTGTATTCTTATAGCGAAGTGCCTGTGCATATATGGCCATAAGAAGTCCTCTTGTTACAGAATCAGGCTACTGGCCTATCCTGTCCATCAGTAACTGGCTGCCAGCATCTCTTTGGGGTCTCAATTCCTGCTGAGATCCTTTCAACAAAAGATGGCAGGTATTGATTCTGGGACCCCCTACTTATAAAACATGTGTGTTTACCATGTTTACCCTCTTGTAAATGGAATGTACACTTATCCATTCAAAGTTACATTCCATCAAATCTAATATGTGTGCATCCAGAAACCTTTGGGGCTGTTCCTTCCTTCCTTCCTTCCTTCCACCATGTAGTGGCTGTTGGTGTTTGATATAGCCATATTGATCTAACTTTGATTCACTTTAAATTCTGGAGTCTGCACAGATCCTCATGGGTGCCGGGGGTAACACACTATTCACATTGAACTATCCCCCCCACACACACACACTTTCATCCTTTGTTGCTCAAAAGTAGGATTCATAATCTCACCAGGTTTGCTTGCACTTTAAGACCGCATAAGGGTGAAACAGTGAAGCAAGACTAGTAAGAAAATGAGAAACCTGGAAGGAATTAAGGTTCTACTGGCTGTTATGAAAGCCAGAGTTTCAGAGAAACCAGGAGTAAGTAAACTATTGGACAACTTAATTGGATTTGACATGGATTTGTTGGAGCCTGCGAGTGCCTCTGCACCTGGCAAAAGCAGGCAAATGCTGTTATTTCATCAACAATGAGCAATGTTTAATATGATTTGATGTAAGATTTCCCCATAAGGCTACATGGCTGTAAGTCAAGGTGGTAAACATGGATTATTAGAACCTCCAAAGTATTGGAAAGGCCCAATGGATTGTTTATATTCAGTTGCCACCTCGATAAAGGATAAAAAGATTCTTATTTTATGTTGGGGCATAAGAAACATGCCCCTTCCTACAAGAAGGAATCATGCTACCAACCTGTGTGCTTCTTAGAGATATTTTAGCAAAGTGTTTTGCCTTGTTCGTATCACATTATCATACCTATCTTTATAATGGCAAGAGATAAGGCTAAGGAAGGAAAGCTTTTTAGTGGCCGAGGTCTTCTCAGTGCGATCTCTTGGGAGTCGTTCTCTTCCTCACACAATGAGCAAACTAATCCATTAAGGTTAATGGAAAATAAAATATGCATTACATAATGCACCACATTTGTTCCTCAACAACATCAATGCTCGTTGCATTACATGCACTTTATTGTCAGCACTGTGGGTGAATAGAAAAAGTAGAGCCTTGTAACTGCTTACGCCTTCATAAAGTTAGTCGAGAGTGTCACCAGATTCATGCCTAATATGGAACTCGTTCACTTTGAGAAAGATGTGTTATATTTCCAGCTTAAGAATCATAAGACAACATGTGCTTCAAAATCCTGTAGCTGTATAGGAAGATGTTCTTCCTTCCTACATATTATTTAAATCTGGAACAATACTTAATAATGGTAGGAGAACCATAAGGTAAGGTGTGCTGAGGGTGCCGTGTTGTTGTTGTTTCAATTTCCTATCTACATTCACCAAATTAAATTCACCCAAGGCAGGTTACAACAATTTTAATATACAACATTAAAAGCAGATTGATTACAGACTTGAGAATAGACTGTGTCCTAAAAATATACACCTCAGATTTCAATAGCCAATATAATAAGATATGTTTTTTCCATACAATGGAAACTACAGAATGAAGTTGCTAGACACACCTTTACAAGGGAGGAATTCTACAACTGGAGAGAATGTCCTCTCCTCGATGCCACCCTCAAAATTTCTGATAGCGGTGGAACTGCCAAATGGTCCCTCTCTGCAGATCTTAACACTCAAATGGGTCAGTAGGGAGGGAGGCAGTCTTTCAGATACTGTAGGGAGGGCTTTAAACACTTAGTTCAACACTTTGAATAGGGTTTGGAAATTAACTGACAACCAATGCAGCTATTTTAAAATGGGCTGTGTGAGTTCTGAATAGAACCCTAGCCAGTAATCTGGCTGCTATATTTTGCACCAGTTGAAGTTTCCAAGTAATATTCAAGGGCATCCCCACATTGAGTGCCTGGCAATAATTCAGCCTGTAAATTACTGTGGTCACACCTGGTGAACCAGTCGTAGCTGGAAATGGGCACTCCCAGGCATCAAAGCCATGTGAGTCTCCACAGGCAATGTTGGATTCAGTTGTACTTCCAAGCTGCGGACCTGCTTCCAGGGGAGTGAACCCCATTCAGAACAGGCCACCCATTTCTTCACCTCCGGGACTCAAGAACACATAACACCTCTGTCTTCAGTCACAGTGTGTGTATTACATCTTCAAAATGTCTTTACAAGCCGGTGATGCTTGTTTCTAAAATCATCAAGCTATGGCATCTACCCTGGAGCCCCACTGTTTATCATTGTAGGAATGTTGAATGCAATGGACCAATTCTCTGACTTGGTATCAAGGAGCTTTCTGTATGTATGGGTAGACATGTGTTTGATGTGCATGTGTGAAATAACTGACCCAAATTTTTCTCCATCCTAGCTAGAGACCTTCCCCACTATGAGGTTTTCATTTCCTTAGAAGCAGGATAAACATCTGAGGCATAACTCTGGGTATAATTTAGGCTGCAATCCTGTGTACTCTTATTTGAGGCCAGGTACTATTTAACTCATTGCAGCTTACTTAATGTATGGGCGGTTAGTTTTTTCAAGATAAAAATTGACTATCTATCCATCCATCTGCAGAAGAGCATCATTAACCATCAAAACATTATCATGGCAGACTACCATAAAAGCACTAAATCAACATAAACTTATAAAACCATAAAATAGAGAACAAATAGCCAACACCATGTCAAATTAATTCTCTAGAAATCCTTGGTGAAACAGGGACATTTTCAGCTCGGACAAAATAACACAATTATAGAGGCAAGTCTGATTTCCCTAGTACAGGTGCCATATACTAAAAGCTTTAGTTTGCATGGAAACTAAATAGTTATGTGATAACTGTGGGGCAGTCAAGAGGGTCTTGGTAGATAAGCACAGTTATCTGGTCAGTTTATAATGGACAAGACCGTGTTTCATATAACCTGGACCTACTGTAGACCATTTGGATCTCTGTATATTAACAGTAGTACCTTGAAACATAGCTGAGCAATGTACTGGCAGCCAGTACAGAGCTTTCAGCATGGGTGTAATATGTTGCTATGGAGGTGCTCTGGCCAACAGTTATAGGCTTTTGCAAAATTGTCGTGTTCTGTCTCCACTGTTTGAGGCAGTATGGCTCTGAATACCAGGTAGGGTGAGTGTTGTTTTGTTTAGGTTCTGCTTCTGGGCTTACTATGGGCATCTGAGTACCCGCTGTAAGAATAGGATGATGGACTAGATGGGTCTTTGGCCTGATCCAGCAAGGCTCTTCTTATGAATTCCCAGCTACACAGAGAGACCAAATACAGCCATATATTGTTTCCCGTTACCATCAAAAGAGTACAAGTTGCATGCACATATGAGCTCTGTTCAGTTCTTGAGTTGAAGGCATGGTTGGGGTTGAGGATAACTTGGTTCTAAAAATAAGGGGATAAAAATTCCTACACATCCACTGTAACTGTGAGAACATTTGTTATCCTCAGATGCAAGTTTGCAAAGGCTTTTGCAGAAGCACATCCCATTTCTTTTTCATTCTGTAAGAAGCTAGGCTTGTGAGAGCAGTGAGGTTAGATCAGGTTAATGATGAACTTGACTTCAAAAACAACAACAAAAGTGTTGTCTCGGTGCAGAGGCTTACACATACAATAAAAGCATTCCGAAACTCGACACTGCTTCTTCCGTCTGCCAGGTGACCTGTTCACACAGCCAGCTTGCAACACTTTCCCCCCACCGTTCTGCCAAGACAACAAACTGACAGCAAACAAGCCTTGCCCATTTTGCATATTCCAATCTACCATTTCAAACAGAGTCCTTTGCTTTTTATCCTAAAGTGGTACTTGTTAAAGGAGCTGTGACCACTCAGGCTGTTTCCTTTGAGGATGATAACACTGCTGCAGAAGCTTCATTATTATGCTAATCGAGCACAGTCTGAGCAGCTTTCATAACTGCCACATTAAATCATCTACCAAGGGGAAGCCTCAAGAGCCATTTACATTGCACCATATGCATATTAATGAGGCTGGAAGCTGCAGAGTTGTTTTCAAAGCAAGAGGCGGGTGGGTTGGAGGAGCATAGAATGTCGAATGTCTCAAAAACCCCAAGATGGTTAAACTTCAGAAAGGTCCACCACCACCCCACCACCCGTACATGTTCATCATTGATGATTTGCTGCTCCTGTCAGTGAGGGGAGAAAACAGAACAGAGATATGTGACACAAAAGGCAAGATTTCTAACAAAGGTAGCAGTGATCTGGTGCAGAGGTTCGCACAAATCCCTCACCACAGAGCCAATTGCTTTTGTCTAATCAGTCTTCTTCCAATGTGGGGACTCAGATGTTGTTGGAGTACAACTCCCATAATCCCTCACCATTGGCTAAACTGGCTGAGGATGATGGGAGCTGTAATCCCAACATTACCTGGGGAGCCAAAATAGATGAACGACATGGGTCTGGTTTAAGGGGACTAACTTGCATAGGATGTTCTTGGACTCCCATCAGCTAAAGGAAGCATCACTAGCAGCCAAGGATTAGAGGAGTTGACATCCAGCAACATCTGGAAGCCACAGGTTAGCCATTTCTGCTCTAGATGAATACAGGGCATGCACAGTGAAATCAAATCACTTTTTAATATATGGTCAGCCTAGTGCTACAAGCCTTGTTCCAGCCACCTCCTTCATGTGGATTGGAAGGTGGTGGGGGAGGCAGAGCTGCATCTCCACAGTCAGGTTCTTGTGAGATCTCACAGTAAGATAATCATGATTCTATGATCTCACGAGATGTGTCTGAACCAATTTTGAAGGCACTTCCTTCCTTCAAAGTATGCTCCTTTGGGCAAGTCAGTGCCCTGCCATGCATTGATTCCCAGTAAGAGAAGCCAGCAACACTGCAGCTTACTGGGAGGGGCAGGCACAAGGTAATGGTGAGGTCAGCAGCACTTTGGCCCTCCCACTCTGCCATCCAATGCTGCTGATGGGAGGTCAGTGAAGTGCTGCTCCACCTACTTCTACTGTGTCCTTGTTGTGGGAAACCCTAAACCGTGTGAAGCTCTGGTTTACTTTGTTGTTCAGTTGTTCAGTCGTGTCTGACTCTTTGTGACCCCATGGACCAGAGCACGCCAGGCACGCCTATCTTTCACTGCCTCCTGCAGTTTGGCCAAACTCATGCTAGTTGCTTCGAGAACACTGTCCAACCATCTCATCCTCTGTCGTCCCCTTCTCCTTGTGCCCTCCATCTTTATCTGATTTACTTTACTTTATCTGATTGCTAATTCTTGAATATTGCACTTTTCTTTATCTCTTCCTAGACTATGGGTCCGATATGAGCTCAGATTCCCTCCCCCTCTACTTCCTGCCCCTTTGAAAACACACAGCAAACATAATTCCAGAGCAATATAAATAAAATGTCTTCATAGCCTTTACACTGTGGCACAGCATGCTCTGTATTGTGATTTGTTTGGTAATGTGTCAATGGCCTGTTTAGAACTTGACGACCTTGTTAAGTATGTTTTAGTAACTTTAAATTCCTTTCGAAAAGAGCCCTTAGATTTGCACTTAGAAATGGCTCAAATAGATCATTACAATGGGTGCTACAGCAGGTAGATGACTCTGTGTATATGCCTTATTAACTCTTTAGAGGCATCTGTAGTGGGTTGAGCTTGGTGAACCTCAAACTGTTTCCATTTAGGTTTAGACCCTGCTATTTGGTTTAAAATGCCCAGACATAAAATTAAAATGCACTGAAATGTTTAAAACATTGAATTTCAGTTTATCTGTTTATCTGTTTCCTGAGCAATATATGGTGCAATATTTTCTATGCAGCAACCATATAATCTAAATGCAATAATTGCAGAGAAAGAGAGAATATTTTATTTTCATCCCCACTGCTTATCATTTCTGCCAAGTGTTTCCCTGAAAGCTTGTACATTAAAAACAGCCGAATACAAATTTAATTCTATATGCCTGGGTGTGACACAATATCATTGTTAAGAAAGTTGAAAGCAAGCAAGCAGTGCATTTTTGAAGAACTAATTTATGTTAAGAAGTGCAAATATCTAATTGGAGTTGCATTTATTTAGGAATGTAATCCTTTTATAGAAATATTTCATTACATACCATGAGAAGATTAATCATTGCCAAACTTAGAAAAGGGAATCAGTGGAAACAGAAGTTTGAGCTGCTTAACCATTAAACTTGGTAGCACAGACATGCAAACCAAACTCTTATTTTATGGGATTGGCCTTCTATACAATCATAGTCAAATAATTAATTTATTTAACAGAACCTTTGAAGATTTTTCTGGATTCTGTTGACAGAATCCCCCAAATATAAATTAATAGGATTGCATCCATCTATTATTTCTCTTATGCACATGAAAAGAGTTATTCCATTAACTGAATATACTTTGTTCTAGCAGAGTCCTTCACCAACAGAAGAGAGGAGGTGAAGAGTATTGATTTGGCTGGCCATTGTGAGAACAGGATGTTGGAATAGATGGGCCTTTTGGCCTGATCCAGAGGAGCTGTTCTTATATTTTTAATCTCCCCATCACCTGCAACAGACTATTAAGCTGACCACTTGAGAACAGGATGCTAAACTAGATGAGTCTTTGGCCTGATCCATTAGGTTCTTCTTATGCTCCCTCTGTAGCTTCTCTGGAGGGTTCCCTCAAATAGTTTTTTTTGGGGGGGGGTGGAAGTGGTGTTTAAAGAGGAAACCATTTCCCCCACTCCTTCATTAGAAGAGGCATCTACTGGATCAATAGCGCTTTCATCTGCAGAACAGTTGGATTCTATCCATAATGTTCTACAGGGCAAATGAGGTTTTGCAGGTTTTACTCACTCCCAAAATGGAGCTTTCAGTTTTTTAGATAATGCCAACTATGTCAAGGTTAGTCTGCTTTGCCAATATATATCCTGTTCGTTACAAATGAAATGTTTGAACATTATAAGAAAGTAGGGGAATGGACTGGCTATAGACTGGAGGGTTGAGATAATGTTTCAAAGTCAAGATGGTGTCCATCTCATTAACAGATATTCAGGGGAGAATGAAAGGGTCCAGATAGGTGTAGGTATAAGTATGTGAATGTAGCAAATACCAAGCATGCATTATCTGTTTACAGTTATTGAGAGTGTTTTCTGGAGATTTTTTTTATTTATTATACTGGTGGGGTGTGCCTGGCACTGCCCAACAGTTTCTGGAAACAAACAAACAAAAAAACATTGTTTTTTTAAAATGGATACTGTAATTTTTGTGTTTGGACCCATCACACCAAAAATTGGATGAAGTCACATCTAAGTCACATTTCGGTCCATCATCTAGATTCAAAATTATTTCTGGCACCCAAATATTGACATAGACCTCAGAAAACCTTGTGCCCAGTTTGGCAATAATATCTCAAGAGGCTGCTAAACCAAAGTAAACAACAACAACAACAACAACAACAACAACAACAACCAAGTAGAGTTACACCAAAGTGACATTTTGGTCTGCCATCTTGATTCAAAATGGCAGCTGGCATCCAAAGATTGAAGAAGACTGTCACATTCACTCCAAGAAGACTCATGTTGAATTGGATGACAGCATATCAAAAGGCTTCTGAACCAATAGAAAACAAATGGAAATACAGACAAACCACTTTTCAAAACATAGAGGAGATTGACATATTAATAATAATAATGTTATTTTTTGTACTCCACCCATCTAACTGGGCTGCCCCAGACACTACACAGCTTCCTCTTAGGAGCATTCATGGTTTCCCCTGCCCATGAAAGCTGCACAAGCTATGTAATATATAGTAATTAGCACAAGATGACTCAGTAACCTTTTCCTTGGAAAGCTATTTTTTCCTATGTTGAGGGCATACGCTGATGGACTTAAGTGTCCATGGTCTAGTTTGTAAAATGTTTGACTCTTCTTACAGATTTCCTTATTCCACAGGCCTTCTGTTGAGAATTATGCCATATACCCTGGACCCCAACTAGGACACCATGCTGCCTTCCTAGTTGCTCCTTCCTATCTGGGTTTTTTTTTTTTTTTTCTTAAGATGAGCTCCAAAAATAGCACATGCAACCATTTTATCTCTGTCCCTTATTTTTGCTTGTTGTGGCTTCTTGGATGCATGAGTTTTAGAGAAGAGGAACTACAGTGGACCAATATCTGTTTGCAATTGCTGCTGACTATGGGATCTGGATGTGCCTGCAAGAGAAATAGTTCGGAGGCAGCTGTGGCTATATTTTGCATTCTCTGTGGGTTTTCTTATGCAGCTGTGCTTGTCAATTCACCCTGTGTGGGCGCACCATTATCACTGGCTTGCCTGGCCTTCCTGCTGCCTACCTAATTGTGTTTGTGGAGCATAGCAAACTGAACAAATTATTTTCAAGTTCTTATCTTTTTCTTGTTATTCAAGGGTAGCATGGTTCAGTGCATGCTGTTTAATTTTACTTACTTTGCTGGCTGATTACATGCCAGAAACCAATAGGAACAGCTTCCTTATCAAAGCATTGTATACGGGAGAAATGTTGCAAAGCAGATATGGGGTGGAGGATTTCCACAGATATTTGAAATTTGGTAAAGGCTGCCACTCCATTTTGTCACTTAAATTTTTGAGTGACAAATTGCAGATTTCCTTATTTTAACAAACAAACATTAATTATTTTTTTCATTTCAGGATTCCATTTGTCTTTGTCACCAAACCTCTTGCAAGCTAGTGTGTTTGTAGCAGTTAGAGTGTTGGACTTTGACCTGGGAGACAAGGGTTCAAATCCCTACTCAGCCATGAAGCTTACTGGGTGACCTTGGGCCGGCAGTTGCAAAGTTTTCCTGGAACACCCTGAAACAATGTAATTTCTGACCATTTCGGGGAAAGACCATGGAGGTAACCAGGAGTGGGCACTGAAGTGTGCCCCTGGCACTACCACCACTGAATAATATAACCCCTCACCAATTAAACAAATTGGGTGGTACTCAACTAAGTTTTACTCAGGCTAAGTTAGGTCCAATGATACTGTCAATAAAACTTAGCTGAATGTCATCAATTCACATGAAGGGAGTCTTCTGAATTCATTTTGGGGCAAATAGAAAGTGAAGCAAAATGAAGATGATGGACTACTCTGAAATGGTGAAATTGACCGGGAAAATCAGAAACCAGAAAGAGAAGAACTTTAAGAAGGAATGGGGAAAATTTACAATGTACTTAAGAGAACACTGTAAACAACTTAAAACTTTGGCAGGATCTGAGGTAAAATTGGATTATTTAAGAAAAATAGAGAAAATAAGTGAAGCAGTGGGAAAAGATTGAAAATGGTAACTATCGAAAGGTGGAGGGGAGTCACAGGATTCAGGGAATCCTAAATGATGTTTATTGTTTGAATTTAAATTTGCAATTTAAACTCAATAAAAAAAGATTTATAAATGGAAAAAGAAAGTGATGCAAATAGGCCCATTTGGCTCCATTTGCTTTTATCTCAAAGCTAATAAACACCCTTCATGTGAACTAACTATTTTTTTTAAAATCAAATTTTGGAATTCATGTACTTGGCATTCATTGATTGCTTTGATTTATCAGGGTCAGATCTAAAATTACAAGAAGTCGTAAGCTGTCAAATATGAATTACCATTTCATAGCGATCAAGTACTGTCACTTATCAAATACCATTGCTTATTATCTATCAAATGGTATAAGATTAAAAATGCCATTACATGTCAACTATCCGATAGTATCTAATATTAAACACCACTTTGTGACAACTATAAAACACTGCTAATTATGATGTGCAAGTTGTTGTCAAAATACATTCAACGTTACTCTAGGTAGTTTCAAAGCACATGAGAAGCTGCCAGCTGAAAGATAACTTGCAGGACACTAGGGACCAAGGCCGTCTTAAGCATATCTGGTGCCGTGGTTCAAAGTTCCCTCCGGTGCCCCCCCCCCCCAGTTTCCCAGAGTTGTCAACTTTTCCCTAAGCCTCTGTGGGGATCGCTCTCCTCCCGCAGAGCCTTGGGAAGGAAGCTGCATGCCTGCCAGACATATAGATGGCGGGGCGCAGCTTCCATCCTAAGCCTCTGCAGGGATCGCTCTCCTCCTGTGGAGGCTTGGGAGGCAAGCTGCACACCTGCCAGACATATGGTTTACAGGGCACAGATGGCAGACATGCAGGGAAAGGGGAGGCCACCAACAAAGCTGCACAGCTCCCGCACTCGCTGGGGTGCCCCTGAGAGGCTGCGCCCTGGCGCAACACGCCAACAAGCCCAATAGGAGAGACAGCTCTGCTAGGGACCTTCCTCTGAAATGAGCAGTCACAGGGACATGTTTGGGGTGTTTCGTGACACACTCTTCATTAATACCCTATGCAACCCCATGTGACTTGAGTGTTTATCCTAACACAAGCTTACAGAATCTTCAAAAGCATGCACAGGATGTGGTTTAGCTAGATAATTTAAGAATCTGAACTTAATGGTCTTACAGTGTCATTGTCCATCTTTAGATGGTTATGTGTATGACTTTACTTACTTTACTTACTTCACAAACTGAAAGTATGGGGTCCCCTGCTCATTATACTGAGTGGAGCCAGCCCTGCACTTTTATTTATTCATTTATATTTAAGGTAAAAGTCATCATGCAAATCATCGTGATGCAGAATCATATCATCCAGTCAATACATGGCATCTATCAGATGCTACAAAATATCAACTACCTGATACCAAATATTTTAATAAAACATTAACTATTACAGTCAAGACCTGGAAAAAAATTCCAAGAATATTTCATCATTTCATTAATAGAATATTCAACTTCATTGGAGGGGGGGGGGGAATTTCAAGAGAACAAATTAGTTTCAGTCATATTTTTGAATGAGGTATAGCATAATCCTGTAACACACTCACCAGCGAGCCTATAAACTCAAGCCTATGTTTCAGCTAAACCAGCTAAACCAGCCCCTTTTGGTTAACTTCACTGCTGCCACCAAGTGGATATCTTGGGTTTGTTTATTGGCTGCCACTGCCTTGAAGACTTCGTTATTTTTTTCCTGTGTTTTTCACTGTCCCTGTCCTCCTGGGTAAAGTGGCCTACTAATTAGCCATACTAAAGCCTCAGACTTATTTCAACCAAACTCTGTTGTTTCTAAATGTTACTAAATGTTTTTGTAGGTAACAAGTTTTGGAAAATATGTTCTCACTATCCCTTATTTTCCATTAGAGCAAAACAGAAACAGTAGAGAAGAACACAACCTAAAACTAGACTACGTTGTTCCATTAACCAGGCCAATACTTACCCAAGACTTTAGTTCAGCTTCTGAGTCGACTTGCCTGCTAGCTTCTTTCTTCAACGTTCCAACTTCCCCAGTATTCTAGCTCATTGGTTTCAGCTTTGCTTGCTGTTGCATTCTCTCCATCTCTCTCTCTTTCTCTTTCTCTCTCTCTCTCTCTCTCTCTCTCTCTCTCTCACACACACACACACAGCACAATCCATTGGCCCATTATGTAGCATCCTTGCCGTGAGGTATCCTGACCCAGCTTTTCAAAGCGAAGAGCAGGCAAGCCACAAAGCAGAACCAAGTCCCTGTTTGAAGCAGCAGCCAAACGTCTTTTGCTGTTGCAAAATAAACTCAAAATCCCTCAGCCACTCATTGAAATGTAAGCACATCATCCACCCCAAAGGGCATCACAGGCCTCCCCCAAAGTTGTTGATATTTTCTTCATGAGAAGGAAGCGGTGGGGGACCTTCTTTCTTTCTTTCTTTCTTTCTTTTTGCCAGTGTCAATTCATCAGTGTTCAAATCCCAGTATCATGTGAATTCAGAACTTACACATTGGTGATGCTGAAAATAGAAATTGTATTAATAGACCTGGACAACTGAATACCCTTGTAATGGAAGAAGTACATATGTAACATCGTTTCCTAGCTTGGTAAGGTGAGTTATTTCACCTGGGGGACAACTTAATACAATAGAGTGCATAAATCTGGAATGCTGCCAATACCTCTGTATTCAAGAATTTCATTCACATTAATAAGCTGCCGGTGTGTAGATCTCAATTAGTAAGATAAGCTGGAGCTATCAGAGACAATTCAAGGAACACATAGCAGATTTCGCTCACCTTCATCTTTAGGCCATGTGTACAATGTTTAAAATTTGTAGGTATGATGCACACAAACACAGATTAATGAGTTGGTGACACCCTTAATATTTTGAAATATAATGAAGGAAATGTCCATATCAGGCTGCTAAACACTAGTGTTATTTTTCTAGAAACACCTCAATCATTGCCATTCAAAAGCAATATCTCTGGTTCTGGTGTGGTGGAATGCTGTTATTTCCATAATTTTTCTCTCCCTTTCTTGCACAGTCTAGAGGCCATAATCAAGGCACAAGAATCTGCTTATTCAATTCAAGTTAGACCAAATATTAAATAATGATTTCAGAAAATCACAGTGTGGCTACACCGTTGATCAAGACATACTACCACCAGCACATAACTCAGGCACTTAAAGCTTACAATGGCTGCCCATTAAGTTACTGAGAAGAAGAAGAAGAGTTTGGATTTGATATCCCGCTTTTCACTACCCGAAGGAGTCTCAAAGTGGCTCACATTCTCCTTTCCCTTCCTCCCCCACAACAAACACTCTGTGAGGTGAGTGGGGCTGAGAGACTTCAGAGAAGTGTGGCTAGCCCAAGGTCACCCAGCAGCTGCATGTGGAGGAGCAGAGACACGAACCCAGTTCCCCAGATTACAAGTCTACCGCTCTTAACCACTACACCTACTGAGCCAGGTTCAAAAGTTATTCTATTGATTTATGCAGCCCTTAACAACATGGGGCTGGGATAGCTTAAGGACCATTTGATGCCTTATATCCCAGCCTGATCACTGAGATCTTTGGGGGGTCTGTTGGTGGTCTCTGGTGGTCCAAATGACCAGCACATAACTATTAGAAGCCATACATTCAGTTTTATGCTAAATGTTTGTTGTTTTTCCTGTACAACACTTATAAACATGAAAAAGTAAGCGGTATATAAATGTCTTAAATAAATGAAGAGCTATAAGTTTTGTATGTGCTTTGTATTAGTTTCATACTGCTCGATGTGTTATGCTTCCTAATGTGCTTGGAAAAACCAATTAATCTGTAAAGCCTTGAATTAAGTTTCTTCAGTTGGAATCTAAAAGAACCTTTGATTGCTACAATTGGTGTAAAGAAACTATTACAGCAACTTTGTAGAGGTATGCATATTGGCAACTGTGACCAATAGACATTGATGACTTGCAGTGCAGTCCTATACATGTCTACTCTGAAGTAAGACCTATTGGGTAGGTATAGGAATGCACTCTTAATCATTCCCCTCCCATCTTAACAATCCTGCAACTTTGACATTTCATTTTGATTTCTCTCTTATGCTATTATATGGTTAACTCTCCCAAATCCTCACATAAAAAACAAAAGAAAACAAAAACAAAAATATATCTGTAGTGTTGTTTTTATCTCTCCACTGTGTATATTTATACTATAACAAATTCAGGTCAGTGACTTTCTCTCCTTTTGTTTTTATAATGATGGGCGCAATGGGACACTATTTATGTTTGATTCTATTAATAAAAACTACCATTACTGAAAATTGGCTTATTCATTTTCAGTGCATCCACAATGGGATGAGGTTATGTGAAGAGAAATCAATGAAGCAGATTTAAGAACACAGCATAATTGTAAACTTTTCAACAGAAGAGACAGAAAACATTAAGTGGGTTTGTAATGCAACCCAAGGAATGGTGACTTGAATGTACAGTAGTAGATTTCCGTCACTATTCATCAGGAGGCTGAGAGATAAGATGGTGCTAGAACGTGATTGGAAAAAGTAATACATATAACCGAAAGATAAGTGTGTTTAACAACTGACTTTATCAAAGTGAGTTGCTGCAAATAGGATGTAGAACTGCAACTGGTGATTTATTCTACTTGAGAAACAATTCATTCTGTGACACACGTACTTCATTCCTACTTCTCTTTCAAAGTAAATACAACTTGGAAGATGTACTTCTGCACACCCAGAACTAGGATAAATTCATTCCATCCCAGTTGCAAATAGAACTATTTTGGTATGGTTCTTAACCTTCTTTTGTATGCTAGAGGTTCTTTATTAAAGGATTCTGAAGGGACTCACAGCAAAGGCATGTAGCCTATAATTCTTAACAATGAACCCTTAATAGGGTTTTATCTAAATTGCATATGCAATTATTATTTTTCTTTCACAACCCAAATAATATCACTGTAAAAAAGTGACAGAAAACACAAACACAAAAGCACCTCCCACCCACCCCCACACACAAATTCTTAGCTGTAGTCACACAAAATCTCTCATAAACTGGATCTCGCTGGATTTATTCAGTCACTGACCAGAATGGTCTCCCAATGGGCCAGTACAGCCTTCTCTTAGGCTGTGCTGTGTAGAAGAAGAAGAGTTTGGATTTGATATCCCGCTTTTCACTACCCGAAGGAGTCTCAAAGCAGCTAACATTCTCCTTTCCCTTCCTCCCCCACAACAAACACTCTGTGAGTTGAGTGGGGCTGAGAGACTTCAGAGAAGTGTGACGCGCCCAAAGTCACCCAGCAGCTGCATGTGGAGGAGCGGAGACGCGAACCCGGTTCACCAGATTACGAGTTTACCACTCTTAACCACTACACCACACTGGCGTAGGTATTTTGCCTGTTGTTTGGGGGGGGCAATGCCAGTTCCCCACCTATGAAATAGCACTTGGTGGTCCGCATAACAGTTTTTATATTTCCAAATTTGCCCCTCATGCCTCCAAAGTTTGGGTACCCCTGTATGAAAATGCTGCCCAAATTGAGCCTTTTTGAATGGCTGGATAACAAACTTGTGGATTGATTCATCCATTTTCTGATAACTGCATCTCTGCCATTTTACTGTTCTGACAATTTTGGATTCATCATTCTACTCAACTTTTACGTGTATAAAAATGGTCCATGTGCACTTGCTTTAGGAATACCAAGGCGGCAAAAAAGAAAAAGGAATTGTGGACTAGGCATGCAGTTTTAAATTGCTCCTGAAAATATAACCCCCTGCTACACTGCTCTGCAGAGGTCAAAAGTACAATTAATATTGATGCAGTTGTAGGGCAACAAAAGAATCAAGTCGGCACATTCTTGACTTCCAGACTAGTTAGCACTAATACGTCGTGGGTCAGCATTACTGCAGCTTAGATTTGTGTCTCCTATATTTATCCTGCCAAAGGTTTACCACTTTAAATTATCTAGCTTTGTGACACAGCATAGCTTCACTCACACTAGATCTTTATTGGGTGGGTGGAGGTCAGGGTAAAATAAATTGCATCAGTGTATTTGTGTGATCAATTGATTGCAAGGTCAAATGCAGCTTAAATTCAGAGGGAGCGCTGGAGACCCAGGACATTTTCTGGAAATCAATGACTGCTTGAAAGGGTGTGATAACTAGAGGCTTTGGACCATTAACACCAGCTGGTCATTAAGCCCTTGAAATTGTTATAGGCTTTATAACCTTTCTTATCTAAAGCAAACAATTAAACATTTTAATTACATCATAGGGATGACAGGAGATAATTGAAATTATCAGGAAGTAATGTGGCCACATTAATTTGAGTTACAGTGCCACTGTTTACCTATGGAGTTGCCATGCAGTTAACACAGACAAGAATTATTACCCAGTAGCTATTCAATTAGGCCTGTATCTAGGTTGCTTCTTCCATAAAGGATGCCACAGGGAAGAGGAGATGGAGAGAGACTTTGCTGTCTATGCATTGCCCAGTTCTCAAGTATAATTGGTTGTCTTGTGCCAGGAGGAAATCGTAGGGACCTGTCATATGATTTTGGATAGCCCATCTTAACATATGGTCCATTTAAGATAAGATAAGATGATAAGATTTCTTTCTTGTCATTGTACAAGTACAATGTTGTACAAGTGCAACGAAATTGAATGCCATCCCATAAAAACAAGACAAAAAAACAAAAACCACATTTTCAGCCACACATGCACATACATACACACCCATCACAACTCTCCAAGGTCATATTATCTGGTTATAGCATTTAAGATGGTTATAGCTCTGGGGTAGAAACTATTTTTTTAATCTATTTGTTCTTGCTTTTGAAACCTAGGGACCTTGACAAAACATTGTTTAATACACCACTGAGGGAGAAGGTTCAGCTGCTTCCCCTCCAGTTTTGCTTTTTGTTTTTAATTATTTTTTAAAAAAACCTACTGGGCTTCTGCAAACTCCATACATGAGCCACTTCAGCTCTTTGGATCTCAGCTGTATATAGTTTTATTTGTTTAACATATTTATGCTCTACTTTTAAAAATCTCACAATAGCCGAAGATAAAGGTTTATCTGAGGCATAATCAGGGGTGATCTGAAATGGGTGGCGGGGGGAGGGAGAGAGAGAGACACAGAGACTGCCCACCATTCTCTGTCCCCAAAAACAACATCCTTGAGGTGTGTGTTTGGGTGTGGTTTTTTTTTGGGGGGGGGAATCAAGGCTTCTACCATTCTTCAATAAATTATACTGCTTTCATCTACACAAAAAGAAGTTATGCCATTTGGGTGGGCAGAACAGTTTCCCTCTTCCCTTCTATCATATTTCAGACCACTTCTGATTATGTCTCAGAAGCACATGTTTCTCCAGTTTTTGTAGGCTTTTAAAATGTCACCATAAAAGGTAAAGGTAAAGGACCCCTGACTGTTAAGTCCAGTCACTGACAACTCTGGGGTTGCAGCGCTCATCTTACTTTACAGGCCGAGGGAGCTGGCATTTGCCTGCAGACAGTTTTTCTGGGTTATGTGGCCAGCATGACTAAGGCCCTTCTGGCACAATGGAACACCGAAACCAGAGCAGCACATGTTTATCTTCCCACTGGAGTGGTACCTATTAATCTACTTGCACTTTTTGGGGTGCTTTTGAACTGCTAGGTTGGCAGGAGCTGGGACCGAGCAACAGGAGCTCACCCTGTCATGGGGATTCGAACCGCCGACCTTCTGATCGACAAGCCCAAGAGGCTCAGTGGTTTAGACCACAGCACCACCCGTGTCCCTTAAAATGTTGCCATAGAAATATTGAAATAACAAGATCTCCCCCCCTTTTAACTTAGCTATGTATATTGTTCTCTATCAAAACATGATCTATGAATTCTGCATGCACATCCACAAGTATGAGGACCAAATTATTGCAAACATAGTCATCATCTGGCATTCTACACCTGCATTTGGAGCACTTGGAAACAGAGTTCAACCAGTGCAGAATTCCCCGCCATCCCTAACATTTAATAAGAGTTACCGGTATTTCACTCCTTTCATCCATTCACTAGCACTGAAGCAGAAAGAAAAGTAAATGGGGAGGTTGGAATGAGGGGACTTGAAAGCAGGCAAGCCGGTAGAAGGAAGCCAAGAAGGAAATATAACTCAAGCTGGTGAATAACTTTCTGGGCCAAAATTGTCACCCCATATTTGAGCTGAGCATATCAAGCCACCCAAAGCTGTATTTCCAATACTGTACAGCAACTAGCCACAGGTTATTATGTAGGATGAACTAATGCCTACATTATCTTCCATCTACAGAAGACCTAATTCATAAGTAAATGAACCTCTCTCACACACCCCAGATTGTACAACAGGCAGGTAAGAAATTATGATTCAGTTCACTAGTCACATTTATTTCTGTGAATTTGTAAAAAGCAGTAACACCAGTGTCTCTATAATGTAACCTGCCATATTTACCAAGACATATTTTTACTTTTTTTTTACCCTAAAAATAGCATGCTGATCTTTGGGGAAAGCATAGCTCAACCCTGCCTTCATTAACCCATACATAGCCTGACAAATTTCAATCTGGATGGCAGAGATGTCATGTGCCAAAGCAAATTAATTTGGTATGTTTTGCCTTTTAGACCAACAACAGTTAGAGAAAGGAAGGAGGACATTTGCTTTTATGTCACAGATTACAACATTTGGGGATGAAACGATTCTCCCTCCCCAATCCTGTCTGTTTGGTTCGGTGTTTTCTGAATTCCAGTTTATCTCAAATAAAATTGTTCTACAATTAATTCATGAATTGGACCAGCTATCAGTTCCTTTGATTCCTTTGTGTCTCTCTACCCACTGTGCATTAATGATATCACATACATACATGTTCCTTCCCCATTTGGATTGTGTGGAGTAAGAGTGGTAGCTTTGCAGCGGTCTGCACAGTAAGACAAGATACCCACATGCATCCACACATGAGGAGAATTGGGTGGAGCCAAAAGAGTCCTATTTAAACCCTGTCCTCTCCAACTTAGTTGTCATTTTATCAGCACCCACCTTAGGAACATTGGAAGCTGCCTTAGATGCAATCAGATCATTGGTCCATCTAGCTCAGTGCTGTCTACACTGACTGGCAGCAGCTGTCCATGGTTTCATGCTTTCCCAACCCTGCCTGGATATGCCATGGACTGAACATGGAACCTTTTGCATGCAAAGCAGTGCTCTGCCAGTGAACTATGGCCCTTCATTTTATGTAATGTGCAGTACAAGGAGAGGCTGTTCACTCATAGGCCAGGAAGATTTTTCTTGTGAGGCGCCTCAATTGGCCTGGGGTGGCATGTTTTCCCACCTATTCTCGATCCTCACTTAGGCAGTACATGAAGTTGGGGCTGGGATGCTGCTACAACTTTGGTAGGGCACCACAGAAAAGAAAAGACTTCTAATACAAATGATCACCTGGAGACACCAAGAAGGTGAAAAGAACTCCTGAGACCTACTATCCAGGGCTGAGACAATGGTAAGGAATCACTCTGGGATCTGACTGGATCACACAGTCAGAGTTGTCAGAGTTGTGGGGTCTAAGGGGTGACTCAGGAGGGCAAATCTCAACACAGAGAAGTTGTAGTCAAGAGGATGAAGACATGGCTCAGGGCCAGGATAGACTTGCCTTCAATAATGTTTCAGGCAACAGCCCCTGATGGCAAGCTTCTGAACACCTCCCAAGCCTCCAAAATCACGGTTCTGTCTTTTTCCTGTCACCCACAATCATATTGATACATTTTCACTGACTGAGAGGCTTTCTAGATGCTGGTGGAAATTTTTCTACCTGAACTTACTGCTTTACACCAGCTTTTTGTGCATAGGATTGCTCCCTACATTAAGTGAGATTGTTAGATTGATAGTAGGAAGCGAATTCTAAATTTATGGCAAAGTAGAAACCATTTTTAAAATTATGCAGCAAGTATTAACTGTTTTCCTATATTATAATATATTTGAACACTGAAACTTTGAATTAAAAAAAAATATTGTTATTTAATATTTATCTTATTGAACTACTATTGCATGCTTTAATTCTTCCATACCATACTGTACAGCTTTCAACTAGCAAAAACCTTCCTGACCACTCTCCTTCCTTGGAGGCTTTTAAGCAGAGGTTGGATGGCTTTAACTGAGGTCCCTGCATTGCTGGGGGTTGGACTAGGTGACCCTTTGTTGTTGTTCAGTCGTTCAGTCGTGTCCGACTCCTCGTGACCCCATGGACCAGAGCACGCCAGGCACCCCTATCCTCCACTGCCTCCCGCAGTTTGGCCAAACTCATGCTAGTCGCTTCGAGAACACTGTCCAACCATCTCATCCTCTGTCGTCCCCTTCGCCTTGTGCCCTCCATCTTTCCCAACACCAGGGTCTTTTCCACGGAGTCTTCTCTTCTCATGAGGTGGCCAAAGTACTGGAGCCTCAACTTCATGGATCACTGCACCTTCATGGATCACTGCCTTGTCGTGGTGGTGAAGGGGCTTGAATAACTCAGGGAAGCTATGAGCTATGCCATGCAGGGCCACCCAAGATGGACAGGTCATAGCGGAGAGTTTAGACTAAATGTGATCCACCTGGAGAAGGAACTGGCAAGCCACTCCAGTATCCCTGCCAAGAAAACTCCATGGACAAAGACAACAGGTGACCCTTGGGTCCCTTCAAACTCTAAGATTCTATTATCCTTTCTTTCCTTTTAAAAGCAAGTAATTCAGAATTCCAGAATGGGTGAAAATTTTGGGTAGGGAGAATTTTAGAAACAAGCCTAAGATGTATTTTCATAAGGTGATAATCAGTGGCTATGAGTGAGTTAGAAAACTTTAACTCTTCTGCAAGCAGGAGCAACATTTTATAATAGGAAGAACTTCACATAATATTTCTGAATTTGATTTCTTCAGGCAGCACAAGCAACACTTATCTGCCTACAATTCCATTTTTCTTTATGTCCCAATCACCACTGGACTTAGTGGACTGCCTACATGGAGTCATTAAGCTTGGTGGAAGTAGCAGGCCTAGCTTTGATCATTACCAAATATTTCTGATGGATGCCTTCAGGCGCTCAGCTTTCTCTCGCCGCTCTTGCCTAGTCTCCGCTTGACATATTCTCTTGTTAAATCACTACAATTTGCAACAGGTCATTCATCTTCCCAGCTACTTCTGACAATCCTCCGGTGCATCGAACCCCAATAAACAGGGAGACTGTGATGATAATGCCATAGAAATGTCAAGGTCCAGGGAGTTCAGTAATCACTACAAAATGACTGCGTTGAGAAAATAATTTGTTTGGGGTTGCATTCCACTAGCTATTTTTCTTTAAGCACTTGCAACACAAAGCTGTTTCATAAAGGCAAGGTTAACAGCACGGGTCCTATTTTAAGGCTCCATAAGTAAATGTAGTCTGAAGAAGTCTGCCAGATAAACAGCCTTAAATTATCTGAATCTGAGATTGTAAGAGGCTAGGTAACAGGAAAAGTCAGATGTGTTTCTAGCAGAGTCATGACCAACCGGCAAATGGAGAACAGCTGGCGTGCTTTTGTCTCATGCCTGATTTCTTTTATGCAAGTGAGTTCAGAGAACAGATAAGAAGGCATGACAGGGAATTCCCAAAACTGGCCCAGGGAGAGGTGAGGCCACACAGGGAACTGGTAGCCTATGTCTGTTCTCATACTAGGCTCTCAGTGATCTACTTTGCCTATGGCAGGAGTGGGGAGTCTCAGGTATGTAGTGGGAGCATGTGTTCTTCCAGTCTTCTCTGTCTGGCTTGAGAATCTTCCAGGCCATACTCCTCCCAGGTCTCAACTTCCTCAACTTACACCTCAGCTTCTAGTGTTTTTGCCTGGGTGGAATGTCTTGCTTGCCTGGATGAATGTTAAAGTGATGTGTGTGTGCATGTGTGCAGAAATTACCCTACTGTAAACTGCATCTTCATTGCTTCACCTGCTTTTGCCTCTGTTACTGCCAAGCACTAGCACATGGCCCTGGGAAGGTAGCTCAGAAGGGACTGTTGCCCTCAAGCAGATATATATTCACCATTCCAAACCTATGGAGTTGGAAGAGGCAATCTGAGTGCTCCACTCAGGCATTTATCATCTTGCAATCATAAGGTATCATGGGCCTGGCATAACTGACAATGTACTATGCACAGTAAACATCCTACTGGGAAGGTCCTTCTGGCAAATATCCTCTTTTGGGGCTAGGTGCTCAAGAAGGTGGTGGTGGTCTTCTAAGACTGTCCCCAGCAATAAGTTATAGGAGGCTACTGTTCAGCATTAGTGATGTATGGAAGTGAGAGCTGGACCATAAAGAAGGCTGATCGCCGAAGAATTGATGCTTTTGAATTGTGGTGCTGGAGGACTGGAGGAGACTCTTGAGAGTCCCATTGACTGCAAGAAGATCAAACCTATCCATTCTGAAATGAAATCAGCCCTGAGTGCTCACTGGAAGGACAGATCCTGAAGCTGAGGCTCCAATACTTTGGCCACCTCGTGAGAAGAGAAGACTCCCTGGAAAAGACCCTGATGTTGGGAAAGATTGAGGGCACAAAGAGAAGGGGACGGCGGAGGACAAGATGGTTGCACAGTGTTCTTGAAGCTACCAACATGAGTCTGACCAAACTGCATGAGGCAGTGGAAGACAGGAATGCCTGGCGTGCTCTGGTCCATGGGGTCACGAAGAGTCGGACTCGAGTAAACAACTAAACAACAACAAGAACTGTTCAGCACCATGAGAGTAGTCTTCTGGTGTCCTTAAGGCAGGCATAGGCAAACTCAGCCCTCCAGATGTTTTGAGACTACAATTCCCATCATCCCTGACCACTGGTCCTGTTAGCTAGGGATGCTGGGAGTTGTAGTCCCAAAACATCTGGAGGGCTGAGTTTGCCTATACCTGCCTTAAGGTGTCCATCTTGTTTTCTATGCTGTCTAACACTGATATGAAGCTGTCATCAAGAGATTTGAAGTGTCATCAATATGAGCATGATACCCAGCTCTTTCTCTCCATTCTATCTGAATCAGGAGAGAGGGCTGATATCTCACACCAGTGCTTGAAGGTGATGATGGGCTGGATATGGAGCCAAAAAAAGGCTGGATCATGAAAAGACAGAGATGGTATGTGACCTGGGTTCTCATATCTAGGCGATGGGGAGACAGACTGCCTTGAATGGATTGCACTTTCCTGTAAGGAGCTGGTCTACAGCTTGAGAGGGTTCCTGGATTCAGTAGGGTAGATGAAGGCTCTGGTGCCTCAGTGACTGGAAGTGCCTTTTTCCAGCTTGGACAGAAATGGCCCTTAGCCACTGTATTTGATGCTCTGGCAACTTGCAGTATTGTATTGTAAGTATTGTAACAAGTGAAATGTATTAGCAGTGGCTACAAACTGAAAGCCAACGAAATAAGGCAGATTTCTAAGTTAGTTGGTTGAAACGTGGGAAAGCAATGCTCGTTTTCGAGATATGCAAGTTAATTTCTAGGGCACCTTCCTCCAAAAGCTTGGCTGGTTTAACAGTTTAATTGGGGTTCCTCTCCCACTGTGCCATGAAGAACAAATTTAAGAAACAATCATCATGTTACATGATGCCCTTTTACATTGTGAGGAACTTGGCATGCGTTGCATTATGCAGCAATGTGTCGTTAAACTTCATGGCAGGATACAAAATAATCCATCAGGAGGGAAAGAGAAGCCTTTGGGGATCAAAGAAACTAGTGCACACTTGACTAATTGCTGTTTGGTGCAGCAACAGAAAGGGGGAAATTGCCATTTGTCGAACAACTGCTCAGGGTTGCTTTTAATTATTTTGTTGGTTCTTCTCATAAAGCTTACCTAATTACTATTTGAGCTCATTCTCTGGCTGATCCAGTGTCTGGGCCTCCTGCTGGCTACTTTGGTGCTGATATAGGCCTTAGAATGGGAAATGTATTTGGTAGGCACACTGATTAGGTCTTCTCCAGAGTCCATTGGACATTATTGCAGAAATGAGAACCTGAAATAGAGCAGTTTTTAAGTTGGGTCATTTTAGTGCAATCAACCTCAGGCCTTGGAAACGTAAATAGCATAGATGTGACTCTGACTGCCATCTCCACGTAGAAGAAAACAAAACATTAGAAATGGGTCTATGCCCAGAGGTGAGCCATGTTTCACTAAGTTGACTGATGGCCAGTTTCCAGTAGACCATTTAAGCAGCGGTAAGAAACATCAGGGAAAGGCGATAAATGTGGTCCTCCAGTCCTCTCAATCTGACCCTGGAGGCTCCCCTCAAGTCCCATTCTTCACTGGCCCTGCTTTGCACCTTCCTCAAGTGTTTTTGAGTGGCTGGAATGTACTATTGAACTCTGATCATGACTCTTGCTTGCCTGTACAGTGGATAGAGGGGCGTGTGCATAGAAACTAGTCTTCTGTACAAAAGGTAAAAGTTGCATGCAATGTTCTGCCCACTTTTGCCCTTGCTGCCACTCACCTCTGTCATGTGGCCTAATAAATCAGATCTAACCTTCAGTGTCAGTGCCTCTGAATACCTGTTGCGGGGGAAATGACTGGGGAGAGAGCTGTAGCATGCATCTCGCTTGTAGAATTCCCATAGATATCGAATTTGGAACTGTGAGAATAGGATGCTGGCATATATAGCCCTTTGGTTTGATCCAGGAGGGTTATGCTTACACTCTTATGTTAACATGGTTAAACACACACACACACACACACACACACACGGCGTTCCCAATGGTTATCAGAATCAGTGTGTGGGGAGAGGATGTTTAAATTTTCCTTGCCCCCATTTGAAGTCTTAATGAATTCCGACACACACTGCAATTAGCGTTAGGAAAACAGGTTCTATCTGCACCAATAGATTTCTGTCCTAATGCTAACTACTCCATAGTGTATGTTTGCCATAGACATTGTGGTTGGGGAGGAAAGGCTTAAAACTTTCTTCCCCACACACTGCGATAGTAATAAGGTCCACCCTCCTCCCTGCAAAGTTGTTACTTAATTTTTAAAACTGCACAAGATGATTGTTAGTCACGTCATTGATGTTACATCTAGTCTGTCCTTTAGCTGTTAACGGGTCATCAGTGTGCACTTCAAAGCGCAGTGGTGGATGGGCTATGCATATTCTTGCGCAGAAAGAAGATATACAACACAAGGCTGAAGTCATCTCACTCCTGCTACATATGATAGCCTGCCAAATGAGTTTTGCAATACTTCCAGTGAAAGCTATCATGCTTCACCTTGGCAGGCTTACTTCTGATGCTGTCCTTGGATGGAAGAAATGTGCTTCTGTCATACGAACACTTGCATGCATGCACACATACAGCACAGTAAACTGCTCCACAATGAGATGATTTATGAGGAATATTAAGGAGTCTCAGTTTGGTCACTGAAGAAGTGAAGGAAAGGGAATTTATACCGTACCGTCCCTTTTTATCACTTTTGTTTTGCATTATAGAATAATTTGTCAAGAGCAGCTAAAATGAAGAGTGAGATGGGAGACTCAAGAATTTTGCTAGGCAAGCATTAGAATGAGGAATAATATTTATGGTATATATCCTTTATGCTGTTAATGTGCAGAAGTGAAGTATATTTGGAAAGGGGACATCATCTAACTCTTCAACTCTTCTGCACCTTGCGTATTTTATTTTGCAAAACAACCCAATTCCCCGCCCTACATATCCAAGCAGTACCTCTTCAACGGGGAAGAACGTAAGTGATTATCTGTCATTAGCAGGAATCCTCACAGGCTTTCAACACGGAAGTCAGACCAGGACATTGCTGCCCCCTCCAGGACTGATCTTTATGGCCAGATGGTCTGTAAACCTGGCAAATGCACAGTGGCTCATTACCGTGCGTACATGTAACCCCAAGACCGTCAGGGAGCCCTCCCAGCTGTTTTGCTTTGCCACACACAGAGCAGCACTTTTGCAGAGCAATTAGGCAATCTCTCTCAAAGTGATGAGTGCAGTATCTGTATCTGAAATGAGAAAATATTTACTTAGGAAAAAAAACATAATAATCAGAAGCGCATTTGAAAATTGTCAGTGGAACAAGCTGCTCTGAGTACTAGATTGGCTGTTTTGGCTCTTCCATGCCACCACGATCTCAGAAAACTGTACTGCTTAACTTAGTGGGACTTCCGTTTTTGCAGAGGATCACGCTGCAGATCTGTCGAGATACTTATCATTTTGAAGAAACATTTCAGCGTGGTTCTTCTGGGTGAGGGTTCAGTTCTATTCCCACTTCAGGAATACACCAGTATCTGTTGATCCCAGGCTTCCTGCCGCAAGGCTCACAGTCACAGCTGTGTGTAGGAATGAGGGGAAATTTGATTCAGTTCACATTCAAGGTGAACCTACCCAAATCTCACTTTCCAAGACGATACAAGACCCATAGCACAACCATCCTTCATAATTTGCACTTCTCTTACTTTTGCAATGCAGTTCTGCAGCCAAGTAATGTGTACAAAAATGCATATGCGTAACTAGGGTAAAGTGTGCATAAAATGCATATATCGGTGAAAATAGCATACAAAAAGGTAGTTAGTGCATAAGAGATTAGCTTTGGAATAGTAGTAGTAGTAGTAGTAGTAGTAATAATAATAATAATAATAATAATAATAAGTATATAAGGTCAAATTGCCATATACAAGATGTGTATATAAAGAGATATTCACACTAAAATGAGGATTTAAAAAGCAAATTGCATGATACAGAAATAACAAGAATGGGATCTAAGAGTAGAAAGGTGAGAAACAGAGATAAACTGAAATTGACATACACACCCATCCCTAGCAGTGTGACAGGTACCAGAGGGCATAGCTGTCAACCTTTCCCCTTTTTTGCAGGAAATTCCCTTATTATAGCATTGGGAAACAGCAAGGAGGGTTGACAGCTATGGAGAGGGATGTGGGGAGAAATAGCACATTTCTCTAATCTTCTGCAGCAATTATCTACGAACACAGGGGAGAAGCTTTTGAGGGAGGCAAGCAGGTAGGTGGTTTTGAACTTCATCAGGGCTGGGATAACTGTAGCCTCTTGTGCTGAATCAGGACATAACAGCATTTTATTCCTGTGACTATAATCCATTTTAACCATTTTTAATTCTGAATTTTAAAATTATTGACCTGCTGATGAAGGACAGGTAATTATTTTTATTATATGCCTCAGAAAAAGCATGCAGACACCCTTTTCTGCCCCCAGCCCACCCCATTCCTCCCCTTTTTGTGCGACATTTTTGTGATGTTTTCACTTCTAGGTTCAGCACGATGCACGTACCAGTATGTGTGGTCGCACACATATTGATCACATGTAAATGGGGGGTAGCCCGTTCAGATTTGTACCTCACATCTTTTTGACAGAAATAACTTAGAATTTTCTTGCCTGCATAAATATTGTGTGCATGTGTACATATGCACACGTTCAAATATACACACAGCTTTAAATCTTGTCACATCCATACAGAATTTAGATCCAATCTAACTGTGAACTCAGAGAATTCAAAGACAGGAAAGAGACTCTGGCCACCATCCTGCAGTTGTCAAACTTTCAAAGCTATTAGATTTTGCAATAGAGGGATGTAAAGAGGACCCTTTCGCTCTTTGAAGTACAGCTCCCCACAGTTAAACTTTGATTAAAAAGAAAACCACATGTTCTGACAACTTTATGCAGAGAGTTACACTTGCAGACATCCAATACAATTCCTGTAGGGAAACTAATTAGACAGCCTCCCCCACCTCACCCCAGTTGGATATTTTCCCACAAAAAGGTAGCAATGTTGACGGAAATTTAAGGTTTTACTGGATACACAACCAGACCCAAAGGCACCTGTTTTCCTTTTTATATTGTAAAGGAAAAGGGATTGAGGGTGAGAAAAGGTATCGGCTTTAAAACTTTGCAAATGAACAGGATGCAGACATTCCTACAAAAAACCCCACGTGTTCCAACAAAAAAAGTGCTGTGCATTTCATTGTCAAATCTGATCCCTGTAACCATTCTCACCTGTCTCTGAATGGACGCAGTTCAGTGTATTTTACATTCCCTGCGATTCTGCAAATACAGATAATATTTTAACAACAACAAAACATTGGAAAAATACTGTGATGTCTAGCCAGAGTAAATTGGAGACATTCTGCCCTTCATAAAGCAGAGTAAAGTTTATGCAGTTGTGTAAAAGATATTGTGGTCAGGCATTGCACAATAATAATGGGGTTATTGCAAGCCTTAAGCTACACATGGTGCCATAAATGTTTCACCGAGTTGATTTTATGTGCACTATGAAAGAATTAGAGAATCCAACATGGCCTCCCCTGACATTGTTTTAAGGTAATGCTGACAGTTGCACATGTTTTTTTTAAAAAAAAAGAAATGAAAAAACAACCAAATCACATTTGAACTTTAAACATTAGATGCATCTATATATTCCAGGATTTAGTTACTTGCCTATATATATATATACACGTACTACATTTACATACCGCATTTCTGCCAATACACGTAAGGTGATGCACAGTTTAAAATATTTAATAGAAAACAGAAGAGACAAGAAACAAAAAGGGAAAGACAAAAAGGGAAATTATGGCAACGAGAAAGATTGAAAACCACTTTCTACTGAGCTGGGCCCCTAGTGCATCTGTGTTTTGCAGTTTTGTCTTGTGAACAACCCTGTGATCTTCATATGAAAGGTGGTAAACAAATTTAATAAAAAAATAAATAAAAAATCTAACTCAGTATTTTCTACAGTGACTGGTGGTGAGTCTCCAGTGTCTTAGGCATAACTATGAAATGGGGTCTGAACATGACCCTACTACATGAGAGAGGTCTGAGAAGAGAACGGATGGTAAACTATGGAAGGGCCCTTTCTGTATGTAGTGGCACCGCCATTATGGAACACCCTTTCAGGTGAAGTTCCTTTGTCCTCTACATTATTATCATTAGGTAGAATGTACAAATATTTCCGTTTACTCGGGCATTTAGTATGTGAAGTGCAGTACACAATGGCGTAGGAAGGGTGGGGCGTAGGGGGCACTCTGCTCCCGGTTCCAGGGGAGGGGGTGACATTCGCAGCAGTGCCGGCCGGATCCACTATGCTTGCCCGGAAATTCCGGGCATGCACAGTCATCTGATGCGTCGTGGCGTCATGATGCACGTGTCATGATGTCATGACGCATGCACCGTGACACCCTGCCACCGGGGGGGGGGGGCTCCGCACCGCCGCCCGGGAGGCAAGGAGGCTTCCTCCGCCACTGGCAGTACATTTTCAGCAGCAAGCAATTATTGAATATATTTTGAAATGTGATTAAGAATGTCTCTTGACACCAAGGCCATCTTAGCCTCCAGTAGCAAACGCTGAATATAAAAAAACACACACTATGAACCTGCTTCTTGGGTGCTCATCAGCGACATTGTTCTGTCCTAGGTGGGTTCTGGCTTGAATAGAAACTGAATAGAAAGACTGTTTAATTAGCCATTTAGCCAAGTGTTATGATGTTCAACCTTGTACTGCTTTCAGTTTGTTGTAATGCTGTTAGTAAACAGATGTCTCTTTTACTTAACTGTACCATGTCTGTTGGAATCATGACAGTCATGGAGGCAATGATAGATGTTCAGGTAGATTTACAATATATCCATTTTCCCCACAAAGAGGAATGAGGGCCTTGGATATATTTAGGAAGACTGGTGTTTTATTTTGTTTTGTTTTTTGACCAGTGACAACATAAATGTTTGAAATGGTTTCCCATAGATGTCTGAAATGGTTTCATTTTCAAAGAAGGTATGAAACCAGCAGAAAGATGCTAGCTTCATTTTGGGATATGGTATCAGTTCCAGACTAGGGAATTAATCCCACCACTACATATCTGGAACCCAATGGCAGTACTCTAACCCTCTTTCCTATTCATATTAACACCCAGTGGGGAGTTGCATTAATAGAATCAATCCCACAAAATTTAGCTGAAGCTGAAGTAGGAAATTCTGCTCCCAGTATGGAGCAGACTAGAGGAAATTGAAAATCCCTTCAGTATGCGGCACTTTAGGTGATAATTGCTGCATTCCAGGGAGTTCAAATTTGTGGCACCCACTTTACAGTGGATTGCAACATTTTGATTAGCCAGACTGAAGCCTCACTACTAAGAAGAGAGAGAAAAACTCACTGAATACACACAGGGATAATTTATTGGTTGCCGTCGCTCCGCCAGGGTTCCATGCAGCCAAATTAATTATTGAAGAAAGTCTAATATTGAGATCTTTGGGACTTCAGGCTAAGACTGAAGAACATGTTTCCTGTTTCTCTCCATCAAGCCAATAGCTGGATCCCACTTACTTAGTTCAGACTGTTTGTATTATATCTTTGGGATTTAAAAACCAACCTTCTGCATCCAAGAACTACTTTGTTTAGTTCCTTATGTTTGCAAACGACTTTTTAATTACAGAGCTTAATGGCTAGATAATGCATTTTTGTAGTAATAATTTGGTAATGATCCAAATGGCTGCTGATTTTAACTACTGTGCCAGCTCAGATTTCTGCAAAGAGTTTACTTTTTAAAATGTACATAAAATGTACAAAAAAACTCTCTTGCCCTCAGAAAATTACGTGGATCAAACGTTGCTGCTTCTTAGCCAACTACATGGTATAGCATCAATTTGTATCAAATGAAAGAGGATAGGAGACTATGAATGACCAGTAGCTGCTTCCCACAAGGTTTGAATTGATACAAATGTAGGTCCTAAGATGTAGGTCCTACGAAACAGGGAGCACCTCCCACCTGATATGGGTGAATTTGTGAGAAGGCAGTGTTGCATCTGGCCCCAGAGAGAGGTGGGGGTGTGTAGGCACCAAGATATAGAAGCAAATTTCATTGCTAGCTGGAGATCAGAGTAAAACAGGTTATTCATTCCCTCTTCATCATTTGCCTTCATACCTCCTCACCTTTGTGTTGCAGTCTAAGTACACTGCTTGCATAAGGGCTACACATGATATTTCTCTCCCCCCCTCCCAATCTGGGAGGGGTTTGCAGGAAAGTAACAGATTTAAGCAAGAACACCAGTCATTATAGGGAGACATTGGAATGATGGAGCAGCACACCCTAGACCAGGCATAGGCAACCTTCGGCTCTCCAGATGTTTTGGCCTACAACTCCCATGATCCCTAGCTAACAGGACCAGTGGTCAGGGATGATGGGAATTGTAGTCTGAAACATCTGGAGAGCCGAAGGTTGCCTATGCCTGCCCTAGACCTAACACTCATGGCTGTGGAAAGGAATCCCTTTAAGACTAACCTGAATTTGGATGTTCGGGGGATAGTGAACACCTGAAAGAAGGAGGAGTTAGGCAGAACACTACCTTCAATGCAAAGCAAGATCAGACTCATCCTAATTTGAGGCAGTGTGAGTTGTAAAGTAGCTCCTGCATTATAATAATGTCTTAGTTGCAAAGATGCAGTGCAGTTGATAAAGTGGTGACCCTAGTAAATCAAAAATGTGTCATCTCCCCCCCCAACCAGGTGTGGACACCATAGAATGGATATATTCATGCTATAGGATGGGAATATATTGTATATATTAGTGAATTTCTTAATTTAATGCACCAGAAGCACGTGAAAACATCTGATCTGATCCAAATCTAAGTTGTATCACTTTCTACAGGAGAGCTACATTGTATCACTTAAAAAGCAACAGTGTTGGGCTCCTTCCAACTCTTGTTTTTGAAAACAAATTCAATTTCTATATAAAATTGTGATTGACTGCTTTATTTCAACCATATAGCAAAGAATTTGACGTGGGTTCCTTTAGAACATTACAGCTGTCTGGTGCAATTCATGCAATTATTAAAGGATCGTCAATCCTAGCTAATATCTGATTTAGTTATTTAATTATCCTTATACCACTTATATGTCTAGGGATTGGTCAAATTATTGTGTTTTACTGCTAATAAACTAGCTGTTCTTCTGAGCCCTGCCTGATGCCTGGTAAAATGTTGCTCTTAAAAGTGAACCGGTGATTCAGGCTGCAAGCCTGCATACACTTACTTGGGAGCAAGTCCCACTGAATTCATTGGGATTTATGCATAGAATTGTGCTGTTAAAGATGACCTAAACTGGGTTGGGGCCTAAAACAGGGAAGGGGAACCTTATTGGAGTACATTGTTGCTCTCCAATTCCTATCAGCTTCAGGCATCATAGCCAGTGGTCATGACTCGTGGGTGATGGGATTTGTGGTCTAGCAACTTCTGGAGGCCCACAGGATCTCTGCCCACTCTAAAATGTCTGTCACTGAATGCTTCTCCACAGTGTAAGGCAGAAATGAGCATTATCAACATGAGTTAAGGTATATAGTAGGGAACTGGCAAAGATCTCACCTGGTCCTGTGAAACAAACAAAAACGAGAGATACTAATCTAAAATATAGGCTAATACATACCTACCTGAAGTTATCACTTTCCTAGGATTGGAGTTACTGCTTTGCTACAGTATTTTAACTGATTTTTTTTTAAAGACTCAGAACACCAGTCACAGAAAAATTGAAAGGTCAATGTAGTACCTACAAAATATGATGTTGTAGACCTTTTAGGGAAGAATACTGCCACTGTGTGCTATGAAAGCTTAGTTTTGTGAGGGGACCAGTGGATATTTAAAGGTCAAGCAGGCTCACATCATTTAAAACAATAATCTCAGAAAATGTATATTTTTAATAAATCTGGCAAAAATAAATAAAGAATAAGCATACTTGTGGCTCACAAACTTAAATTACAGCAAGATCATATTGAGGAGATAAAATTCAAAATGGGTATAAAAATGGGGTGGGGGCAGAAAGTAGACTACATAGCTTCAGTTAATACATGTGGTTTACAGACTTTGCCATGATCCTCATCACATGGACTCCTTCGGTTAAAATAGGATGAGATGGAGTTCAGCATGCCAGCACTATTCAGCATCTTGAAATTATTCTTCAACGTCTCAAGTGAGAGAAATATTTATTGTGTTGTGTTGAAAATGCATCTTTCTCACAGTCCCAAATAACATATTATGCTTTTCAAGTGCATCGCAATTTAAAATCCTAAAAGGATTCCCTTCTCGTTTTACCTGAAAACTAGGCATTTCTTATACTGCCACAATAATCTATCCAAAAAAGCAATTCACAAAATTATATATTGCAAGGAGCAGATGTTGAAGGTGTGGTTTTCACAAAGCTTTGAATGGCATCTATGGATTGGGAGTGATCATGTGTAAAGAAAATGCATACACACTCCCTTCTCTTCTGCCTGCGGGGCATAAAGTTGAGTAAGATTTGCTTTATGTCTACTCACAATATTGTATTTACCTTAAGTACAGTGTGGTGTTACCCAAAGAAACAGTCATTAATTGCTTTGTTTTTCACCCTTAAAAAATAAAAATCAGTTGCACTGAACACACAAAAATGCTGATTAAATGATGTGTGTAAAGAATATTTTTGTGAGATTTCACTAATATGAGCATCCCTCTCGTGTAGGTACAGAAGTGAGAAGAGAATCCTAACTATAGGAAGTCAGAAGAATTTACCCTTATGGGCCTGGCAGAAGGAAAACAAGCCTTTGACTTACAGCACCCTTTTGCCAGTGTACATTCTGCTGGGTTGCTAGTTAATGTGACCAGGCTGAAAGGGGGTCTTCCTTTTTTATTTCCTGTCCCACCCCAATGCCCCTGCCATACTCCCAGAACACCACTTTTCCTGGACTTACCCTGGACTCTCTTCAGCCAGCATTGGCAGAGCCAGGACTGGGGACTGACCCTCAATGTATGAGTTACAGGTAGGTAGATGTGTTGGTCTGCCATAGTAAAAAAAAAATTAAAAAATTCCTTCCAGTAGCACCTTAGAGACCAACTAAGTTTGTTATTGGTATGAGCTTTCGTGTGCCTGCTTTTGTATCTGAAGAAGTGTGGTATCTGAAGAAGTGTGCATGCACACGAAAGCTCATACCAATAACAAACTTAGTTGGTCTCTAAAGTGCTACTGGAAGGAATTTTTATTTTGTTTCCTCAATGTATGAGTGATTTTGAGATGAGTGATTTTAGCTGGCAGAGCCCCAACTAAGCCCACCCTCAGCCAGTTCAACCAGAGATCTACCTATTCTCAACTAGCTCAGACTGGTGGATCTTGGGTTTGCATTGCACCGTAAAGGTTCTTGATATTTAACTCTTAAATATGGAACCTGAGACTACATGTTGTGATGTATTCTCATCTGCTATAGGAATTTTCCCCTT
Organism: Lacerta agilis; assembly: GCF_009819535.1. Lineage (NCBI taxonomy): Eukaryota > Metazoa > Chordata > Lepidosauria > Squamata > Lacertidae > Lacerta > Lacerta agilis. The sequence goes on along the minus strand of NC_046316.1, from coordinate 65,291,222 downwards.
CTAGGATCCAGCTAGCCACCAGCTAGGCAATTCTACCCTGCACCCACCTGCCCCAAAACTCAACATCCCATGGTTGCTGAGTGCTTTCAGTTATCATTGAGCTGTTTGGGTTCTAGATTTGCTTTCTTTTTGGCTTCTAAAAACATTGGGGTTCCATTGAGCATCCTGTTACCTTCCTCCCATCTGGGCTCATTTTCTGATGGCAATCACCACTTGAGATTTCTGTTGGATGGATTGGTATTACAGATGTTAATATGTTCTCATAGCAGGATTCTCGATAGGTATAACCCACCACAAAGATTCTCTGGGACAAGTCCCATTACAACGAAAAGGCTGCACACCTTTCTCTTCTGCAGCTCCTATTCGTTTTAGTGGGGCTTGTGTAGAAGAACCACATGGTGAATTGTGTTCCATGTCTTTGATGAGCACTGTGGATAAACATGGAGGGTATTTTATAGGCATATATCAAAGTATTCATTAGCAGTAGAAGAGTTCAAGCTGTATGATTAATTCATTAAGCACAGATTTGCCATGTGAATTTTGATAAAGCCTTTTTAAATCAGAACTATATCCTGTGAAAATGGGCTCAGTGCTGATGTCATCGCTGTAAAGAAACCAATTTCCATCTCTGCATTCAGGGAATACCTGATCTGTATTCAGGCAATAAATGATACTTCGTTAAAACTCCAAAGCTATATTATTCCTACTAGTTCATGGATGGAAATATTGCAGTACTTTAAACAACGAATTAATGAATGTTAGAAGACAGATCTCAAAGTTATTTCTTACGGCTTTCAGAAGTTCTGCATAAGTAGGATTAGTTGATAATCTTCTTTCCCATCGCTGTACTATAGCCACCAGCAACTGTATTCATGGACAACTTGTGGTTCTGAATGAAATCGCACTTCTAGATATTCAGTAAAAACACAGAAAGCATAGCAATGAACATGGAGCTGCAAATAAATTATACAGTATACAACAGGCATAGACAAACTCGGCCCTCCAGATGTTTTGGGACTACAACTCCCATCATCCCTGACCACAAGTCCTGTTAGCTAGGGATGTAGACTCAAAACATCTGGAGGGCCAAGTTTGCCTATGCCTGGTATACAGTGGTTCACAGAATTGACACCCCAAAGGACCTTATTCTTCCCATATCCACAGCCTTGGAGTCAAACAGAAATCAACTATCATGCTTTGACTCTCTCTCCAGCTTGCTGCCTTTACCATCCTACAAACTTTTTATCCCTCCAGATCATATCACAGCCAGCCCCAATGGCTCTACTTTAAACCCTAGCTTTGTCTTCTAACTCTGAGCTGAGGGAGGGGCTCCACCCATTTGCTTTCTTAATGACCCATTACCTTTTCTTTGTTCTCTTAGTGGCTCATCACTTTTCCTTTGTTTTCTCTATGGCTCATCTCCCAGGTGATTTCATGAACACAGGAAAATCCAGGGATTGGGAGTCTGGCACCAGCAAACTCATAACAGTATAATGTAGTACTGGCCACTGATGTATGTGGCTTTAAAATAATATCAGACAAATTCATGGAGGAGACAGCCATGAATAGCAGCTAGTCACATTGGCTACATTCTACCACCACTGCTGGAGGCAAGTGTCTGAATACCATTTGTTGGGGAAAGGATTTTGGAGAATGTGCTCACTACACTCATACATACATAATATCAAGCTCTCTACCGGTTTAAAATGGCGAATCTCTCTCCGTAGAAAGTATGAGATTAAAGTAAATCTAGTGAATATTTCATGATGTAATAATATTTTTTCATCCATGGTCCCCACTTTCTTTCATCTAAGGAGTAATAAGATTCTGAAGAATTATAGAAAGAAAAGGGATTTTTTCGTTAAGTGTTACCTTATGTATGACTTACAGAGACAATATTTTTTCAAGGAAATATTTCATCAACATCTTGGCTGAGGTACCCTGTCTGTATGCATAAATCTTCTCTGTGTTACTTGAATGTTATACATGCTTTTGGTGATTCAGACTGCAATAGTTTAAACAAAGAAGATCGCTTGGGCTTAATAAATTCAATAGTAATAAAAAAAGGGAAAGGTTAACTTTAAAAGAAAAATATTTATATTGGAGGTAATTACAGCATCTTGTATTTATACAGCACCTTTCAAATCCAAGTGCTCCTAAAAGTACTTTAAAGATGTGATTGAAGCAAAAGACTTAAGAGCCAAATCTTTGGTTTTATCTTCATCACCTACTCCTGGCTTGCTGTGTGGCCTTGCACTTGTTCCCTAAGTCCCAATTTCTATTGAATACCTACACCTCTTAACAATCTAAATAGCACCAGGCTATCACCTTCCTGGACGGCATGTTATAAAAGCTACCCACCCACATATATTCAGCCGCACATTGCTTTGGTATCTTGGACCATCATAGGAAGGAAGTGATATGACCTTTCCTGTCATTTTTTATTTTTATTTAAAAAGGTATAACGATGGCAAACTTGGATGGCTTTTCATCAAATTCAAAGAGGGAGAGATCATAATAATATAATCTTATAATACTAGACCCCAAGGCCAGTAAATAAAGTTGAATTCTGGATAATAATAATAATAATAATAATAATAATAATAATAATTTATTTATACCCCGCCAATCTGGCCGGGTCTCCCCAGCATTGCAGGAGATCTTGGGGTCCCTACCAGACCCCGGTGACAAAGGTGGTTCTGCTAGGTTGCGAACCACCTGGAAGAGTCTCCTGCCGCTGTTTTCAGCAGATGCAATAGAAACAGCGAAGAAGGTCCTCTTCGCTGTCGCCATTGCCACTTGGTAGGCTTGGTAGTTGAGCTCTAGCCCGTGTCTGGTCTGATTCAGAATGAGTTTTCCGCCACCGGCGCTCTAGCCGTCTCAGCGACTGTTTCATCGCCCTCAGCTCCGGGGAAAACCACGGGGCTGTCCAGGCTCCATGCAATCGGAGATGACGCTTCGGAGCCAGACAGTCAATAGCCCTGGTTAACTCCGCATTCCAGCGGGCCACCAGGGAATCAACTGAAAGGCCATCAACATGGGATAATACATCCCCTACCACTCTCTGGAAGCCAATTGGATCCATTAAGTAGCGGGGGCGGACCATTTGAATCGGTCCCACCTCCCTGCAGACGGGAAGGGTTGCAGAGAAGTCCAGTTGCACCAGGAAGTGATCTGACCATGGCACTTCTTTTGTTTCGCTTTTACTTAGTGTCAGATCACCAACATCCATAGAGGTAAACACCAGGTCTAAGGCATGTCCGTGGCTATGAGTTGGACCAGACTTATTCAGGGACAGCCCCATGGAGGCCATGCTTTCCACGAAGTCCCGAGCGGCCCCTTGTAAGGTCGTGTCGGCATGGATGTTAAAATCCCCTAAGACAACCAAGCTAGGTGTCTCTAGGAGCATATCCACCACGACCTGAAGCAGCTCGGGCAGGGAATCCTTGGTGCAGCGGGGAGGTCGGTACACCAAAAGGAACCCTGTTCTGCCCCTATTGCCCAACTTCCAGAACATGCACTCAGAAAACTGGGTCTTCCCAATAGGACGCCTGGTGCAAACTAATGACTTCCTAAAAATCACTGCCACCCCCCCTCCCCGCCCAGATGGCCTGGGTTGCTGTGCGTAAGAGAAACCTGGTGGACAAGCAGCGGCAAGGACAGGCCCATCCGCTTCATCCAACCAAGTCTCTGTTACACATGCCAGGTCAAATCCTCCATCCACAATCAGGTCGTGGATGGCAGTGGTTTTGTTCATCATTGACCTGGCATTACACAGCAACACTTTCAGGTCATGTGGGTATCCCTTGCTGATTCCAGTATCCATCCGGTAAGGACCAGACCTGGAGGCAGGGATAGTCCTCAGACAACGACTAAACCTGCCTCCTCGGTAATGACATAGTCTGGTCTTAGCGTGACTCCTCCTCCTGCCCATGATCACTGAGATTGGGTGTCTTTCCAAGACAACCCCCCCTGTGGAACGTGCCCCAGCCATCCTGTTGGCTGAGGCCCAATCCCAGGCAGCCCTACCCCTATCCCCTTAAAAAACAAATACAAACCATACACTAATTTAACAAAATAATAAAAATTAAAAGCAAAAAACAACGCTAAAATTAAACTAAACATTTGCCTCACCACAAACAAAAAATAATAAAATGATATAAAAACCACCATTAAAGCAAATTAAAAGTGCAGCAGTGAGTGCAGGCCCCGCCCCCTAGGCCAGGTGGAATTGGCAGCAGAAGGGAGCGGCCTTCCAAACAGTCACGGAGCAAGCACCAGCAGCAGTGTCCCAGGCCTCTCTGCAGGCTCTTAAGCTGTAGCGGTGAATGCAGGCCCCGCCCCCTAGGCCAGGTGGAATTGGCAGGAGAAGGGAGCGGCCTTCCAAACACTCACGGAGCAAGCACCAGCAGCAGTGTCCCAGGCCTCTCTGCAGGCTCTTGAGCTGTAGCGGTGAGTGCAGGCCCCGCCCCTTAGGCCAGGTGGAATTGGCAGGAGAAGTGAGCGGCCTTCCAAACACTCACGGACAGACAAAAGAATGTACTTCTTCCCAGAGTGCATAGTATCCACACCCACTAGATGTTGTGATGGCCACCAAGCTGGACTGCTTTAAAAGAGGATTAGACTTATTCTTAGAGAGGATTGGAGAAGATCAGTCTACATCCCAATCCCAAGAAGGGCAGTGCCAAAGAATGCTCCAACTACCGCACAATTGCACTCATTTCACACGCTAGCAAGGTTATGCTTAAAATTCTACAAGGCAGACTTAAGCAGTATGTGGACCGAGAACTCCCAGAAGTGCAAGCTGGATTTCGAAGGGGCAGAGGAACCAGAGACCAAATTGCAAACATGCGCTGGATTATGGAGAAAGCCAGAGAGTTCCAGAAAAACATCTACTTCTGCTTCATTGATTATGCAAAAGCATTTGACTGTGTCGACCACAGCAAACTATGGCAAGTTCTTAAAGAAATGGGAGTGCCGGATCACCTCATTTGCCTCCTGAGAAATCTCTATGTGGGACAAGAAGCTACAGTTAGAACTGGATATGGAACAACTGATTGGTTCAAAATTGGGAAAGGAGTACGACAAGGCTGTATATTGTCTCCCTGCTTATTTAACTTATATGCAGAATACATCATGCGAAAGGCTGGACTGGATGAATCCCCAACCGGAATTAAGATTGCCGGAAAAAATATCAACAACCTCAGATATGCTGATGATACAACCTTGATGGCAGAAAGTAAGGAAGAATTAAAGAGCCTTTTAATGAGGGTGAAAGAGGAGAGCGCAAAATATGGTCTGAAGCTCAACATCAAAAAAACTAAGATCATGGCCACTGGTCCCATCACCTCCTGGCAAATAGAAGGGGAAGAAATGGAGGCAGTGAGAGATTTCACTTTCTTGGGTTCCATGATCACTGCAGATGGTGACAGCAGTCACGAAATCAGAAGACGCCTGCTTCTTGGGAGAAAAGCAATGACAAACCTAGACAGCATCTTAAAAAGCAAAGACATCACCTTGCCGACAAAGGTCCGTATAGTTAAAGCTATGGTTTTCCCAGTAGTAATGTACGGAAGTGAGAGCTGGACCATCAAGAAGGCTGATCGCCGTAGAATTGATGCTTTTGAATTATGGTGCTGGAGGAGACTCTTGAGAGTCCCGTGGACTGCAAGAAGATCAAACCTATCCATTCTCAAAGAAATCAGCCCTGAGTACTCACTAGAAGGACAGATCCTGAAGTTGAGGCTCCAGTACTTTGGCCACCTCATGAGAAGAGAAGACTCCCTAGAAAAGACCCTGATGTTGGGAAAGATGGAGGGCACAAGGAGAAGGGGACGACAGAGGATGAGATGGTTGGACAGTGTTCTTGAAGCTACTAACATGAGTTTGGCCAAACTGCGAGAGGCAGTGAAGGATAGGCGTGCCTGGCGTACTCTGGCCCATGGGGTCACGAAGAGTCGGACACGACTGAACGACTGAACAACAACAACAACAGACTTATTCATAGAGGATGAGGCTATCAGTTGTTGTTCTTGTTGGCATCCATCTGTCTCGAGAGACAATGGTGTGTGCCTCTGGGGTGAAGTCAAACAACCATATTAGCAGCACCAAAGTGACCTTCCACAGTGTGCAAACTTGGGCAGTATGTATGGAGGTCCTGGGCTGCCCAGATGACAAGACTCTAAGACTCACTGACGTGGTCCAAAGGAAAGCAGAGTGTGACCTCCACACACAATGCCCAGGCTAGAATTTTATTGCACTCAGCTCCTGCTTGTAGGCTTCCCACAGACACCTGGTTGGCTGCTGCGAACACAGAATGCTGGGCCAGACGGTCCTTTGGTCTCATCCTGCAGCTCTTTTCTTGTGTTCTTGTGCAATTGTTGTTCCTATGTACCTCAGCTATTTTCCTTTCAACAAAGGCCTGAATGTTCAAGCTGGAGAACAGAGAGACGTAATTCTTTCATCCAACAGGTTGCATTAATACACTGTGAGGAACAACCAAGAAACTTAGGATATGAGAACACTTGGATATATTCTCAAGATCCAATCATTTTCCCTCAGTAGCAGAATTCAAATGAGGCAAACCATTTCTTCTCTAGCTCATATGGTAGAGATTTGAAAAGAATGGGTATAGGAAAATAGCCCTTTATACCTTGTTGCAACTTTTCATTCAGTTTTTTTATTAAAATATATATGGACCCATTTAAGATTGTTCTTCTACCTAGCAGTTTAACAAGAAGAGTGTTAAACTCATAAAGCTCTAGAGCTGAAGTTCCCAAACTGTAGTCCATGGGAGTTACATTCAGGAGATTCCCAGATTTATTTATTTCATTCTTTTTCACTTTTTTAAAAAAATTATGTTTCTAGCATTTGTAACACCCTTGAGATGAGGAAAATGTGCAGACAATATTCTCATTCTGTGTGACAGAAACTAGTCTCCTCCCCCATCATTGTTTTACTTCCCCCACCCTACAGAAAAATTCCAGTGGATGCCCAAGAACCTCACAATAGTTTTATCCTCACAACAACCATATAAAATAGGGCATGTATGCTGAGAAAAATGGCATGGCAAAGTGACTTAATCTAATGAGTTAAATAGAGTAGTAAAGATCTCCTTGTCTAACCAATGCTGGGACTCAGTACCAGGGGTCTCTTAATGGTAGAAACAAGTAAGATTATCCCCCCAACTTTTTTTTTAAAAAGTGTCAATCCTGTCCTTGTAGTTTACAAGCTAACAGTTTAGCATGAAGCAGTCAGAAGAATCAATTATTAATACAAGGCAAATTGGCACCAGCATTCAGTTTTTTTCCACATAGCTTGTCCCACAGTTATATTAATAGCCGCATCTCTCTAGCATCGTATTGAGTATGCTGCTGAAAAATCTGACCCTACAAATTTGTAGTGTTGAATAATATCACCTTGATTCATAAAATCTCTTTCATCTTTCCATGCGGAGGTCTGTAGCTTGTTCATTGCTCAGCTAGTCACCGAATCTGCTTTATGGCTTGAATATCTCTATCATCCAGTCCCACAGGGAACACTTAAGAAGGCAATATTGCTTCCTGTAAAAAGATGAGAATCTTTTCGTCCATACTCTAATACAACAGGAAGTGGACTTTTTGTCCAAAGCTGAACATTTTCTCTTCATCCCTGACCTTGAACATTTCACATTATTACTGATCATATTATAACTCTCAATAACCTGGGAATCCTGTGCTTTTTATAAAAGTTTCCAACCTTCCCAGTTTATGCCAGTTACTTTCCAACCAAAACATGTAATCACAACAAGTCTCTTAGAAGAAGTCTACCCTTGTAGTTATAGGGACAGTCTATGTGTTATAGGCGAGGTGAAGCAATTTGCTTCGGGTGGCAAATTTGATCCCCACCTCACCCCAGCCATCATTCTGCTGCCAACTACACTGGGGCATTGCCCATGCCGCCAACACAGCCCATTGTCTCACTGCTGCCACTGTGCCCTGGACACTGCTGTTGTGTCATGGTGGCTGTGCAGGCACAGCTGTAGGTGAGGGTACAGTTTGGATTTAAAGCCCTCGGACACAGAGCTTAAATTCCCAGATTAGTACCTAGAAACACAGCACAAAAGGCAGTCTGGATGAGCAAAGACTCGCATTCAAAAAGCTGTAGATTTGTAAAACAAAACAAAACCTTTGCAGTTTCACAACTGCCGTGAATCTGCAAAGAGGTTGTTATTATTTTTTTACAAATCTGCAAGCAAGAATGCACACCAAACACACACTTTTGAATTATTTTAAGGTAAAAAAAAAAAAAGAACCCCCCCTCTCTCTCCCTCACCCCCCTCCCATAACTGATTGTGGAGGAAAGTGAAATTCTTCTGCTTCTTTTACAAAAAAAATAAAATAAAGAAATGAACCTCTGGACCTATTTGTCTACAATTTGGCAGCCCTAATGCACTCCAGGCAGTCTCCTGTACCTGTAAAATTCATCCACTTGGGCCAAAGAGGGGCAAGTTACAGCTATTTTCAAGATTCTCCATTATTGTAAATGGTGGAATTTTATACAAAGTGGCTTGGAACCCAAGACACCAACAGAAGTCAAGGTGCACGGAATGACTCAGAAACAGAACTGAATCTTGGGGGCCCATGCATATCCCTATTAAATATCACCTGATGTCATTGAAATACAATACTAGAGGTGATTAACACTTTCCTCTGAAATGCAACGGATGAAAGAGCATGTGTGAACCAGCTGTAAGAGCAGAAAAAGACACTATTGTTTTACTACTCTGCTTGTGTATATATAGTAATTGTGTTATAGATCGAAACAACTAATAAATGCTAAGTGATCTCAAGTATGTTTTCTAAGAGATATCAAAGGAGGTTTATTCCTAGAAGATTTCAGAGGTGTTTCTCCCTCCCCCCCCCCAACCAAGGCAATTTATTTGAAGCCTCGATCAGGCCATTTTGCTCAAGGAGCACTTAAGGTGGCGTACAAAACACACACAGAGATAATTTCCACACAGAATAATAAAACAGTTAAAACCCAAAATAAACCAAAATGCTAAACTTAATTTATCCTAAGAATGCAATTGCGTGTGATATTGAAAAAGTAGTGTCATAATGTCCATTGCATATCGACATATTTTAGCAATACCAGAGCCTTGTTTTACAGCTGGATCTTTTAGATAATGAAGTCCCAAGTGCCAACATTGCTATTATTCTATTATTTAGCAACCAGGAAGAAAATTCTGTTGGTTTTTTTCCCCTCTTACTGCATTTCCAAGGTTACTGTGTTTTCTATATTTCTTTCTCATTCTCTTTCTCTTACTCTTTTTTACAGTGCCTGACCCAAATATCTTCCATACTTTTGATAAGTATGGTCATTAAGTGCATGGATTTAGATGATTTTCCACGACACAGTTTCTTTCAGACAAGCAGTGAGTGACGCAATCTTTCTGTACAGTGGAGCTGCTTTTTATGCAACCCAGCTCTGCTAGTGCACAGTTGGGGGAAGTTGAAAGAACTGGTTGTAATTCCACCGAGATTTCTTTTATGAAGTTAAAAGGAGCTTTTTGTCTATACTGACCTAAACCTAAATGGCTACATTTCCCTCTTACCATTTTCCTCCCGAGGATACCACATGCCAGTAAGCATTCCTGAAGCGCAACGAGAAGCTAGATTGGAAATGTTACTGATATGTTATTGTGATATAGTATTTCTGTTCAGTTTTCTCATTGCATTTAGAGTATATTTTAAAATGCATATTATTAGAAAACAGCAGCCAAAGAATTGGCTTGTGGCATCCCCATATTGATCCTTGATTTACGCATTGATATAGCTCAGTTGGTGCAACATGAGACTTTTAAGATCACTGAGAATTGTCCTGTTGACAGTCTGTTTGCTTGCCCACTTTTTTCCTATCAATAATGTGCAGGTCCTCCTACGTCTAGATCCTATGCATATTTGCTTGTTTGTGTTGCTTATTTGTTTAACCCAATCTTCAACATAGAAAAAGTATCCAGAGTAGCTAACAATTTAGTAATTGTTTATAGCTGCTAAAATAATCTCAATAAAACAACAAAACATCGGAGAACATGAAATGTAGATCAGTAAAACAACACCCCCCCAAAAAAAAAATCTAAAAAATTAAAGGTTCTTCACCTGATTCTGAAAGATAACAAGAGCTGAAAAGACATCTGCTCTAGTGGCTCATAATGCTTTGTGGGGAGCGAAATCCAAGTAGGGAAGCCACCACTGAAAAAAGTCCTATATTTCCACCCACCTTTCCTTAGATAGCAATGAGATTCAAGAGAAAGGCCTCTATCAATGATTTTGGGATTTGTGCAGGTTCTTGGGGGACTGAGCAGTCCTAAAGTATCACTGACCTGCCCTATAAACTATCAGGCTTTGTGGAATCAGCTTCTTCCCCCGTGGCAGTAAATAGGAAGATCAAATGAAAGGAACGTCTTACCAGTTAAATTCTTTAATGATCACAATGAGAGACAAAACATGTCTCCCTAGGAATGGTGGTGCTCCCAATTAAGGCTCACTCCCCCCTCTGTCCCTATTAATCTATGTCCCTCCTATGTCTTGTAATCTGAGTCTGTACCCTCTGCACTTTCTGTTCTGAGACTTTCTGAGCTCTTCTAGACTTTGGGGAGGGCGGTGGAGGAATGCTGTCCAACGACTGTGAAATCTGTTAACCCTCCCCCCCCATGTTTCTTCTTCTTCTAGCTGTTTCCCATCCAGTATTTCCCAGCTTCTGCCTTCTGAACTATGCCCCTCTGAAAACCACTGTTCCAAATCTATGCTGCCCTCCTGTTCCTGAGGAGATTCAGGATCAGGGGAAGGGGGTGGCTCCTCCTCAGTGCAGCTCTCCTCAGCATGGTCCCTGGCATAAACAGATCCTAGCTGAAAGCTTCAAAACCAGAAGACATCTCACACTGCATCTTCATATTTGAAGAATGCCTTCTTCCCCTACTGTTTGATCTAATAGTACACTTGATTAATTTTCACTGGCACTTGTCCTTAAGTAAAATTAAGCGAAAGGAGAAGGCAACTTTGACAACTTCTTCTAGGTTGTTTGCCGGAATCAGTTTAGTACAGTTTAGTACCTAGAATCTAGACATTGCTTCCCAAACTTAAATGAAAAATAATGTCTGAATGTTTCCTGTTGCTGATGGGATTAGGAATGGGGGGGGGGAGAAAAAATAGCTGTGAAACCTTTAGCTCTCAAAAGAGGGTGAAGGGGGGGCAACCTTTCCAAAAGGATTGGCCTTATTGACAAAAGCCTGTTCTCCTTGAGTATTTGTTAAGAAACATATTATATCTTATGTAGCCTAATGTTTCTGTTAGATCAAACCCACTATTTAACAAGTCAAGTGAAGATTACACTTTCAGTATATCTACAGGAGTGTCTGTATCCCAAAGGATGTCTTGTCTTCAGAAATCTCAGGCTCAGCTTGAACTTGTGGCCCTCGATTCTGGCAGCCAATAGAAAGAGTAAGGTAGGAGGGGGAATATTCTTTAAGACACAGGAAGGGTCATTGTTTTTGAAAGAACTACAGAATCTGAGGGGATTTGTAAAGATGAACACACACAAAAAACCCTTTGGCAATTTGGGACATCTGGTCCATACTAAAGAACCGAAAAGGTCAGAGAATGCTTGCTGTGCAGCAGGAAAGAAGCAGAAACTCCACTTGCCATAAATACAGACATCTGAACGAAACTGTATTAACAAACTTTGACATTGTGGAGAAGTTAAGATGAATGATCTTCCCACTGAGTTTTATCCTGGAAAAAAAGAAAAGGAGAAAATAAAAGGGAGAACAAATGTCATATTTGTCATGAAAATGAAAATATCCATCTTGTCAGTCAGTTCTGCAGTTCCCCAACCATTGGGGGGGGATATGATCCAATCCCCAGCAGTGTAGCTAACCGCTCAGGTGCCTGGTGTGGCGCGCATGTCTTGCAGCTAGGGGCGGGGTGAGCTGCCCATGGGGTGGGGCGAGCCAAGGCAGGGCACGCCACATGGAGCCTCTCTGCAGCCTCCCCCTCAGCTGTAGGGCGGCTGAGGTGGTAGGCAGACATAAGCCCTGCATTGCTTGAAAAAACAGTGCGGAGCTTGCAGGCAGTCCACCTGCTGCCTCCCCCTCAGGAAAGACCGTAGTAGAGGCACACAGCTCAGGCATAGGAAGGGAGTGCAGTGGGTGTGGGAGTTATTATTGTTATTGTTATTTTTAAAGTGTCGTGAGGCCAATTTTTATTTATTTATTTTAAAAACACATATTTTTGCCATTTTGTCACCTCCCTCAGTGATGACACCTGGGGCGGCCCGAAATAAGAAGATGACCTGATAGGTTTCCTAAAGACTTGTGACCTGATGAATCCCAGCTGGTACTGAGTTCGAGAGCCACCATGAGATTACTATGGGGAAAGCCCATCTGAAAGGCCACAGGCCACTCTTGGCATATACAGTTCAGGTGAAAACCTATCAGCAACTCAGAAATGTACACACTTATAAATCCCAGCCTTAATATACATAAGGATTTGACTTGTCATGTCTATTTTTTTTAATGGAATCCCTTCAATTATGGTGCAGCACTTCCTAAATAACCCACAGGCCTATTTATAGAATTATCCAAGGCTGTCTTGGCAAATGCATTTCTTCTTCTTCTTCTTCTTCTTCAAGAGCTATTTTACACACCTAGTTCCGAACCAGTTATGAGTTGGAATCCAGATGGCAGCTTTGGGAATCCAGCTGTTTTTGCTCAAGAGCCACCGTCACTCTACAACCCCCCTGGTGTGTTCAACGAGCATCTCAGCTCTGTTCCCCTGTTCTCAAGCCGAAGAGCTCCTAATCAAGCATGGAGAAATGAGGATCATTTCCTTTTGTTCTTCTTTTTAATTAAATTTATTCCACCTCGGTGCCAGTGCTCATTCTGATCCTTTTGCTATGCAAATGATGAAGTTAACTTTTATTAGGAGAACAAGGAGTGCACACTCGAGAGTTAAAAAGCTGGCTCCCCCCCCCCCCGCCCTCTCCAAGACTACTTGTGCTTAAGTGTAATCTCAGGTGCTCATGTTGCCATGCACAACACTGTCTTCCACTTCCAGTTAGAATAATTAAAGGGTTGTCTGGGAACGTCTTGCTTTGTTTCCTTTCATTCAGACAGAAACACAAAAGCCCACATTATATTCTGACATTAAGAGCCTGATCTCCTACAGTTGGCAGCTTCTGTGGCTGAGTTAATGTTTGCCTCATCTCTCCATTTGTGTTCCAGCGGGCTGTTTCTAATTCACATTTATGCGTAAAACCCCATGAAGGGCTTTTACCTGATTTTACCCTCGCCGTTTAAAAATTAGAGGGAAACTAACATTTTCATAGGAAAAGGAAATGTTGACCTACAAAGGGATTTCCTCTGAATCTGGAGCATTCAGCCAGCGCAATTAGATATACTAAGGGGAACAAATTAGCATATGCCTTAAATAAAACATCGCAGTGAAATCTGGTTGCTGTCATATTTTCTAATGGAAGGTTTGATACATATGTTAAGGAAAGGTTTGAACTTTCGTATTATGTAACAAGCATAATCATTCACCATGATTAAAACTGGAAAACAATAATAATAATGTAACAGTGGAATCATAAGCAAGTTTTCTCAGAAGCAAATTCAGTGGCGCTTTCTCCCTAACAAGAGAATCAGTGTTAGTATTGAACTTTTTTGTTTTGTTTTGTTTTGCTCTGAGGAACATCTTTTGTGCGACAGATGTGAGGAAGCCATGGTCATATCTTGCATTCCTTCTGTGGGCGACCTACAGATTGTGCCTTCCCTCTGCAAAATGCAATGAAGGAATAGTTAGAAAAGGACTGTACCCCTGATTCTTTGTGTTTTTTGTGAAAATTAGGCAACTCATTTGTTTCTGGGATTAGTTACCTGTATCAGTGCAATGCCCCGTGCTGTAGGGCATGGGCAGTGATCAGGGAAGACATAATTGACAACCCATCAACATCTGGAGATAATGTGGCATTCCCACCACTGCACCTTGCCACGTTGAACTCCCCACTGCCTTGCCCCTCCCCTTTTCTCTCTCTCCATATCTGGTGGCGAGTCTCAGCATTGGGACATCAGGTGAGCAATGCCGCAGAACTTGCAATGCTCCACCAACGAAGACTGCATAGAAGAGGACTTTCCATAACTGAGGAACCACTGTGGAGAAACATCCTCCTCCTCATGTTACAACACTAGTCACAGGGTGGAGGATGAGATCCTCTTGTTTAAGAACATGCCAAGATCAAATTTCTCAAGCAGCTAGCTGCTTCTCTCCCCTCACCCCCGCCAAAGAGCTGTTGGTAGTCAACACAATATATTAGGGTGGTGTTGGTTAGGATGTGTGGAAATGAGAAGAAAACTAGCAGGTGGAAGAAGCAAGGGAATAGATCCAGACTCTCCTTTATTCCTGTTCAGCAGCCATGCTTTGCTTCCAGTGTTCCATTCATGTATGACCCAAATTAATTCTGCCTTTCCAGAGACTGGGAAGGAGGAAAGGCAATTTTGTAGCTGGATGTGTTCATCTTACCCTAGCATCTTTTCACCATCACTTGAATTCCTCCGCCTTCCACCAACCCCTTGGGGGCTCATAATGTGATCAACTGCTGCCGTGTGACTATAGGCTTTCCTGCTGGTGGTTATGTCTTCATTATTGCTGTTTTATGGTTTGGTTCTTGTTATTTTAATCTGCATTTGAACAGAAACTGTACACCACCCTTGGAACTTGGCTGGAAGAGCGGCCTAAAAATATGATAGATAAATAAGATGGCATTGCCATCGATCTAAGCAGGCTTCATTTTCCCTCAGTGACATGACTACATTGTCAGATCTGATTTAGCTACCTAGTGACATGATATCACGTTCACCATGATTCCTGAATGGTACCAATCACTCTAGGAACTGTCTTTTTAGGAATATTGACTTTCTCCCTCCTTCCTGTGGCTTGGTATACTCCCATTTTTATATATCTTCATTTAGCTTTATACTGTTACATTAGATTAGCTTACTTGTATTGTTTTATTATATGATAATGTGTGAATTTATTGTCTGCATTTATTGACATTATGATAATTTTTAATATCTCTTATCTCTTTATTTTTTCATGGAAAAGTGGCATACAAATTAACAGACAATGGCAATGACCAGTGCTTTTATTTATTTTTTCTTAAAAAATGTTTAGGGGTACTCTCATGTTCCTACTCATATTGAAATACTTCCCATCAATGAGGCCAAACTTAGATTCACAAAATGTTTAGGGGTGTGTGTACCCCTGCGTCCCCCCAGAAAAGAAAGCACTGGTGATGACAATGATGAAAAGGAGAGCAAATCCTTAGCCAGAGAAGGGGGGTGAATTGTACTATAGTAAAACTGGATAGTGAAAACATGCAGTAGAAACCACTGGGGAGAAAAAGAACATTCTCACTACTTTGCCATGAAAATAATGGTGAACGTTTGGCACATCCCTAGTTTTGTATACGTCTTATTCTAATTCCATATACGCATGTTCCATCCAAAATGCTGTGACAGCATAAGCCTAGACTTTGTTCCTAGTTATATTGATGTACCTCCTTTGATCCTTCATCCATCTGAGTCCCGTCCCCCCCCCCATTTATACTTGTGCAAGATGAGAATTAGGCACTACAGGTTCATAAAGCCAAGTCATTTTATCTTTGTTATGTTTTACTCTGAATATAAATTCACAACATATGCTCTGAGCTCTGAAATATTGTACACATCCCCATTCTAAAATAGTACATATTTCATCTCATGATTTCATAATGTAAAGCTCCTTTACTGGCATTTGGGGTATTATTCTTAATACACATCTACTGCATGAACAGGAACAGTTCCATAGATCAGGCACCAAACATATATGAATCAAAATGTGCATTTAGGCCCAATATTAAAGATTTATAGAATACATTTGTGAATTATGGGCCCATAATACTTAATTCCTAGTAAAATCCTTAACAGAGAAAGACATTGCTCTGCTTGTTCCAGCATTCACAGTAGCTGTTTCTTTCTTTTTAGCTCCAATATATCTGTCACTTTGGAGGAGGCTTTGAAAATAAGCAAAAGACTTAGTCCACCCAGTGTAACTCTTTCGTTGACGTGGCACAGCACCAAACTTACTGCTGGAATGGTTCCAGGGACATGAATGGAGTTATGGCAACAGACAGTTTGTCCCACAATATCCCAAGGCTTTGGAATGGTACACTGCTATTTATTCCATTTAAAGGAAATTTAATTGATGGACAAATTAATAAAATGTGTGTTCTTACACTATGCTCGTGTATTCAAGTGTCTCACATCCAGGGATAAATACATGATGCGTATCATGATCCCATCAGATGCATCTAGCCCCTGCCCTACGCTCACACAACAATACTTAACTTAAAAACAAACAAACCAACAGATCAGATGATGGATCTTCTTCCAGTGTCCTATATAGTTGTGTTTCAATGTACATGGATCAATGCAGCATGGCTGTTCCTTTATCACATGGTGATGAGCAGGCCAATGGCCATGTTCTTCCTTGCCCAGTGGTAAGCAAATCTAAGGTGCCAGTTGTGTATTCCTGGAATTAGAAACACAGTTATACAGGGCAAGGTTGGAGAGCCTTGATGAGTACATGCCAGGGACCGTGCTGAGGAGGGCTGCACTGAGGAAGAATGGTCGGAGCCACCCCCTTCTCCTGATCCTGATCCTGAATATTTTCAGGAGCAGGAGGACAGTATAGATTTAGAAGAGTGGTTTTCAGAGGGGCATTGTTCAGAAGGCAGAAGCTGGGAAATACTGGATGGGGAACAGTTAGCAGAAGAAACACTAGAAGAGAGAGAGTTAACAGATTCATAGTCTCTGGATAGTATCCACACCCCTTCCCCAAAGTCCTGGAGAGTTCAGAAAGTGGCCGAACAGAAAGCACAGAGACTACAAGCTCAGATTACAAAACATAGGAGTCACATAGATTAATAGCGTCAGAAGTGGAAGTGACCTTAATTGGGAGAACCGCCATTCTGGTTAGATGCTTTCTTTTGTCTTTTAAGAATTCCCTTTCATTTGATATGCTCATTTATGGCTGTGGGGGGGGGGAGAGAAGCCAATTCCCCAAAGCCTGACAGTACAGGAGGCTTCTCACTTCACAAGTTGGTCCTCCAGCTCACGGAGATGACAGGAATCACAACTGGAGAAGGGCTAGTACAGGGAAGTACACTCCAGGTAGTACAGGGAAGGACTCTTGTTTGAAGCCCTGGAGAGATGCTGCCAGTCAATTTAGATGGCACTGAGCTTAATTGGCGAGCTGGTCAGACTCTGTATAAGGCAGCTTGTTATGCTCCTATGGGGGTACAGCTAGTGTACTCATTCCCACAACCCCACCCCATCACAAGTTAACCCATAATCAGAATACCTAAGGAGGGCTGCAGATGGCTATTTATGGTATTTTGATCTTGTTCAATTTAAATGTGTCTCTCTCTGTGTGTGTGTGTCTTTGCAAGTATGTCTGTCATAGAAGGGCATTACTTTTAAGTACATTAAGAAACTGGGATAGACAAAAACTTCCTGTTGATATTCACTGAGTAGCAAACCAAGGTTTACCCTGTACTGTATAATGTATGAAAAAGCCCACCGGTTGCTATCCCATCCAATTACATCTGCAGTTGCCCCCCCCCCCAACAGTGCAATCTTACCCAACTGTGCTTTAAATGAAATCGTTGGTCGGCACTGCACTGTTGAGGCAATAATATTCCAACTCCCATCTCTGCTAAGTTTAGTAGTCAAGTTCACTTCTCTTCTTAACTTTCCATTCCCAAAATCTATCCCTCTCCCTTTTTTATTCCCTCATAATTGAAGCTTTGCTTCATCTTAGATAGACTCTCACATTTTGAATGATTGAGAAAGGCCAAGGGTATGTGGCAGCTGGCGTTAAATAAAATCCATCATTTGACTATCCTACTCTTGGGGGCAGGTTTGCATCATTCTGGGCAAGAAGAAGAAGAAGTCAAATACTCTCTAATATGGAAAATATTGATTTAGTGTCATCAAAACTGTCCCAAACCCACACTTGACATCATACAAAGTAATATAGTGCATTGCTCCAATAGTCTGAGGTATATATTTTTCTTCTCTGGTGTCTATAAACCGTGTGCTTTAAGATTAAGTGGAGGCTAGAAACTCAAAAGAACAGGAGAAAGACATGAAAGGAACTTCCTTTTATTTTGTGGCTTTATTTCCACAACAAAATATGAATTGTCTTGCAGCCTACCCTTTTATATCTATATCTTAGATACGACACAAGATATACTTAACATTAAAACGTTATAACAATTAAAAAATCTTAAAGAGAACCATATGAACTTTACTAAGGAATTTGCTTCCTTATGATGCAGTGATGACCACCAACGTGGACGATTGGGCCACTTAATGGGAAAAACTAGTGTCCAGATCAAGGAAAGTAATAGTACCACTCTATTCTGCCTTGGTTCGACCACACCTGGAATACTGTGTCCAATTCTGGGCACCTCAATTTAAGAAAGATGTTGACAAGCTGGAACATGTGCAGAGGAGGGCAACCAAGATGATCAAGGGTCTGGAAACCAAGCCTTATGAAGAACAGTTGAAGGAGCTGGGTGTGTTTAGCCTGGAAAAGAGGAGACTGAGAGGAGATATGATAGCCATCTTCAAATATCTTAAGGGCTGTCACATGGAAGAGGGAACTTGCTTGTTTTCTCCTGCTCTGGAGGGTAGGACTCGAATCAATGGCTTCAAATTGCAAGAAAGGAGATTCCAACTAGACATATGGAAAAACTTTCTGACAGTAAGAGCTGTTTGGCAGTGGAACAGACTCCTACAAGAGGTGGTGGACTATCTTTCCTTGGAGGTTTTTAAACAGACGTTGGATCGCCATCTGTCATGGATGCTTTAGCTGAGAAACCTGCATTGCAGGGGGTTGGACTAGATGACCCTTGGGGGTCACCTTCAGTTCTATAATTCTATGATAGCTACGTTCTCGTTCTAATATTGGAAGCAGTATGCCTCTGAATGCCACTTGATGGGAATCACAGGTGTGAAGACAACTGTTACCCTCAGATTCTGCTTGTGGGCTTTTCATGGGCATATGGTTGGCAACTGAGAGAGCACGATACTGGACTGTCTACTGGACGACTGAGGCTTTGGTCTAATCCAGCAGGCCTTTTCTTAACATTTCTTACCATACTTTAAAATCAGAAATCTGCTAACTATTATGGGAATGCATATTCTTAATTCCCCGTATAAGACTGGCAGAGTAGAAAAGTTTTCACCTGGTGTTTATAGATTAAAACAGAAGCTGCCTCCTTTCCTCTGGACTCAGCAAGTGAAGATCCTTCTTCATACTTGGTGGATCTTCTCCATACGTACAATGAATTCACAAGCAGCAGCAAGCTCCACCCCCAAGCAGCTGCCAACTGGGAGATGTGACTCTAGTCCTGGAAAGGTTCACCTGCTCTAACTTGTGGAGGAGGAGAGGAATGGTCAGATCTAGTGTACTCCTTCCCACACTCTTCCCCCTTGTATGTTGATTTAGGCCACATTCACGCCATATATTGAAAGCCCAATGATGCCGCATTAAACAGTCATGGCTTCCCCCAAGGAATTCTGGGAGTTGTAGTCCATTAAGGGTACTGAGAATTGTCAAGAGATACCTATCTCTTTCATAGAGCTATAATATGCAGAGTTCATTGGGAAGAAGGATTGATAGTTAAACGACTCTGAGATCTGTACGTCTGTGAGGTGCCGCTGCACCGCCGGCACACGATTTCCGTTCTCATCCTGGGGCAAAGTTCTCAATTCGAGGTAACTCTTCCAGGTTAGTGGAGTTTGTAACCTGAAGCGTAATTTGAGGTACCACTGTACTCTTTTTCCTCCCTTGAACAATGTGTGGCAGAATAAGCTGACTGCAATAAATAGGAAACAGCACAGCCCTGTTTGGAGGCTTGCATGGGCTTTTCTTCTCAGCATGAAACCACAAACTGCTTTTTAAACCCTGTTGTGTTGTATCTACATGGTTTTGAGCTGAAAGCGGGGTGCAGGGGGGGGGGGGAAGAAGAGAAGAAGAAGAAGAAGAGTTTGGATTTGATATCCCGCTTTTCACTACCCGAAGGAGTCTGAACTAACACACAATTCAGGCACATGCACCTGGGCACCACAATGCCTTTGTTTAAAAATAGAAAGAAGGATTATTTATAAGCTTTTTTATATTTTTAATCTCACCTTTGGACTGAGACTTGGTTGCTAGGAGATGAATTTTGCAGCTATTTCATCTCCCAAACTTTAGTGCCTTAGGGCTAACTGAAAGCTGCAGACAGGTTTCTTTATTCTTCAGCCATGGAATGCTTCTATGTGATAAACTATAATTGTGACTATAAGCACTATTTGTAAACCTCTGTGGGAATGCTACAAGGGAGAGGTTACAGCAACAATAGTGTCCGCTTCAACAGTTTGCCTAGGTTTCCCCCCCCCCAAACTTCTCAACAGTTTCCTCTCAGCCTTTGACCTGACAATATTGTATATATTTAAACAACTGCTTGTCGCAAAGAGAAAGCCTTGCAAAGATGTGTTATTTGCAGCACCTGAAAAAGCAACGCGGCAGAGTCTAACATTCCACCCCACCTCCATGTAGACTTCTATAGTGAATACAAAGGGGAATGTTACACATATTAATATATTTGTAGTTGCATAAATGGCATCCTTTAACATTAATAATCTGTGCTCTTAGAAATAAACTGAACTGCAGTCAGCATCCCACATTTTGCATCCATTAAATCATCAAAAGTAGGGTGGGAAACAATCTGTTCAAACATCATATGGTGCAGGTCATCACTTTCCTATATTCTGCAATCCAAGTAGCAGTTGATGGGTTCTAAAACCGTTTGACAAGCTCACCTGAAGTTTCCTTTTGCAAAGCTCTGCCGTCAAAAGGGCTTTATTGGCTTGGCTCTTTTAAAAAGTTGGACACGAAGCAACAATAAGTCAATGCCCTGGCAAAATAGAAGGCACTTGGGATCCTTAGCTTATAGCCAGTGTGCTTTGGGAAGACAGTAATTCACCATGCATTGCAAAGCTGTTTTGTTTCAAATCTACAGAACTACCCCGGAGTATATTGACTGTGTGCTGTATTGTGTATGTGCATCTGGGGGGCTCCTTAACAGCTCCTTAACATTGCAAACCCATCTAAGCAGCTCTAAAAACCAAAGGGTGTGTAAGAGGGAAATGACTCCCAGAGCAAACCCCTGTCATTAAAAGGGAATTTCTCGCCTGTGGCATTCAAAGTGTAAAACCAGAAGGCTACCCATTGGGTACTTTCTCTCTTTGTACTTTACTGGTGCAGGACTGGCAACTGACTGTGAACAAATTAGCTTAATTAATTACAAACATCAGTGTCCCAGCTGGACAAAATGCCAGAGGCCAGCTAGTATATGTCTCAGTGTGACAGGAAATAGCCTGTAATTCCGTCTGTTTCTGTTGATCAGAGCCAGTCCTAATTTCCTTTCTTGTTGCGTTTGAGGCATTGTGTGTCAAAGGTGTTGATTATAACAAGCACCCCAAAATGTGTGTATGCATGTATGTATGTGATGCATATGTGTGTGCATGCATTTGTATAGGTATGTAGCTATATGTGTATATAATTACCTCATTGGTTTCCAGTTAAGCAGTATACAAATTCTGCTAAATAAATATGCAATATGCAATAAATAGGTGAAAGGTAAAATAAATATATAAAAGTATAATCAATATATAAGCATTAATGGTCAAACCAGCTATGCTGGCCTCGAAACACTGTTGAAATCCTTGATCACCATTTAAATGCACAACATTTGCTGGTGAGGCAATTCAGTGGTGTCTATACTTTGCTGCTAAAGACAGCAATACAAAACTAGGCATTGGGAGATGGTGGTGGAAGGAAGTGATGCTCTGCATACTGACAGGGAACAGCCCTCACAAATATCCCCCATGGCTGCCTTTCCCTCCCTGGAATGTATCCTTGAGTTGTGATAATGTCTCTTGTTTGCCTGGATGAAGAGGTATGTGTGTTCATATGTAGCCTCCTGTACAATAGGTGAGGTTCCCATCCATTGTTCTGTCCATGTTTACCTCTGGCTCTGCCCATCACAGTCCTCAGATTTCCCACTGCCAGATGTGTCCCTCAGGCTGAAACGGGTTGCCCACTGCTACTGTTTAGAAAATTGAACTTCGGTTGACATTTACTTGACATTTGGCACTCCCGCTTCTAAAGTTTACAGAGGAGGCATGGTCCATCTTCCAATGTTTGCAGCTGTGCAAATGGGAGAGGGTGGACACAGAACTCAAAGGAGCCCTCTATTCTCCCACCCATTTGGCCCTTCAGAATTCATGTGCTGAAGCGCACTGGCAATTAATTTCCATTGTTAAGCCTCCGTACTCTTTCCATATGCATCTAGCCATGTGGCTTCTCTCCAGGCATCCAGTTCACACTTCTGCAAGCACAGCTATGCCCACAATAGGGATGACTCATGCCTATTATAAATGATGAATATGACGATCATATCTCTATGATGTGTTTAGCCATTTCTGTTTCTTAGAAGGCTTTTAATAGAGCTATCTAGCAGATCCTTGCATATTCATTTTCCTGTATTGGGTGCTCCACACACACACACACACACACACACACCACCTTGTTTGCCACTACTGGAGAATATATACATTCCACACACACATACTGCCACAGATCTAGCAAACATCATTAGATGCCTGAAGCTCTTTCATCAGGTTTGATTTTTATTGCATAGTTATCATGTATAATATGATCGCCTCCACATCAAGCAACTGTTTGCAGGGAATTAAGCCTGAGCTATTATATCCAAAAGCAGTTTTACAAATTTAGCAGGTGTAATAGAATTTATGACGTGTTTGCTTTATTCTTGATTTGCTCTACTCGTTCTTGCAGATGATAAGATATTCTGCTTCCAAGTCCCTTTATTTAATTTTTATTTCTTCTACCTTAATTAACTGCATTAGACCATTTGTAGGGCAGCTGTACTAAGTATCTTCAGAAAATAAAGTATTTGGGGGATTTTTTTTCCTTTGTGCTTTGAGTCCAAGAAACTATATAAGGATAGATAGATAGATAGATAGATAGATAGATAGATAGATAGATAGATTTATTTATTGTCATTGTCCGTATATACACAGTATACACAACAACGAAAATCAAACACCCAAAGACCGGATTTACCATACACATTTGCACATATCTCCAACACTCTCATCCTTATTAAAACATAATCTATTAAAACATAACATAATCCAGAGTATAGCATAACCTATTAAAAGCATAGCATAACCTAAAAGCCTGTCTCAGTTCTTATCCCTAATCCTGTACACATCTATTCAAAAGTAAACCCACTGAGTTCTACGAATATGGCTCACAGGTAAGAATGAATATAACAGCAAACTATGACTTTGTCAACTTAGAAGTCCTATTGAAGATGATGGAGTTTATTCCCAGGCCTGAGGCTGCAATCCTAAATCCACTTATTTCAAAGTAAGTCCAACTGAATTCAATAGGGCTTTCTTCTGCATAGAAATAGGATTGTTCTGCTGGTTTGCCAAATAGCCTCACAGCACAGTTCTCCGGCCATCTTTCAGGGCAACCTGTCAGGCAGAGGGGAGTAAAAATAACTTCTAGACCCACCTAAAGAGGCAACCCTAGTCATGATATAAATCTAAAAGGATGTGGAGTCATAAAAAGACAAGAGGACACTATATTCAGTAGAATTGGGTCTGCAAGCCTTTAGCAACAGTGTACAGCAACCTTCAGTAATCTAAGGAAATGCAGGTTAACATGCTCTTTACATGCCATCTGTTTCTCCCTCTATCTCCTGTCCTACCCAATGTCATTGCAATGCAGCATCATTTTAGAGATCTAATCATCTCTTTACTTCCACCATTGCATTCTCAAACACTTTTTTAAATGACTTGACTTGGAGGCGCTTCACTAGCCACTTGCACCAGCATACTTTCACGGGAGCAGGTCTACCAACTCTTTGAGGACAGTCTCAGTGGAAAACCCTGCAAAAGAAACTTACGAGAGGCTTGTTTTTCAGACCACTCCCTGTGCACATGTTCAATGCTGCTGCAATGAAGTAAGTGAAATCAATGGTCAGTGAATTTCCTCCCCCCCCCAATCCACACGCACAGCCAAGATGAAAGCTGGTAATATACCAATAAACTTTAGAGCTATGTTTATACCAGCTGTGGATCCGGGCCCTGACATTTCGGCTTTCTTTATTTTTCTTGTTCACTTTTATTAAAACTGGTTAGGTTTTGATTAAACGTAAGTGCCGTGCCTGCTGTTATGCTATTACGCTATCTGGCAACTGTATCTTGACACATGTACTATAAAAATCAATACGAATTAATCCATGGGAAGGCAAAGCAATTTCTATTTCTCACTCAAATGTTTATAAGGGTGTTACTTTATTCTCGATTGTTATGGGAGGGAAATCCACCTTATTAAACTGGCTCCAGGCTCGCTTTCTCAGTTTGTTGGATTTTAAATGCCGGAGCAGTTAACCTACCTGAAATGCTTTGGGTGATACTGCAATTGCCTGTCTGTGCTTTGCTACCCTTTTATGCCCATGGTATGTGCAGATGGTTACTTGTCTGGAACGAGCATCATATTGTGGCAACAGGTGGGGTTTTCACAAGGCTTTACTCTTCATGTCACAGCTAAACCTGACATGTGTACGCAGGCATAATTGTCCTTGGTTTCATAAAGGCTGTTTGTCTAACTTTGATTATTTTATTTTATTTTATTTATTTCTTCTGTAGCCCAAAGGGAAATACTTGGCATCAATGAAAACAAAGCAAAGGCAAAAGATTAGCTTTGACAATACTAATATCACTGTTGGGTATAATTAATGAAATGAAAGGCTGTGTCGGGATAAAGAAGAACAACAGCTGCCAAGCGTTAACATGCAGAAAAGTTGGTGGTGATAAAATATGCTTAAGGCATTTTATTTTTATGACTTCAGATACGAGTGGACCTGATCCGCTCCTCTCCCACTGAAGTGCAGATCTGAACATCATTAGCCACAAGCTTCACAGTTTCTGAATGTTTCATCAGAACTCTTGGCTCAAAGGTATCAAACTACGTTAAAAATATATATGTTTTCCGAAAGAAAATACATTTAGAAATGTCCGTTTCTATAGAAAATATGTTTATGAGAACACAATTATCTGTAAATTGTCATGCATTAAAAATAAAAAGGAGATTGATGCAGAAATGGGACATAACAGACTTGTGAGTAAAGTGACATTGCTTGGGTATAGACTGATTCATCCATGCCTAGTGGTGATCTAGTCCAGTGTTTTTCAACCTTTTTTGGGCAAAGGCACATTTGTTTCATGAAAAAAATCACGAGGCACACCACCATTAGAAAATGTTAAAAAATTTAACTCTGTGCCTATATTGGCTATATATAAAGTAATTTTCCCACAGCACACCAGGCAACATCTCGCGGCACACTAGTGTGCCGCAAAACAGTGGTTGAAAAACACTGATCTAGTCATCTTATATTGGAAGTCCCATTGCGGCACAAATAAGAAAGTTAAGCAGGAGAATCAAACAAATAAAATGAAATATTACAAAATGGTTTAAGTGCCTAAAGCCCTTTCTCCACACAAGGGATATCTGAAGCATTTGGGATCAGTCAATGAGATCTGTTGGCAGAAGTTTCAGGACAGACAATAGGACATCCCCATGTATAAGACACCCCCCTATTTTTGGGGAGTCAATTTTAGGAAAATGAGGGCAGATGGCCATTTATTTATTTTTCCATTCAGCAGCCCAACAGCCCACGGATAAAAAATGTTCTTTAACCTGTTGGTGCGGCTGACTATACTTCTATATCTCCAGCCTGAAGGTAGGAGATTAAAGAGGTGCTGGCCGGGGTGTGAGTCGTCCCTGAGAATTTTCCTCGCTCTCCTGAAGCAGCGGTCTCCTGCGATTCCATCTAGTGAACTCAGTGGACAGCCCATGATATCATGTGTTGTATTCACCACTCTCTGTAGAGACTTCCTGTCCGTGGCTGTCAAACCAGTGTACCACACTATAATACTGTATGAAGTGACACTTTCTGTTGTGGACCAGTAGAAAGAGATCATCAATTTTTGTTTGACATTGTTCTTACACAAGACCCTCCCCCTCCCCAGCAGCTGTGGGCAGGAAACTCCCCCCCCCCCAGATGACTCCTTGCTCGCTGCCGCATCAGGGGAAGCCATGCTCCCACCAACGAGCTGGCTGGCAGCACACCGCTTCTCTCTCACACACACACACCCATGCCACTATCCATGTATTGGACGACCCCAGTTTTTTGACGTGATTTTTTAGTCAAAAAACCTCATCCAATACACGGAAAAATACGGTAACTTCTTTTCCCGCAGTGCTTCAGATGACTCATGGCATTCACTGCTACAGATGGTTACCACCTTAGATGGCTTAAAAATTTGATAAATTCATGGCTTTTTAAATCTACTAGCCATATTAGCTTAATTGGCAGAATTTCCAAGTCCACAGACAGTATATTTCTAAATATCAGATGCTAGAGAGAGAGAAATGTGTGGGGTTGCTGATTTCTACATGTCCTGCTTGTAAAGGTATGAAAGGTATCCAGCTGACCAGTGTTGGAAACAGGTAGATGGACCCTTGTTCTGATCCGGTGGGGCTCTTCTGGATCACAGATGGCTTTCCTCTTCAGCTGGGTGGGTTATTTCTGAGTCAAATCAGTTGGAAAACTGACGATGTTCAGTATTAACCAACTAGAGTAGTGTTAAGATCATGAGTTATGAGTTATACGTTTCCTGGTTCAAA
Organism: Lacerta agilis; assembly: GCF_009819535.1. Lineage (NCBI taxonomy): Eukaryota > Metazoa > Chordata > Lepidosauria > Squamata > Lacertidae > Lacerta > Lacerta agilis. Next base: position 65,264,304 of record NC_046316.1, on the reverse strand, counting down.
TCTCAGGGCAGTTTCCCACCTACATGTTCCATAACCACAATAAACAGAGAAAGATATATGATAAGCAGTGTTTGAAAACATCACTTCCATATTGTTATGCTATGTAAATTGCAGCAAGACTTTGAACAGAAGATAGATCGTTCAAGCCAGGTGAATTTCCAAAATGAAAATCAGCAAATTCAAGACACCCTAAGTCTAAAGTTGTTGCTTCACAAAACATCATTATTGGGGAGAAATGCTGCTCATTTATTTGAGTCAAAAGGAGGGAAGAAAGAGTAACGTGCGGTTAAAGTTGAGATAACAAGCAGTGGAATGCTGTGAGCATTTATTTGTTTTCTAAAATATACAAGAAAGGGAAATCTATCTTGCTTATACATATTATTGCACCTTACTGTGACCATGATATGAATCAGACATGCAACAACTACCCAAAAAGGCTGTTTCAGCAAAATTCACTTGTTATATTTTTGGGATAAAGGTCTCTGTTGCATGTGTGTTGAATCCTATAGTCCACTGTCTTAAAATTAAATGTCAATTAAATGAATATCAGTTCCATACTATGGATCGGATCCCGTCTGTGTACAGTGGGCTGTAGTGAAGGAAGAGCTGGTGGAGATCATATCTTCCACCTTCCTGCCTTGTGAATGTCCTATACTGTAGATGGAGTTCCATCCCCTGTGGACTCAGGCACTGAAAGTACAGGAATAATCCATACTTTCCTATCAAGAACACCCAAGATATGTCCATCTCCATTCAGTTTAATGGGAGCAGGAGAAGAGTTCCATTGTTTTGTTACTTTGTTATTGGTTGTTTTGTGGTTTTACTATTGTCAAGTAAATCGTACCTGTTTTAAATTACAACATTTTTGTACTCTGCGCTGGGACCATTTGCTGAAGGATGGGATATGTGTAAAAATAATAAATAAACAATTTAGTACCCCTAAGACTGCAAAACATCTGAAGAACAGGACAATTATCTGAACTCATTTACTTGGAAACCATTGCGTAACTTTGACTCTCATGTTGTTGTTGTTCAGTCGTTCAGTCGTGTCCGACTCTTCGTGACCCCATGGACCAGAGCACGCCAGGCACGCCTATCATTCACTGCCTCCCGCAGTTTGGCCAAACTCATGTTAGTAGCTTCGAGAATACTGTCCAACCATCTCATCCTTTGTCGTCCCCTTCTCCTTGTGCCCTCCATCTTTCCCAACATCAGGGTCTTTTCCAGGGAGTCTTCTCTTCTCTTTTTTTTTTTTAAACATATTTATTGATTTTCCAACATATATTTCCAATTACCAAACAAATTACAATGCCAAATTAATTATACAATTCCAATTATAACAATTCCAATTATGCCAAATTTTTAACTTATGAATTCCCCATGTCTCGGACTCCGGAGCGCTTTCTTATGATCTTTTCCAGTTGCTTCATAAAGTCAATATTTTCACAGCCTCTGATAAATGCCAGCAAGCAGACACTCTTATAGTAAATAATGTCTCTGTGTGGAAAAAGCCATCCTCTCCCAATATCGCATTTCGGCTGACGCCATCTTGAAAGTCTCTCATAAATCAAACTTGTAAATCAAACTGCGACACACCAATTTCTTCCCCTGTGAGCCGTCCCCACTCCTTTCCGGGAGGGCCAGACCCTCGTAAATTCCACTATCAATCGTCCATCAAATCCGGCTTCTCCCTTTGAAGTGGTGTACAGCTCCACAGGCTATCATCAGCACTCGGCAGTTAATTCTAGCTGCGTCACAGCCAGCCGAGGATCCTCCATTTCTGTTGAGTCAAGTCCAGATCAAGTTTCACCTCCACACAGTTTATTTTTGTAATTTCCATTCTAATTTCCATTCTGTCTTTAAAGTCCACTTGCCATTTGCCTGTGAAAGTGGATTTTCTAGGGGGAGGTTTCGCCCGTGTTAAGTAGATATTGAGGCAAAACAAACGGAGATTCCAGAGCTTACCCCCCCTTCTTTTCCCTCCTTCACATACCAATGTAAAGTCCGCGTCTTCTTCCAATCTTCATTCTTAATCACTCAGGGCTGCAGTTAGCAACATTCTTCCCACTCCTTTGTCCGAGACATGCCCAAAATCTTTAAACAAATTTATATATCCAATTAAAGGGAGCGTGCACGAACGGGGCCGGCTCCAGGAGCTGCATCTGAAAACGAGCCCTATGTGCCCAGACTCCCCCACCGGTCCCGAAGGACCCAAAGCGGGTTAAGGAGTACCGCGGGCAAAGGCAGCCCTCCCCGTCGTCCCGGGGAGGTGGGAGGCTGCTTACTCCCATCGCAGCCGCCAAATTAACTCGTGATAGATAGCAAAGATGTTAAAGTCCGCCATCCTCCCGCTGTGCACGCCGGGAACCTCGGGAGTCTTCTCTTCTCATGAGGTGGCCAAAGTACTGGAGCCTCAACTTCAGGATCTGTCCTTCTAGTGAGCACTCAGGGCCGATTTCCTTGAGAATGGATAGGTTTGATCTTCTTGCAGTCCATGGGACTCTCAAGAGTCTCCTCCAGCACCATAATTCAAAAGCATCAATTCTTCGGCGATCAGCCTTCTTGATGGTCCAGCTCTCACTTCCGTACATTACTACTGGGAAAACCATAGCTTTAACTATACGGACCTTTGTTGGCAAGGTGATGTCTTTGCTTTTTAAGATGCTGTCTAGGTTTGTCATTGCTTTTCTCCCAAGAAGCAGGCGTCTTCTAATTTCGTGACTGCTGTCACCATCTGCAGTGATCATGGAACCCAAGAAAGTGAAATCTCTCACTGCCTCCATTTCTTCCCCTTCTATTTGCCAGGAGGTGATGGGACCAGTGGCCATGATCTTAGTTTTTTTGATGTTGAGCTTCAGACCATATTTTGCGCTTTCCTCTTTCACCCTCATTAAAAGGTTCTTCAATTCCTCCTCACTTTCTGCCATCAAGGTTGTATCATCAGCATATCTGAGGTTGTTGATATTTTTTCCGGCAATCTTAATTCCGGTTTGGGATTCATCCAGCCCAGCCTTTCGCATGATGAATTCTGCATATAAGTTAAATAAGCAGGGAGACAATATACAGCCTTGTCGTACTCCTTTCCCAATTTTGAACCAATCAGTTATTCCATATCCAGTTCTAACTGTAGCTTCTTGTCCCACATACAGTTTTCTCAGGAGACAGATGAGGTGATCAGGCACTCCCATTTCTTTAAGAACTTTCCATAGTTTGCTGTGGTCGACACAGTCAAATGCTTTTGCGTAGTCAATGAAGCAGAAGTAGATGTTTTTCTGGAACTCTCTAGCTTTCTCCATAATCCAGCGCATGTTTGCAATTTGGTCTCTGGTTGACTCTCATATAAGCCATCTAATTGCAACCCCATACAAACAGCTTTCTTTTTAATATGACTCCTGATTATTTGAATGGTTTTGAATTGAACATGTCTTAGATCACTCAGATTGGGGCAGGGGAGACCTACCATACCGAAATAATACTGTCTCTTCAACTGGGAGGAGATTTAAAATCTGCAAAATAATATGCTCATGTTATGAATGTAATTTTTGTAAGATTATTAAAATCATCTTTCAGTAATTATTGAACCCACAGTTCACTGTACATTTCAATTACATCATCAGATCTAAAGCTTGTTCTAAAGCCCTTTAAAGTCGGATCAGCCTGTGCTATGATAGCAGCAGTCATATGCTCAAGCCCTGGCAGAAGTATTTGCATTTGCTTTAGTTTAAGAGAACAGTAATTGCATTGAGTTCCTTTGAAGAGAGGAGCTAGCTACTCAAGGGACTTGGGGAAAGAAGAAAACCCAGCTCAGAAGCCTGAGTAACATGTAGCGGGTAAATCACTCTATTTGCATTAAGGACGATCGCTGCAATAAGCAGGCACACAGCAAAATGGGCTTAAATTCCACCAAGATCAATAGAGCTTCAATATGCTTCCCTGTGTGCAGGATTGCATCCCACAACTTTTAGTGAGGAATAAGAAACCCAATGAATTCATTCAGGAAACATTTTCAGTTTCTACCCAAAGGTTATTTAGTCCTTACAAAAACAAGCCTCAGTTGAGTTTTTCGTTTAACCCTTTTTACAACTTCTGTCTGATAATCCATTCTATCGTCATTTACTTTTCTTTTAGAGAAAACATCCAGTCTGGCAGAGATACATTCTTATACCTACAGCATTTCATAACAGCAGAACTGGCCCTACTATTAGGCTGAGTGAGGCAAATGCCTCAGGCAGTAAATGCTGAGGGCAGCCCCCTGGCCTCTTTTGGAAGACAGATGCTATGGGTGCCACAAGGCCTGTTCTGCACCGCCACCCTACAAACTAATCTGCTCCCTTCAGGAATTATACATGGATTATATCTTACAAACTCAATTCCTTTCTTTTTGCCCTTTGTTTTTACTTGTAAACTTGTGCAGTGCTACTCATGAGATGACATGCTCTCCAACTGGTTAGAAGGTTTTCAAGGAGGGTTGAGATCAAGTAGCTGCACCCAAGTAGTCAATTATCTTAAGTGAAAATGTGGAGAGTGGAGAATCAGGATGGAACTCATGCTTTCTGATTCCGATCACTTTGCATTCATCTGACAGTCTAAAAAAAAAGACTCAATGTAAACAATTGTATATATGCAGATTCTGATCCACCCTTTCTTATTCAGGGTCCATGGAGAGAGCACACAAAACTTGTCCATGTGATACCTGTGTTCAGGTCTTCAGGTGAACATGGAGGAACCAATCCTTGGTGGTGACCTCTTTTCAGTGCAAAAGCTTCAATCAACACAAAGATTCCTTCTCAGTGGCTAAAAAGCTCTCCTTTCATGCTGATTGGATGGCTCAAGGATGCTAGAGACATGGGTTCAACTCCTCCGCAATCCTGGACCACTACATCTCTGCCAGTGGGGAAGATAAAATGCTATAGGGTGAACTGAAGAGCCATAGCTTACACATCATTTTATGTTGGTAATTTTAGCTGTTGAAAATGGTTGCTGGGGAAAGGTAGATAAAATTATCTTTTCATATGAGATTGCTCTTGGAAAGAGAGAGAACCAGAAAGATTTTAAATTACAATAAAGTATTTTTAAAATAACAATATTTTTTAAAACAAATGCCACCCCCTTGTATCCTCAACAGAATTAATTTTTCAGATTATTTTTCTAGAGTTTAAAGAGAAGAGAAGAAGGAATATGAGTCACCAATTTACAAAACAAACTCTTTGTATAAAGTATTGTAACATGATATATTTGACCGTATAATGTATTACAACAAGATGTAACATCAATGTTCTGAAGCCAAGATTACACATAATGTGTATTTATTGAAAATGTAACCATCATAAAGTTTTATTTTTGGGGAGGTGGCAGCGTAGGAGATTGAAAAAGCTGGTTGGCTTCCTGGCTCAGTGGTATGGAAAGGGTGAGGTCTGACTAAGAGTGCAATTGAGTGAAGTGGGTCCATGTGTGCATGAATAATGCTATTTATTTCAGTGTGTTCAGCTAGATTATCGTGGAGGACAAGGATAGGTTTGAGAGTTTAGCAATGCCATAGTCTTGCTTTGAATTATTTTTACAACTAGGGCCTTCATATATCAGCAGTGGAGGCATGGTAGAAACCTTGGCTTGGTTTTGCACTGCAACCACCTGCCTATGTGCAACATTTTTTTAAAAAAAGTTTTAAGATGGTAAAGGGGTTGGATATAGGATGGTATATAAAAAACAAACAAACCTGGGAATATGGCATTATATAACATACTGCTTAGATCCCAGAAGTGTCTTTAAAGGTGTAAAGTTGGGGAGATTTCCCTTCCCAGATTTAGCATAATACCATAACATGGTGATTTAGCAAAATATACCTGAGGTTAGTCATCCCCAACCTGGTGCCCTCCAGATGTTCTGAACTACAAGAGAAATCAGTCCCAGCTTATGTTTGAGATCATGGGAATGGAAGTCTTTAGGCAGAAAAGGAGCACTGCGAAAGAAACAGGGGCTTTAGATTTCTGTTATACAAAGCAAGATTGGGAGAAGAATAAAGCAAGCTTGCACAAATGAATATCCAGCCGCACCAGCTAATCACAAAATATTTTTTCTTAGCAAAGCATGAAGAAACAGCAACTAGGAAGTGCAAATTCAAATGGGGAAGCTGTTGCTTTAAGATAGCTAAGAATCGAAGCTTCTAAAAGGGGGGGGGCGCAAAACTCTATCCCAGTAAATCATCGAAGGAAGTTGGTTAGTGTCCTGAACTGTGTAACAATCAGGCAAGATTTGTGATGCTCAGAATGCTCCACGCCTTGCGAGAGTCAGATCCTAGAGCCTCAGAAGAGTCTTTCCATGCAGGAGAAACAAACATATCAAACTGGTAGAAATGGAAAATGTCATACGCAGAAATTCAATTATAATCCTGTTATAAGATAGGATAGTGCCACACAAAAATAAAATAAAAAATCTATTTCTTAGCTAGCGCAGTTCATAACTTGCAGACTGAATTTGTACAGAGGATATAGACTAGCTTCACAAAACAGAAAAGAAGTAATTCCCAAGCCAGGGGGAAATTAGCACGCATAAACAACATTGGCAGCTGCCATATCTGACTCCTCCTGACTATGAAGAATGCAGGGGTGGGTGTACAAAGAGTCTTCCATAGATGGGAGCATGCTACACTTGTGCCCCAGGGGGCAGAACATTGTTGGCACAAACGAGCCTCTGGCCTCCCAAAGCTTTGCTGCCACTTCTCCATTGACCCACCTCTTCACTGCTTCCTTAAATGCATCAATGTATCAGTAGTACCAGCTTGAATCATGTGAGCAGAGCAATGTATGTGCCTGCATGATATCTGCTGTGAGTACATGGTCTGTGCTGATTGCCCCTTTGCCAGCCTCTCCAGTCAGGATCTCCTATCCAGTGGTATTCTCTGCAATACAGTGGGAGAAGGTGACTGGATGGCTCAGCGACAAGGAAACACCGACGATGCTGGTATACTGGATCAGGAAGATGGGAATGTCTGGAGGGATCATGCTTTAGGAGGGTGGGGTACTTAGGAGGATTGCCTGGGGATGCTCCTCCCACAATGCCCAGCATCCTTTGCATGAGGCAGTTGCCTCACCCCGCCTCTCTTGTGGTGTCTCAGACATCAGTTTGGAGAACACTTGGTAGAGTGGTTACATTTCTGACCTCTATGTTACTGAATATGGATTTGGAAATAATTGAGTAGTGTGTTGGTTTTTAATCTTTCACTTAGAATTAAGGTTACCCTGTTAGGGCATGCTGAATTTTTCAACTTTCAAATTCCAAAAATGAGGGGTGCCAAAAAAGTTGTATCAAGACATGGTAATTCAAAAGATATTTTGTTTAAATTAATATAATTTAGTTTTGCGTGTTAAGCAAAATGTGTGCAAAATTGCATATAAATAATTAAAATTCTGCCAAGTACTTACAGTTGTATTATATATTAATCTTATTATTATCATTTATTGTTATTATCTAGCACTAGCAGATATTTTTGTAAGGAAAAATTAAAACTCGATGGTTTTCCAAAAGCAGTTTATGTGCTGCTTCATCAAACATAGACTTACAAGCTAAAGGTTGTCCAATCCCAAAATAACAGTTTTGAATTCCTCACACACACCCAAAATATTTTTAAGATCCCCTCACAAAAAAAAAAGTTTCACTCCCTAAAATGACACACCCCAATACCCTATATCACTGTCTAGAATCAATCCATTTCAAATTCAGGTGGCATACATATTGGTGATCACAAGAGGAACCATCTGATGAAATCATTGCTCATAGACCAAATTTTGTAATGATTTATATGTACATCACTTTGGCACACTTAAGGGGTTAGAGGAATGTTAATCCAAAATTAAGCTCATTCTGCTCAAGCAAGGTGAACAGACAGCAAAAGCTGTTTTGTGGGGTATTTTTTAAGAAGAATGATCTATTGGCCATTGTTGTTGCTGATAATAATTCAAATTAAAGGGAAAGGGGCAAGGATCAAGAGCAGATGTCAAACTTGAATAGAAATTAAAATTAATGACCATACATTAAAGCATCATGGATCCATTCATCATTTTATTAAGGACCACTCATATGGCCATATGTTGGTCACTCTTATAGTGAAACAAACCTGGACTCTGTTAGTACAAAAAGAAAAGGCTAAAAACATAAAGTAGAGCATGCAGGTACAGAATCTAGGAAAAAATTATTATCCAGTATGAATTATGATGCTCCTTCTCTCTAAAATTTAACATTAAGCCTTTGATGTTCAAATAAAAATATACCTTCAGTTCTCTAGGTTTTATTTGTTATTCTGCATGTGTTGTGGCTGTGCTTAGGAGAAGATGATAAGAAAAGGCCCATGTGATGATATTGTCATCACAGCAAAATGCTGACATCTTCATTTTGTTGGAGTTTTGCAGGCCGGTATTTTAAACAAAAGTGTAAATCTTTCCATTGATCATCATTTCTGTTGTTATTTCAGAAGTGTGAAACTATTTAATATTTGCTCATCAGGCTGCAGAGAAACAATGAATAAGTTTTGTCTGCAATCAAACTACAAAATCACACCTCGTAGGAGTAGTCAACATGGTGCTCTTCTGATGTTGTTGGACTACAAATCCCATCAGCTTCAGCCAACATGCCAAATAGCCAGGGATGATGGACTCCAACTACACATTGGCTGATGTAAGGCTTGCTTTGACAACCCACAAAGCTTCATTCATTCATGTTATTTCTTCTGATCCCATTGGTTATGGGGAATTATACATCAGTGCACTTACCACCTTCTGCATTGTGGTGCAACCAAAACATTTTAGGAGTGATTTCCTTGCAATAGTTTGCTGTAAATGAAATCTGACTACGGTAACAAGGACTCTGGCATATTTGGCACAGCAATTCTCTTAGTTATTCTGAATCTTGTACAACATTAATAAGATTCACACCCACCCACCAATCGGACACAACTTGGAAAAGAAGGGTGTTAGTTGGGTATGGCTGATTCATTCTTTCACATATGTGGACAATGATATTAGTTTGTTACTCTAAGGCAACTGGGGGCAGTGGGAGGATGGCAGGTGAGTAATCATCAAATCAGTGGTTTTCCTCCTTTGCGATCCAGCTCTAATTTAATCCGTGGCTGCCAAGAGTCTTCCTTTGCAGCTGTGGCCTGAACGCAAGTTGTGGCTGTTGCTGCAAAAAGTCATGAGCAGACTCTAAGGGCTCCTCCAGGCTACCTTTGGTAGTGTGTTTTTAGGCATCGGTCCAGGATTTAAAATTCCATGTCTGAGTGTTTTTGTTTTGTTTTGTCCTGGTGCTCTCCCCAGAATAAACTGTGTTTTACTGCTGAATCGGAGCAAATCACAGGTTCTTAGAGTTGCAAGGGACCCAAGGGTCATGTAGTCCAACCCCCTGAAATGCAGGAATCTCATCTAAAGCATCCATGACAGATGGCCATCCAACCTCTGCTTATAAACCCCCAAATAAGGAGAGTCCGTCACCTCTTGTGGGAGTCTGTTCCACTGCCAAACAGCTCTTACTGTCAGTAGGTTGAAAGGAGTAATTGGGAATATACTCACGAGTGCGTTCCTGATTTGTCTTTTTCAGTTTTTGCCCCTTAGATTTACCTGTTCCACATTCTGTGACGTTAGGTGAGGAACAGGTGGGTGTGGTTTGTGCCAAATCACACCATGGGCAAAATGGGGGTGTTCTCAGACTGAAGGTTTCTCAACACTGCTTCTGGCTCAGGGTAGGAATGTACAGCAGGGTCTGTCAAGTGGGCTGGATCCTGATTTCCCAGCCCCACCACCCCTGGATTATTTTGGCAGGCACCCAGGAAGTTTACAGTGTGCAAGTCACCAAATAAATGATTTGTTGACTGAAAAAGAGAACACTCACAACCCCTCCCCCCTTGGCTACCTTGAAAATAAGGTTAAGCACAGCAAGAACCAACAAAATTTGAATCAACAAAACATCCATGAGAATTTTTATAAAACTGTCTACCCTAGTTGACATTTTCTTTTTCCATTAATTGGTGGGAAATAGTTGGGCAGGAGACGTTTTTGGCACAGCACGAATTGAAATATGCAAAAAAGGGAACATCTTTTTATTTGGCCTTTGTGCTTTGTGGCGTTGGGCTACGATCCAGTCTCAATTAGGCAAGTGCAAACCCAACAGTTGGTGCTAAGCATGAAGCCAAGTGATTTGCACTTAAGACAAGTCCAGACCTTCAAAGTAACCCTCTAATGACTTGTGGGACACTGTAAAACTGGCCTAATTAATTAGCTGAAAAGCGGGCTCATCCCCTCCCAATTCCCATCCGTATTCTACTGTCTTTGTCTAACTTTTCACACTTCCTTGGGGATGGGTACATTCCAACTCAGCACACAGAATGGCTATTCTTAAAAACTTCCATTCCTTGATAATTATTTGGTTTGGTTGGTTCCAGTGAGTTAGGAATGACTGATCTGGGTGAAAGATATTTGTCTTGGCCTCACAATGGATTGTCTTTAATGAATTGTGCTTGGTCTGGCACAGGCCTGGCTTCTCCATCTGTTTCTGATGTTGATATAGTTAAAAGTTTGACAGACATGCCGTCCCCCCTGCCACGTGCAGGGGCAAAGCTGTAGCAAGAACCAATTATGCAGAAGCTGAAAAAAGTCAAAAGCATTTTTATATTTCTTCTGAAGTCCGGGGTTTGCTTGTGCCCAAAGATAACAGAGATCTCTCTCTTCCGGTTGTGGGCTGCAGAAGTCTTGTTGCTACCTTTTGTTCCCTCTTGGTTTTCTTGCATGCAGTTATTGTAAATGATTGAAATGTTTACATGAAAACGACAGCGATATTTGCAACCTAAAACTGCTAGGAAATCAACCTGCTGCTTCTCTCTGCTGAATTTCAAAGCACTGTCCAAGGTTTGGGATAGGGTTTTCCCATTCCACCCCCCCCCATACAATTTTTTAAAAATAAAATCATAATGCTTTGCTCAGCAGGAAAAATAGCCAGAAAACGTTGAAGAACAGGTGGAGCTTGGTAAAGGCTTACAGACATGTTCTGTTTTTCTCTGAGAGTGAAAGGAGCCGATCACTGAGGGAGAAAAGAAGGGATGCCTGGCAGGAATCAATTATATCTCAATCCCTGACTTATTTGGAGCCTATTCTTTAACCCTCTCCTTGTGTGGCACTTGTAGTTTTGAGTTAGCCTGCATTGACTTCTAGGCACAGCTGCCATGCCCTGAGCCAGGTGGAGGAAACTGTTGATTCATATGGTTCCTGTATCTCCCCACCCCTGCCGCTATTAGCAGCTCTGAGGGTGTATTTATGATCAGGACCAGCCTAAGATGTTTTGCTTCTAGAGGAGGAGGAGGACAAAATGGTGTCCCCCAGCCACACATCACCACCAACATCCTACATACAGAATGCAACTGTACTGACACTTAAAACTACTATTTAAATTATTCTGTTGGTTAGTTCCAGTGAGGTAAGATTTTAAATCTACTATTCCCATAACCAGTGATTTTTTTCTGGGGGGACACAGGGGTACACATACGCCTATACATTTTGTGAATCTTTGTACTTTCGCCATTTACTGTATTTATTTTCCCCAATTTGAACTATAAAATGGTGATTTTCTTGAGTCAAAATTAGAGCACCCCTAAACATTTTTTTATTAAAAAGCACTGCCCATCACCACTGTACACTGATCATGTTGTACACTGGGGCAGGATGGGGAACAACAACAACAACCCAGTGGTTGCTACCCCCCATCTCCCCACAGAGCTATGTTATGTCATGATAAAATATTGTTTCAAGTTCATTCTTAGTGGAAATGTCCCCAGCAACAGCTGTCATTGTCTCCCTTTCATCCGAAGGAACACTTCATCAGGAAGCTGCAGCTCAGGTGCAAAGGAAATTTGGCTCTTTGGATATTGCCGAACCACAACTCCCATCAGCCCCAGAAAGCATGTTCAATAGCCAAGGATGGTGGGAGATGCGGTTCAGCAACATCTGGAGGACCAATGGTTGCCCACACCTGAGGTAGCAAGATGGGTTCAGCATCAGGATTTAGCATCATTTCATGAGGAAAACAATGGAGGAGTGCCCACCAATCAATTGTCGTTAGTACATGTGCTCCTGTTACTTGTACCACCCAAGAAGCGTCACACCCTGGAATTCATGTCCCATTAAAAACTGCAGAAATCCCCTCATTCAAAGCAAGTTGGGGCTGGGAGGAGTTGGTCCAATCCTAGGCATTAGCCAGAGTTAGTAATGACTTCCTATCCAGGGCACAAATGCTATCACATAGTCTACATTTGCAGAGCCCGTGTGGTGCTGAGGTAAAAGAATTGGTACTCAACAGTTCCATGCTGTTCCTCTAAAAGTAAGGAAAATATTTGTATTGCTTTCTTTTTTTGGGGGGGAAACACAACACCCTGTATTTGAAGAATGTTTAACTGTTCCACTTAAATTGCTTTGACAGTTGCTGCAGCTGTAGCCAAATTGTTAGAACCCTTTTTTAACAGCCGTGGCTAACAACCAAACACAATTTCTTAAAACTGATCTCCATTCAGCTACTTGCAATTCTAAGTACTGTACACTTGAGAAGGTTATATACGTAACATACTCATATATAAAGCCATTCTCACAAAATGTGTCCACCCTTCCTCTGAGATATAAAGTGAATATTGTACTAAACAACTCACCTACATCCTGTTGTTGTACCTGTACAAACCATATTGGATTTGGAAACCACTTTTAACGGGTATTGTGAGCTTAAGATATATTTTCTTTTCTCGGTTGGGGTCTGCGAGGGAAAGAAAAAGTTTCTCGGGAACTGATGCATTTGAATTGCTGGGCTCTATGTATTGTAAGTATAGTCCATGGAACTAATTTGCTCAATAAGGGTATACGTTGCCTTTAGCTTTTGAGAAAACTATTCCAGCTTTTGGGGAAATTGGGACGGAACAACCCTGCAATACAGCCTTGCATTTCATTCCATGCTAATGTTTTGGATACATGCCTTAGCAAGTTAGAGAGACTGAGGATACAGTTCAGGTGATCCTTTTAGACATGGTGGAATACCATTATTCAAAGTGTGGCTGCTCCACACTGAGTCGCTTTATACATCTCAAAATGTCCTTGGAGCTGATCCTAAGCAAGTCAGTCATGTTTTACAAGGACTACTCATACAGGCACCATTATCCATCTTTAGCTGCAGTCCTCAGTAAGCATCTCCTATGGCTGTATAAATTATATGGTGTATATATATATATATATATATATATATCTTTTAACTGCAAACATAAGTACATGCATTGTTTGCTACAACACAAAATATGCAATCAGGAAGGTATTTTTGGATTACTGCTCACTCCAAGTCAGAATGGCTTCCTTCGGAAATTAATAGCAAAGACCTCTTAGCACCCTTTTTTCATGTGGTTAATTATTTTCCTTACAGGTTTATATCTGAGTTTAATAGGGATTTCACAATCTATAACCTTGACATAAAACCGGGAAAAAGAAGCATCATTCAGCTTTATAGCTAAGCCACAGGAGCTGCAGAGATTGGTATGCAGGAAATTATTCTTAACAGGTCTATCTTTATAACAAGCCATGTATTTAAAGCAGACTTAATTACATAATGGGAAGAGAGGAGTTAAATGCTGGAAATGTTACAGATGAGCTCAAAGTAAATACCTCATGTATGAAAATCCAGATATAGCCCCAACACAATCATGTAGCTTTGATTTAGTGGGAGGCTTTATTTAAATGGGATTATCAAAACCTCACAGGTGTCACTAATGGAGAACTCTGGAAAATTTGGAGCAGCAGACATCAAGATCTAATCATGAACCACATGGATAAGTGGGCTGATCTTTCTGTAAGCTCATCATGTAAAAGGCCACACTGAAATGCAGGGCTTAGCTCTTAAGAATGTAAGAAGAGCCTACTGGATCAGGCCAATAGCCCACCTAGTCCAGCATTCTGTTCTCACAGTGGCCAACCAAATAAATGCCTGTGCAAAACCAGTGTGCAGGATTCAAGCATAAGGCCACTTTCCTCTCCTTTGGTTTCTAGCAACGGGTATTCAAAAGCCACTTCAGCCGACCGCATGCTTCTTGCACCCTTAAAGGATTCCAGCTGGCTATCTGTCTTCCTGCATTTTGTGAAACCCTCGCCCTTAAATGTTTATGGTGTTGTCTCTTTACCTTCCTTCAAATCTCTGCTCAGCTACTTCCTCCATGCATGCCGTTCGGTGCCTCCTTAGTCCTCATTCCCAATTGTAACCGAGCAGATAAACTAAATCTTATTCACGCGTTTTTGTGCATATTTTGTAAAACAATATCCCCTAATAACAATGGATTTTTGTATATTATACTAATATATGCATTTTTATGTACTTTACCTTAGGCATTTTTGTTTGGGAAAAATATGTGCATTTTTATGTACTTTACCGTAGGCATTTTTGTTTTGGAAAAATTCAGAGAAAGGTGAATTTAGAAGGGGGGCTACATTTCATTCCATGTATTGCTTCAGAAAGGGTGAATTTAGGGGGATTCTCTTCTAAATGTGAACTGAATCAAATTTATCTTCCATCCCTTGCCCCTACATTGGGGCAACCATTTCTTTTTCCGTACAGTTGCCCCCCAAAAGGAAGCAGAACGTGTGTTGCTTCTCTACCTAGAGGCATTCTGGGTTTCAGTTAGTGTCGTGGGACAGCCAGGGAACGCCATTGGGTTGGCGGAAGGGGATTGGAGAGCAGTCAAGTGGTGTCAGGGCTCTGCGATGCTGAAGAGCCCTGCCACCAACCAGGGAGTTCAGGAACAGAAGGGGAAGCGGTGCCTACTGCACAGGCGAGGAGAGAGTTAAAATGCAGGGATCAAAGGTGTCTCGTGAGATTCCCACATCTGCTGTGTTGGAGAAGGAATCAAAGGAAGCCACTCCTCAAATCTGACTCATCGGATTCAGACACATGATTTGGAACTGTCGCTGTTTGTACATATGTAAATAAAGAACTGTAAATATCTCTCTGAGTGAGCAGAGGATGATTATTGTGAAGCGCAGACACCACCTTGACAGTTAGCATATTACAGCAGCAGGCCGGCTCACTTTCTGCCTAGCCTTTGATAGACTTAATTAAGTTTCTTTAAAAAGAAAGAAAGACAGGTTTGTGTTAATCTCACCTCCTCCTGTATATCCAGTTATATGAAAACTAGACACGGGGCTAAGGAGCCCTCAAAATACCCTCTTTCTTACTTGGCTGCTTGGTATCTGACTACCTCAGCATCCCTGACCATTGGCCATGCTGACTGGGACTGATGCCTTATACTCCTTAGCTGCATCCCTCCTGCTTTTTTTGTTGAAATTAGACCTTCCTAAAGCCTCCTTTCTGTGTGGCCTGGGGATGTTCCATAGTGTGGTTTTCTGTCCATCCTTGTTGAAGTACCTTTGCTCCTAGGAGTGAGCACTGCAAGTCCTCCTAGCCCATTTCCTGTGCTGCAAACCTGAATACAGCAGATATGGGAAACCTATGGCCCTCCAGATGTTGTTGAACACCAACTCACATCAACACTGATCTATTGGCCAAGCTGGCTGGGAGTTGGAGTTTCAAGGTTCTTTTGTTAACTCATAAAGCCCTAAACAACTTTGGCCACAATACCTTGTGGACTGCCTGATACCTTGTGCTCCACCCTGATAACTTCCTCTGGTGGGGTATGGCTTGTACCTCCCCACATCCCTGAGGTTTGGTTGGCCTTTATTAGAGACTGAGGCTTTAGTTTTGGAGGCCCTGTCCTGTGGAACTCCCTACCAGCATCATACCTGCCCTCTCTTAGTTGTTGCGTAAAAAACAATGTTATTTAGACATACCTTTGGAATGTAGAATTTCTTTTAACCAACCAGTATTTATAGAGGGTTTTTAATGTTTCATTGATGCTTTTATACTTCTTACAACCTTTGTATACAGCACACCACCTTCTATTGGCTGCAGGCTTCCGGCAGCATAATAACTGAAGCATCCCCAAAACATCTTCTTTTGTGGGTGCTTGACAGACTGATCGATGTGGCAATCACGAAGCTTCTTTCTCTGTGACCTTCAGACATGCTGACTTTGTTTCAATGTGGTTAATTATTTTGTTACCCAGCTCTACCTCTCTTTCAAATCAGAACCAGTGAAGGCGGTGAAGGTCCTGTGTGAGTGCCTGGAGGTGGTTGGAGGATGGATGGCGGCTAACAGATTGAGGTTGAATCCTGACAAGACAGAAGTACTGTTTTGGGGGGGATAGGGGGTGGGTGGGTGTGGGGGACTCCCTGGTCCTGAATGGGGTAACTGTGCCCCTGAAGGACCAGGTGCGCAGCCTGGGAGTCATTTTGGACTCACAGCTGTCCATGGAGGCACAGGTTAATTCTGTGTCCAGGGCGGCTGTCTACCAGCTCCATCTGGTACACAGGCTGAGACCCTACCTGCCCGCAGACTCTCTCGCCAGAGTGGTACATGCTCTGGTTATCTCCCGCTTGGACTACTGCAATGCACTCTATGTGGGGCTACCTTTGAAGGTGACCCGGAAACTGCAATTAATTCAGAATGCAGCAGCTAGACTGGTGACTGGGAGTGGCTGCCGGGACCACAGAACACCAGTCCTGAGAGATCTACATTGGCTTCCAGTACGTTTCCGAGCACAATTCAAAGTGTTGGTGCTGACCTTTAAAGCCCTAAATGGCCTCGGTCCTGTATACCTGAAGGAGTGTCTCCACCCCCATCATTCAGCCCGGACACTGAGATCCAGCGCCGAGGGCCTTCTGTCGGTTCCCTCACAGCGAGAAGCAAAACTACAGGGAACCAGGCAGAGGGCCTTCGCGGTAGTAGCATCTGCCCTGTGGAACGCCCTCCCATCAGAGGTCAAGGGAATAAACAACTACCTGACATTCAGAAAATACCTGAAGGCAGCCCTGTTTAGGGAAGTTTTTAAACTGTGATGTTTTAATGTATTTTTATTCTTGTTGGAAGCCACCCAGAGTGGCTGGGGAGACCCAGCCAGATGGGTGGGATACAAATAATAAATTGTTGTTGTTGTTGTTTGTTTTACATACAGGTAAGTGCTGTTTATAATTTTTTAAAAAAATAAGTAAGTAAATTTTAATCAAAATCCAGAGCAGAGTTAAGCATGTTTTAGCCCTTTGATTTCCTGCTTTATTCTGTGTTTGATTATGGAGATGCATGTCGTTTGTTTTCTGGACAACCAGATTCTGTGCATAGCAAGGCGTGCCTGTAAGCCTCTTTGAAATGATCGGGTTGCCCACTCATTCACTAGTCTGAAGGAGGACAAGTTGCAGACATCAAACAGAATCACAAAATGCATGCCCATAACTGTGCTGTAAACAGTTAGATATAAGGAAACAGGGGAAGGGGAGTAAACAGAGAGTCGAGCAAAGCCTTTTTCCTTGGCTTATGTTTTCGAATGCTTAGGCTGCTGGTCTAATTGTAGCTTTTACTCACCTGCACTTCTGTTATTCTACATGTCACAACCGGAATGGTGAACAATAGTCAGAAATTCTTCTTCTTTTGAGGTATTCAAGTTAATGATTCCTTTAATAAACCCTAAGGCAGGGGGAGAGTCAGACAGAGAGAAGAAAATGGCATCTTCCAACCATAACTGGCAAAAAAGCAAGCTAAGTGAAATTTGTAGCTTGCTATTAACTGCAATGTGCCTCCTCTCCCTCCAAAACAAGCTGTTCAAAGTGGGTGGCAACCTACTATATGCCCTATGGATAAATATCACAAAGGAATCTGCTAGTTTAGCCAAGCCATCATCTCTGTAAGACCTAAAAAGGAGCATTAGTGTCAATGGTGCTAATCTTTCAGTTCAGCTTTCCATTTTAGATAGCTAATATCGGAGACCTTGCCGACAAAGGTCCGTATAGTTAAAGCTATGGTTTTCCCAGTAGTGAAGTATGGAAGTGAGAGCTGGACCATAAAGAAGGTTGATTGCCGAAGAATTGATGCTTTTGAATTATGGTGCTGGAGGAGACTCTTGAGAGTCCCATGGACTGCAAGAAGATCAAACTTATCCATTCTGAAGGAAATCAGCCCTGAGTGCTCACTGGAAGGACAGATCCTGAAGCTGAGGCTCCAATATTTTGGCCACCTCATGAGAATAGAAGACTCCCTGGAAAAGACCCTGATGTTGGGAAAGATGGAGGGCACAAGGAGAAGAGGACGGCAGAGGATGAGATGGTTGGACAGTGTTCTCGAAGCAACCAACATGAGTCTGACCAAACTGCAGGAGGCAGTAGAAGACAGAAATGCCTGGCGTGCTCTGGTCCATGGGGTCCCGAAGAGTCGGACATGACTAAACAACTAAACAACAACAATATCAGAGAGGAAAAGAAAAGAAATTAAAATAGAGCTCGGCGGAGAAGTGGTTTATGTAGGGGTTTGTTGTTGGCTGCTGTTGTTTTTAAAAAAGTTTATCCATGTCTCCCTGAGATTTTTTTAAAATGAGAAGTCAATCAATAAAATGTGGTTTTATTAAAGACTAGAGCTGGTTGCTGCCCTTTAAAATAATAGGAGTGGGGAAGGAGTAAACTATTGAACTCATCCAGTCCCCATGCAGGTGAGGGTATTTATTGACAAGGTTTTATACATTTCCTTGGCAGGTCTCTTAATGTAGGTCTGTAGCAAGGGTGGGGTTTTTTTCAGATCAAGGGGTGAAGCGGAAGGGAAAATATGGAGGCTGTGTTCTCCTTAGATTGATTCAATGTGCCCATGTAGCTCTCCACTCCATAGGAAAGTCGGTGGAGGGAGCTGGCATCCGTTCTCCCTCTTCTTAGGTGATAGGAGTTGGGGTGAAAAGGGAAGAGCCAGCCAGCGCTGTAGGCCTCATGACTAGGGCTCTTCTTTAGTTCTTTAATGCACACCACAAATATCCTAGTTATCATGCAACAACCTCTATGTGAACACATCAAACAAAATCACCTGTCATTTAATGCCATCAAAAGAAACAATTAAGGACAGAGGGAGGGGCACAAAAGTATTGTGTTTATTGATAATTTTTACAAAATGCGTTGAAAGAACTTGCAGCCACGACCTTGAATGTTCAAAAGGCTTGGAAACTAGATGGTCTCTTTCTATTTGTAACTTTGAATAGATGTGAGGCAATGCTTTGATTCATCCACCAGTCCCCCCCCCCCCCGCAATCCTGACTTCTCTGCTCCTTTCGCCACCCAGTAGGAGTAAAAGAATAAACTAACAAATATATAAAGAAATTTCATATGTGCTATCCGTTTTCTCACATGGCATGTTTGTCTTCTCCCACCACTCCCACATACTGAATGGGGAAATGTTTCAAAGATGAGAGGCCTATTCCTCTCCAAGTCAGAGCTGCCTAATAAAAAGGAGTCTGCGTTCCGGGTGGGTTTTGAGGAACTACAGCTATAAAGATAATTAATGCCAAATAGTAGACCCCTGTGATTAATCCAAAACACACAAAAGAAATAAGATTACAGATACTACCCAGAGTCCTCCAGTATAAATGGTGCCGCCAAATGGGGTTCGACAGTCAAACCAGCATTTGTCGAGACACAAAGGCATGCGTCCTCTTTGGAAATGTACTGTGGGGTAGTGCTTCCTGCATATTTCGGAATAACACGCTGTCTTGGCAAGGGGAACACAAGGATGAGGAAAGCCAAACCACTGAACTTTGAAGCAGGGTGCTTTTAGATTACTAAGAGCTCACGTCTAGCTTTGAATCCCTTGCTACAAACAGCAAGGCAAAAAGGTCATGCTTTGGGCCTGCGAATCACAGTCAGAGAAACTTCCTCTAAAAGAAGAGTTAGCAGGGCAGCACTAGCTTTTGCTTGCTGGTCCTGGCTCTGTCCCTTGTGAAACTCGCACACAATATGTGCTCCCTGCTGATGCCTTGCCAGGCTCTGGTAGCAGGTGCAGTGGCGGGAAAATGGGGTGTGTGGTGGGGATGGGTCGTCCCATGTGTCACCCCTGAGGGGATGCCAAACCCCTGAGGGATCCGGCCCATATGCAGATCACCACGGCACCCCCCTGCGTGGATCGCCGCAGCACCCCCCAGGGTGGATTGCTGTGGCACCCCCTGGGCATATCTCCCTGCCCCCCTGCGTGGATCGCCAGGCTGGAGCAGCTAGACACGCCCCTAAGCAGGTGCAAATTCACCCCCATGAGGAGGTTGGGTGAGAGGAATGTGCAACTACTAGGTCTGCCATATTTCAAACAGTGGAAGAACAGTTATTGGTTTTTTTTTTTGGCCGTTTTAGAACTAATTTTATGGGGAAATGGCAAAACCAGCTTTCCCCGGCTATTTTCCCTGATTTCTTCCTGGACACTGCAGTATTCCAGATATGTTTAGGAAAATCCAGGTGTATGGCAACGCTAGCAACTGCTCATAAGTAAATCCAGTTGAATTCAAGTAAGGGTTAGAGAGGACGGGGTGATTCTTTTTCACACAAACACTTGCATGTTGTTTTCAGTCCTGTGACTGGCCAGTCTATCACTGCAAACTTTTATCTGGGGTGTGTGTGAATGGAGACAGGTTGCAGGATAATTATTGCACAGAAGTCCTTTTCACGTACAAATCTGCAATGTTTGAAGCAGCTCTCACAGGACAGACCATACATATTTAGAACACTGAGCTATCTGGGCATCGTGCCACACACTTCAATGGAAGGGAATCTTAATCTGCTATTACTGCGGATACTTTATATTTAATTATTGCTATTTCCTGGAATTAATAGTGGTGGCTGTGTAATCACAACACAAAGAGGTGTATGTGGGGGGAATGCATGCAGAATTTTGTTCTGTTTTGGAATCTCCCAGACCCTCTTATTGTTTTCAAACATTTAACCTTCTATTATGAGCTCACCAACTTGAGCAAAAGATGAGGGCAAATGATTCTAGCATCTACCGCCTTGGTCTGTAGTGGTGCCAAAGCACATGCCACAATTGAGATTTGTAAGCTCTCCTGGATTCTGCTGCTCCTCACACGGAAGCTATTAAATCACTTCAGGGCTTTTGACTCTAAATTGACTCTCATGTTGAAGGCTCCATGCTGCAGAGGAATCAAAGAGAAATCAATTGGCACCAACAAAAAAACCCAGCTTGTCAACAGTGGCAATGAGGAGGAGTGTCTCAGAAGATGGATCTTTGATGATCCTCTATCCCACAAGCAAAAGCAGAAGTTATCAATTTCATTGACCTTCGGGGATGATTTGTGAGCTTCTTGCAACACAGCTGCAAAATACCGCAGACAAGAAAAAAGGAAAGGGACGTCTCATCTGATAATGGCAGGGGATTATTTGATTGAGGAAAGAATGCCTCTCTCTCTCTCTCTCTTAAAAAAGAACAACAAAAAGCCAGAAGGATGGGCTGCTGCTCTGGTTAGTAGGGTTAAAGGCTGGTAGAATGCATTGCACAGCTGTAACTTGTCTTTCAATGTGCCTTCTGCCATAGCTAGCACTGTGCCAAAATCTGTCCTCCAAGCAGAAGATCCAGGTGCTGATTTTCCATTGAGAAGTAGAGTGCCACTTCCACATACTGTATTTTCACAAAGCATGTTAATTTGAGGGTGGCCACATACAAAGGACACTAGTTGTGGAAAACAGTCAGAGTAGCTTTCCCATCCCAACTGTGAATTTACTGTGGGAGGGGGAATATCAGGGATTTTTTTTGGGGGGGGTCTAAATTACTCATAAGTTTCAGGGGTTATTCCTGTCCAGCTATGGCAGTGGTGCTGTTTTCCATCCTTCCTTAATAGAGCTGCTGCTATTGTCACAAGAAGAAGCAGAGAATGCTCTCTCCACAATGCCCCCTGGGAACTAGGCTACATCATGGCATAGAATCATTCCAGGGGTATTGTGGTAGAAAAGTGGGGGCACCCATCCCACCATGGTGGCCAAGACAAGAAAGAAGGGAAGACACTTCCACTATCACAGGTACCACCCTTAAAATGTTTAAATAATTTTGGTCCCCTGGTCCTCCCTTATTTTCCGCATCAAATTTCAATCACTCCCCAAACACAGACAGTTTCAATCCAAATGTTGCCATCTGGTCAAAGTAGACAAAACAACTGAATAAAATCTTTTCAGAACCTCATTTCATGGTTCCCTAATGAAGTAGCTTTATCATTTCTTCATTAGCTCAAAATGGTCAAGCCAGGGATTTGAGCATTCACCCGAAAATGGTTCTCCTGTTTGGTATTTGCAGCCACTGGATGTGAGGAATTCTGACAAAAGTGAGGCACACACCTCAAGATGGACAACATAAGTAAAAGGAGTATTCTTCTTCTTGAAGTTCCCTGCAGCAACACAGTTCTTTCAAAGTGCCTTTCACTTTGAAAGCGAGACTTTCGTCTGAGCCATTTGCCTATTTGTTTTTCTTTTCCAAATTCACACACAGTAAAGCAAACAACCAGCTGGAGAGCAGATGATGGCACAGACTCCAAATTTCAGCTTCAGTTCTTCAAGGCTGGAGTAAGACTATCACAGTTTGGTATTTTCACCGGCATACTGGAGAGAGCGGAACTGAGACAACGGTTAAGTCACTTCACACTTTCTGCTATTTTTCTTCCAGAGTCCTTCCAAACCATCTGGCAGGCATCCTCTACATCCAGAGTAAAAGAGGCAGGTTGATTTCATTTGGAAGTCACAGTTGCTGAAATATCTAACAGTAAGCAGAATTTACCCCCATGACCTTCTACTTCCCCATTTGCTGTGACTCAAAAGTTTGTTGCCACAAACACAGCACAGTTCTGCTTGCGCAACTTCCTTTGCCAAAGCTATAGAGCCATTTACAGAACAATCTTACTGTATTTAATAGCGGGGTTCCTCCACCACCACCCCTAAGCTCTGTTAGCAGTTAGTTGGAAATAAGTACCCAAGCCTAATTATTAATTTCATTGAACCTCTCTTGAAAAGGAAATTATTCCAGAAGAAATAGGACACTTATTTTCAAAACAGAGGACAAAATCTGATGGTCCAAAATGCGCAGAAAATTCAGAGCATGTTAGCATTGGTGGTATGATTAAGCAGGAGTTGGATTGACCTGTTGTCTAACCAGAACAATTTCCATGTCATGATGAACCAAACTTTCCCTCCCTAAATTTCTCAACAAATGATGTCTGACTAATAAATGGTGTGACTGGACAATTGTCTGAGCGGCAACTGCAGTGGCTAAACTTTTACACCAGAGGTAGCCAGTGTGGCAAACTCCAGAAGTTACTCAACTATAGCTTCCATCATTCTTACGACATGTGAAGGGTACAACATTGGTCACTGTTTTACACCAACAGGTTTATCTTTCCAGCCCTTCTAAAGCCCATGCAGAGCCAGAAGAAAACTATGACTGGTCCATGGAGCGACCACCACAGAAAAAAGATATTCATTTCTACCCATTCCTAAAGCTTTCTCTTGTGTCCAAATGAATCCCACCAGTGACTACAGATAAGCTTTGGATCTGATGCCATTTATCGCACACTCAGATTCTATTGGGGACAAGAACATGAAGTATTTGTTCTGCCTCTTGCATTTGGGATTACAATAAGAACTTATCTCAAACTTTTGATGTCACATTATGCAGTTTATGGTACACAGACTGCTTGAAATGCAGTGTACCCTATGTGGTCTATGCCACTTTTATATTCTAAAGTAAGTGTTATATGGGGACGCGGGTGGCGCTGTGGGTTAAACCACAGAGCCTAGGGCTTGTCGATCAGAAGGTCAGTGGTTTGAATCCCTCTGACAGGCTGAGCTCCTGTTGTTCGGTCCCAGCTCCTGCCCACCTAGCAGTTCGAAAGCACGTCAAAGTGCAAGTAGATAAATAGGTACCGCTCCAGCGGGAAGGTAAACGGCGTTTCCATGGTTTCTGGTTTGCCAGAAGCGCCTTAGTCATGCTGGCCACATGACCCAGAAGCTGTACGCCGGCTCCCTCGGCCAATAAAGCGAGATGAGCACCGCAACCCCAGAATCGTCCGTGACTGGACCTAACAGTCAGGGGTCCCTTTTTTAAAGTGTTATAATGGTATGGCATAACAATTGGTTCCCAGGGGTCTTGGTGTCAGGTGAGGAGAGGTGAAACATAAAGGGATGAAGCAAATAGTCTAGCACCACAATCCAACAGAAAGTCATGCATATTTAAAGACACTGATTTAAGGATGCTTAACACTGTATTAGATTGTGGCCTAAATGTATAGGTATATAGCCATGAATGCAAGAGTGATTAAGAGTCAAGTCTGCTGAATAGATACTAGGGATTTATATGTTGAAGTAGAAGTGGTGTGTGCTACTCAAGGACTTGGCAATATATGATATGCATGTGTTCTGATTTATGCAGGATTTTATTCATTTTTTAAAAAAAAAAATCTGCCATTTGCCATTTACGAAGTTGCAATAAGTAGCCCTGTTTAGGTGTTCAAGCTCATGCAACTATAATCCTATGAAGTGAAATATTTTCCTCTTCTAGGGATTTCATTGCCAGTTTTCAAATTACCCCTCTGCCAGTGTTAGCACACAGGGGTGAAATAAGTGACTTCACAGCAGTCTTTGCAAATTCTTGCATGTTTGGATGCATATGAAAGAGAGGGAAAGGCCTATCAAAATTTGTGAGTGCCAGTGAAAAGAGA
Organism: Lacerta agilis; assembly: GCF_009819535.1. Classification (NCBI taxonomy): domain Eukaryota; kingdom Metazoa; phylum Chordata; class Lepidosauria; order Squamata; family Lacertidae; genus Lacerta; species Lacerta agilis. The sequence continues at coordinate 65,239,685 of NC_046316.1, read as the reverse complement.
ATTTTTAAGTGTGCTTGTGTTTTTCTTTTATATATATATATATATATATATATATATATATATATATATATATATATATATATATATATATATATATATATATATATATATATATATATATATATATATATATATATATATATATATATAAACACACACACACACACACACACATATACACTTTGGCTTCTGTCTGAAGTTTCATGCAAACCCAAATCTATGTCAGTGCACTAGAGATCAACATTTGGCTCCTAGTCAGTAATGGAACCATGACCAATAAAAAAAATGCAGCAAAGCCAGCCAAATGTCTATTTTTTTATGATGATGTTACGGTATATTAGTGGATGAAGGGAATGCCATCATTCTGATTTCTGCATTGCTCTAATGTCTGTCTTATAGGAAATTTTAAAAAGTGAATTGGAATCGGCTTGAAGCTGGGGAAGCAGCTTTCAGTAGTAATAAATTGTTTTCTGGCCACCAAATTAAGGACAGAAATCCAAATTCAAAGCCCCAGCTGACAAGAACCTAAATGCTGGCTAAGTTGCCTAAAGCTATTGACTCGGCCACATGTTTCCTTCTCTTACAGAATCACTTTCCACATATTTAACCATTTACCAGTGTCCTTAACATATAAGTGCCTAGGTATGATGAATGGATGATAATGGCTTGTAAAAGGATTGCATTCAGAGCAGGTTTTCAAGAACCAGCTATTCCATACAAAGATGTAATATGCATTGTTAGATGTTTAGAGCTTGGCTTCAAGGTCAAGAACTCTGTCACTTATCCACCTATTAAGAACATTTACGTTGTGTTCCCTTATTTGTTCTGACAGGTGTTTGGCTGGAAGGCAGTTATTGAGGCAAACACTTTTTCTCCATAATGCTCAATATTGAATTACCTAGTAATTCACAGGTTAGAAAACATTTATCAAGAGAGAATTGCACATTTTGTCCTGTTTCCAGAAATGGGAGCCAAGATACCACTTTGCAGAAAACCCCTGAATAAAAGCTTTGAAACGTATTTATGGTTCTATGGAACAGGCTGTAAAATAAATTATTAATAGAAATGAGGACTGCCTTTAAAAAGAAAAGAGTGGCAAATGACAGAAATGGGTGATTTCTTTGTCATGTGTCTCTATTCCAAGCTAAGGGTGTTGGGATCTGGGCAGTACTTATCTATTCTTCTGTGTATGTCAAATATATTGCACAGTACAGAATGGCACCAGAAGGGCTGATCAAAAAGCTGATCAAGAATACTCAAGACATTTATTTATGTATTTGCTTTATTTATGTATTTGATGTCCAATAACAGTGTCCTCTGGGTGGTTGGCAACAATAAAACATTCAAATATAATAGCAATCAATAAAACAATAAAAGTCAACATAGAAATGTCACTGGAAGCAAATACATCAGTATTATAAGATACACAGAATCCCTCAAGTTGACTGCAGTTCGAAAATTCCATGAGTTAATTAATAGCGCACGATTGTTTGGTTAAGTTGAATAATGTATGATATATGTATGAAAATCAATAAAAACTTATTTAAAAAAATAGTGCACAGATTGAGAAAATAGCAAAGATCTTCACCTAGCACTGAAAAATCTATAAAGCAAATACAGAGGGTGATCCAAATTCCTCACCATTTCTTTGTAATGTATTTTATTCCTTGCACTATATTTTAATATTTTTCTCCTTGGTTTGCAGACAGGAAGTAACCATTCTAACACCGCAAACACAGTGTAATGGATCTGTAGACAATTACTAGAGACTAGCTGAATGCCTGCATGCTGGGTGTTCACTCTTAAACCTTTGTTGTCAGGCTTAGTCTTTGACCCTTTGCTTAGTGTGAGGTATGCTAGGCATACAAATAGGTCTAAGATGAGGCCCAGGATTGGTGCAGTAATGGCTGAGGGTGACACTGATGGCTCCCTAAAGCTGGAGTGTTTCCTAATGCCAAGGGCAGGCCATATACCTGAACCATACATTTTTTTGGCAGGGGGAGAGGAGCTGTGTGGAAAATAAGAGAATCACCATGTTCAAGCTATTACACGAGAGCATAGTGCTTATTGGAACAATAGCAAAATACAATTAACGTGAGTGAGAAACTGTGTATTTGTGTGTATTTAAATGAATGTGGCCAACTCTCTCTCTCTGTACCATGTTTCCATAATTCATTTCCATCTCTGCTTTATTTCTGAATGCATATTTGACATGGAAGAATAAAGTATGGATTCCACACTAATAGATTTCTGTATTTTCAGTAAGTTGCCTTATCTGAGTGGGAAACTGACTAATAAGTGCTGCAACAATATTTTTTGTTCTGCAGTATTATGGTAGTGGACAAAACGCAAATATAACTTTTGAGTAAATGTGTTTTTAATACAATACAACACAACACAATATTTTTTATCTGCTTCAGGGTCTCTGGTTGAATAAAGAAAAGAGCAGAACTTTGCCTAGTTTTAAAGTATTTCCTCTTGCAGGTAATATTAGTGCCCCAAGATCCTGGTGTGGCAGCTTAATAATCTAACCCATTAATATTCCGTCGTCTTTCTCCAAGCATCTAAGAATGGCATACAGGAGGCTTGCCCTTTTTATCTTCACAAGAAACCTGTGAGTTGCTTAGATGAGGGAGTGTGTCTTTGCCAAGGTGACCCAATGAACTTCATGGCTGAACAGGGTTCAGATGCCAGATTGCTACATGCAAATCCAACACTCTAGACTTTACAGCTTCTTTCAAAACTGTATAATCATACTGACTCTTGGTGCCTATGCATTCAGAATGAGAGGACTGAGTTTCACATTCCATCCCTGAGCTTTTGAGGTCTATAACTGAAAACAAACCCGTCAAAGCTAAGAATGATTAGCAACTCAGCATTTGAGGACTTTGGATTTGATTACCCTAGTGGTAAGGGGTCAATCATTTTCTACTCGCCTGTTGTCAATCATCCCACAGGTAAGCCACAGCTCTAAGTTCAAATGCAGACCTCTCTGTCAGAAGAGCTACCTCTCTCCTTTGTATCAACACCTGTGAGAGGTAAATGTGCCTCAGTTAGCTCTGAGGTCATTAGGATAGATTTTACATGGATTGTATTTCACTGGATTCACATGAGGAGAGTCTCTGTTGAGTCGTTTAAGCATTTGTAGCATAGACAGCAGGAATAAAATCCCCAATGCCCTAACAAGTCCCCAGTGCTTGCATATGATAAAGTTCATGAGCCTTCTGCACATCTGGAACATGGAAGAGGTGAGTGAATTCTTTTTCAGCTGTTGCAAGGAATCTTAGAAACAGGAAACAGAAGTCATTCATACTTCCTGTTTCCCTTAAAAATGGTACCATTGGAAGTAATTCTAATTTAATTGCTGGAACACCTTATAGAAAAGCATATTATTTTGGGTGGTTTTTTTCATTTATTTTTTAAAAAAATACACCTCACCTTTTAGAACAATGTTCTTGCAAAGTGGCATGCAATGACAGTTAAAAACAATTACAATAAAACAATATATTTTCCCTCTCTTACATGCTCTTTCCTCCAATAAAATTCCACAGGGTTCTACTTATTCCTTGTGGTGCATGCTAAAATGCATGTAAGCAGTGTCAATCAATATATTTTGTCACCCCAATACCCAGACACCAGCACTAGAGCCAACACTTAAAAGTTTTGCTGTGCCATTTGACACCAATTCCTGCTTTAATCCCCCCCACTCCCCACCCCACAGCATATGGTACTGCCTGAAGGAGATTGATTCATCCTGTTGCATGGAAGGCTGGCCCTATATGGTATGTTTTGGTAACAAAAAGCAGCAAATACCATGTACATCAGCATGAAACATTGTTGCCTAGTGTAATATGTTCTAAAGGTTTCTCTGTATCCTGATTGGGAAATCTAAAAAGAAAGAAAATTGAAGCAAGTCAGCATATAGGCTGTGTTGTGACATAACACTAAACCATGGTCTAGCACAGGCATCCCCAAACTTCGGCCCTCCATCATCCCATCATCCCTGACCACTGGTCCTGTTAGCTAGGGATCATGGGAGTTGTAGGCCAAAACATCTGGAGGGCCACAGTTTGGGGGTGCCTGGTCTAGCATTACAAGAATGAGCCTAACCTCCCCTGGGCTCACACATCCCCTCTCCTTCTCTTCCAATATGACTATGAGTAGAATCCCCATGCAGAACGTCCCCACACAACTCATGGCAGGTTGGCAGCTGAGAGCAGAACACATATATGAGGATACTGAGGGAAGTCTTCCATTTGCACTCCCTTCTCCTATCCACATTTTGACCATTCCAACATTTCAATGACTGACTGAACATTGCCTAATCACAAACTATCATCTGAACTTGTCTTATTCCCATTAGCCACAATTAAAATTAACAACATTTTGTTTGGGTTCAAACAAACATGTCAAACGGCAGTGTGTCAAAAATCAAAACAAAACTTTCCAAACTCCTCATGCCCATGCAAAAAAGAGGGGGAAATTTGCACATGAGCCTAGAGGAGAATAGTCTCTTTCTCCTAATGCCAAACTATGGTTTAGTCAGTGTTTTATTCAAATCAGTCCATACTGAACCAATGTGACACATTGCCCCAAAGTAGACAATTTTCTCCCTATTGGTTGAAAGTAGAAGGCCTAATATGTGTTCAGCATAGTATATTTATGCAATGAATATTCAGGAATGACTTCACTCCGTGCTGAAACACAGCTGCTCTGGTGGCAAAATGCAGTAGATGCTTAAAACAGCAAGCAATTTAGTCAAAAGAAGTCACAACACATCACATCCTGTTCAATCTGTAAAAGGAAAATTAAAATAACGCAAAAGGCAAATGGGTTTTGCAAAGCTACAAAGGCCATGCCAGATATGCAAAAATTATGTATGGTATGTAACAAAAAATAAACAAACATAATTCTGAGTTTACAATGTATCTGTCAGCCAGTTCTGTCAGCAGTACACTATCCATAAACTCTACACTGGAAAACTTTCCTAGTATTGGCAGAAAGCCATGATCAAAGCCCCATTAATACTTGGTTCAATGCTTAGTTTACCAGCAAATTTAAATCACCTGAAACAATTTAATATAGATATGATTCTTCCTCTTATTTTAAAAGTATTTTATAGACAATTATTCCAACGATTTGCACATGGGCACTATTTTAAACTCTCCATGTGGTGCCTACCCAACAATTTTGGAATCTGTCTGCGTGCCTCAGTGTGCCACCATAAATTTTGCCAAAGAATGATTTGTGGTGGCATGGCGAACTCTCCTCAGGCTACATACCTGTATATATCAGAGATTTAAAGTACATTTAAAGTGCACACCTTCCCCCCAAAGAATATTGGGAACTGTAGTATGTTAAGGGAGCTGTGAATTGTAGCTTTGTGAAGGGCAAGCTACAGTTGCCCCGGTTCTTTGAGGGAAGGAAGGCGCTTTACAGGCTGGATTCAACTAACCTGCTCTGCTAGTAGAAGCTATTGCAAGGACTTCAGCTAGTCGCGCACGGGGGCGGGCTTTCTCCCCTCTCCTCACCCCCTATGTCCCCACACCTCTCTCAAAACTGCTCTGGAGGGTTGGAAGAACCCTCAGAACAGCATGCAGGGTAAGAAGAAGTGAGATTATTCCACTGGGCAAGCAGAAATGCTTGTGCCAATCATGAAACAATCACCTTTGTGCTACATTGAATTCCACCCTTAATGCATGGTTGTGTACCCAGCCCACGTCTCTGCGGTGAAGCCCTGCTAGTGACCTGATAAGCAGGGCCTGCCCTGCTATTAGACAGAGTGAGGTGGTCACTTTCAACAACTGAGTGTGGCTGTCCTAAAAGGGCAACAGATTTAGATTTATTATGAGTAATCCCGATACTTGTGGGATTTTCTATCATTGGTACAATACACTTTGACTTGGGAAGAGGTGCAATATTTGCTATTGTGTCTCAGGCAGCAAAATGTCTTGGGCCAGCGGTGATGATACGGAAGGAGCTGCTTTGTGCAACACTTAAAATGGCTTCCATAGAACGATTGTTTCCTAGCATGTAAACTGACCATATTATAGGGTTCCCATGTGTCTGGAATTTTCTCGACAAAGCCGGCATGTGGCCTTTGTAAACAGCATCCAGGCAGAAAGTGCTGGAAGAAAGACCTGGAAAATCCAGACGTATGTTAGCCTATGTCGAAAATGTTGATCCTAGTGAATTTCATTAAAAATAGTTCAAAAAAATTTCCCCCTCCAAAAAAGCTCAACAACTTTGTCTCCCTCCCAAAATCCAAATCAAGAAACGTCCCCTCAAAATGTCAGGGGAGTACATTCCTGCTGGATCAACAGACTGAATACTTGCAAGTACATATTTTCTACAATGGCTGTTAACATTTCTGATAAAAAAATCAGTGTGAACAGTGAGCTGGAATGGTTTCTAGAAAAGCAGGCTTTGCTTTTTTCGGAAGCTTGCCCACCATGGGAGAACTGTTTATTCTTTGGTGGTTGCCACAGGCTGTCTTCTTTTGCTAGGGATGGATAGATCAGCCTACTTATGCTCCGTATCAGTTTCGGATGAGTTCAGCTGCAAGTCTGTTCCATCCGCGTTAAGGAGTTTGGCTGAAGGGTTTAAACTGTGGACAGGAAGCGGCACACAATGCAAGCTCCCTCAATCTGCCTTAAGTGTGCACAATACCTTTCAGATCTTTGCATAATTTCTGTGAAGGATAGAATAGGGGTTTTAAGTATGTTCGAATGAACATCTTGAACACTTTTGCCATGATCAGGGACTCTGATAAATCAGGGTTCATACTCATGGAAAAGGTTGTAAGTGTTTGATCAAATGCAGTTTAAAAGCCTCTTGAGATCTAATTATCTGAGGAGTAGCCTGGGGGCATGGGGGGGGGCATAAGAAGAGCCTGCTGGATCAGGCCAATGGCCCATCTAGTTCAGCATCCTATTCTCAGAGTGGCCAGCCAGATGCCTGTGGGAAACTCACAAGCAGGACACAAGCACAAGAGCACGTTCCTCTCCTGGGGTCCTCTGCAGCTGGTATTCAGAAGCAGAACTGCCTCTGGCTGTGGAGGCACAACGTAGCGGGCCTTGAGTGCATTCTCCTTCCTCATTTGCAGGAATGAAGTGTCTGGAATTCTGAACAGGAGAACTCAGCACTGCAATGCCCAACTTACATATTCAATATTCTTAATGTAAGTCCTTGCTTAGTCAAAATGGCACCATCCACATACTAGAGAAAGGTATTATCTGGTCTGGGGAATCCCCAGGGATTTGCAGAGATATGAAAAATTATGAGTGGGCAAGGTGGGCCCAAAACACCTGAGGTGAACCACAAAATGGCATTTCCCCCATCCCCACTAGGGAAGAAGGTGTGAGTGAATGTCTACATCTGAACCAAGGAGGGAATAAAGATCTACATTGGGATCTGCTGCTCTTGTGGATCCTGCTACCTGAGGCAATCGCCTCGCCTTGCCTCGTGGGTCAGCCCTGGTAGGGGGGGGGGATGCCAAAACAGCCTAATAGGGGCTGAAAATGTTCAGTGAGCATGGAATGCTGACGAACTGGAGGGAGGGGCAAAAAATGAAGAGCATGGGATGGATCAGTTGCAAAAGTTAACAGGAGCACTCAATAGCTGCAACGTTTTGTTGCAGGTCCTACTTGTTAAGTTGTAAGGCTGACATGACTGAAGTATTAGCTTTTACAAGGAGCATCGCTTTCTCAAAACGTCTCTCAGCTAGCTTTTTAATTTGATGCAATGAAGTGTTCTGTTTAACCTGAACGGCACCAGACTTTCCTACACCAATAAAGTGTCATTTAAAAAGCTTTGTTTGGAAAGGTATTGCTTTTACAAACAAAGCTATAAAAATATTGAATGGAACAACAACCCAATGAGCTTAGGTACTCAGGTCACATGGTGTTTTGTCACAGGATTCCTTCCAATAACCAAACCCGTTGGAGAGATATTGTCAGGCACGTGAATTACAAATCCAAGGATTTGTCAAGGATTCAAAAAATACATTGCTAACAAACAGAAAATGCTCCATTTTACCTCAGTTCAATCCACAATGGGCAACAGCTGTGTTGAAAAAGGAAAAAGTCTTAAGTCCAGTCTTATTTAGGCAGCCCACCATATGGATCCAATTGTAGTGCTGGCACCTCATGCAGATTTTAATGGTGTGAAGAAGCAAATCTTTGGTTGGTGACCACAATAATTTTAAAACATCACTCTGTTTGGGAATGGCATGCAGGCCAAGAACTGCCTGCCCTCAAATATGCAACTGAACGTTAAAACGGAAATTTAGAACCCAACTCATTCTGTTTAGATGTCTTCAAGAAGGTAGGAAGAGGAATGGCTCACTATAAATGAATTGTGATGTGTATTTAGGAAGTTTGAAATGGAGTTAGGGTATCTATAAATACAGGTTCTCAAAGTGCAAGCTAGGCCTCCCCTGGAAGACAAAGAATTGTCACGGGGTGGGGTGTGTGGGGGTGTTACATCTTGTTGAGCCAGCCCAGATGGCTGCAAGTCTGGTCCGGCAGATGAGGGTGTGAAATTTTCTAGTAAGTGCTATTTAAGAGAGTATATATCAAGTAATAGGAAGATTCACTTGTACTACTTGTGAGTAGCGATGAGGGAGAAATTCAATTCCATTTTCATTTAAAGACAAACCTATCTAATGCAGACTTTCTGAAACAATATGCAAACTGAAGCACAGCCACCCTTCAAAAATCCACACACCATTAAGAATTATGTGCTGCAGTTCTCCCGCCAAGTAATATGTATAAATATGTATGTATAAAAAATGTCAAGTATATTCAATGTATCAGCTGCCTGTTTTTGTCTGGGTTGTTGGTGATTTAAAAAATAATGTTTAAAAAATGTGTATATTGTGCATAAAAACTCAAGTATTCGTGTAAAATAGCATACGAAAATGCCTTGTAGTGCATATTAGGCAAAATTGTATACGAAATGTAAGATAAATTCACTTTAAAATGATGGTGGATTCTCATGAGGAGTTTTTAAGGAAGTAAATATGCAAACTGATATGAAAATATGGAGAACTGAATATTGAGAAATGAGAGCAACCAAAACGGACAGATTCGCCCATCCCTCCTTGTGAGCATGTGTCAACGTCCTTATAGTGGGACAGAAAGTGAAAGAGGTTCATGTTTAAACTTACTGAACATGCTAGCCAATGCCCAGTTTAGGCAATATATAATTTGCATTTATATTTCAGATTTTAGTGGCATGTGTGCAAAATAGCCTGTGTTCTCCATCATTTTTTTTTATTACGATTGTCAGGAATATAGTCAATGAGGTTACCTTTAGTCAACTGGAAACCTTTTGCTTCCTTATTGGTTAGCTCACAGATGACAATGAAACTCTCTTGGGGGCCCCAAAAAAATTAAAGGAAAAAAAACCTGGATGTACATTTCGAAAATATAAGATAAAAAACAAATAAAATAAAACCTACATACAACAACAGTGTTTTGTGTTGTGTAGCCTCCTATGATTTAAGTAATGGGCCCTGCTGTTAGCCTGCTCCCTAAAATATCACTGGTTTGTTCATTTCTATATATAGGATGCCTACATTCTACATGTGCAAATGGCTTTAGATACCTATTAGGTCCATAAATTACCATATAGTATATATTCAAAATTGGCGCTGGGACGCGGGTGGCACTGTGGGTTAAAACACAGAGCCTAGGGCATGCCAATCATAAGGTCGGTGGTTCAAATCCCCGCGACAGGGTGAGCTCCCATTGCTCAGTCCCTGTTCCTGCCAACCTAGCAATTCAAAAGCATGTCAAAGTGCAAGTAGATAAATAGGTACCGCTCCGGCGGGAAGGTAAATGGTGTTACCATGTGCTGCTCTGGTTCACCAGAAGTAGCTTTGTCACGCTGGCCACATGACCTGGAAGCTGTACACCGGCTCCCTCGGCCAATAAAGCAAGATGAGCGCCGCAACCCCAGAGTCGTCCATGACTGGACCTAATGGTCAGGGGTTCCTTTACCTTTACCTATATATTCAAAACAAAAAAACAGTGACAATTTGTTGCCGGCAAAGGACAGCTAGACATATAATGGCCCCATTACCTTCAGTAGCTATGGGCCTCATCAAACCTACATCTGGCCCTGGTTACATGCTATGGAGCAGGTGTCCCCAGACTTACCGGACCTCAGGCGCTTCCTTCAGCGCCAATTGCACAGCGGGCCAGAGTGTGGGGGAGCGTTCACCCACACACTATTTGCGCCACACTTCCAGGTCAATGGAGTTCCGGAAATAGCTTGTGCTCAAGCGCAAGCGCCATTTCCTGCACACTTTCAGGTCAGCACAACGCCGGAAATTGCTTGTGCGCGTGCGCACGGGCCTCCCCAGACCTGGAAGTGCACCGGAAATGACGCTTGCACATGCGCGCAAGCTATTTCCGTTGCTCTGCTGACCCGAAAGTGGGCAGCCACGCCGGTAAGAGCAGGCGGCGGCAGCGGGTGGTGGGGGGTGGATAAATGAGCCCCTTGGGCTGCATCTGGGCTGCGGGCCTTAGTCTGGGGACCCCTGCTATGGAGCATGGGAATGAACCTAAGACTTACATATCACAAACTGAATGTGTACATGCAATTGCCCTTCCCACATAACCCATCCCTCTTTACGTGTGTTTGTAAGATGGATCACACGGAAAGGCCGTACTTGCTACTCAGTGAGAATCATATAAAATCCAGTTTGTTGTATGTATGGTAGGACACGTGCAAAATATGCAATTACGTTACATATGCAACACTCTAACATAGTCAGGTCATACAGTATCTTTCTCAGAAATCTTAAATCACACCACAGGCTCCAACATTTTCTCCCTCCTTTCCCTCCCACCCCAGACTGAGCAGAAAAGCGAGTTCTGCCAAGAGAAATGCCTGTCTTCATTTTGTCCCAATTATATTGGGGACGCTCAGATCAATTCCTGGTCTGCCACACACATTGATGAGTTAGGGAGGCTCAGTGTAACTAAATCTGAGGACCTCTGCCATAAACTATGGCTGTTATTTATTTAAATCCCACAAAGTGGCTTACATTAAAACACATTGAAAACACAAACTTGAACAATGCAAACAACAAACAAACCTAAGAGAACAACAGCAGCCATAGAAAAGAAATTATGACAGCCGAGAACTGAATCCGCAGACAAATACCATCTCAAACAGTTTGCACTTACAGTTAAATTCTATACGTGCCTTCTCAGAAGTGTCATGGTTAGACAAGCAGTTTACTTCCAAGTTAACATGTAGAGCAGGGGTAGGCAACCTAAGGCCCGTGGGCCGGATGCAGCTCATGGGCCTTCTCAATCTGGCCCACGGACGGTCCAGGAATCGGCATGTTTTTACATGAATAGAATGTGTGCTTTTATTTAAAATGCATCTCTGGGTTATTTGTGGGGCATAGGAATTTGTTCATTTTTTTTTCAAAATATAGTCCGGCCCACCACATGGTCTGAGGGACGGTGGACCGGCCCACGGCTGAAAAAGGTTGCTGACCCCTGATGTAGAGGAACACAGAATGAATAGTTATGGTGCCTGTGGTTGGCAACAGTTACTTACATGATATGTCAAGCTGTCTACTAGTGATACGGTACTATGTCTTGTTGCACCAGTCCAGCAAGCACATGTCACAGCCTCAACATAGCATGCTGACTATTCCATCAGCATCATGTTTCAAACCATACTTTTATTAAAGTTCAGGACTCATCTGCCAGACTTTCGTTGAGGCGGCAATCCTAAATTCACTTTCTAGGGGATAAATATAATAAATAATAAACTTTTATGTATATCCCGCCCTCCCTGGCCAAAGTCGGGCTCAGGGCAGCTAACATCAAATAAATAACATTGGTATAAAATCAAACAATAATTAAATTACCTCCTAAAAACAGGTCAGAATCAAATTAAAGTCTAATCAGATGGCTTCCCGCAGGGTTAGGATTGGGAACAGTAAGTAGATAAAATTCCACTGAACACCCTGGCTCTGACTTCCGAGTACACATGTTGATTACCATGCAGCAAGCCAAAGGATTGTTTTCCTGCCAATAGGCATTAACTTTTTTGTCATATTTGAAAGAGTGGTCTGGATGTGAAAGTGAGGCTAACCTTATTGCCTCCTGTGTGGAGTCCAGATCCCATGTAGCAATTTCCCAGACAACGGAGAAGGTAGCCAGATTTGTTGAGAGGGCCATGAAATTGAGGGCTGCCAGCTGAATAACAGTGCCCCCTCATAATTAAGATCTCATTTATTCTTGTTTTAATTGTGCCGAATCCCGATTCAGCTCATTTTATTGGTTATATATGGTTTTATCAGTATTGTATCTGTAATATGTGTTTTGTTTTGTTTTTTGTTTTTTGATGCAACGGCCTGTGGGCTATGCAAATAAATAAAGTTTGTTGTTGTTGTTGTTGTTGTAGCAATTTCCCTTCCTGGTCTCTTCCAATCTCAAGCTGCTGCACTCTACTGCAGGTGCCTCAGCTGCTAGTGCTGCTGGCAACACCATTGTTTCCGATTGTGCCGGTGCAACTGTTCCCGCTTCACGAGTCTCTCTTGTAGTTCCTGATGTTTCCGAAACGTATTACATTTCATGAGAGGATCCAGCTGGTCTGGAAGCCGAGGAAGGACGAGAGGGTCTCCAGCATGTTGTTTATGAGAGTGCATGCTTTCAGCAATCGTTGCTGTGGAGGGTGTTAGCATCTTGTTAATTCCACACTTGAGACTCGAGCGAAGCAGCCCTTGCCAGAAAAGGGGGGGGGGAGAGAGAGAGAGAGAGAGAGAGAGAGAGAGAGAGAGAGAGAGAGAGAGAGAAGCTTTGCGTTCAAAAAATTTCCAGCATGTGCAAAGCACAGAAAGAATTTGGGAACCAAAGGCCAGATCCCATAATCTGAATTACTGTTGCTAAGAGACATTTGCAGGCACCACTTTGCCATTGCTGTGGAGAATATCCCAGAGCTGCCAACTGCTTTCGCAAGGGCATGCGTCGCGTTTGTGTTCCTGTTTCTTGCTCTTACAGCCAGCTTCTTCCACCTCCTCTGTGAAGCTGAGAGAGAAGTCAGAAACAGGACTTTTTTTCCAATAGATAGGTGAACAGAAAGGGATCCAGCAAAGAATCTCAGTTATTTCTTACAGGGTGGGGTGAGCCTCTTATATAAAGAGCAGGACGTAACTGTGCCAAGTGAAATCTGTTTTCAATTCCAGATTTCCAGTTCTGGGATATATGAAGTCTTAATAATGATTAAAGTGCACCTCGGCATTTATAGAGCTACTCCATTTTATCTTTAAAAGTTGGTGATACAGAATGAGTTTTTTTCTTTCATTTTTGAGGGGCCCCCAAGAGATTGGGGCCCTAAGCTATAGCTCAGGGGTCCCCAAACTAAGGCCCGGGGGCCGGATGCGGCCCAATTGCCTTCTCAATCCGGCCCACGGACAGTCCAGGAATCAGCATGTTTTTACATGAGTAGAATGTGTCCTTTTATTTAAAATGCATCTCTGGGTTATTTGTGGGGCCTGCCTGGTGTTTTTACATGAGCAGAATGTGTGCTTTTATTTAAAATGCATCTCTGGGTTATTCGTGGGGCATAGGAATTCGTTCATTTTTATTTTCATTTTCAAAATATAGTCTGGCCCCGCACAAGGTCTGAGGGACAGTGGTGAAAAAGTTTGCTGACCCCTGCTATACCTGGTTTAGCTTATACGTAAATCCGGCACTGCTCAGTATATTGCTTTTCTGTACATATTACTTAGCTGGAAAACCGCATAGCAGAACTCAGAGAAGGGTGGATTCTGAAGGGTGATTGTGAATTAGGAATGTTCACCTTTAAATGCAAACAGATTATAATTTCTCCCCCATCCTTGAAGAGATCCCATGTATCACGAGCAGGTGTCTCTGCTCATGCAGCAGCCTCTCACATACTGCATAATACATGGCATTTAGCATTAGAGGTCAAAAATGTTTGTGTGTTTGTTTCTGCAGGTCCCCTTTAACAGAAATGACTGTGGGTAAAGGCTGAATAGAAAAAACGACTAAATAAAATTTGGCGGTGGTGCATAAATCTGCAGATGATACAAAAATGGGAAATGAGATCCATCAAAGGAAAAGACAATATAGTAAACTCATTTTAAACAATTGTGGTAGAGGTTTGCTGCCAAAATGTTATCAAAAATCCATACATACATTGCACATCATGTGTTTCATTATCTATAATAGCAGGCAGCAGAAGTATGCCTTGTCAATTGCTTTGAATCTCCTTGTGTGTGCTTGGCTGATTTCAATAGATCTGAAAGGCTTTAATTGAAAATGGTCTATTTCCAATTCTTCCACAACACAATCCTCTGCTTCTGATTCACATTTTATGATTGTTTGCAGATGTAGTAGATACAAGATAGCTGGGAACAGCAGACTTTTACTTGTGATTTTAATGTTGACTTCCGAAGGCTCCACTTTACAAAGTTGAAGAAAGGTCACTGTATGACATTTTCATGTTTGGCTTTTACACACTACCCCAGATACTTATTTTGCATGTGCAAATGTCCTGAAACATTTTCTGTACTTATTAAAAAAAACACCAGTAATTCTGCTTTAAATACATAATTTAAGCACAAAACACAACCTTCCCATTTTAATCAGTCAGAGTAGCAATCTGTTAAAAAAAGAAAAAAGAAAAGCGCCATGGGTGGGATTGAACAGAAATTTGCCATTGTTTTGCCACACGAAGTTTTCCAACCTCCTACCTCCAGCCTTTCAAAGCAATGCCTTGAAGATTTGTGGATGTACACCACAATAATTAATATATACCTGCTACCAAAAGGGCTGGATTCAGATTAAGTTGAGCTTCAATAATCATACATTCAGGTAGGTAGCTGTGCTGGTCTGACGTAGTCAAAATAAATAAAAAGGTTAAAAAATTGTCCAGTAGCACCTTAGAGAGCAACCACATTTGTTCTGGGTATACCCATTTGCCATACCCATTGATTCAATCACCCATCTCCTACTACCCTCCTGAGAAAACCCCACCCCACCCTCCCACTATATATAAGGGTCTGGTGATTTCTGTTTCAGTTTATCTGAAGAAGTGTGCATGCACATGGAAGCTTATATCTAGGACAAACTTAGTTGGTCTCTAAGGTGCTACTGGACAATATTTTTTTTAAATCCAATAATCATGGCGCACATATTAAGCTACTGAACATTTGAATAATTCAGAGAGAAAGAGTTCAGATGCTACTATGGTGGATAACTTTGTAACCAACAGATGACCAGTACCTAATTTGGTCTATTAGCACTGTAATCAGTACCCTCTCAAGATAACACCAAGAACTGACTGCTACAATGTACTTCACATGGAGCTGCCCTTTGAGACAGTTCACGAGCTTGGGTTTTTCCAAAATGGAGCAAGTATAACATCAACTTCCAGTGGTTTCATTGGCTGCCAGTACTTTTCCAGGCTCAATTCACCATTCTGTTGCTGATCTCCAAGATCCTAAAGACATATGGATTCAATCTACCTCGAAGAACACATGTTGCCCATAGCACATCCTGCTCAAATGACAACATCTAGAGGACACCTGCACTGGGTGTTGAACCCTAGAGATTTGGTTGACTGGTGTCTAGAAAAAGATGTTACAGAGCTACTGGCATGAAGTACAATTGGACTTGCACTCTACTGAATTTCAGAAGGAAGGATTTTTTTATTTAAAAAATCAGTTGCTTCTGGGTGGTGGTTGTATTTTATTTTATTTTATTTATAGCTATCACTGCTGCTATTGATCCATTGTTGTTTGATATTCATTGTAGCTGCTTTCAGTGATTTTAATTAGATTGATTTGTTGCAAATCACTCTTGGGTGGCTTTGGCAGAAAAGTGATGGAAAAAAATAAAGGGGAGGGGCAGAGGGTTGTATCCAATGTAGTGCTAAATATGTTCAGTCAGCACATGGATCTCACCTCACACAGTGGAACTTGCCCCCCTTCTCCCCATGCATGGCCCCTAAATCTGTTCTAGGGGTTACCCCCAATCCTCTGGAGCATATGGGGGGCACACACAGTGGAGGTGGAAGTTGTGTTGCACAAGCAGAAATCATGTCAGTTGGATGCCATTCGAAATCAACAGGTGGTCGGGGCACTGTGGAAAACCTAGGGATGGATGGATCTGCCCGTTTTGATTCTGTGCCAGATCCACATTTGTTTGATCCTATGTCCATTCTTGTGCTCTTAAAAAAACAACAACATGAAAATGTGCACTTAAATCATACATATTTATATGGATTTTATATCCATTCTTCCCCTATAATATTTTGCAAGCTTTTCCATGCATTTTTAAGGAGCAGTACAAACTGCATCACAAAATCAGGTGCAGTGTATAACCTACTGGATGTCTGCATGCTGATCTGCAGATATATCCAAAACTAGCGAACTATGTCTGTCCGCTTCAAAATGTGGACCAAACAGATTTCTCCATCCCTAGTAGAAACCTTTAAAAAATAAAAATCAATACTGAATCAGCCACTTCTATATGGCCCATTATTCTCCTGTTGAAAGATAAGGAGGGAGACTCTTCACTACCATATTTAGAAACCACATTTCTCACCCCGGTGTATGACCCTTTAGATCGGATAGTATATTTTAAAGTTTATCTAATGATGGGAAAGCCTCATAGGCTCTGGTGGTAAAATTCAGTTTAGATAAGAGACTGCTCTGATGGATCCCATATCAGGAGAAGTGAGATATTTCCGCTTGCTAGAGTTGTCAAGCATTTTTTTTAAAAAGCAACAAAAGATCAAAAGTGGCAGCCAACTGATGCTTTCCTGATAAAATGGATGATCAGCCCACAGAGAAATATGTGTACAAATCCCTCTTTTGTAATATTCCAGGTCTTGTGAAGCAAGAGAGGCCAGCTTTTGCTTGACAGGAGTGACCGCAGAGCAACTATCAGAGTTGGGGGCAGAGACAGTTGCAGGAAACAAAGAGTTAAAGGTTACCAGTGGGTAATAAAGAAGCTGGCTCTCTGCTCATGAGAGCTGTCTCTGTGTGGAGAGCAGCTCTGATGCTCAAGCTGAACTTTTATGTATCCCTGCAGAGGGAGTGGGATATAGCAGTGCAGGCGTCTTTTTGGTTTTTATGATGAGGAGTGAGCCTATTGGGTAATGAGCAGATGGTTTATGTGTTCAGAGGGACTTGTTCACATTTGTTCACACCTCTAGCAGACAGACAGCTTGCTGTAGCTCCAATTTATGGAGCTCATGATATGACAGAGTATTCACAAGGTTCTTTTTGTTATGCTTCCCCTAAACTCGAGCAACAAAAATGGAAGTGTTAAAAAGTGATTGCTCCTATTATCTTCCTCGGCACTCATGCCTATTTTGTGGAGAGCACAAAAGCTTTCCATCATACAATGGGTTCAGGACCCAATTATTAAGGAGAGTTTACTCACACAGGAAGGAGAAGAGGTGTGCAAAACAAGATCTGCACAGGTCCATGTGAATCTCTTTTGATTTGACCACATCCAATTGGCAGCATCAAATTTATGAGGAGTGCATCCCATAATATTCTGAGAAGCAGCAGGAACACCCATTGTAGGTTTTATTTTTATTTTATAAAATAAAAACCTAGATTTTTAGACTAGATAAAAAATAGAGGCAAAATCTACACAGAAAGCTATCCAGGATTAAGTCAAGATTAAGGGACTCCCTTATGAGAAAAGTTTGTAGCATTTGAGACTTTTTAGTTCAGAGAAATTCAAATTTCAAATTCAAATTTATTGCGGCTATAAGCCCATAAAAACATAAAATATGGAATATATGACATAAAATTACAGCAAACCATAGACCCTGGAGTCATAGGGAAACAAACCACAGCACAAATACAAGTTTTAAAATTGCAACCAGGAAGCAGAAAACAAAAGTATTAGTGGTCGTGTAGTTGGCCACAGCGCCTTTTTTGAGATATGACCGAGTTTAGAAACCTTGCCACCTGCAAGGTTGTATAGGAGTCGTTGTCTTGCAGGAGTAAGGCAAGGTGTGACTCAGCTGGTGCACCTGTAAGTTTTTGAGTTATTGGTCTTAGTAATTTTGCCCGAGCCTCACTATGCAGGGAACAGATAAAGATTATATGATGGAGAGATTCCGTCGACTGTTTATCACAATCACAAAAGGCGGAAACTAGGCCCTTGGAAAATCTATGTCTCAGGACATTAGAAGGAAAGACATTAAACCTCGCTTTGGTGAAAGCGAATCGGTGCCCAGCAGTGGAGAGCGAGGATAGGTATAGAGGGACATGATGTATTGGAGTAACTCCAAAATTCCGAGGCGAGCAGACACCCCCACCCAGCATATGATTACGCTGCAGCTCCAAATCGTCCAGTCTTTGATTGATTAGTCTTTTTGCTGAAGCAAGGTCTAACTTAAGTGAATCTGAAGGAGAGATTCCAAAGGACAGAAGTTTGGCGTGGATTTTCCCAGTCCAAGGGTTTGCAAATTCGTCACACCAAAGACATTGGACGAGATAATGGCTGGGTAATCTATGCCAAAGAGTTAACCAGTAGGTGAATATTCGTTTCCATAAGAGAGTCTCTAGTGAAGGAATCTTCAATTCTAGTCGTATAGCTGCATTACTAACACACGTAGGGAGTTTTAAAAGCCGACGAAGAAACTGATTTTGCAGCACCTCCAGCGGGGCCGGATTTACCAGAGCTGCCCAAAGCGGAGCAGCATAAGTAAGAGTGGTAATAACTTTTGCATTGTACACCTTTAAAGCCGAGGGCACGTGTAGGGCTCCGTCTGAGAAAAAGAACTGGAGAAGTGCATGAGATAGAGTTTTGCCCTTGTTAAGTAGATGTTGAACTTGGGATTTCCAGCTCATGTTATATTGAAAAACAATCCCTAGATATTGAAACTTAAAAACTTGATCTATTTTAACTCCACCAAGCTTCCACTGAAAAAGTTTACGACTTCTAGAGAAGACTACAACTTTTGATTTTGAGTGGTTGATGGACAATTGGTTGGATTGACAGTAAGCAGTAAAGATCTTTAACGAAGGAGTAAGAGGTGACATATAAAATTTCACAAGGCATAGAGAAGGTGGATAGAGAAAATCTGTTCTCCATCTCTTTTAACACTGTAACTCATAGACATGCGATGAAGCTGAAAGTTGGTTACACAATGGTAAAAGCTCCTAAACTATTGGTATAGAAAAATATTGGTTTTAGACTCCATTCTTGTCTGAAACAAAAGAGGCTGGTTAAGGCCATGCGGCTGGAGGTAGCAGCTCAGAGCTCCTCACACACCAAAGTTCACATGTACAACAAAAGGCTTTTGTTGCCCATTTCCTCCCAAGGTGAGGGGAAGCAACATAGACTAAGTCTGGCAGGTTAGCTTACTCTACGGCATTAGTCCCTTCAGGTATTAATTAGGCTCAAGCATGCTACATATATGAGGCTGGTTAACCTACAACTAAAGTCTGCAGATAGGTTCCTTGGTTAAAGTCTGCTATTGCAGAACTAGGTGTGGCTGTTGTGTTAAATTCGCCACTCAGACGGGCTCTTTAAAGCAGGGCTAACCTGTAGTTTTTCAGATGTTGTTGGACTCTAGCTTCCATCATCCCCAGGCAGAATGGCCAACAGTCAGAGATTATGAGAACTGGAGTCCAGAAGAATCTGGAGAGCAACAGGTCATCCACCCCTGCCTTAAAGCACCAGGCTTGGTGTCTCTGATTTACAAGGCTTGCAACATGTGGATAAGATGCACCAGGCAGAACTTCAGGTTTGGAACTAAAGCAGAAAACTCACAGAAAGGGAAAGGTCTATGGAAAAGGTTGTGGAATGTGGAAATACATCCACATTCAAGGGGGATGTCTTCTACTAAGGTGATTCAATGATCTACAGTGCACCCAGTTTACAGACAGTCATGTGAGCAGTGCAGGCTGAAATGTCTTTTAAGTATTTGTGTAAGGCAGGTGCTTAAAAACAATGCATCCAGTTTCCCGCATTAAATCCAAAAGGAAATATATCTTTAGATTCCTCCAATTTTTAGCTTGTATTCCTTGTCTTAAAAAAATTCTAGTCCTCATGATTGAAGAGGAAGATGGAAAATAAAGAATCTGAAATGAAGTCCAAATGCATTTGTTGCTAATCCTTTATGGTTTTTTTTTAAAAAATCAAGCTATTTCCAACGATAAAACATTTAGCATACATTATAGTGGGACTCACTGCTCTCTACCTCCTCTTAAGATTGATTTTACCCATTTGTCATGTGCTACTTGTCTGGATTTACAAATATTAGCACTGTGCCAAACCCTGTCTTCCAGTTTCTCAGATGTTTTCTTCCCATGTGAAACGGACTTCATTTTTTCCCTGCCTCTTTCTCAGGGAATTCTGGAATTTCTTTACAACATCAGATGGCGCAGGGTTGAGCTTACCTTACCTCATTATCACAGAGCAGTTGTGAATGGTGTGTGTGTTTTTCTTTCCATAAATCATTTCACCCGCCCACTGCAGCCTCCTCAGCTGCCTGCACTTCCTGATCTGAAAAAGCCACATGAGAGAACCTACCAGTATTTCATGACATCTTCTCCTGATCTTTAACTGAAGCACAGGAAGGTAGGGGAAATGTCAACCAAGCTCCGGAGATCAGTTCAGTGTGATCACTGGTTTTGTTTCTTAAAATTATTTCTGCACTGATTTCTTTCCTTTTTCTTTTGTACTCCTGTGCATTACCATGCACACGAAAGCTCATACCAAGAACAAACTTAGTTGGTCTCTAAGGTGCTACCGGAAGGAATTTTTTTAATTTTTAATTTTGTTTTAATTAATGAGGGTTAGTAATGCAGGATAAATGAGGGGCACTCCCCCCCCCATTCTTATCATTTGTTAACTGTGTGTGTAGTGGGGGGTGAGCATCAGAGCCCACCGTTAACACACAATTCCTTCTTGAATTTCTTTATCATGAAGTTATTGTCAGTGGATATACAGGTGAAACTCGAAAAATTAGAATATCGTGGGAAGGTTCATTTCTTTCAGTAATTCAACTTAAAAGGTGAAACTAATATATGAGATAGACTCATGACATGCAAAGAGAGATATGTCAAGCCTTTATTTGTTATAATTGTGATGATTATAGCGTACAGCTGATGAGAAACCCAAATTAACAATTTCAACTTTGGGGTTTTCATCAGCTGTACACCATAATCATCACAATTATAACAAACAAAGGCTTGACATATCTCACTTTGCATGTCATGAGTCTATCTCATATATTAAACTCCAGCAGCCAATGAAAACAATTGCTTACATAAATGGACTTTTCCACAATATTCTAATTTTTCGAGTTTCACCTGTACATTATGATTCCAAATTTCCTCACCAAACTATAGGCACATGCAGGAAACAAAAGTCACTGAGTCTTTGTTGGTTGTTAATTGTTGCTCATGGAAAACGTAAATGATATATTATTAAGAGAAAAGTAAACATTTTGTCTGTCCTAAAGCAGCAGCTGATCAAATTCATTGGTACACACCAAGTTCTCATGTTCATCCTGTTCTCTCTGCTCTCGCTATACCACTCACACATTTCTGAAGTGCCCTTCTGTTTCTGCTTGCTTTGGTTTTCCTTGTGAACTAGTAAGTGCTAACCTAGGTTATTCTTTCTTCATGGAGAATATGCTCTAACCTCTGTAAAAGTTGTTCTATTCTAAACCCTTTCCAGCCCCTTTAGATGGGTGTATATACCCAGAACTGTATACATTTGTACTGCAATGTATAAAATTGCGCTGCAATATATTCCACTGTGACATGGCGATACTTGCTGTTTTGCAAGCTGTCCACTTACTGAGTGGACTAAACACCCTCACTTAAAGGCTGCCTTTATTTCCTGCAACAGCCATCAATCGTGATATAAAAGTTAAAGGAAATAGATATCTGAAAAAAGGTATCTGAAGAAGTGTGCATGCACGAAAGCTCATACCAAGAACAAACTTAGTTGGTCTCTAAGGTGCTACTGGAAGGATTTTTTTATTTTTTATTTTGTTTTGACTATGGCAGACCAACACGGCTACCTACCTGTAAAAGGAAATAGAGTTGGTTAATGTAACAGTTAAGTATTGTTAAGCCACGCAGACGGGTGCATATTTTAGCCAGAACGGTCAGAAAGCTGGCTGCATTTTATCACTCAGTATGAAAGATTTGTTTTAAAAGTATGTGATTTTTTGAGGCAATGCAGGATAGAAGAGATAAAAGTGAAAGAGTGACCTCTTCTGGCTCACAGGAAAATAGGCAGCTCTCTCCTATTCATGGCGTATATTTCACGTAACTGCAGAGTTTTGACAGAATTTCGCTTTTGTACATTAAACCAATCAAAATCTGCCTGTTTGCCTGGCTTTAGAGGCCTGCATAATTGCCTCGGGAAATGAGATCCTTTCTAATATGTTTTGCCAATATTTGACGATCCTGCTTGCCAGTCTTGGGGAAAGAACAGACAAAGCTAAGAAAACTCTTTCTGTCGGCAGGTTGCAGCATCTCTTGGTTTGAAAGGATGGCCGTGGTGCTCTTGCAATGTCAAGGAAAAATAGAAGAAATCAAGATTCACTGTGAATTGGGGGGGCAGTTAAGATCACTAATGGGGCGTTCAGATGTGGGGAATGTTGTGTTCATTTTCCTGATGATAATGCTAATGCTTCTGTCTCATTTTCTAACTTTCCTTTCACATTGCAGTGCCTGTTGCATTATGGAGCTTATTGACCGATTATACTGGCATGTCATGCTAAATGCCATTCACACCAGTGTGTGTGATGTGACACAGCAAGGAATGTCATTGTACAACATCACTACTCCCGCACATTTTCTGCACATGTGTGCTCCTTAACAAACTACATTTTCCAATATTCTTTCAGGGAAGCCATGGCAGTTTGAAGCAGTTATGATTGTGCATATGAGGGCTTGGTTGATGTGGAAGCAAAGTTACTTCTGATTTGAGTCCCCACTGATAACGAAGTGGATTTGTTTTGCTAGTAAATCCCAAACATTGCAAAGCCTACTGTACAGTGCAGTTCCTTGCTTTAGGGCAGGATGGAAAAAGGAATAAGAATATTGCCCTTCATGGAAAAGGCACTCACAAGAAAGGAAGAAAACAAGGGAATGGATAAATATATGTTAATTCACTGAAAAAGCCAGTGGGCTTTAAAAATGAGATCCAGATCATTTTTATTTGAATATTTCAGCTGTACACACCCACTCACCCACTCTTTTTCTTAAGGTTATGTCAGGGATATCCTGATTTGCATCACTGGATATATATATATATATATATATATATATATATATATATATATATATATATATATATATATATATATATCTCACAATAAAGATTCATAAGCTAAAATCGTAAGATTGTGGAAAGCCCCATTGAACTCAGTGAGAATTACTTCTGAGTTGACATGTATAAGATTGCAGTGTTAAAGAAACAAAGTCTTTCTTTACGGAGGTGGGACCAAGCAATTAAAAACAAAATCCCTAAAAGCTAACATTAAATGGAAATCCTTCCAGTGTCTGCCCTATTATACCATAAAGATCAGAGATTTCTTCACAGATTGGCTTTTTTGAGATTTTAGAACTCTACTTAGGAAAAACCTCTTTAACACACATCACTTAAGTGTGTGGCTTTTTATTGCCAGAGTAAGGAAAGACTTCATTTAATGGACTGAAGACATCAGAAGTGACACACCTAAGCAGTACACTTTGATGGAGATCTGCCTTTTCCAATCTGCACCTAGTAAACTGGGCACATTTGCTTAGGCCAAATGGGCAAGAGGTGTCTGCAGCACAGACTTTCCCCCCTGCCCTGAGTGTTAATTTAAACAAAACCCCAAATGGTTCCCAAAATAGAACAGATGTTCCTTAACTCAGCAATGAATTCCAAGCATGTCGGCCTAAGCCTCCCGCCCCCACTACCATAATCACTTAACATGTCTGGATCTGATTTAAACGTTTGTAAACTATGAACAACCCAAATGCACAGACCTTGTGCTCTACAGATATTTGGCTGGGGTGGAGGGAGGAACATAGACTCCATTGTATTGCCTAGTGCAGGCATCCCCAAACTCGGCCCTCCAGATGTTTTGGGACTACAGCTCCCATCATCCCTGGCTAACAGGACCAGTGTTCAGGGATGATGGGAATTGTAGTCCCAAAACAGCTGGAGGCCCGAGTTTGGGGATTCCTGGCCTAGTGAAATAATAGACAAGCACAGAGGCTTAAAAGACATAAAACCTCTGGTTACGAACATAATTCGTTCCGGAGGTCCGTTATTAACCTGAAACCATTCTTAACCTGAGGTACCACTTTAGCTAATAGGGCCTCCCGCTGCCGCCGCCGCGCGGTTTCTCTTCTCATCCAGGGGCAAAGTTCTTAACCCGAGGTACTACTTCCGGGTTAGTGGAGTCTGTAACCTGAAGTGTTTGTAACCCGAGGTGTTTGTAACCCGAGGTACCACTGTAATGGGAGTTGTTTGGTGCTGTGCATATTTCCAAGCGACCCATAAACTATATGCACACAATGCCATAAGATTAGCAATGTTCAGAGTCAGTCAGGCTCAGCACCCATGTGCCTCAACAAGTCCTATGCTAAGTACCCCCTTCCCAGTACCTGCCCCACACTTGACTAATGTGGTGGATGGCAAAAATGGCAGCTGCCGGGTGCTGGCCAGTTGGCTTCCAGTCTGGTGCAACGCTGCTACTGGGCAAACCCATTGGCTTGCTAGTGTGATGGTGAACTTGGCAGCTGCAGCATCGTTGGGGTCTGTAGCATTAGGGCAGTGTTAACTAGCTTTGCCTGCACCCATCCTGCCTGAATGCAGCAGGGTGGCTTTGCATCAGTTGCCATAGGGGCTAAGTAGGATTTTATTTTATTTTAATATCTATTTATCTATGTGATCTCTGGTCGTTGAACCCACATTTTTGCCTGACCTATGCTGTTAACTGCTTAGCAGGGGGCAAGTTCAATTTAGCTGATGATCACTGATCACCCCTGTTGGGTAGTGCAGTCACTGTGCATAGCTATAAAAGGCTTATATTGGTGAGCACTTGAGGTGGAGGGGCAATAGAATGGGCCACATCTCATTGCTAGCCAGCTCAAGTGGGTGTGGAAAGTGTTTCAGTCCCTTGAATGGTGACCAACAGGCAGAGTGTGGAGCAGACAGGGCCTTTCACCTGACCTTTAGGTGATGGTGGTTTGGCTAGATCACACCTGGAACTAGGGTGGTATCTCATCTAGGTTTTCTGATGTCTGAAATAGATGAAGTCCCCACATGCCCAGTGTTTCCTGTTTGCTTTTTGCAGCTGGTTCCTGAGTTTTAATAAAGTTGTGGCCCTTTGCATACTGTCTCGTGTCTTTGTTCCATTGGAAGTGGGGCAGTTGTCACATTTTTACGGGTTGCCTAGTGACACCAAAAACCATGTGGGTGAAAGGAGTAACCACCAAAGTCCACCATAAGTCGCAACGATCTCTTGCAGTCATTCTTAATCATAAACCCAGACCATATCGGTCATCCATTCATAAGTATTTCATATGGTATTTTTAAGAGGACAAAGAGTAGCAACTTCCTAACAGGACACGGAACTCCAGTGCAATTTTGTGTACAGCATGATTGCCCGAGAGCTTCCGAAGGTTTCCTTTAATCAAAAACAAACCCCACTGAGTCTCAAAGGTCATCATTTAGGGGGTTCGCCTGACCTAGCCTTTGTATAAAGCAGATGGCTCTGCTTTGTGGCAATTAGTAAGCAGGAACTGTGGTGTCTGGTTCTATCTTCTGATTCTCTGTTTATATGAAGTTATGTGAAACTGGAACCTCTTTGAAAGTCAAGCTGTACTGAACCCATTTAAGGCTATTTCATTTCTAATTATAGGACTGATAAAGCCATTTTCATGCAAGAGCAGGATCACCGTGGGGACTGTCAAACTTCTGAACACCCCGTCAATGGCAGGTGGTCTGATTGTTTGAAAGGTTATCACTGTCCATGATAACCTTTACATGTGGGGGTGGAAATCTCATTTTGATTGGAAAAGTAACCATTCTCCATGAAGTTAAAGTAATCTGAACTTTTACCTGTGTCAGTGTGCAATACTATTTTCCACAAGGAAAAAAAAGTCAGACAACTATGTAAGACAACATAAACACACCAGCATCTTCAGAAAGGGTCCTTCAATATTGGTACCAATGGTAAAACTCTCTTGGGAAGAAAAGAATGGCAAAACTCTATTGACTGTTGGCTCTTCCTTCCCATATTTTGGGTGCTTCCTCATGACAGTTCATTCAGGACTCAGTGCTACTCATGGCATACAAGTCCCCCCCCCCAATTTAATCCATATTTATTGTTTTTGCAGAAAATCCAGTAATTTTTTTTTAAAGGTGGAAATGTGAAAGATTAAATTGAGGTTGGGTGGGGAAATATGCGCTAGCATTTTGATTAGGATGACATTGTGTGGATGCGGTGCAAAACTTCCATGCATGAGCAGCACTGAGTTTCTGGGCTGCCAACTGAGAAATAGGGTGCTACTTTGCTCTCACTATTCCACACACTATTCCCAGATAAATGTCAATCACGATTACTTTAAAAGGGATTGTTCCCGGTCTGGGCATGCCTTGAAAGCAGATTGAACCATTCATAAAAATAATTTGTAACTGGAGTGACCTAAAGCAGAATGCCTATGATTAGATGGGTTCAGATTGGAATGTTATATTTCAAAATGTACTTAAAGATTACTAGATCAACCATATTTTAAAGAAATAGGCCAAGGAAGTTTCAACAGATGTCCTTACAGCAGAAAAGTCCAGTATGCTATAATCTGTAGTGGAAACTGCATGATTCCTTGTTTTTAATTATTTAATATGGTGACTCAAGGCAAATTCCAATGTCAAATTTTACATTGAAATTATTTGGAATGTCAGTTTTTTCCATCACTCTTACAAATTCAGGTGTGGGTGTATCTAGATTGTTTTCAGTGTCTGTTTTGAAATTGCAGATGGGGAAAATTGCAGAAACCAGCATACAGTGGGCGCTCGGGTTGCGAACGCGATCTGTGCAGGAGGCGTGTTTGCAACCCACAGTGTACGCAACCCACAGTGCCGCATCTGCGCACACGCAGGTCGTGATTTAGCATTTCTGTGCATTCGCAAACGGCGAAACCCGGAGGTAAACTGTTCCAGTACTTTCAGGTTCAGCACGGAGTGCAACACGAAAACATGTAACCCACAGCATTCGCAACATGAGTTATGACTGTATTCCTTTCTTTATTTCAGCTGCTTTGGCATAAACCTGTATTAAATGATTTCTGCATCCTTGCTCTGTGCAAATTTCCTGATGTCTTATCACAGTACAGCTCATGGAGGGATTATCTGGCTTTCAATAGACAGCCTCAGATTTGCGTGGTCATTGTCCTTTTCTACAAGAGCTCACAAGGGGAACCCTAGCTAAGGCAGCAATTCAAGCACCTTGGAGCACTTGCAGGACCTTGGACAGCTCCTAGGGTCCTTCTACTGTAGCTTCCCAAGCTGCTGTCTTTCCAAAGTGCCCAGCTCCAAATGATTTCTTATCTACATTGGCTGGACCACAGGGCTGTAAACCCTGCCTCCCCAGAGGAGCTGCCTGTCTATTAATGGACCATCAACTTATTCTGCAGTCTTTGGTTCCTACAGGATTGGGTAATATGGAAGCTTCCGCTAAATCAAAGGAGGGTGCCAAGGCTGTGTTTTCTGACCAGGAGACTCCTAAAGATAGTCATGGAAGTTCTTTCCCCAAGGACTGGGTATGAGCACTGTCCTCTTCTGTGTCCACTGCACACTGCATGGTCTCTGGGTTGTGGATCATGGCAGATGTCACCACTGTTCCACAAACATTAGGGCTGTTCCCATTTTTTCCCTGTGGAATTTTACTTTGCTGTGCTGGATGGCAATAAAGATGCCCTCAAAGATTGGAGATGGCAGAATTTCCATTGAAAATCTGGAGATGGTGTTGGGGATTTGTGCTTAATTTTATGAGGTTGCACTAAAGCAGCTGTCTTCATTCAGATATATATATATATATATATATATATATATATATATATATGTGTGTGTGTGTGTGTGTGTGTGTGTGTGTGTGTGTGTGTGTGTGTGATTTCATCCAACCTACTATAGTTTGAGGAAGTGGACAATATTCAAAGTCCTGATACACTCCATCTGGATTTTCTGTACCAGTCTTAATGTACAATAATGTCATTTCTGTTTAGCGGTTTTCTACAATGCGATAGCAGGAAAACCTACAGTGAGATCATTCCCCATAAAAGTTTCTGAGTTTGTTGTAAATGAGAGGAGACATGGCACCCTGAACCACAACATATCAACATTAGCAGCAGTCACAAACAGGCAATTCCAAAAAAAAGGTTGCTCCAAAGACACTGAGTGTTTGTGAACAACTCAGCAAGATACTACTCTTCTGATTGAGACATTAGGAATTTTCATGCACAGCTGCAGCATAGATAGTAACTGAAAAGGAAGAAAAAGTATGTGATTGTAAGCCACGGGTGCACCAGATCTTGACACACTGCTCAGATCTATCTGAAATGGCAAACACTTGAAGATGGCCCACATCAACACAATGAATGGAAAGGAAACCATCCATCAAAATGTAGGGCATTTCTTTCAGCACTGGCTAAGTACCACTGACCTGTTTCCCATTAGGTGGATAGCTGAAATGTATGCCAAAGTGTTCATGGGATAGAAGTAGATATTTGAAAGCAAACCATTGAAAAATGGCACAGAAAGCTTCCCAGACACCTCTTTCTCTCTTTTTTGCCCAAATAAAGCCCTTATTAAACACCTGTCACTTAAGGATGGGGAGAAATAAGATTCAGTTTGCATTTAAAGGCAAACCTTTCTCATTCACACTTCCTGAAATAATACACCAACTGAAACACAGCCATCCTTAAAAATTCACACTTCTCTGAATTTTGCGGTGTAGTCATGTGTTCAAAAATGCATATACTTGGGGAAGGTGTGCACAGAAATGCATATAACCATAGCAATAACATAGAAAATGCATTATATTAGGGGAAATTGCTTTGCACAAATGTGAATATTAGGGGAAATAGAATACAAACATACGCATATTAGGAGAAATACAGACTAACATTTCCATGAGGACTTTAAAAAAATACAAACTGATATGAAAATGTAGAAAACTAAATTTAAGATTAGAAATTCAAGAAACTAAGAGAAACCAAAACTGATAGATTTCCCCGTCATAGTACATTTTCATCTACCCAATCTCTGCTTCTGGGTGAATTGCTTACCAGCTGGAAGGCTTCAGCAAGATTTCTAGGGTGTTAACATTCACCCTAGACCCATCTTCATGCATTTAAATCAGCAGGTATGTAGAGAAGTGGGCATATATGAGGGGCCCACATCATATATGAGGTCAATTGTACCTGCTCCACCCTGGTCTTCCTGTGCTGAGCAGAAAGGCCAGAAGAAAGCTTTTAATTGTGTTTGTCTAAAGGCATTTCCCTCACTGTCAGCAAAACCGATAGCTTCTAAGTATGTTCAATCAAACACATTTAGACGTCTCATTCAGGCCTTCCCATACACGGTGCAGGTGGGGACAAGGATGTAGTGGGGTTGTTGTTGTTTAGTCA
This sequence comes from Lacerta agilis, assembly GCF_009819535.1. Taxonomy (NCBI): domain Eukaryota; kingdom Metazoa; phylum Chordata; class Lepidosauria; order Squamata; family Lacertidae; genus Lacerta; species Lacerta agilis. Next base: position 65,210,011 of record NC_046316.1, on the reverse strand, counting down.
TTTAGTCATGTCTGACTCTTCGTGACCCCATGGACCAGAGCACACCAGGCACGCCTATCCTTCACTGCCTCTCGCAGTTTGGCCAAACTCATGTTGGTAGCTTCGAGAACACTGTCCAACCATCTCATCCTCTGTCGCTCCCTTCTCCTTGTGCCCTCCATCTTTCTCAACACCAGGGTCTTTTCTAGGAAGTCTTCTCTTCTCATGAGGTGGCCAAAGTACTGGAGCCTCAACTTCAGGATCTGTCCTTCCAGTGAGCACTCAGGGCTGATTTCTTTAAGGATGGATAAGTTTGATCTTTTTGCAGTCCATGGGACTCTCAAGAGTCTCCTCCAGCACCATAATTCAAAAGCATCAATTCTTTGGCGATCAGCCTTCTTTATGGTCCAGCTCTCATTTCCATACATCACTACTGGGAAAACCATATCTTTAACTATATGGACCTTTGTCAGCAAGGTGATGTCTCTGCTTTTTAAGATGCTGTCTAGGTTTGTCATCGCCTTTCTCCCAAGAAGCAGGCCTCTTTAAATTTCCTGACTGCTGTCACCATCTGCAGTGATCATGGAGCCCAAGAAAGTGAAATCTCTCATTGCCTCCATTTCTTCCCCTTCTATTTGCCAGGAGGTGATGGGACCATTGGCCATGATCTTAGTATGTAGTGGGGTAGCCGGCATATACTCAACACCTCAGGGGTGGCACATCACATTTTTCCACGAGGCAAAATGGAAAATGCTGCCTTGTCCTGCCCTGCCACTCCCACAGGGCTGCAGCCTTGGTACCTTCAGCCACCAGAGTTTGCCAAACAGCAAAACTGACTCTGCACCACCTACACACTTCATGCTCAGCTGTGGACATGAAAAATGAGAAATCATAAAGTACCTTGGCATAAGCAAATTTGTGGTATCATATAACATCGTCTACATATGCTAAGATTCGGGGGGATACAATTTTTAAATAAATAAGGTTGTGGATTAAAGCAGAAGTTTATACATGCAGGTACTTTTCACAACACTTGTTCTCCAGTCACATATCCCTTTAATGGATATGTGTTGAAGAAATGCCATTGCCATCTAACATGGGTGCCAACCTGAATAAAATATTGTGGGGGCCCAGGTAAGCCCCACCCCACACAATCAATCACGTGATGCAGCGTGCACACACCATTCGAATGGTAATGCCCATCAACTTTGTGTGGGCCCACCTTCCTCAAATATTTTATTGTGGAGACTGAAGCCCCCATGGCCCCTAGGAGTTGGCTCCTATTCCACCCCATGTTCTCTGCCGCATTCTTTTGAGTAATCACTGGGTGTGATCATAGGATAAGAATTGCATTAGAAGTGGTAAGGCAGGGGGTCCTTCAACCCATAGCATATGTCCCTTTTCCTCAGGCACACCTTTTCTATATCCCCTCAAGAACCTGTTAGGTTTCTGCAGTCATATATTAGAAGTAGATTGGTTGCAAGATGTGAGGCTTGATTGGTTCCGTCTCTTGCCATCTAAAAGTAGAAATAGCAACACCCAATGGTCATTGAGATTCTCCTTTGGCTCAGGGCATCTTTGAGCCACCATTCTAGTAGCTGACTTCCACTTGGGAACTGGAAGTATAACATTGCACCTCACTGGCTCACTGGCTATCCTCTGCATCCCATGGCCTGTGGTGCAGCCACTCAGTACAGGCCTATTCACCAGGAGACCATTCTGATTCATACCAGAATGGTCTTGGCATCAATCACATAATTTTCATCTAGGTCATCTAATACATTTTTGACTCTTTCCTTAAAGCTAAATATGGATCAACAGAAAGATTAGCATATGTCCTTCCAAGCAGTACACAAATTTTGATGGTGAATATGAGTCAACAAATACTTCTACTGAGCTGTCTTTTTTTTTTAGTAAAATAAAATTAGGTATAAAGACAAAATCAAAATATCTATTAGAATCGTACGTTGCTTGCCTTGGGCTAATTTCTAGTGTGATATCTTTTTGTAGATGAAATGAAGAAAAAAGAGAGTCATTGATCTGACAATACTATAGTTATCCTCTAACGTTTCTTTTAAACTCTTCATGGGCATCTATAACAATTCTTAACCTCAGTTTTAGTCCTTAATGCAAATTTACACACAACTGGAGGTGAATTTCTTAGTCATCTTGTGGCACATAGTCATGTGGGGCTTCCAGGTATTTTTAAGTTTAAGGGACTCAGTTTTTGAAAACAGAGGGGTCAACATTCTGCCCCTGAGGGCTACATGTGGCATTGAATGGTGGTCAGGATCCATATGCCAGCGGGCATGGCTAGAACTTGGGGTGGTTGTGGTGGAGTTATTTGAACACATACACTCATGAGGAAGACGTTGCATTGCAGGGGTTGGAACAGTTAACCCTTGAGATCCCTTCCAACTCTACAATTCTACGATTCTATGACACATGGGAGAAAGTTGTTCTTTGGCATTTACATATTCAGGATGAGATGCAGGGATGAATTTTGTTGTGCACCATCTCCTCCATCACAATTTCACTCCCCATCACAATCATGCTGCAATATTCAGTGATGGGGAAATCGGCAATAGGGGACATTCAGAGGAAGGGAGAGCACAGGAAGACCCACAAGAGTTGCATGCAGCCCTCAGCCCAAGGGTTGTGCAAACACATTTTAAAATATGTCTGCAAGCATGACATGAAAGGTGGCAACATAAACCACACCATGTGGGTATCCCTTGTAGATGACCACAGTGCCTGGAGACACACAGTGAGATCGTGCATCCATAGCAGTGACTAGAGGAGGAATGACTGCTGGGAACAGTGCAGAGAGAAGAAATGCCACGGTGCATCTGCTGCAGCACAACTGAACATCCTCATCTAGCCCAGCTGCAACAAAACATGCTCCTCCCATATTGGTCTCTACAGCCACAACAGGCACTGCAATCTGTCAACAGTTTGACTTCACCCCCAAATGCACACATCTTCATGGTCTCCTGAGACAGACAGATGCCAACCAACCAATTCAGAAGCATCACAAGTGATTTTTAAACTGTTGTGCATTATTTCTGCACGGCACTTTTCAGAGTGGCATGTGGGAAGAGACAGAACCCTGCCCTAAGGACGTTCCAATAGAAATCCCACAGAAGCAAGACAATTTAAGCCATGCACATCCCTGACGTATGACGAAATGATAGAAAGAGC